>NC_044328.1:72187117-72797956 GCF_007399415.2 Gopherus evgoodei
TTCTCCTATGTCTCACCACAAACTGAGTCCCGAAAATCATCAAGTTCCCTGTAGTATTTCACGCAGCTCTTCAAATACTGGAAGATTCTGTGTCCTGGCGTTCAACGTGCATGACAATCGTTCGAGCTGTGCAGGCTCCATGCTTCGGCAGAGATGGTGGACAGCGACCGGTCCCACACGACTTTGTGGGAAATTGAAACTAGGCATGAAAATTATAGGGATAGGATGATATTAAGGGATGGAGATCACAGCATTATGAGACGTTGTTGCCTTGTGCCCAGTCACCTGTATATGACTTGTTTATGCCCCACCATGCATTGCCAAACTACCCAAAACAGTGCGCTGAACAGTGGCAGATTGCTTAGTGGAGACCAACCTATAGCTCATTACCCTGGTGCATTGGCACAAGCACTCTTGACTAGTTCACACGGTGCTGACAAAGGAAGCCAAGTACGCACATGCATAATCAACGTACCAACTCTCAGCTGTACACCAATGTAACTCACACTGGCAAAACTTTGTAGCGGAGACATGGCCACAGTCTACACAAGGCAGTGCTAATATGAGGCATACTGCCACTCTCAAAGTACATATGCACTGCTTTGCTTGATCACACCACGTGGGGCTTGCATGCCCCCCTCCATCATTCATACCACAATCACTGCTCTGGCCAGCTGCTCCAACTAACTCTTCCACCATTCCATACATCTCAGCGAAGCAAGGACTGAATACAGATTCCCAGCTCAGGGAGGCAGCTACCATTGTGTGGGTAATACCTTAACTCTAAATTGCCTGGTTTTCACAACTTTGCATTAAAATACCTTAACCCTTCTGCCTGGTTTTGAGAAGTCTAAGTTTCGCTGAACTCAGTGTTCTAGAAGGACACAATTGGTCACTGGTCTTTTCCCCACTATCCAGCCCGCACAGGTTCGTAGACCGACTCTTGAGCTGAAGAAAGTATGCATTTATTGTTGCTTCAGTTAGTGACCAGTCATGAAATAGAGCATAGCAGAGGGTTAAATGCAAGTGCATCCGTTCCAGTGCTTTTACATACATTTACAAGCTATTCATATAGATTTGGAACCACTTTCTTGCCTAACACTATGATTAGTTTGCTAACTCCTTTTTTTCCTGATGCGGGTGGTCACCTGATCAGGTTGCTAGCTCAGCTTTTCACCTGGTGTTCTCTTTACTTGCCAGACAAGTTGGTATCTTTTCACATGTTCCAACATCTAAATATACATGCTACATATTACATAGCCTACAACAATATACTTTGGGACAACCTTAACTATATGTTAACCAAGTTTTTTGTCAGTATAAATATGTAATATTTCAGCTAACAGCCTGCCTCCATGCAATATTATCAAAACTGAAGAAGTCCATGGAAGTCTAGACAGCTTTAGAGAGATTCACTTATGATTAACTTTATGCTCTCTGGACAAATACTAGGGGAACAAAGACTGGAGGGGCAACACATGATATACAAATAAAGGTTCAAGGGAGATCATTCCTAGTTTGATGTCAGGATCTTTGCTGGACCGTGACTAATCTAGTTTACCAAATGGAATTGGAAAGGCTGTTGGCTCTCATGCTCACTTCCACCATACAATATATAAAGTGTAGAACATGAAATACCAGTGAACTCCCTTCTAAAACCCAGAATAATTGCTACACTCTGTAATCAGGGCCAGCTCTAGCAATTTCGCAGCCCCATGCACGGCGGCATGCCGTGGGGGGCGCTCTGCCGCTCGCCGGCGCGGCTCTGGTGGACCTCCGCAGGCGTGCCTGCGGATGCTCCATCGAAGCAGTGGGACCAGCAGACCCTCCTCAGTAACCCTGGGAGGTCCACGGAGCCGCCTCCCCCCCTGGCAACCGGCAGAGCACCCTCCGCGACATGCCGCCCCAAGCACGCACTTGGCGCGCTGTGGTCTGGAGCCGGCCCTGTCTGTAACTGAGCCTTTGGGAGCAACAACTATTTCCTGGCATGTGCATCTCTTGCCTTCTTTTCCTTTCAGCATGGAAAAAGATGTCTGGAAGTGGGAAGCTGCCACCTGGCCCTGTTGCTTTTCCTATTACAGGAAATGCACTGAGCTGAATACGAAGAATTTGCCCCCATCAATGATAACTCTATCCTCTCGGACAAATACACAGGGAACAAGGCTGGAGGGGCAAACACACATGATATGCAAATAAACGATTCAAGGGAGATCATTCCTAGTTGATATCAGGTCGCTTTTGCTGGATAATGACCAACCTAGTTTACCAATCAAACTGTGAGGCTGTTGGCTTGCATGCTCTGTTCCACCACCATATATAAGTGTGGAATCTGAAATACTAGTGAACTCCCTGCTAATACCCAGAATAATTGCTACACTCTGTAATGGAGCCTCTGGGAGCAACAACTATTTTCCTGGCAGTGTGCATCTCTTGCCTTCTTTTCCTTTCAGCATGGAAAAGATGTCTGGAAGTGGGAAGCTGCCACCTGGCCTGTTGCTTTTCCCATCATCGGAAATGCACTGCAGCTGAATATGAAGAACTTGTCCCAATCAATGTGTGAGGTAAAAATATTTGTTCTCATCTATTGTTCATTGTAGTTGGAGGTTAAGCAGCCTAGCTCAAGCAGAACTCCGTGAAATGTCTGGTGTATACACAGTGCAATCCCATGTCACTCAATCTTCATTTCAATCTTGATTCTTCCCTCACAAAATAATCAATCTTGAATGCTAGATATAAACTGTTCTTGTTAACCTATGCCTTTTAATATAGGTGTCTAAGTCACAGGTAATCCAGAATATACTGCTCAGTTTCACAGCAAGATGTGCAGACAATCACATTGTGGGTGGACTGGTCTAGTGGGTTCTGTCGAGAACGGCCAGTCAGACCTGGTTTTTATTCCTACCTCTGCAACAGACTCTGATTCCGTCTACATTTGGAGCTTGGTCTGATTCCCAGCTCACATGGACAGACTTATGCCATCAAGCTAGTGTGCTAAAAATAGTAATAGCTGCGGAAGCACGGGCTAACCACCCTAAGCATAACCTACTTGTACCCTTGGGTATGTTCGGGGCAGCTAGCCATGCCACTCTCTGTGCTACTCGGGCTATGCTACGGTTCTTAGTGGGCTAGCTCAATGAAGCTGGCATGAGTAGGTCTGCTCAAGTTGGGAATCAAACCCGTAGCCCCAAGTGCAGATGTAGCCCATGGGTGCATCCAATAAGTCACCTAAGCGCTCTCTGCCTCAATTTCCCCATTTGTAAAATTGCTGTAATGATATTGCCTGTTTCTCAAGGGGATGGTAAGGTGTCAGCTGTAGGTCAGCTTTGAAAAAATGGCTTTGTTCTGCTCCATGCTATTGTTTCACTATAATTATCATCTCAATACCATCATCTCACATGCGAATGGCAATCCACAGCCTGGGATCTGACAGCCAAGTTGGTTTCTTTCCTTCTGGCTCATCATTGCAAATAATAACAGTTAAACAGGAGAAACTCTGCCCCCAGTTACATCTGTTCACCCTCATTCTTATCAAATCCGACCATAAAGAGTTACAGATATGTAACCCCATTGTGGTTGATTTGCACAGGTGTAATGGATTGGAAATTAGGCAGTAAGTCTATTGGTAATGTAAAAGGGGAAACAGACTCTCACTCCACTCTCTCTCTGGCTCTGCAGGGCTGACAGGAATAAGGAAAAACTGTCTTGTCATTAAAGTCAGCAGATGTTACTATGAATAAATGGAGGCAGGAGTTCTGTGGTGTTAGAAGTATCATTTGTACACAGTCATTTTTCAGAATAGAACTGAATCGTCATTAGTTAAATAGTGCAAATGCTAGAGCTCACAATGAAAGGACCTGCATTAATTCCAACTGCTGCAGGATGAGAAATTAAATAACACAGATAGAATGATCCTTCTTTCATACTCACTCTTTCCCTAGGAAAAACACAGCATTAACAGAACATCAAGATTAGAAACTGAAGCATAAGTCAGGCAGTTCCCAAGTCTGACTAGTATTATCTTAGCCACATATGAGCTCTTTCATTAATTTGTAATTTGATCTGCTCACATTCTTATTCTTAATTAAGTGGATTTATGTTAAAACATGCTGGTTTTGTGTTAACTTTGACAGCTCAGGGAAAAGTACGGCCCGATTTTCACAATATATTTGGGCTCAGAGCGAGTTGTGGTGCTGTATGGACAGGAGACTGTGAAGGAAGCGCTGATTGATCAAGGGGACGAGTTCAGTGACAGAGGACATATGCCAGTATTTGAAAGGATGCCACAAAAAAGGTAAATTTCCAGTAACATCAGCATATAGAGCTGATATTCTCTGTATGTGGGGAACACAACTGAGATAACAAAAGGGGAAGTAGCTGGAGTTTCATTTAGAACAGTAGCAAAGATTGGTTCCATTCCCTGTTACTCCACTAGCTCCGTGACATGAATGGTCGTAACATCTCACTACAGGTGAGTGAGAGGCAGTGACTAGGCCATTGCACAGTAGAAGGGCGAGAATACAGCCAGGAGACCAGAGCTAGAGAGGCCAATCCCTTCTTCCCCTGCTCAGTGGTGTAACAAGGCCCAGAGGGCCCTGGTCCAAGAATAGATTAGGAGGCCCCTTTTTCCAATCACAGGCCATAGCCCACAACTTTCCTCTCCGGCAACATCCCAGCCTACAACTCACCTCACCCCCCAAATCCCCTATTTCCACCCACACCTCTCACAACTCACCCCACTTGCCCTCAATCCCTCACCCTGACGCTCACTGTTGCTCCCCACTCACCCTATAACACCTCAACAACTGGCCCTCCAGCCCTTCACCTACTTCACCTTCACCTCATCAGATTTCTTTTGGCCCAATCCTCTAATTTGTCTAGGTCCCTCTGCATCCTATCCCTACCCTCCAGTGTATCTACCACTCCTCCCAGTTTAGTGTTATCTGCAAACTTGCTGAGGGTGCAGTCCATGCCATCCTCCAGATTATACAGCTGGGAACCCTGATGTGCACAGTTGCAACACTCACACAATAGGAACTTCTATATTTACAAATATTGTTTATTAATATATTTAGCCCTGTCACAAAAACCCAGCCAGTCAGTAAGGTAGATATAGATACTACAGAATGTACATCTGCACATCCATATACTCACACCATCCCTTGTAGAATAACCTGAAATGTTAGCTATCATCTTCCTCCTCACCATCACCTCCCTCATCATCACCGGTGACCATCATTCTGGCACCTCCCAAGGGCTACATCTCTCTCTCTCCTGCCCCTAGGCTGGGATGCCACTTTTATAATATGTTACGCTGATGCCGCTATGTTTGATGCATATTCAATAGGGGATTTCTTCCCTTTTCCTTATTTGTATTTGCTCACCTTACTAATGTTGGGGTGACTTTTTCGTATAGCTTGGTACATCAATGATCTCAACTTATTATCATATACGTCCATTCATTACAATGCCTCTTGTGGTTAGGTATCACATTTGTTGTTTTTGTCCTAACTGGTTATTTTGGTTCTTTCCAAGTTCAAGTTGTGGGTATCTCTAAGTTTAAAAGACTCTGGGCTAAGGAAAGCCCCTTTGCCAACCTGCTTTAATGCATCCTCTATGTTAAGGTAAAGCCATACATGGACCTTATGCTTTGGCTCATCCATCTATCTAGGTGAAGATCCCAAACATATTATGATAACTTTGCCTTAGCTCAACATACAGGATGTGGCCTGCAGGTCCCTTGTGTACAGCCAAAATATACTCTAATATAAACCTATTATAATAAAACAAATAATCAAACCCATATAAAATGAGAAATGTATAAGAAAAGATATATAGGCAAGCAAGCAGGCTAGCCTTAGATGTATCTCATGTACCTGTTATGTATGCAGGTTAATTGCCAGGACTTCTGTGGTTGAATTATTTACCTGAGGTCAGAACTTCCCTTTAAACTCTATTTTCAACTCCAAATACTTCGGGTTTTCTGTTGGGCCGTTTATCTGTGCAAAGTTCACAGGCCTCAAACCTTATGTTAACTTGCTGAAGCTAATGTCGTACAGGATACAGGCCTGTAGGTTTTGCATTACTTGCATTTCAGGAATGTCGGGTTCCGTTCCAGTCTCTAAGGGGCGTGTTCTCTAGTAGTTACAGACCCTTCTGCTTGTTCTTCCCAAGCTTGACCACTTTTGCCCTGTCCCTTCCAGTCTATATCCCTGTCCCCAGTCCTTTCTCATCCCATCCCTGTCTCCTCTTCCCAGTCCCATTCTCCTTGCCTTCCTTACTCAGATTTCTCAGCCCAGCCCCGTCTCCTTGCCCAGATAATCCATTTCTCCCCTCTGGGCTCCCTGTCCAAGGCCCAGTCTCCCCCCTGCCCTAATTCTAACTCTGCCTCTTTCTCCCTACCCCCAGAGCCCATCTCCTTGCCCAGTCAGTCCCAATGTCCCCCTCTGGCTTCTCATCATTTCATCCATCCAGGTTCCTTCTCCTAGTCTCCCCCTTCGCTGACTCTTTTCCCAGTTTCTTTGCCAAGCCAGTCCCAGTTCTCCCCTGCACCCTGCCTCCTTCTCAGATAGGTTGCCCATCTCCCCTTTTCCCTCACACTGATTCATGGTCCCAGTCTCCTTGCACAGCACCTGCTCATCCCCCAGTTCCTCATCTGATCTGAGTGATTCTCCTTCCATCCCTGCCAACTGGGTCCCAATCCCTCCTGTTTCCCTGGCCATTTCCAGTCCCAGTCACTCCTTCCAGATCTCTGTCCCAGTCTCCTGGTTCAATCAGACCCAGGCTCCTCTCCCTTCGCCCGCTCTTAGTTACAGTCTCCTTGACTCCCCCCCCCAGCTGCAATTAGAGGGACAGTCTGGCTTTCCCTCTAGTCCTGGAATAGAGCACTCAGTTGCTTTGTGAACATGGCGCATGCATAGAATGGTCAACACAAGGAGCTGAGAAGACAAAATGTTATGTTATTTTAGCCACTAAACCAGATTGAAAGTCTTGACAGGCCGGATCTGGCCTGCGGGTCCTAGTTTGACCTCCCCGCACTAAACCCTAAGTCTCACTGAGTATGTCCAAACCTTAATGTTCTTTTAACAGTTTTTGGTGTGCAATTCTCTCGGTTTTTAAAATAGCAAATTGAAAAACCAGAATTTCCTTCATGGCATCATATTGACACCTGCATGGGTCACCAGCAGGGCTGGAACCTTTAGATCCACTGCAAAGACCTCTGCCACTTGCAGAGTTAATGGAGTAACTGATAACAGCGGTAGATTGTCATATTTATATGCGGCCCAGCACTAGGAGCTGAGTGGTGCTGGTGTATGTGAAGTGATGACAGTATCTTTGGAGACTTTAGCCACTAAATTCTAAGTCTCCACTGATAATGTGTGAAATTTGGTTTTTCAAGGGCTTATAGCTTAGTGACATTTGGGTAGATTTTCATGGGAATGGCAAAGTCACACATTGACACACAGGCCAGCCTCTAGCCAAATTTCAAATCCCAGCTCTGACAAATGGGAGTGCTAGAGTTTCTCAAAGAAAAGGTCCCAGCATTTTTTATCATGGGCAGAAAACATATTTTTCCCTAACCTTGTTTGTGGAAATGGCTGAACACTTTGGCTGAAATATTCAAAAAACGTTCAACTTGAGGCACAAAGATGAAATTTTTTAGCCCAAATGGTTACAATTTGGCAAACTAATGTGTTTCCCAGTTTACTTCTAATTTGTAGTTTGTGCCAGTACATACTTTGCTCTAATTACTGTGACTGGCAAGAATTCTCATTGCTATGATGGGCCAAGCTCTGTTAGAGAGAAACTACAGGTATTGGACATGTTAACTGTGGCAGGGTGCTGGCTAAGAAACTCTGAGCCAGGTCTCTGTCATATCCACTCCAATCAAGAAAGGGGAATTGGAACGGCTGAGTAAGCCCAGGCCTGGCTGGCCTCATTAGCTAAGGGCTGCATAAAGGCTGGCAGGAAGGAAGCCAAAGGGAGAAGGAAAGGGTAGGAGCCAGAGAATAGAGAGAGGGAGAACTCATCGCTGCTGGCTGCAAGACTGAAGCTGTTTGTAGCTACAAGGTGGTGGGAAAGTAAACTGTAAATAAAGAGCACCCGTGATTACACCAATGCAGAGGTCTCTGGCTGGTTTGTGGGCACAGCAGGAGCAGAAGCTAGAGGGGCCCAGCTGCACCTCATTACAGTAATGAATTATTTTTCTTCCTCATAATTGCTCTGAAACTGCGATGAGTTTAATGTAGGATATTGTGGTAAATAAACATATCAAACAGATTAAGTACAGAGTGATGACCGTGTAACAGTCTCCCAAGCAGAACACAGATACAAATAAAATTTGAGAACAGGATTATACGACAGGGTTGACTGCTATAGCAGGGGACTGGACTCAGTCCCTCCCAATCTTATGTTCCTATAAAACTTTGAATAAACAACATGGGTGGGTTTGAAAGTCTGGCCCCTCCCTCCTTTCTTTCCCATTCTCTTCCCTTTTTCAGGTATGGCTATGGCAGTGGGGAGCCATGGAAGCAGCTCCGACGATTTGCACTCACCACCCTGAGGGATTTTGGGATGGGGAAGAGGAGCATTGAAGAGCGAATCCAGGAGGAAGCTCACTTTCTGGTGGAAAGGCTCAAAAACACTCACGGTGAGGATCAACTTTGTCTGTTGGAAATTACAACTGAAGAGTCAAAGTCTTTCTGTTTTCATGCTATTGAATATTGAGCAGTGGCTCAGACACTGATATTGGTTCAAACATCTTCTAACTAAAGCTTTAGCTGCACATAAAACTAACTGTGTTAATATAATATAAAAGTAGGTGGGCAAAGGTCTAAAGATGACCTTTTCAGGCTGTTGTTCCCTACCCACTGATATATGGCCAGTGAGCAAATGGAAAAGGTTTGTCTAGGTTGGCAGAAGCTAAGACAGCGAACCGGGTAAGAGTGGATCCATTTATCTTCAGTCTGCTGCGTTAATGAGACACCCAAGCTTAGAGTGCTTATTCTCATTTTCATCTCTGCTACACGTCTGATACAAATTTGGCACCTTCCATAATGATGGGCTCCCACAGGAATGATTGGAAACCACCGTGTAAATGGACAATGCTTCATAAGTGACCCACTAATTATTACTATTTATATTGCAGTAGTGAGTACAGATCCCAAGACTGGGGCTTTATTGTGTGTGTGCTATAGTAACAGATAGGAAGGACTGATCTGTGCAGCAAGCAGCATACATCTGAAATAGACATGAAAAATAAAAAGTGGAGGAAGGAAGTGTGATGGATCTGCTAAGCAGAGGACTATATGGATGCCATTCTGGCAGACATGCAGGAAACATCTTGCCTGGTGTATTTTGATGGCATCATCACTGGGGGCATTTGAGAAGCACCAGCAGAATTTGGGAGCTGTGCTGGAGAGGCTACTCCAAGCCAACTTAAAGGTGAATTCAGCAAAATGCAATTTTTGTGTGTGACAAAGTAAATTACCTGGGGCATATGATCTCAAGGGATGTTGATGGTGAAGCTGTCCAATCCTGATCAGTGCCGAGTCCTGTCACTAAGGAGCAGCGTTTCATTGGTCTGGTTTCATACTACTGGAGAGTCATTATTTGTTTTGCCATAACTGCACAGCCACTGTTCAAGCTGGCAGAGATGAGATGGATGTTTGAGTGGATTAGCCCTGCCAAGAAGCCTTTCTGGAACTAAAGTGGAGGCTCATGTCTGTAACAACAGGCCTACTGAGATCCCCAGCTACCATCCATTCTAGATACAGATGCCAGTGAAGCTGGTATTGGTGCTGTTTTGACTCAGCCATATGGAGACAAGGAAAGAGTAGTTGCATATGTCAGCAGGATGCTGAACAAAGCAGAGCAGACCTATTCCGTGGCTAATGCAGAGTTGCTGGCAGTGGTGATCTTCACAAAATATGTTTGCCACTTCCTGCTGTGGAAAGGATTCCTGTGAAGAACAGATCATGGTTCCCTCAGGGGCTTCATAATTTCCATGATGCCCAAGGACAATTGTGCTGGTGGTTGGGACAGCTGGCTCATTCCAGTACCAGACAAGACACCGTCCAGGGTAACAGTACATGGATGCTGATGCTCTGTCCAGGAGACTGCGCCTGGAGGGCATTGAGAGGCGGTGCCACCCTGAGATAAGAACAAAAGCCAAAAGCAGGCTCACACCCAACAAACCAACCAACCAACCAAAGGGGGCCACCTGCAAGAAGAGGGTGCTGCCCGAAAAAAGATTGTGATCACAGGCATATTGGCCAGAGAAAAGGGGGCACTCGTGAGAAAATGGGCACTCCTGACCCCATTACAGGGACATTTGGGGATGGAGAAGCTTAGCCAAAGGGTTTGAAGTTGATGCTACTGGCCTGGATGGTGCAGGTCACTTAGGGACCACGGCGTCTTCTTATACCTATGGGGACATAAGACAGATCATCCTACACCTAGAGTATCCCTGGTTACCACTCAGACAAGCCACCCTCTGCAAATGGTAGCTATGGTTATTCTGGAGAGTCAGTCAGTACACCCTTGTGAGAGCAGGCTACTTCTCTGAGTAGGTAGAGGCTCATCAACTGCCTGATCGAGAAGCACAAATGGTTGCTAACCTCACTCCTTGCATACCAACCAATGGTGAAAATTTTGAATCATGCTTATTCTAAGGGTATGTGACCTCCTTGAGATAAATAAGACCTACTACACCTTACTACCCATGGTGAGACAGGCTGTTGGTGTCAGGAATCAGGGGCTGCAGCAGAGTCGGTCTCTGGGAAACCTAACAAGGGCAGCTGGCCTGTGATAGGCTGCCTGATTAGCTACACCACCTGCCTGGTGGGAAGAGACAGCAGACCAGTTCTTAAGCCCAGCTGCAGCAACAGTTTGGCGGCTGCTCAAAGCATTTGCCCATGATTGTGATAGCTCCTGCTCCTGCCTTGCCTCATTCCAAGTAACCTGATTCTGACCTTTGGCTCCAATTCTTGACTTTTGACTTTGGCTCTGGCACCTGGCCTCTGGGTATGACCCTGGTCTCCTGCTACTAATCCTGGCTACCAACTCCTGCTCTGAGCAGTAGGCATGAGCCACACCCAGGTTTCTGCCAGGTGGAGCGTCTGAACTGTACATTTGCAGCTATGTTGTAGATGCCAGTCAACAGAAGTGGGACAGTTTTCTTCCCTAGGTCATGATGGCCTACAGGACTAATGTGCAGTCGTCCCTGGGGTACACATCATATAATGTGATGTTTGGGCATGTGACCACCCTCTAGCAGAATTGCTGGATGGGGTAGCCAAGACAGATGAGTATACTAGTCCCAGAGTACCTAGCACTTGACAGGCATCCTCAGCACTGCTGCCCAAGCAGTAAAGCCTCACCAGGGCCACCTAGAGACAGAAGGAGCCCTGAGATTTAAGGGGGAGTGCCCAGATATACCAGGAGGGTGAACTGGTTTGGGTCCACAGAAGGGAAAGGAGTTTGAGTGCTAAGTTGCAGCAAAAGTACAGGTGTTCATACAGGGTGGTCGACCAGGCATCAGAGGGTTTTGTGCACAATCCACTGTCCTCAATGGAAACATTTTGTCCTCCATTACAACAGGCTAAAACCTACTTGGGTCCTTACCCAGCTGAAGATATGATCAACTTCCCACAGCAGGGCCAATAATAATTGAGAACCACAGTCAGCTAAGAGGTTGACTCCCAGACCAGTAGAGAGGACCAGATCAGGGTGAACATTAGCATGTGTCTCATTGAGTATTGGCAATCCATCATATGGCATAGCCAGGCGTGGCCTTATCAGAAGGAACTGAAATGGATGACAAAGAGAACCACCAACAGTGGGACGTGAACCTATAACAGAGATGGTAGAACCAGTACCGGGGAAGGAATTCTGTAATCTGGGCTGAGGCGAGCCAATGAGTGAGCAAAACACAAATGACCCAGCGATATAGAAGGACCTGAGGCCACAGGAAGAGCACAGAGCCCTCTGCTGGCACCAAGACTGCCACATGGACTAGCAGTATGTGTGAGAATGCATCCTTCCTCAGAGAGGGCAGTATGATGAGTCTGTTAAGCAGGAACTACAAGTCCCATTGACCACTTCCCAACTGCACTTGATACTTCCCTTTCCCCTGGTCAGGTAGGGGGAAAGATCCTGAACCAGGATGTGGCCTGGCTATGATGGAAAGCAGCAGCCACAATGCAAGAAAGGAGCTGTGGAGAGGTTGTATGCAGAGAGGAACCCCCAGCAACTGTGGACAGAGTTCCATATGGAACAAGTTGCCAGACATTACAGTTGGGGGCAGGTCACTGGTAGGATTGCCAGGCGTCCAGTTTTCAACCGGAATTCCTAGTCGAAAAGGGACCCTGGCAGCTGGTGCTGACTGGACCATTAAAAGTAGGAGATGGGACTAGGGGCGAGGGTAGTGCAAGAGCCTCCCTGGCCACCCATGCACCTAGGGGCCACAAGGACCTGGTGGCCGCTTCCTGGGAGCCACAGTAAGCGCTGCCGGGACCCCGCACCCGAACCCCCTCCCACATCCCTGCCCCAGCCCTGAGCCCCATCCTGCAGCTCAAACTTCTCATCCGTAGCCCCACCCCAGAGCCCGCACCCCCAACCAGAGCCCTCATGCCCCTCCCACACCCAGCCTCCTGCCCCAGCCCAGTGAAAATGAGTAAGAGTGGGGAAGAGTGAGTGACGGGGGTGTGTGGGGAGTTGGAGCCAGCATGGGTGGGGCCTCAGGGCAGGGGTGTTCATTTTTTTGTATGATTAGCAAGTTGGCTACCCTAGTCGATGAGGGAGCAACAGCAGCTGGGCAGGGAGCCAATGCAGGGGCCCAAGGAGAGACACTAACGGAGCCTGGCCTGGAAACCTGAAAGCTCCTATTTGCTTGCACAGAGACTGCGCTAGAGGGTGTGCCAGGCATGAGCCCTGAAGGACTCTGACTCTCGCCTGTACTGCCCCAGGGCCAAATAGCAAGCACTAGGCCTCACTGGGATTTGTAACTGTTGAAGCCTCTGTGTATCTAGTGTACCTAGTGTATAGTGGTCTGACTACCAAAAGGAGGCTGCCAGACAGCTCTCCAACACCAAATTCTACAGGCCACTTCCCTCAGATCCCACTGAGGAATACACTAAGAAACTACAACATCTACTCAGGACACTCCCTACACTAACACCGGAAGAAATCAACATACCCTTAGAGCCCCGACCAGGGTTATTCTATCTACTACCCAAGATCCACAAACCCGGAAATCCTGGACGCCCATCATCTCAGGCATTAGCAGTCTCACTGAATGACTGTCTGGATATGTGGACTTTCTGCTCAGACCCTATGCCACCAGCACTCCCAGATATCTCCGTGACACCACTAATTTCCTGAGGAAACTACAATGCATTGGTGACCTTCCAGAAAACACCATCCTAGCCATCATGGATGTAGAGGCTGTTTACACGAACATCCCACACACAGATGGAATTCAAGCTGTCAGGAACAGTATCCCTGATGATGCTACAGCACAACTGGCTGCTGAGCTCTGTGCCTTTATCCTCACACACAACTATTTCAAATTTGATGACAATATATATCTCCAGATCAGTGGCACAGCTATGGGCACCTGCATGGCCCCACAATATGCCAATATTTTTATGGCCGACCTGGAACAACACTTCCTCAGCTCTCGTCCACTTATGCCCCTTCTCTACCTACGCTACATTGATGACATCTTCATCATCTGGACCCATGGGAAGGAGTCTCTGGAAAAATTCCACCACGATTTCAACAGCTTCCACCCCACCACCAACCTCAGCCTGGACCAATCTACACGGGAGGTCCACTTCCTAGACACCACAGTGCAAATAAGTGATGGTTACATTACCACCACCCTATACCGAAAACCTACCGACCACTATGCCTACCTTCATGCCTCCAGATTCCATCCCGGGCACATCACACGATCCATTGTCTACGGCCAAGCACTGAGGTACAACCGCATCTGCTCTAACCCCTCAGACAGAGACCAACACCTACAAAATCTCCACCAAGCATTCTCAAAACTACAATACCCGCATGAGGAAATAAGGAAACAGATCAATAGAGCCAGACGTGTACCAGAAGCCTCCTACTGCAAGACAAACCCAAGAAAGAAACCAACAGGACTCCACTGGCCATCACATACAGTCCCCAGCTAAAACCTCTCCAACGCATCATCAGGGACCTACAACCCATCCTGGACAATGATCCCACACTTTCACAGGTCTTGGGTGGCAGGCCAGTCCTCGCCCACAGGCAACCTGCCAGCCTGAAACATATTCTCACCAGTAACTGCACACCACACCATAGTAACTCTAACTCAGGAACCAATCCATGCAACAAACCTCGATGCCAACTCTGCCCACATATCTACACCAGCGACACCATCACAGGACCTAACCAGATCAGCCATACCATCACCGGTTCATTCACCTGCATGTCCACCACTGTAATATACGCCATCATATGTCAGCAATGCCCCTCTGCTATGTACATCGGCCAAACTGGACAGTCGCTATGGAAAAGGATAAACGGACACAAATCAGATATTAGGAATGGCAATATACAAAAACCTCTAGGAGAACACTTCAACCTCCCTGGCCACACTATAGCAGACCTTAAGGTGGCCATCCTGCAGCAAAAAAACTTCAGGACCAGACTTCAAAGAGAAACTGCTGAGCTTCAGTTCATCTGCAAATTTGACACCATCAGCTCAGGATTAAACAAAGACTGTGAATGGCTTGCCAATTACAAAACCAGTTTTCCTCCCTTGGTTTTCACACCTCCACTGCTAGAACAGGGCCTCATCCTCCCTGATTGAATTATCTCATTATCTCTAGCTTGCCTGATATATACCTGTCCCTGGAAATTTCCACTGCATGCATCTGACGAAGTGGGTATTCACCCACGAAAGCTCATGCTCCAAAAATCTGTTAGTCTATAAGGAGCCACAGGACTCTTTGCTGCTTTTACAGATCCAGACTAACACAGCTACCCCTCTGATACTTGTATCTGAACCCTTTGCTGCCACCTGACCCAATTCCCTTTCCCTGAGCCGTGTGTCTGAGTGGCTATCGAGCCCCACTAGGGCTAGCGCCTACAAGACCTAAAGTGCTTGCCTCCGAATCATAGTATGCTGGGGCACTATAAATACCTTGGGTCTTTGGTGTACTCCAGCTCCAAGGAGCCCAAATAATTACAGGATTGTTTCCCCTATTTAAGATATAGAAAGCTGAGACACAGAGATGAAGTGACTTGCTTGAGGTCACATCTGGGACGTCTGCAGCGGAGATGGGAATTGTTCCCAGATTTCCTGAGACCCAGCCTTAGCAGCAAACCATCCTGCCTCTTGCAATATTTAATGCAACAATAAGGGCTAAACTGAAGTTGGCTCTTCCCATCTGGTGAATTGTAAGTGGAAGAGGAGAATGCACTGAGACCTTTCCCCACCATTGGTACTACATTAGTGCTGCTGCTGCTGCTGCTGCTGCTGTGCTTGTGCACCCTGAGCCAATGGGCAGCTATTGCTGTTGGGAATGAGTCAAAGAGAATCGATGGGTGGGACACGAACAGGGGTCTGGTGCATGAAGAAAATGCTGCTTCTGGATGTTCCCCATGAGCACTGTGCTCTCAGGTTAGAGGAGTGAACTCTTGCCAATAATTCCCAGGAATGTTGTGCTGCTCCCTCTGATGCTGCAGCCCCAGGTTAGCTCTCAGTTACCAGCCCCATGTGTTCCTTGTGCTTATGGGGAAGGGAGAACCTGAAACGGAAGCTAAGATGTCACTGGTGAACCAGTGGGAAATTCAGCCTCTCCAGCTGCATTAGCTGAGCTGTGGGGCCTGCTTAGCGCACTCTGAAGGCGGAAAGCAGCCTATCCCCCTGCTGTTTGTGCTGTGAGCCTTTATTCCTTCCCTAGCACAACACTGTTATTTGCACTGTATGGCCCGGCTGGCAGTGCCAAGGGGAGATTGCTCTGCTCTGGGAGTTAGTGGTGATGCTACACAACACCAGTGGCTCAGGCAGAACCCTCTGAGCAGATCCTGTTGTGAAAGGCTTGGGATCTTTCCTGTGAAATGGGATCCAAGTCAGACAGGCGGTGTCAGTCAGAGAGGCACTGATGGCCTGGTCAGACCAGAGTGTGCCAGGCAGAGAGCAGCAGAGCAGACAGAGTTAAACTGATTGCCAAGAAAAAAAGTGGCAAGTGTTTAATTTAGCATGTGAGAGAAGAGGGAGGGATTGGGGCAGCCCTAACCCACCCTCCTCAGGGATATTGCTGTCAGCCCTACCTTGAGACTTTCCCTATGGATGGAGATCCACAACATCTCCATGCTGCCAGTGACTCTGATGCAGGGTGAAGACACTAAATTAAAACTGACTCTTTAGTTTTGTTTTGCTCCAGGGCGGCCCTTTGACCCCACCCTCTTCCTCAACCATGCCACCTCCAATGTCATCTGCTCGATCGTCTTTGGGGACCGGTTTGACTATGAAGATAAGAAGTTTGTAACTTTAATAAATCTCATAGATGAAATTAACAAGCTCCTGCGCTCTCCCAGGACAGTGGTATGATCAGGGTTTTATTCTATTCTTCTCCTTTCTATTGGGGGGGAACAGAAATTTATTTCTTTAACTATTAATTTTCCATAAACAAGTGTTATTTCAGATTCCCATAATGGTCTCCTTCTGGCTAGTGCAGCTACCAAACCCAGCCTCAAACTTGTTTCTAAGTATTGTTTAAATTCCCACAAAACACGTCATTAGCTTGAATTAAATTTGCTTAAAGATATTCACTATCAACATTATTGTAAAAATCAAGGAAGTTGCCAGTTAAAATGTTAATGTCCACACCAATCACATGTCACATGCCTTATCACATAAGCAACATGACAGTGAATGTGATCACATTTCTCACTTCCAAAATAAACTCTTTTTCAATCCAGCTCACAGCCACTTACCTCCATGCCCCCTTCCTGAAAACCTCACTAAATGTACCAAATGAAGGCCAAACTGTCTGCTGGCATAACTCATTCAAATCAATGGAGTTACATTGGCAAAGAATGTGAGTCTTTTAAATTCAACCTCAGCACGACTAAAGTAAATTTCCCTTTGAAAATCTATAATGTGCTACCACTTGCAAGAAAATCTGTGTTCAGAGGGTGATTTTTCAAAAACAAGATGTGTCTATTTTGAAAATAATGGAGAGCCTTTTACTAATGTAACTGAATGTCCTGAAGTTTTTGTGTGGATATATATATGCATTGGGTAATGGGAGTTGGTAAAGTTTTCAAAGTTCTTCAGAATCCATTTAGAAAATAAGATGTCACAGAAGAGTCTGTGCTGCTGTAGTTAAGTCATTTGAGTAAATACTATGAAGGAAGCTTCTCTGCCCAGGAAAACCAAGATGTGTTTTCTTTCAATCTTTACAGCTGTACAATTTTTTCCCAACTCTCATGCATTACATCCCTGGGCCTCACCAGAGAATCTTTAAACATTTTGAGGATTGAGAAAGTTTGTTCTGGAGAGAGTGGAGATGCACAGAGAGTCCCTGGAGCCCAGCTGCCCTCGAGACTTCATCGATGCTTTCCTCATCAAAGTAAAACATAGGTGCTAGCCGCAGCCCTTCCCCTTTACTGGGGTGGGTTATACATATCAGTGGTATTTATTTGTCAAGGAACAACAGAGTACGTGGCTTTTCAGAAGCCCTAAAGGGAGACAAGGAAATTGAAATATAAAGGGGAAGCCTTATTCCTCACTCATGTAAAAGCACATTAGTGAACAGAAATGGCCCAAAGCACTGCAATAATACTGCTGTAATCTCCAGTACTATGGCCCATTTCTGTCGGATTTGTATAACGATGCCAGGTGGGTCACATTTTGGGTAGAAAATGAGACTTTTTTGGCTTGTGACAATAGATCGAAGCTTTTACAATCAATTATCAACCATCTGTACCAAACCTTTTTGCAGGAGCAACATAACAGCCAGTCGGAATTTACCACTGAGAGCTTGTTAAACAGAACATTAGGCTTATTCTTTGCTGGAACAGTTCAACCAGTGACACCCTGAAATGTGGACTCAAGCTTCTTGAAATACCCAGAAATCGAAGGTAACAGTGACACACACACACAAAATGTTAAGTCTTCGGGAATGTGAGGAGAGCCTGGCTCTATTGATCAGTACATGTAGGCAGAGCCTCTTCGTTAAATCATCAGATCACATCTGGCCTGGGTTGGCAGTGACCTGCATGACCTGCATGACTGCATGCGTGGATGTTCTTTGGTTCATGTGAAGTGAGTTGAAGATTGTTGGGGGACTTTCTTACTCCAGTTCCCTGCAGGCAGAAATTCTCATCCAAAAAGCACCAGTACAGTGGGCATTACTTATCCCCATATTGGCCATCTGAGGAGAGGATCCAAAGGCTGAATGGGGCTGTTGTGATTGAATTCCTCTCCCAAACCCAGATCAGTGTTCAGGTTCTCTGATAAGGGAAGTACATGTGTATGTCTACACTACAATTAAACATCCGTGGCTGGCCCGGTCAACTGGGTCTGGCTCACAGGACTTGGGCTACAGGGCTGTTTAACTGCTGTGTAGATGTTTGCTTGGGCTGGAGCCCAGGCTCTGGGACCCTCCCTCTTTCTGGGTCCCTGAGCCTTGGCTCCAGCCTGAGCCCTAACTCTAAACAGCCCTGTAGCCTGAGTCAGCTGACATGGCCAGCCATGGGTGTTTAATTGCAGTGTTTGTAAAAGAGAAGCCTGCCCTGCCCAGGGCTGGCGCTTCCATTAGGCGACCTAGGCATCGCTAGGCACCAGATTTGGGGGGCGGCATTTTGCTGCCCTTGGCAATTCGGCAGCGGGGGTCCTTCCGTGCCCGGTCTTCGCGCAATTCTGCGGCGGTCCTTCACTCGCTCCAGGACCCGCCGCCGAAGTGCCCGAAGACCGGGAGCATGGAAGGACCCCTCCGCCACAGAATTGCCACCAACGACCGGGAGCGCAGGACCCCCCATCTAGGGTGCCAAACACCCTGGCCCCGTCCTGGCCCGCCACTGACCAGGGTGTGTCTGTTCTGTGCGTAACAGATGCTTTCACATTGCAGGGCTGTCAAACGGGCCCTTCCCCCTGAATGAAGGCAAAGTTGTTTTGCCTTTGGATTTAATGGGCTTGTAGAGGACAGGATCATGTAAGGGCTTAAATCAAGCTCTGTTAGTGCTAAAAAAATCTGTACAGTGCTAATTCCAACTTCATATTAGCAGGGCCGTCCCTAGCTATTTTGGTGCCCTATGCAGCCCCTCGGGAGGGGGGCTGGTGGGACCTCAGGACTCCGTGGGGGGGGGGCTGTGTGAGGCCCTTCCACAGACCTCCACGGGAGGAGTGGGTTGGCCCCAGGCCTCCATGGGGGACGGGAGAGAGGGGGGCTGGCCACTTCCTGCAGAAGTAGAGTGACCTGGTCCCAGCCTGCTCCCCTGGTTCCCAGGCTTGGAGGGAGGGGGGAACTGCCCCCAGAACTCGCCGGTGACACAGCTGGGAGCCAGAGGAGCAGAGCAGGTTGGGGCCGGGTCACTCCACTCACCGGTGTGAGTTGCAGGCCCCGCCATTTTTGGAGTCCTCGGGGAGTGCGGGCGGGGCTGGGGCAGGAAGAGATGGGGCGGAGCCGAGGCAGGGGCCCTGGAGAAGAGCCAGAGCAGGGGATGGAGCAGCACGCAGCTGCGCAGGGCACCAGGAAATTTGGTGCCCCAAATTTTCTGGTGCCCTACGCATCTGCATACTTTGTGTATGGTTAAGGAGAGCCCTGCACATTAGCAAATGGCCTTGTGGTGGGAGATGCTTTGGGACTCTTTTGCTTAGTAGATATTTAGATGCACTGGTGATAATTTTACATTGTGCTCTAGTTAGTAACAGAACCAGGTATAAACAATATCACTGCCCTGTGATTACATTGTTGGCCCTTTGTCATAGATACCTAGTACAGTAGTTTCTGTAACAGAAAATTTTACCTGTTTTGTTTATTCCCAATGTCCATCTGCTGAGACTTGTGTTTCGGGGCAGAGCAACAGACTGTTGGGCAAATCCATGGGAATCCTGTTCTTTTAGTCTTGGTGTTAAATGTCATTAATTGATGACAGAGAAGGTTCATGTAGAGATTGACCGTGTGATCGGCCGAAGCCGAAGCCCCTGCATGGCATATCGAAGCCAGATGCCCTACACAGATGCCGTTGTACATGAGATCCAGAGATTCATCTCTCTTGCCCCTCTTGGTGTCCACGTGCTGTGACTAAAGACACTCGTTTCAGACAATACATTATCCCCAAGGTCAGTTCTCGGTGAAAGAGCCAGTCCTGCGTTCGCGATAAAAAGAGTTTGGCCAGTTTTTATGTGGTGGGAGTTTTAAATAATTGCCAGGAATGTACCAATTATATTGAAACTTTCTAAGCCTCTGTTTGGAGCTGAACAGACTTTCATAGTATGCAGGTTAGGGTTTCCATCCAAAAGAAGGTTTGAGAGCCTAGTTGTGTAGCAGTAAGATATGGAATAGCGAATAACTTCAGCAGTGATGTGCATCTAAGATTTTGGTATAACATCAATGCGTGCAATCATTCCCTTCTTTTTGGGGCCAAAGGCGGGTGTTTCTGGGGAAACTTCTTGATACTGTTCGGTCAAATCAAACAAAATAGTGCATGCAAATGAGTAATGAATGAACAGGTTTAAAAAGGATCAGAGCTCCCCGCACATTTGCCCATTTCTGGAATTGAATGCAAACCAGTACAGATAAATACACACCACAAAACAAACCACGTTTCAAGGCTGAGGTTTCTGTAAAATTGAGTCGGGTTCTTACTGTTAGTCCGATGATGCCAGTTACTGAGCTCAGTTCAGCCAGCAAGCCAAAAAAATCAGAAAAAATATTCGTTTAGCTTCTGAAAATATTTGCAATTTGTCAGCAAGTTGGAAAAATCTGGTCTACTTCAGAAATCTTGGTGTGGGTTTTATTCCCCTTCTTTAATGCTTTAGCCCAGTGGATTGGGCATTTCCTGGGATGTGGGAGACCTAGATTTGTACCTCCACTCTGGAGCTAGGACTTGAACTCAGATTTCTCCAGTGAGTAACCTAAGCACCAGGCTATAGACTATGCGAGGGTGAGTCCTCAATCTCTCTTGCAGAAGCTATTCTGTTTCATGTCAATACTTAAATATTCAGTGAAGCAGGGACTCAAGCGCAGTTCTTCCCCCTGAGTGCCCTAATCACCAGCATTTAGGTTATTCTGTTCTCAAGTTCTCCTGGTCAAGCTGTTCCACTTTGTATTTTCATTAGGCCAAAAATCTGGGATTTAAGAAATGTGGATTAAATTCTTCCCTCTGCTTGATTCAGAGGAGGGATTTGAATCCACCTCTCCTGCCTCCCAGGTGAGTGCCTTTCTCATTCTTGCTGGCTCAGTGGATATTTAAATATTAATGAAAAGTGGAACAGCTTCATAAGGACAGATTGAAAGGAGCCTATCCTGGAATATCTGAGAGCTTGGAGGTTAGAATCCTCATTTTGGATGGGGGGATGATCTGAGTTCAAATTGTTGCTCCAAATTGGGGATTCAAACTTGCATCTCTCACATCCCAAGTACCTTAGCCTCTGGCCTAAAAGTTATAGAAAGACACACACCCCTCCTCCTATGTGTTTTCTGAACTTTTTCCCAGACAAAACTGATTGGATCAAATTTGCAGATAGTTTCGGATCAGCTGAAACTGCATTTCTGCTGGATAAACTGTATTTGTCTGATAAGATTTACCCAGTTTTCATCTCCACCAAACTCTGAACATGTTGAGCTGTTAAAATGCACCAGAACTCACCATACTCAGGGGTGGGGTTGCTGACTGTGAGTTTGACTATAAAATTGCATGGGCTCTTAGTTTAATTATGAATTATAGGGAAACTGTTGGTGTGATGAATACAGTATCTTGACCAGGAACGTCAAATGCTTCAGAGCATCAGCTCAGAGGTGCAAGTGAAACTTCTGGATCTTAGCCAAACTCTCCCCAAACTATGTTGAATTCAGGATAATGATCAGATAGGAACAACCTCTCTGAAGAGGATTTCCCTGTGGATGGGATTTCAGTGGGATTAGCTCTTCTCATGGAATTTTAATATTGCTACTTCTGGTTGAAAACATGAAGTTCAGGAACTGCAAGGAAATGAAGAAAAATCAAGATGGGACCCACTGTCCAGCTCTGAATTTTGAAGGTTTCTCTGCTTTGGATAGTATCCACTTTAACTCTGTTTATATGTTACTAATTTAGGGCACCACTATATTCCCTGTGCTGCAGTCAGTCCTATATGACAGCAAGGAATTTCCAAACCCAGAGCAATTTAACCCAGGGCATTTCTTGGATGAAAATGGTGCCTTCAAGAAGAGTGACTTCTTCATGCCTTTTTCTATAGGTAAAGATATCCATGTTTATTTTCAGATCTCAGATCTTCTAGCTTTGCCTCAGTGATTCAGCTGGCTCACACTGTCTGCAGAGGGTTTTCAGGTGGTCCATGAAGCAGAGTTTCTCACGCTAGTAAAACATCTATCAGTCTTTAAACCATGTTACTTCCCACTAGCTGTCTGAAGTGACTTTTCGGATGCACTCGACATACTCCTCTCTTTGCTCTGCTTGGCATCTTCATGCTTTTCTGGTGTCTGTCTGGCGTAAATGAATACATGATCAATTATTCTTTCATCCACCTATTCATGATCCTGCCTGCACCTCCTTACTTGTTACCCAATAACCACCACATTACTCTCCCTTTAACACTTATTAGCCAACTTGGGAAGCGCATAAGCTATTCCTCAAATCCCACATCTTCCCAAACCTCTCCCCAAACTGGATTTAAAAAGACCGCTTTATATATGGAACTCAACCTTAAAACAATCTTTGAATGGCTTCTTAAGCTCAAAATGCTTTCCTACCATCCTGAACTCAGAGTGACTTCCATCATCCTCCATCCATAGAAACAGCATGTAAGTGCAGCAAAGAAAGATCTCCAATATCTCTTCAATATTCCTTTTTCATTGCAGGGAAACGGAGTTGCTTGGGAGAGGCTCTGGCTCGGATGGAACTATTTTTGCTACTGACAACGATTTTGCAAAACTTTATCTTGAAGTCTCCCATTGACCCCAAAGATATTGATATAACTCCAATGAGTTTCACCTCAAATATCCCAGTGTCCTACCAGCTCATTGTTATTCCTCGGTAAATATCTTGAAAAGTCACCTCCATTTCCTGAGGTGATTAATTTGATGGTCTGTGATCTTGAACTCCTTAATACAGTGACAGAAATTAACTAATTGCCGTGAAATGCACAGACAAATTAGTCAACTTTTTAAGTAAATAGGATTTAACAAAATTAAGTGTTATACCATAAAATAACTGTATGACAGGTACAATAATCCTGCAGTGTTCTCAAATGGGCTCAGGTGTGAATTTATTCTCAACATATGCTGGGTATGTTTTCAGTTCATTTGTGGGTGTAGTTGACAAACGTGAAAGTTTCTTTGACATCTGTAAAGGCTGCTCTGTTCACAAGGAGCTAGTAACAATGTCCAGCATTTTAGGTCTGTTCAACCAATGATAGTGAATTATGACGATGACGTTCTGCTTCGATGGGGAGAGTTTCTGTGGTAGGGGACTGAACTGGCATTCCCACTCCTCACTTTATCCAATCTGGTTTAGATAATTTCAGTAGGATTAATCTTTTACTCTTCATACAGATTCTTTCTATAATTTTTGTAACTCATCTCTGGCATCTTAATCTATAAAATAAGGTTCCAGGAATGTCCATCTGTGTGTCACTCAGTGGGAAGGGAGGGAAGTGACAACAAGCCTGGTTGAGCTCCTTTTGTTCAAAATATCACCCGGTGGAATAATCATTAGGTTTTATGGTTTGTTACCATCCAGTTTTTAAGTTCTCAACCATTTTGAATTGATGAATTACTCCCACAGGTACAGTAAGGCATGTATTTAGGCCCTGCCCAGAATCCTAGACCATTGTAATATCCGGGAAACTCAACCAGTCGCCACCCTTTTTTCTACAGCTAACTTGCATGCAACAAATTCATTGGTTGTATGAGGAAGACTGCATAGAGGGTGGATTACTTGGACCAGCTGCCACACCCGAAGGTCCAGATGCCCCCTGTGCAAATCCACACAGCTCTCCCAACACAACACAACCACACATAAATCAACACAGCAACACAACCAGCATACACAATAACCGCAAACATCACATTCAAGCCCAGAATGCCTGTAGAGTCAGTGTGAAGTGAAGGAAACAGCTACAAGCATGGCTGAGAGTTCTTGATGATTAGAGTATCTCTACTTTCAGTCATCATTTGGATGTGCAGCCTGATACAGTGCAGTTTTTAAGTTCTCAGACTTGTTTGGCTTTTTTGTACACATGACATTAGGAATTACACCTGTGCGACAGCACAGACTTTCAGCTACTAGTATTTATTTAATGTCACTATTTAATCCAGTTTTACAACATATAGAACTCAAATGGAGAGAGATAAGGGGCATCGTATGCAATTGGAAGATACCAGTAAGATTAAAAAAGAAGGTCTATAAAACTGCTTCATCAACTTTTACTGCACAGCTGTGAGTGTTGGGCAACAAAGAAGAAACATGAGCTAATGATCCAGTCCAGAGAAATGTCAATGTTGAGCTGGATGAGTAGTCTAAGTGAGAAAGACCACTCGAGGAATGTGTATGTTAGACATGCTCAAAATAACATCCATGAATGAAAAATGAGGGAGTTCAGGCTCAGATGGGTTGGTCCTGACAACTACATGGGTAAGAAAGTCCAAGAGATCAAGATTGAAAGGAAAAGAGAGGAAGCTGATCCATGAAGAAGTCATGGGATGTCCTAAAGGAAGGTATGTTAGCATGTGGTGTAATAGAGGATATGGCACTGAACAGATCACTTTGGAGGGAGATGATTCATAAAGTGGACCCCTTTTCACGGGATTAATGCAAGGAAAGAATCCCACTTACATTACACACAGAGAGTATGGGAAGATGGGACTAATATCAGGACAGTCCCAATGAAATCAGGATGTCTGGTAACCCTACTCAGAGCAGCTGTGGTAGGGGGAAAAAAAACAGCTGAGCAGCACAGAAGTATGGTGCTGCCACCCTCAGAAATTGGTGCCCAGGGCAACCACTTTATTCACCTGCCCTAAAACTGGCCCAGGGAAGACTGGAGGTGAGTGGGGTCTGGTGGAGTCTCCCCAATTGTTCTGCTTCCTGTTAGTCTCCCCCAATCAACCCCTATAGCCTGGGCCTGCCCCCTCCAGCACCTCAACCCTCTAAATTCAGTTCCTGGCCCAAGCCTAACCCCACATTTCAACTTCTGCTTTCCCAAGAGTCCCTCCTGCCCCCATTAACCCCTCATTCTCTCCCCAAGAGCCCCTGCTGCCCCCACTCAACATCTTATGCCCCTCAGCTTGTGCCTGCTCCTCCCAGTACAGGGGGCGCTGACACCGACACGCCCGCCTTGTGTAAACTGACCTCTGAGTAGGTTTCTTGTTCTAGTTTGAAATACATCCAAAGGGCACCCTATCCCCAAACCTTTGACCAAGATTTAGTAATGGTCCATCACAGAGGTGGTATAATTTACTCAGCAGGAGAGAACTGGGAAGAGGGGGTTACATTGTGATAAAAGGTTGTTTAATGGTAGGCAAGATAGTAGAACTGGTTGTAAAAAAAGAATAATATAACAGGGATTCTATTAAAACCGGAACAAAGAGAACTGGATTCCACCTACCTAGAATAACATTTTAACCCTTCTGCCAGGTGGAGCCAGCAGTAACCAGGGCCATGTTCAATATCTAGGGGTTCCTTTTCAACAATACAACACAAAATTGGTTCGAGTCCCCACCCAGTAACCTAGGAAAATTACACATCATCCCTGGTGCCTCTGAGAGGCAATACTTCCCCACTCATAAGCACAGAGTCTGGGTGTAGAAAAGAAACTTAATGAAAGGAGAGAAGTCACCCAACATTATTGGGGAAAGTGCCACAAGCAGGATTCATTAACCATAGAAGTGTGAGCAGGATACTCACCCCAGAGTGTGTGGGGCAGTACCTTCCGCCTCACGTTCTTGAATCCTACAACCAAAAGTTTCTTTACTGTACCCATTTCTGCTCCCTCACCAGACCCCACTCACAGTGAGTTGTCCTTGGTCAGTGAGGACCCAGGGTTCAGAGGTACATCTCTGTGAGTTCACTTCCCACCCAGGGAAGAAGACACCTTGCTTGCTCTGGTATCTGAGTGTTTGCCCTGGCTGCCAGCTTGTCACTTCCACTGGCCAGGGTCCTGCTGGCTCACTGCTCCCATTGGCTGCTCCTGCTGCTCCCACTGACTTGTCAGTCACCTTCTTCTTGGCTGACCTTTGCAGGTCAGTCTGTTCATGATTTTTAGCTCTTAGCCGGCTGGACAGAAACATAGTCCCACCACAGCAGATTTCAACTCTAATTGAGCATTTAAAATAACAAAGTGGCTCCTAAATGTAAACCTATTTAGCTCTGTCTTTGAGAATTGAGGAGAAACATGTTATACCTAGACCACCAACCCTTGGGGAGTGTCCACATTCACTCACTGGAGCACCTATCCCCACCCTTTTACTTGAGCCCCAGGCTTATCGAGGTTCTTTCAGTTGAGGGTGACCCACTCATTTGGGACAGGTTAAATACAATTCGGCTCCCCTTTATTCATACAATAATAACAACATTTGTAACAGCATTTCACTTCCATTGCATTCAGTACCAAAGTAGTTTGTAACCCAACACCAGCCAAAGTTGATTACTTTGAGCAACACCACTCTATCTACTGGATATCTAAGCAGAGCAGATATGTTCATGTAAATACAGTTTGCTCCTGAAGACTCTCCCCCTTCCCGTGAGCTGTCAGAGAAGAATTCATTCAGACCCTGCTTACACATTAAATATATGAAGAATATATATACTAAAAAAAAAAAAATTCAAACACACACACTATAACTTACTACTAACTATACTTAACTGAATATAACCCTCTAAATAAAAAAACATCTCTCTATCTATCTCTGTATGCACAGGCTTTTATCTGATAGGTTATTGATTCTCAAACAGAGGTCCATGGCCCTCTAGGGGGCCACGAGCAGGCTTCAGGGGGGCCGCCAAGCAGGGCCAGTGTTAGACTTACTGGACCCAGGGCAGAAATCTGAAGTCCTGCCATCTGGGGCTGAAGCCAAAACCTGAGCAACTTACCTTTGCGGGGACCTCATTGCTTCTTGTCCTATCCTCAGAGGTTAAGAGAACAATTTTTCTCCCTCCTCCTTGTAACAACTTTTTATGTACTTGAAAAACTATTATCAGGTCCCTCCTTAGTCTTCTCTTCTCCAGACTAAATAAACCCAATTTTTTCAGTCTTCCCTCATAAGTCATGTTTTCTAGAACTTTAATCATTTTTGTTGCTCTGCTCTGGACCATCTCTGGACTTACTTCAGTTTGTCCACAACTTTCCTGAAATGTGGCACCCAGAACTGGACACAACACTCCAGTTGTGGCCTAATCCGTGTGGAGTAGAGCGGAAGAATTACTTCTCATGTCTTGCTTACAACACTCCTGCTAATACATCCCAGAATGTTGTTTGCTTTTTTTGCACCAGCATTACACTGTTGGCTCATATTTAGCTTGTGATCCACTATGATCCTCAGATCCTTTTCCGCAGTACTCCTTCCTAGGCAGTAATTTCCCATTTTGTATGTGTGCAGATTGTTCCTTCCTAAGTGGAGTACTTTGCATTTGTCCTAATTGAATTTCATCATGTTTGCTTCAGACCATTTCACCAGTTTGTTCAGGTGTCACGGAGTGTGGGGGAGACCAGGCCTTGCACCCCTGGCTTCCTGAGATTCACTGTGACTCTCAGCCAGCCAGTAAAGCAGAAGTTTTATTAGATGACAGGAACACGGTCCCAAGCAGGGCTTGAAGGTACAACCAGGACCCCTCAGCCAGGTACCTCTGGGGCAGGGAGCTTAGACCCCAGATGTAGAGTTCCCTGCTTCTTCTCAGCCAGCCTAAACTGAAAACAAAACTCCTTCCAGCCAATTCACTAGCCTCCCCCCGGCTCCTCCTCTCCCTTTGTCGACTTTCCCGGGCCAAGGTGTCACCTGGCCCCACCATCCTTTTGGCTCAGGTTACAGGCTCAGGTAGTGTCTCTCACTTAAAGTCATCCCCTGCTCTCCCATCCCCCATGCAGACAGTTCCAGTAAAACTAAACAACATTCCCAGGTCAATCCGCCCCGCTCCCTACTGCGTCACACCAGGTCATTTTGAATTATAATCCTATCCTCCAAAGCACTCGCAACCCCTCCCAGCTTGGTATCATCAACAAACTTTATAAGTGTATTCTCTATGCCATTATCTAAATCATTGATGAGGATATTGAACAGAACTGGACCCCACTGCCTATGCCCTTTCAGCTTGACTTTGAACCACTGATAACTAAGGCTCAGATTTTGTCACAGATATTTTTAATAAAAATCATGGACAGGTCATGGGCAATCAACAAAAATTCACAGAAGTCCATAACCTGTCCGTGATTTTTACTAAAAATATCCTTGACAGAAAGGGGAGGGAGGAGGGTCCAGCACCCACAGCAGCTAGGCTGCTGTGGGATGCCCCGTCCTCCCCCACCACCCACTGTGACATGGCTGCTGCAGGAGGTCCCCCTGCCACCTGCCATGGCTGGGCTGCTGGGCAGGATCACTAGCTGTGGCTCGGTTATTGCAGGGGGATCCCCCTGCCCTCCCCCACTACCTGCTATGGCTGGGCTGTTGGTGGAGGGCTCCTGCCACATGCCATGGTTGGGCTGCTGTGGGGGGGGTCCCTCTGTCCCCCCTGCCATGCCTGGGCTGCTGCAGGGTCCTTTGCCACCCACTGTGGCTGGGCTGCTGTGGGGGGGTCCCTCTGCCCTCCCATGCTGCCTGCCATGGCTGGGCTGCTATGTGTGTGTGGGAGGGGGGTCCCTTTGCAACCCAGTGAGATTGAGACTTAGCTACCTACAAAATTTTGCTGACATAGCTATGTTGGCCAGACATGAAAAAATCACATGCCCTAGTTGGCACAGTGATGCCAGCGAAACTTCCAGTGCAGATGCAACTATGCTGCTTTAGCAGCAAAGAGTTCTGTGGCACCATATAGACTAACAGACGTTTTGGAGCAAGAGCTTTCGTGGGTGAATACCCACTTCGCCAGATGCATGTAGTGGAAATTTCCAGGGGCAGGTATATATGTGCAGGCAATCAGGGAGGATGAGGCCCTGTTCTAGCAGCTCAGGATTAAACAAAGACTGTGAATGGCTTACCAATTACAGAACCAGTTTCTCCTCCCTTGGTTTTCACACCTCCACTGCTAGAACAGGGCCTCATCCTCCCTGATTGAACTATCTCATTATCTCTAGCTTGCCTGCATATATATACCTGCCCCTGGAAATTTCCACTACATGCATCTGACGAAGTGGGTATTCACCCACGAAAGCTCTTGCTCCAAAACGTCTGTTAGTCTATAAGGTGCCACAGGACTCTTTGCTGCTTTTACAGATCCAGAATAACACGGCTACCCCTCTGATACTATGCTGGTTTAGCTAATCTCGTGCAGCATAGATACAACTCTGGCGGCAGAAGAATTCCTTCGGTCAGTATACACTGTGTCTGCATCAGCAACTCTGCTAGTATAGTTGTGCCCACATTGACTCTATAGTGTAGACATTCAGATTGTAAATTCTTCTCAGCCAGGTGCTTCTCTTTTTATATGATTGTACAGCACCTAGCACAATGGGGCCCTGACCCAGGACAGGTGCCTAGGTACTACCAGAATAAGAAGAACTGACCTTGGGGATAACGTATTGTCTGAACTGGATGTTTCTCACTGCAGCACGTGGAATGTCCAGGGGGGCAACAGAGATGAACCTCAATCTCATGTACCGTGGTGTCCATGCAGGGTATTTGGCTTTGCTTTGCTATGCAGGGTATTTGCATTTGGCCAATCACACGGTCAACCTCTTAATGAATTTTTTCTGTCATTAAATGAATGACATTTAAGACAATTTGTAAAGAACATGCTTCCAAGCAAATTGCCCAAATTTTTGCCACTTTCTCTGCAAAATATCTGCTTGGGCAGATTAAGACAGGCAATAATACAAACCTGGCTAATTTTATGTTATAGAAACTACTATCTATGATACCTAGAACAAAGTGCCAATAATGCAATTACAGGGCAGTGACATGACTCATGCCTGGTTATATTACAGAATAGAGCACAATGTGATGTCATTGCCTGTGCACATAAACTGCAAAGCAAAAGAGTCGTAAAGCCCCTTCCTCAAAGCCAAACATCAACTTGAGATTGAAGGAAGCCCATGAGGTGAGAATTTGCTGCAATTTGAATAGCCTCCAGCTTGCGCAGAGCTTTGATTCAGACCCTTTCATGACCCTGACACCTACAAGCTGATTAAATCCAAAGATGAAAGGACTTTGCCTTTATTTGAGGTGAAAGTGCCCATCTGCCAGGCCTACAATGTGAAGATACCTGTTATCTACAGAACAGGAACAGCTCAGGTAGGGCCACTGCAAGCTTCTCTTGCACGAGCACACACATCCTCTCCCCTTGAACACTGCTCTGGAGATGATCTCTTGCGCCATGCAATACCCACATCTCCACAACACTCACAGTTAGGTGTGGGTGCCAGACTGCGTGTGTATGTGTGTGTGTTAACCTTCAGTCCCTGGGTATTTCAGGAGGATGAGGAGTCCATATTTCAGGGTGGGGCTGGTTGTCCCCGTTCCCATGAGGAATAAGTCTAATGTGCTTCTCACCAAGTCATCGACATAAAACACCAGCTGGCTGTTCTGTGGAAATGCATGGGACAGCCTTGTGATTGTTGGCTTTAAACTCAGGTTCGGCTCTTGGTTTTTTGCCGTTGCTGAAGCAAAGATGCAGCCCCAAAGGCCAGAATGCCACCCCTTGAAAAGTGCTGCTCAAAGCACATGCTTGGGCCACTGGTGCCTAGAGCTGGCCCTGTTTAAACCTACAGGAATTTAATCCCATGAGCAAAAAAAAAGTCTTATTTTCTCAGCAATATGTAGCCCACTTCAACAGGCTGACTTGTCCCTTGCAGGCTAGAGGCCTGGGGCCAGTGAAGCCTGATTACTAAGGAAGCACATCTGAGCAGAGGTCCCCTGAGTCCCCTACAAAGAGCAGCAGGAAGGGGTGGGTGGTTGTTGAGGGGGATCAGAGGCTACTAATAGTGAGTAGGCTCCAGCAGAGGGTCCTGGGGCTGAGACTGCAGGGAATTCCTGTAGAGAGCAGACTGGGGGGAGATGAGAAGCCTGGCAACTGAGTTTTTTGTTTTCTGCCATTAAATTAGACCCTGGGAGAAGGACATTAACAGAGGAAAAAAGCCTGTGTGGAGTTTATCTCAGGAGCTCCTTGACGGGGAGATGGACCTGGGTTGCAGGGCTGCCTTGTGTTCACTCAGGGGTGCCATGGCATGGCAACTTGTTCAAACCCACCTAAATCTGGCGGTTACATGAGTATTTCTGCAGGGCTTTGGAGCACTCCTCAGTGTTGCCATCTTTTTTTAAAAAAACAGGTGAGAATTGGAAAATGACTGTGAACAGTTTAGTTTACCTATTGTGCTGAAGTTGTTGATGCTAATATTGCAGGGAATTAGCAGGCCGGGCTTCCCTTGAAGAAGGTGGTCATTGTTTGACCTGTGGGTTTGGGCACAGGCCACAATTTTTGGTGCCTGTTTTGTGAGGTCTGTCCTTTTAGAGCTATGGTCTGTGCAGCTTATTCACTAGAGTAGAGCCACTGTCACTGTTCACAAGAATGAGGCCAAGGGGCCTGGCCATTGTATTGTAAATTCCTTGGGGCAAGAACAGTGTCTTCCTTTCGGTTTTATATACAATACTGCATGATCCTATTCTGTTGTTCTGTTTCTTGGGAGTTAAAGCATTTGAATTTCCCTGGGTGTGGATGTGAATGTTGCAACAGGTAAGTTCCTTGATTTTTACCAGTTGCATTGATAAAGAATGCCTCTGATTAAACTAACTCTGAGCTAAGTGTTTTGTGGAGCAGTATAAATCATCCCGAGGTGATGTACATGAAAAAAATAACTTTGGTTTTTATTCTATTGGTTACAGTGCCCAACCAGTGACATATAAAAAAGTAGAGATAAGGCAGGCGAGGTAATATCGTTTACTGTCTCATTATCTTTTGCCTTCTATTATTTATTTACCTCACCCACCTTGTGTCTCTAATATCCTGGGACCAACACAGTGACAACACTGCTAAGAAAGATAGTGTGGGATGATGTCAAGTTACTTACAAGGATTAAGATGTGGGAGGATATCTGCTGGTTCCTGCCTAGGACATGATCTCATTAAAGTAGATGATAGCAATGCCATCTGGTGGCAAACTTTTGGAAGGTAAAGTGGTCAGTCTCCTGCTGGGACCTATTGCATTTAAGTTTTGCATTTAAGATGTTCTGAGTATTTTATTTTTATAAACAGTCGGCAGGGAAACACCTGGGTCAGATAAATGACTCTATGAAAAGGACATCATGTTCTCATAGAGTAGAACCTCAGAGTTTCAAACACCAGCATTATGAACTGACCACATATCTCATTTGGAACCAAAAGTATGTAATCAGGCAGCAGCAGAGACCCTCCTCCCACCCCAAATGAAGCAACTACAGTACAGTGCTGTGTTAAATGTAAACTGCTAAATAAAAGGAAAGAACAAGGAAAGAACAACCATAAAGTTCTGTTCAGAGTTACGAATGTTTCAGAGTTACCAACAACCTCCATTCCCATGGTGTTTGTAACTTTGAGGTTCTGCTGTATTTTCTAAAGACCTTTAAGAACCTGAGGGCCCCAAGTGAAATAATATTAAAAATAACCCTTTGTTCATTGTGGGTTCTGCTTAGTCTAGTGAGGACCATGAGAGGGAATTGTGGGTATTTTCGGCAGCATATACTTAGAATAAGTGTCAAGTATCAGAGGGGTAGCCGTGTTATTCTGGATCTGTAAAAGCAGTGAAGGGTCCTGTGGCACCTTCTAGACTAACAGACGTATTGGAGCATGAGGTTTCGTGGGTGAATATCCACTTCGTGTCATGCATCTGACGAAGTGGGTATTCATCCAAGAAAGCTCATGCTCCAATACGTCTGTTAGTCTATAAAGTGCCACAGGACTCTTTGCTGCTTTTAGAATAAATGATGGGGCTGCGGCTAGCAATTAAATATATACAGAATCCAGAAACATATCTTCAGTAGCCCTCCAAAAAATATGTCTGACATGCACCTAAACCAATTTCAGATCTCCCAAACAAAATCAACCAACCAGCCAGTTTGAAGTGGTTCCGCACCCCACAGTAGCTCCTCTCTCTGTCCATGTGTAACCCTTCTGCCTCTCTGAGTTGGCAGCAGCAAGGGCCGGGTTCAGTATCCAGGGGTTCTGTTTCAATAACGCAATGCAAAACCTGCTCTAGCCCCCACCCAGTGACCTAGGACAATTACACTCCACCCCCCCCCAGGCACCTCTAGGAGGCAATACTTCCCCTCTCGCAAGCACAGAGTCTGAGTGCAGCAAAATCCTGTTAATAAAGGAGGGAAACAATGTGGCATCATATTGAGGAAACACCACAAACAAGATTCATAACGTAAACCATGAGCAAAAGACCCACCAAGTAAGTTTTGGCAGTGTCCTTTTCCCCTTAGGGTCTTAAGTCCAATCACCCCAAAGTCCAACAACCCAAAAATCTCTGTCCCCGGTCAGTGCCACCCCAGAGTTCAAAAGTTTATCTGCAGAGTTTTACCGCCCCGCCAACCTGGGCGGAAATGGTGAGGGGGACACAGGGTGTTAAGGGGCACCTTTCGTGGTCTGAGGCCAACTGCTCTGCCTCTCCGTGGAGTTCTGCTGCAGCCTTCACAATGAACGGCTCCACTCCACCAGCCGCTCTGCTCCTCCAGCCAACCTGTGAGCCGCTCCAACCGTACCCGCAAACCGCTCTGCTCCCCTTGCCCTTCCGTGGGCTGCTCCAGCCATCCCACAATCTGCTCAGCTCCGCTCCACTCACTGTTCTGTGGGCTGCTCCAACCATCCTGCAAACTGCTCAGCTCCACTCCGCTCAGCTCGATTCCCTGTTCCATGGGCCACTCCCACCATCCTGCAAACTGCTCCGCTCTGCCAGTCGCTTAGTGGTATATCTTCAGGCTCCCTCCCTAGTTAACACAGCACTCAGCTCAGTAAATTTAGTTCTTTTAGTGATTTCAGCTTGTAGTAGGGGAGCCCCAGTACTGGTGCACCATTCAAGCACATAAATAAGAGACCTGATTTACAAAAGGACTGAACACCAGAAGGCTCTCAGTTACACTGACTGGAGTTGCTGACACAGGTCAAGCCATAAGTCTTGAGTTGGAAGGTCTGCGGAGCTCAGTATGGACACGTTAGCGTGGCTGAGAGACCTGAGTCTAGTGGTGGAAGCCCAGGTTTACATTCAATGTGGACACTCAAGTGTGGGTGTAGAAACACCAGGTCCACATGCCTGGGTCCCACAGACCCAGGTTTACAAAGCAATTAAGACATACCCAGAGTCTCTGCTACAGCAAGTTAGCTGCAGTTGTAGGGCCTGTAGTGTAGATGTACCCTAAATGACAGTCTGTTCCAAATAACATTATGAGCAAGATTTGTCTACTGAGCTACACGGAGTGACTTGTGCTTTTCATGGACAGCTCTTGGGCTGCACAAGGCACAACTAGAAGAAGGAGGAATTCGTACAGGTGTTGCTGAGGACCCACTAGGGTTGGCAGAACTGTTACTATTGTTATTGATGTAGGAGCTAGGAAGTGCAGTGTTCCTTGCTGTGAAGAAAAGACAAGGCTCAAGTGTAATAAGACTCACAGACTTTAAGGCCAGAAGGGACCATTATGATCATCTAGTTTGACCTCCTGCACATTGCAGGCCACAGAACCTCACCCACCTACTGCTGTAATAGACCCCGGCCTCTGGCTGAGTTACTGAAGGCCTCATATCATGGCTTAAAGACTTCGAGTTACAGAGAATCCACCATTTACACTAGTTTAAACCTGCAAGTGACCACTGTCCCACACTGCAGACGAAGGCAAAAAAAAACCAGGGTCTCTGCCAGTCTCACCAGGGGGAAAATTCCTTCCTTACTCCAAATATGATGGATCATTAAACCCTAAGCATGTAGGCAAGACTCACCAGCCGGGGAAAGAATTCTCTGTAATGCTTCAGAGCCCTCCCCATTGGAGATATTTGCTGCTAGCAGTCACAGATTGGCTACATGCCACTGTAGCAGTCCAATTGTACAATCTCCTCCATAAACTTATCAAGCTCAGCCTTGAAGCCAGTTAGGTTTGTTTTTTCTTGCCCCCACTGGTCCCCTTGGGAGGCTGTTCCAGAACTTCACTCCTCTGATGGCTAGTAACTTTCATCTAATTTCAAGCCTAAACCTGTTGATGGCTAATAAACACAAAAGGGATTCTTTACTGAGGACTGCTAGGTGCACACAGACATTAGGTACCTGACTCACTACTAAGAGTGCTTCACAGTCTTCTGGCAATGCAAAGGGTTCATACTGCCTTTATAGCCCCCTTGATGCTATCCCAGCGGGTGTAAAGCAGCTTGAATGCAACCGGGAATTGGGCCCAGGCCCTCCATAGATCTCTACCTTCCAGGTTTTACACCAGCTTAAATCAGTTTCAAAAGAAAAGTCCACTTCTAGGTAAATCAGTGTAACTTTCGTATGTAGATAAGGTCTTAGACTCTGGAGCAAAGCTGAGAGGGTGTATTCTGGGCTAACTGTGAATAAAATATAAAATATCAGGGGGGTAGCCATGTTAGTAACTCCCTTCTCTTCATGTGCCAGTGTATTTATGCCTGTATCTGTAATTTTCACGCCATGCATCTGAAGATGTAGGTTTTTTACCCATGAAAGCTTATGCCCAAATAAATCTGTTAGTCTTTAAGATGCCACCGGACTCCTCGTTTGTTTTTGTAATACAAATATTATATTAGCATTAACAGTTTATTTAGTCAAGATGAAGGATGTTTGTGAAAACCGTTTTGTTTTTTTTAAAGCCTGAAATACGATGAGTTGGACTATCTGGGATTGCCACTGTGCGAACACTGGAAATGTCTCACTTCTACTTGCATCAGACTTAATTTTATGCCCACCTATGACTAAATAGCTAAGAAGGACTCTTATGGCTTATCTTCTCTATACTTTGGGGGCAAGTTCTTAGTAGTCAGGTGCAGCGGGTTCCCTAGGATGAGAAGAGTGACACGGCCTGGTGGTAGCTTCCCATTTCCAAACATCTTTCTCCATGCTGAAAAGAAAAGAAGGCAGAGAGACAAACCACCAGGAAAAAACAGTTTATGTTAGAACCCAGAGGTTATATTCTGGGTTCTAGCACAGAATTTATTTTGTGGTTCAGAATCCAGAATACAGTGCAAAAAAGGGGGACAGGCAAATGGCAAATAGCAGTTCTCAGTTCATCGAGATAAACAAGATTAACTCCTGAGTAGCAAAGGTTACCTGACATTATCAAACTAGGAATGAACTCCTGTGAACCTTCATTTGTATATTTACCGTGTTTGCCTTTCCTGTCTTTATTTCTTTATGTATTCCCTTTCCAAACCAGCCCCACACGTGTATCAAAAGGATATTACATCAGTGCTTCAGAATCTGGGCTAAATGGAAATCAAGGTGCTGGTTTTGCTCGTCAAAGCCCTGGATGGTTTGAGGCCTAGTTATCTGGGAGCCACGCTTCCCAGTTGAGATCAGTGGAGGCTCTTGAGCTGAAAAACTTTCTGATTTGTCCACATCCTTCTTAAAATGTGGCACCCAGAACTGGACCCAGTGTTCCAGTACTCTGCATGAATGAGAGAGTCCAGAGAAGAGCTGCAAAAATGGTTTTGAAACCTGACCTGTGAGGACAGGTTAGGAAAACTGGGCATGTATATGTAAGGGGACTGTTGCCCCCTTACTAACATTCGGTAGGGGTGTTTTGGTTGCTAGCTCCCAGCACTAAAAGGGGAGGGCCGATGGGAAATCAGGGGCCTGAGAGTAACAGCCCCCAGGAACAATGCGGAGAGGCCAGTGCTCCAGATCAGCCTGATTGACAGGGCAGGCAGGCTAATAAAGGAGTCAGGAGGCCAGGGGGTCCCGTCCTCCATGTGAGCCGGAATTGCCTGAGTCAGACACAGTGGGGCCGAGCTAAGGAGAGAGCAGGGGCCCAAGCTGAGCTGCTGGAAGCAGAGCTGCAGCAACCAGTCAGAGGGACCAGACAAGCAGCCCAAGAAGCAGGTCAGAGCTGGGAGCAGAGTCACAGAAGCAGCCTGCAAAGCAGACCTGCCCTAGGAGCAGAGCTGAAGCAACCAGAGCCAGAGAAGCAACCCAGGGAGCTAAAGGCAGAGCAGCAGCAGCAGCCTTGCTGAGGCAGTGTGGAGCTGGAGCTGGAGCTGGAGCAGTTCAGAGCCAGGTATGCTGGGAAGAATGGCTCTGCCACCTAGAGCCTGAGAACCTGTGGCCACCGCCAGAGCAAGTGTCCAACCTGTAGCATCCCTGCAGCACAGCCAGAGCCTGAGAAGGAGGCCTGGGACCTACAAGGAACAGACTGTGAATGGCCCTGACATTCCAGAAAACTGTTTGTGATGTTCCCTGCCACAGAGCAGGGTGATGTTTTCCTTTAACCTTTCCCATTTTTCCTTATTCTTTTTTAAAATTAATTATTAATTAAACAACTTGTATTTGCTTTAAATTGTATGAAATGATCAGTGGGTCAGGGAGGTGCCCAGTGCAGAGAGAGTATCCTGGAGTGGGGACACACTAGCCCCTGTCCTGGGTGACCACAACAAGGTTGGGGGTTGAGCCCCCCAGCAATCCTGGGCCCAGCCTTGTCTGCCAGATGGGAAAGTGAAAGGGGAGTCCTCAAGGGCAGGGAGGCCTCTGGGTAAAGGAAGTGGAAGCGAGGAATCAGATCCTTTCACTAGCTCACTTCATCGGGGTAGTGCAGAAGCCAGGAAAGTTCCCCACAATAGCGGGACCATTCCCACGCTTACATATAGCTTTGGAGACTAACTAGGGATCTGACAACTGTCTTCAAATATGTTAAGGACTGTTATAAAGTGGACAGGAACCAATTGTTCCTATGTCCGCTGAAGGTAGGACAAGAAGTAATGGGCTAAATATGCAGCAAGGGAGATTTAGCTTAGGTATTAGGAAAATCTTTGTAACTACAAGTATAGTTAAGATCTGGAATTGGCTTCTGAGGGAGGCTGTGGAATCCCCATCCCCACAGTATTTTAAGAATGAATTAGACAAACACCTAGATCATCCCTGACAGGTCACCTGACCTGCCTCAGTGCACGGGGCTGGACTTGAAGACCCCTCCACGGCCCTTCCAGCCTTGCATTTCTGTGATTCTATGGGACAGTGTGGCTGGCATCTCTGAGGTCCCATTAGCCCTGGGATTTGGACACCCCTCCCCCCAGAGCCTTTCTTTAACTTTCAAGACATGCTGCAAGGGCCAGTTTTTCTAGCAGGAATTTGAGGAGAAGTCTGTTTGGGGATGGTGGAAAGGAGTAATTTGTATCATTTTTTTCAGAGTTCTATTGGGAACATCATGGGGTGATAAGCTACAATTACATTTATATTAGATTGGGACAACAGATGTAAGAGCATCCAGAGTGGAGGATGAGCCCTTGCAGAGCGACTGCCTGCCTTTATAAATCAATATACGTAAAAAACAGAAAACTGTCTGATTCCACTCAGCTTAATTTGTATAACTTTAGAACTAGGTGACTTGTTTAGATAGCTCTTATTAATCATGTGACTGTTGTGTTTAGTTCACTAAAGTCTGTTCTCTGTTTTCAGTCATTATCTCTTTTTAATCACTGTGTATTTGTTTCCTGCAAACCTTTGGTTGAGGACTCTCCCTCCTGGTGTTTATCAGTTCATGCTGGTTCACCACAGGTCTAGCTAGTTCTGGCAGTGTTTAGCTGTTCAGATGGCTCTGGCTAATAGCTGCTGGATAGGCCTCAGACACTCCTAGTTGATCATTGCAAAGTCCCCTTTTCCTAAACAGAAAGGCCACTTACAGGCATCTCTGCCCTGTCACCCCATGCTACACCGCCCACACAAACCTCTTGCTCTATCTTGGGGCTCACTGTTACCTTTCTGCAGCTTCCTCTTCCTTCCAAATGTTGCCGCTTTTTACAGTTTTATCTGTGTCTTAGATCATTTAAATATATATTTTAATTGAATACAAAGTAACCATCTAGATTTGGGAAATGTGATAGGTACATAACTGCACACTTACTGCCTTGGGGGTGACTGGGAGAAAACGTATGCGGTTAAAAGGTTTTGGGGTCACAGTGCATGCCCTCCCCAAAGACTGAAGACAATACTTCGGAGCTTGAAGACAACTTGTACTGACCTGACATACTGGGATTCTTGTGTAACTCCTTTGGGGTTTAGAGAGCATGGCCCCTTTAAATCTTTTTCCCGGGGGGAGGGGGAGAGTAAGAAAAAAGGAGGAAAACTCCAGGGGGTGGGTCTGGAGCTCCAGGGAGGCAGAGAGGCAGTCTGCAGGCCCTAGGAGAAGGAAGCAGGGAGAACCTGCCTGAGGCCTGAGGAGAACAGGCCCGATCAGGGACAGCCCAGGAGAGGAGCCAGGAAGAGCACCGTGCCAGGGGGGAATCGCTCGAGAAGGACAGGCTGGAGCTGGACCCAGTATCACGGCTGCCCAGAGCTGCATGGGGCTTTGAGTACTGGTGCATGTAACTCTGCACTGGGAACAAGGAGGGAGGTTGCTAGATAGTTAAGTGGGGAGGTGGTTGCTCTGTGTGGTTTTGCAGACAGCGGCAGAAGAGGGCACCGGAGGGGTTTGCTGGGGAGAGTTCACTGGCGCCGAAGACGACCAGGAGCACCCAAGACTCACCACCAGACTGGAACTTTGCTCAGGCCTCCTGAACTCTGTGTGCAGACACATTTCTCAGGCCATGGCTACACTGGAGAGTTGCAGCGCTGGTGATGGGGTTACAGCACTGCAACTCACTCTGTGTCCACACTTGCAAAGCACGGCCAGCGCTGCAACTCCCTGGTTGCAGCACTGGCTGTACACCTGGTCTGCCTGGGGTGTAGCGATTCCAGCGCTGGTGATGCAGCGCTGGTCATCAAGTGTGGACACCAAAAGCGCTTTTATTGGCCTCCAGGGTATTAGGAGGTATCCCAGCATAACTTTTCAGCCACTCTGCTCATCGTTTCACACTCCACTGCCCTGGGCTCAGGTGACCCGCCCTTTAAATGCCCTGGGAATTTTAAAAATCCCCTTCCTGTTTGCTCAGCCAGGTGTGGAGTGCAATCAATCAATCAATCACTGACCATGCTCCATGCCCCAAACGAGCCCCAGCATGGAACACTTCCGAGCTGCAGGACCTCATCACTGTTTGGGGTGAGGAAGCTGTGCAATCACAGCTGCGCTCCAGCCGTAGAAATTATGATACCTATGGGCAGATATCAAAGTCCTTGCTGCTAAGGGGCCTTGAACGGTACGTGTTTCAGTGCAGGGTAAAAGTAAAGGAGCTGCGCAGTGCCTATTGCAAAGCCTGTGAGGGAAACCGCCGCTCAGGTGCTGCCCCCACGACCTGCCATTTTTACAAGGAGCTGGATGCCTTACTTGGGTGTGACCCCACTGCCAATCCAAGGAGCACGATGGAGAGTTCAGAGCAGGGAGAAGTGGGGGAAGATGTAGAGGAAGTCGAGAGTGAGGCTACTGGGGTGGAGGGAGACACCCTGGAGTCCCAGGAGGCATGCAGCCAGGAGCTCTTCTCAAGCCAGGAGGAGGCTAGCCAGTCACAGCTGCTGGAACTTGTTGGTGAAGAAGAAGCAGAGGAGCGTGTTCCCGGTAAGCAGATTTTATTTTTAAGATGGAAATGGTTTGTGAGAGGAGGGTGGGTGTTATGGCTGCCTGCATGCATGCCTAAATGTGGAATAGCCCATTGATTTGGTCTATCACGTCTCTGTAATCGGCCTCGGTAATCTCTTCAAAAGTTGCAACCAAAGCGTGGGCAATGTGCTTGCGCAAGTTTATAGGGAGAGCCACCGTGGTCCTTGTCTCGGTCAGGCTAACTCGTCTGCGCCACTGTGCCGCGAGGGGTGGGGGACCATTGCTGCACACAGGCAAGCTGCATAGGGGACAGGGCGGAATCCACATTGCTGTAGAAGACCCTCCCTCTCTTCCCAGGTAATACGCAGCAGTGATTTATCTGGCAGTAGAAAATCCTGGTGAAAATGTAGTGATGACTGTTCAGTGCAGGTCCCCAAGTAGCTGCCCTCTGCTTTCCCCAGTGCAGGTCCCCAAGTACCTGCTCTCTGCTTTCCCCAATGCACAGAAACCCCAGCCCTCAGGCAGTTACCCTTCTCAGGCTGAAGTCGTGGCAGAAACACTCACCCCATTGCTCGCCATGCCTTCGCTGCCGTGTCCTCTCTGTGCTATGTTTGGTATGTGGAAATGATGCTACAAAAAGTCTACAAACTCCTTCACTGTTATAATAAACAATGTAGCCTCTGTATTAAATGTTTCTATTTTCTGTTATTTTAAGTGTCCTTGAATACTCCAGCCCTATCACTGCCTGCGCGAAGACTACAGAACTTGAGGAAAAATCCTAGAAAATCAAAAGAAGATTTGATCAAAGCAGTTATGAATCAGTACGCCAGAGACAGTAAGAGGCTGCATGACTGGAGAGAGAAAATGCATGAATGGAGGCAAACACAGAGCAGGAGAAAGGAATTGGCTACCAAGAAAAGCACAAAGCAGCTGATAAGCCTCCTGGCTTGCCAAACGGACTGTATGCAGTCCCTCGTAGCCATGCAGGCAGATCAGTACCGTGGTAACCCCCACCCCTCCCAAAGCTCTCTCCCTTGTTCCCCAGTGTTTGCACAAAACACCTTTCTCCAGCAGCCTGCTTCTTACCACCACCAGCTGCCCCCAACACCTGTACGTTCACCTACCAGCCCTGAGAACTACAACCCTTACCCTATGCACTCAACCCCCATCACGATGCAACATATTAATCCTGAAGTGCAGCAGGCATTGAACAGCAATCCAAGCAGGACATACTCAAACCTCTGAATGTACAGTCCACCACCCTCCCCCCCTGTCCTTTTATGTACTGTATTTTGAATAAATGATTTCTTGGCTTTTAAAACATTTTTTATTATTGCAGAAAGTGAGAAATACTGTATCCCAAGGGAAAAACGGGCACAGCAAAGGCACTAAACATTACTGTTGGCTTTCAGCCTCAAATTGCTCCCTTAAGGCATCCCTAATCCTTGAAGCCCTTTGCTGGGCCTCTCTAGTAGCCCTGCTCTCTGGCTGTGCAAATTCAGCCTCTAGGCGTCGAACCTCGGAGGTCCATTCCTCACTGAATCTTTCACCCTTCCCTTCACAAATATTATGGAGGGTACAGCACGTGGATATAACAGCGGAGATGCTGCTTTCCCCCTGTCATAAATAGATAGCTAAGGGTTAATGTCTCTTTCACCTGGAAAGAAGTAACCTGAAACACCTGACCAGAGGACCAAACAGGAAACAAGACTTTCAAATCTGGGTGGAGGGAAGTTTGTGTCTGAGTCCTTTGTTCTGGTCTTCTGCCTGTCTCTCTCTCGGCTATGAGAGGATTTCTGTTTCCTGCTTTCTAATCTTCTGTTTCCAAGTTGTGAGTACAAAGATCAGATAGTGATTTATATGTTTTTTTTTGTATTTACAGGTGTGTAATTGCTGGAGTGTTTTGAATTGTATTCTTTTTTAATAAGGCTGTTTATTCATATTTCTTTTAAGCAATTGACCCTGTATTTGTCACCTTAATATAGAGAGACCATTTTTATGTATTTTTTCTTTCTTTTTATATAAAGCTTTCTTTTAAGACCTGTTGGAGTTTTTCTTTGGTGGGGAACTCCAGGAAATTGAGTCTGCAGCTCACCAGGGAATTGGTGGGAGGAAGAAGTCAGGGGGAAATCTGTGTGTGTTAGATTTAATAGCCTGACTTTGCATACCCTCTGGGTGAAGAGGGAAGTACTTCTGTTTCCAGAACTGGAAATAGAGAGGGTGGAATCCCTCTGTTTAGATTCACGGAGCTTGCTTCTGTGTCTCTCTCCAGGAACCCAGGGAGGAAACACCTGGAGGGGGGGAAGGGAAATGGTTTATTTCCCTTTGTTGTGAGACTCAAGGGATTTGGGCCTTGGGGTCCCCAGGGAAGGTTTTTGGGGGGATCAGAGTGCCCCAAGACACTCTAATTTTTTGGGTGGTGGCAGCTTTACCAGGTCCAAGCTGGTAACTAAGCTTGGAGGTTTTCATGCTAACCCCCATATTTTGGACGCTAAGGTCCAAATCTGGGAATAGGTTATGATACCCCCAAATCTAGCTTCCCGTAGAGACACCTCCAGCGCGCTTTTAAACGGCCAAAAGCACACTCCACAATCATTCTGCACCGGCTCAGCCTGTAGTTGAACCAGTCCTTGCTCCTGTCAAGCTTCCCTATATACGGTTTCATGAGCCATGGCATTAAGAGGTAAGCGGGGTCTCCAAGGATCACAATGGGCATTTCGACATCCCCTACTGTGATCTTGCGGTCTGGGAAAAAAGTCCCGGCCAGCAGCTTCCTGAACAGGGCACTGTTCCGAAAGATGCGTGCATCGTGCACCTTTCCAGGCCATCCTGAGTAAATGTCAGTGAAACGCCCACGGTGATCCACAAGCGCTTGGAGAACCACAGAGAAATACCCCTTGTGATTAATGTACTCGGATGCCAGGTGGGGTGGTGCCAGAATAGGAATATGCGTCCCATCTATTGCCCCTCCACAGTTAGGGAAACCCATTTGTGCAAAGCCATCCACAATGTCCTGCACGTTCCCCAGAGTCATGGTTCTTCTTAGCAGGGTGCGATTAATGGCCATGCAAATTTGCATCAACACTATTCCAACGGTCGACTTTCCCACTCCAAACTGGTTCGCCACTGATCGGTAGCTGTCTGGAGTTGCCAGCTTCCAGATTGCAATAGCCACCCGCTTCTCCACTGGCAGGGCAGCTCTCAATCTCATGTCCCTGCGCCGCAGGGTAGGGGCGAGCTCAGCACACAGTCCCATGAAAGTGGCTTTTCTCATCCGAAAGTTCTGCAGCCACTGCTCGTCATCCCAGGCTTGCAGGACGATGTGATCCTACCACTCAGTGCTCATTTCCCGAGCCCAGAGGTGGCATTCCACGGTGCTGAGCACGTCCATTACTGCAACAAACAATTTAGTGTCTTGCGCGTCAGGCGAATCAATATCATAGTCTGACTCCTCACTGTCACTTTGGAGCTGAAGGAATAGCTCAACTGCCATGCATGATGTGCTGGCAACATTCATCAGCAAGGTCCTCAGCAGCTCGGGCTCCATTTGTAACAGAAATTGCGCTGCAGACTCACAATGGTGCCAAACTGCTTGGAATGTGTAGCAAAGCACCACGGGGCGTTGGAACAGGAAGCGGAAAGACCTGCACCCTTCCGTTCCCTTCCCACAACCCACAGCGCCAAAATGGGATGAAGTGCTCTGTGGGATAGCTGCCCACAATGCACCACTCCCAACTGCGCTGCAAATGCTGCAAATGTGGCCACACTGCAGCACTGGTAGCTGTCAGTGTGGCCACACTGCAGCGCTGGCCCTACACAGCTGTACGAACACAGCTGTAACTCCCAGCGCTGCACAAATGTAAGTGTAGCCATACCCTCAGTGTCTGCCCTTCCAGACTGTGCTACCACATGGGCCTGTGGGGCCTTGGTTTGGATGCAACCCTGTTCTACTGCTCTCCTTATATTTCCTCTTGTTGTATTTCTTCTCTCATCCCTCTGTAAATAAATATCTCCCTTTGTTATATCCATTATACTTTTCCTGTGGGTGGTTGTGTTCACTCTGGGAGGGGTTGGAACAGGTGCCTCTGAGGTGGAAGGGATTTTTCCTGCTGCATTCCTGGGCGCGCCTTTTCTTGGCCAGAGCTGCCTGCAGAGCAGACTCCATCTTGGCCACTAGGGCGCTAAAGTTACACTTGTGACTTTCCAGGAAAGCGGGGCCAGTGGTTGGGGTACTAGTCTAGCTTAGGTTCAGTTCTATTCTGCCACAGACTTCTGTGACGATCAGGAAATCACTTGGACTCGCTCTCTGCCTCAGTTTTCCATCTGTAAAATTAGGATAATCCCTATATCACAGGGGTGGTGATGAGAACACATATGTTAAAGGCTGGGAGATGCTCAGTAATAGGGCCCATATAAACTGCTTTAGATTTAGACATTTATTTATTTCTCCCCTTTCTGTCTTATATTTCTTGATAGTTTTTTCTTATTGACAATAAATTTAGATTACTCTTCAGAGAAGTTATATGGCTCCAAATTGTTTCCATAGCGTTAGTGTGCAGTATAAAGTTATGTCTACACTGCAATAAAATGCCCATGGGCCTGGGCCTGAATGTTTACAGTGCAGTTTGATAGCCATGTAGTCTGAGCCCCACAAGCTCAAGTCAGCTGACCCCGGCAAGCCTGGGTCACATCGCAAGAACTTCCCCTGTTCCTGGCAGGAATCAGGAGAATGATGTCACAGGCTATATTGCTTAGAGCCGTCTAAATCCTGTCTCAAGCTTTTAACCTGTTCTCTTTCTAGGGGCACACTACCTATGATTCACTGAAGTCATAAAGCCTGACAAGGAACATACAATTTGTGTTCATTGGGTTAATTTTTTTAAATGGCTACCATGGTTTTTGGTGAAGGCCTGTCCAACTTGTTTGACAGTAGCAATAAAAAGCAAAATAGAATGTATCCATTTATCATTAGCTGTGGTGAATCATGGGCCTGGGAAGATCTGTGTACAATTATTGGTTCTGCCACAAAGCAACCTGCATGTCTTGGAATGCCACTTTATTGCTCTGTGCCTATTCTGTGAAACATATTTCCTATCTTATAGAGCTGGAAGGAACCCTAAAGGATTACTAAGTCCAGTCCCCTGCCTTCACTAGCAGGACCAAGTACTGATTTTGCCCTAGATCCCTAAGTGACCTCCTCAAGGAGTGAGCTCACAACCCTGGGTTTAGCAGGCCAATGCTCAAACCCCTGAGCTATTTCCTTGTCTGTCTTATTTGTTAGAGTGTGCCTGCCCTAAAGAACTTAGTCTCTTACTTGGTCTCTGTACAGTGCCTAGCATGTCTCAGTGGGGGCTTTTAGGGCCTACTGCAGTACAAATGATTATCTTATCATGATTTTTATTCCATAGATTCCCAATGCACTTCATATACTGGGATCCTAGTATTTACTGCTCCACTCCCCCATTTGGAAGTCTTGGAAGTTCATGATTTATAGATCTTGCTAATGCACGATGAGTAAAGGTTGTGTGGCGTTTTTTGTTTGTTTTTTTGCAGCCCCTATTCTGGGTCATCCAAGTTGTTTTCTGGGTCATCTCTATCCATTTAGTTCAATTCCACCAAGTCACTGGCACTGGCAAATGGAGTTTCTATCTTGCCAAGCTTTTGGCCTTGCAGTATGTTTGTATTAGAGTCCTGTCACTAAGCCTCTCTGTTTCTTGCTGATGATAGTGTTATCTGAAATATTGAATGCTGAGATGTCTATTGAACTGCATTACCTTGCACCTGAGTACTGCTGGAAGCTGGGGAAAGGGTTTGTTCATTGTTGTCTTCCTATATGTGAGTGAGTAGGGTCCCTCCTGAAGGACGGTGCTGAATATCTGTGAGGCTTTAGGTGGCAGAGTCTCTGAAGCCAAGGTAGAACTGGATGACGTTTTTCAAATCTTGCTTCTTTTTTTTAATTAAAATTTATCAAAATTTCAAACTTTCTCTCAAAAATTAGAAAAAAATCAACAGATTGCATGAAATTCTCGCTTCTCCCTGAAGACCACACCCAGTAGTTCAACTACCTCTAGGACAAGGATTGGGGGGACTTGCCACAGTTACCAATGCTACCAAATTTCTAGGCCCCACTGCTCACGTAGGGTCAGGTCTGTGCAAGACAAAGTTGTGGCATGAATGGGGAGCAAGGAGTTCTTGGTGGTGTCCTCAGTCCAGAGGAGCAGTTGCCTGGTATGTATGAAGGAAGCAGAGCAGGGGGCTCTTGCAGAAAGGGCTTTGGCAAGTCACCGGCAGGCATTGTCCCCAGAGTGGAATAGCTGTCAGAAGAGGGCAAAGAGTGTGTCTGGCTATCAGCACCCTGGAATCAGGAGATGGAGACAACAGACCTTTCACATCCCCAGTGCCAGGGGGAGATAGGAGTCCCACTGTCTCCCCTTATCTGAAGCAGACCTGCCATGGCAGGTAAGAAATGGAAGAAGTAAACTGGTAAGAGGCTGTAGGAGAAGCATCTTTAGATTTTCTCCCTTCCAGGAGCCTTGGGGGAAAGGGTGCTGCATCATCACGCAAGCACTGTCCAAAGCTTAAAGTGCCCAGTTCAAGGGATGAACTAAATTCCGGCTGGGAATGGGGTGTAGTGGTGGTTCTCGTTTAACCCAACCTGATTCATTTATCTTTCTCCTACAGGGAGAGATCAAATACCATTTATGTTCCCACTGAGATACAAGTAACTATCAGTCCTTTTCTTGTTGGATTCCAGTATGGTGGAATCTGTCAGCCACCTGGAGCAGAGAATTCCAAAGGCAAATTACCTTCTAGGAGGAAAAGTTCTTGAGAAATTTTGTCAAAAAAAAATTAATTCCAGGATATGACTCTGCCTACCCAGGAGCCAGCTCAAATCAAAGGCACAGGCCCATTCACCTGTCAAAATAGAACAAAGGGGCGATGTTATCACATTACATGTACATGGCATTTGCCCTAAATGCTTGAAAACTAGTGAAAAGCTAATGGTGGTGCTATTGTCTGTAACTTATTGATTCTGTATGTATTATGTATGCCCTATGATTAGATAACCCTAGATCAAAAGCCGTGCTAGCATTTGGATGAGAATTTGTTTAATATATACAATCATCTGAATGGCCGGCAATTGCATTATGTAAATCACTGTAACTGAATTACTTATGTATGCATAGGAAGTAGAATGTTAACTTCAAAGCAAGGGTCATCAAGTGATCAACATTGTGAAGTCTACGGAGCCATGCTGTGCCAAAAACACTTGTCAGACTGTTTTCAACGATAAGAAGGAATCTTGGAAGAAGTTCTGCATCTCTGATCTATCTGGATGTGGTCAGGGAGCATACTAAACACAATCCCCAGAGCCAATTTGGAAAGTCCTGAGAGACTTATGGAAAACTAACAAATTACTACATCTTTGCCATTATATTGGATTTACAAACTCTGATTCATCTGTAATGTATTTTACATACTTTAATAACTCTCTTTTCTTATCTAATAAATCTTTAGTTTAGTTTACTAAAGCATTGACTGCAGCATTCTTTTCGGTGAGATCTGAAATATACCTTGACCTGGGATAAGTGACTGGCTGGTACAATGTGATATTTGGTTTCTGTGACCAATATCATTAAGTCCAGTTTGTCTGGGTGGCAAGCTTGGCTGGGGTCCCCTAAGATGACTGTCTGTGGCTCCATGGTGAGACTAATATAGTAGTCCAGGAGCACACATTTGTTACTGACTTGGTGAAATCTAACACTAGAACATAGTACCAGACTGGGGTGTGTGCCCTGTTTTCTCATAGTCTGACCCGAGATTGGCATGCTTAGTTGTGAGACACTCCAGACATGGTGACACTGAAGCTACCATATTTTCTTCTGTCTCAAATGTTCTTTTCCCTTCCCAAGGATGCCAGGTGACTGGGGTCTTTCATCCTTTGTCCAAGGACCCAGGCCACTTGTGCAGGACACAAACACAAGAGCTTTAATGGAGAAAGGATGCATCAATGACTCTGACACCTGTGCAATGATGGCTCCCAAAGCAAAGAGGCAATATAGGCCCCTTGGACCAGAAAATTTAAATTATCTATTACTTTGTATTTGGTAGCACTTAGGAGCCCCAGTCATGGACCAGAACTCCCTTGCCCTAGGCACTGTACAAGCACAGAACAAAAAGACAGTCCCTGCCCCAAAGAGGTTACAGTCTCGATATAAGACAAGAGCCAACTGAGTAAGCATAAGGCAACAGTGAGGCAACACTGGTCAGCAGTTGCGGGACACTCGCTGCCTAATGACTGTCAAGTGTTTTGTAGGCATCTCGGCGGACAATGACCTTTAAACTAGCCTTAGGGGATAGGGATCCATTTTTTTAAATGTTTCAAGCACCCAAGTTAGGTTTTAATCAGGCTTGGAAGGATTCCATTTTATTTTCTGTCACTTGTGAGGGATAACACCAATGCTTCTTTCCAAATGGTTTTCTTTATCTTTATCTCCTGTGGTTTAGATTCCTTTGTGTGCGCGACTGTGAGTAAGTACAAAAAGTTTAAAAACAAAACCCAGTTCAAATACTAACCTGCGACTTTCCCCAAAGTGTTTGAGTTTGATAATTAAAGAGGCAACTGCAGGGGTGGAATGAGGGAAGTGAATCTCACAAAGTTTCTGGATGCAATAGCGGACAATGACCCAGCAAGGGACAATGACCGGGTTAAAGCTTTATTGGCAGCATGAAATGTAGGCCCCAGGAGGGTTCTTTCCCCCAGGTATAATCTACTTGATCTCAGTGATGAGGAAACACTAATCATGAATCTTATGTGGACTTGGACTCAGTTCAATTAACACAGCGTTTACAGACAGATGTGACAATCAGCCACTGCCAGTAATATACAGAGATTAACAAATGGCTTCATGCTCTCAGCTCTTTGTGTTAAATCTTACTGTCTTATGAAGATTTTCTACCAGGCTCAGCTACTGGCTTTTTCCCCTGCTACACCAATAGTTATCCCCAGGAGGCTTTGGCTGCACACATTCTGCCCCACTGTGGCCAGAGTTTCTTGTCCATCGAGGTACCTTTACACCACTGCAGTTGCCTAAAAGGGCTCTTCCCCCCAGGAGAAATGGCCTCCCAGGAACTCTTCCTGCATAAGAGTGTTTCCTGGGGGGGGAGGGGAGGGTGTAAAGCAGCAACAAAGCTCTACACCACCTCTGGTGTAACGCAGAGCAGCCTCAAGGTTGCTCTAGCTTACATGCAGCTGCAATAACCCCCCCCCCCCAATGGAATAGACACTAGCTGAGAATGGCCAGAGTGCAGTGCACTTGCTTATGTCCCATACTCCATTGCCCTGGTAGCTGTGAGAGTTGGCCTAGGGCCACCCTTCACCCTCCTCCTTTTCTGCAACAAACACGGCTCCGGAGGAATGGGGAATCTGGCCTCTGAACTGCAAATCAGTGCCCATCACAGTTCTTTGCCTCTTCCTAGCATGGAACTGACTATGATTCAAGCCTTCTAGTGCAGATTCTGGTCATCCTCATCTGTGGTCTCCACAGCTCTAGCTGCCCTAGGAGGGCCCACTGTCACCTCCCACAGCTTGCCAGCCACCCTCTTGCTTTGTGTTTCCTTCTCAGCCACAATAGCTGCCTAGTATCTCTTCCCAGCCCACAGTCAGCCAGCTAAACCAGGGGAGGCTGGAGGAAACTGTGAGGAGGCCAAGAATATAAAAAGTGTTTGGCTTTAAGGGCTTTGCCTTGGGAAATTTTGGAAAAAATGGTTTAAATTTCCTACATCTTAGAAAATTAAGCCTGTTGAAAAAATATATGTCAAATATGCCACCCCAGTGTGTGTTTGTATCTGAACTACTTGCCACTGGGCCAAATTTTGTTCCGTTAAATTGCTAACAATCGTGCACCGGAACCTCGAGGCACTCGGCATACTCACGCTTACCTCTCAGGTTATGTTTGCACAACAAAGAAAAACCGATGGCTGGCCAGTGCTCGGGCTGCAGGGCTGTTTCATTGCTGTGTAGATGTCTAGGCTTGGGCTGGAGCCCTGGCTCTAGGACACTGTGAGGTGGGAGGGTCTAAGAGCCTCGGCTCCAGCCCAAGCCCTAAAGTCTAAACAGCAATGAAACAGCCCTGCAGCTCGAGCCCTAATCGCCTGAGTCAGCTGGCACAGGCCAGCTGTGGGTTTCTAGCTGTTGGGTAGACATACCCTCAGTCTGCCAATGTCCAGCCATGGGGCACCATGTGTAACATGAGCTCAAAGGTGGGACACATAAATGGTTCCATACAAAAAAGCTTCACTAAAAGACCATTTAGGTTGGGGAAAGTCAAGCCTCTACAGTTAAGAAATGCTAATTTACAGTCGCCCATGCAATTGAATTTGGCTTTCTTGTGAGTCCATCCTTTGTACTAATGGAGCCAAGCATCTGGTGGAAGAAATAGTATGTGATCATATAAATAAAGACTATCATAATGCACGTGCTCTAGTGGGCTAAATTAAGGTTGCACAGGCAACTAAATCTGGCATTTCCGGATAATGTTCATTTTATGTAGCTGTCTTCTATGTAATCAGTTTGTGTGTGCTTGACTCTGCAACCTATATAATGTTTTAAACCTAGTTTTTATATGTTATAAATTGTAATGTACTGTGTCTTTAATTCTGCACTTTATCAGTTATCCATGTTTTTTCTTCTCTTCTCTCGCTGTATGTCTGTGCTTGTTTCTCTTCTAATTAATGTTTCTGCCCTTCTGTTTCTCATCCCCTCTTCCAGACTCTCTCTTCCACTCTTCCTCACCTTGTTGATTCTCTCTACTGAAAATCTCCCCTTCTGGGTCTCATCCCTCCCACTTGGAGTATTTGTTTATTTTTTAAACAGTGGTGCAAGTAGAATTCAGTTCATACCGGTATGCTGCACCAGCTAAAGGGGGGGCATGGGACCCCCCCCATGACCATGCCCCCATCCCGGGATCCAGCATGGATTCACCAAGGGTGAGTCATGCCTGACTAACCTAATTGCCTTCTATGAGGAGATAACTGGGTCTGTGGATGAGGGGAAAGCAGTGGACGTGTTATTCCTTGACTAGCAAAGCTTTTGATACGGTCTCCCACAGTATTCGTGCCAGCAAGTTAAAGAAGTATGGGCTGAATGAATGGACTATAAGGTGGATAGAAAGCTGGCTAGATTGTCAGGCTCAACGGGTAGTGATCAATGGCTCCATGTCTAGCTGGCAGACGGTTTCAAGCGGAGTGCCCCAAGAGTCGGTCCTGGGGCCGGTTTTGTTCTATATCTTCATTAACGATCTGGAGGATGGCGTGGACTGCACTCTCAGCAAGTTTGCAGATGACACTAAACTTGGAGGAGTGGTAGATACACTGGAGAGTAGGGATAGCATACAGAGGGACCTAGACAAATTAGAGGACTGGGCCAAAAGAAACCTGATGAGGTTCAACAAGGACAAGTGCAGAGTCCTGCACTTAGGACAGAAGAATCCCATTCACTGTTACAGACTAGGGACCGAATGGCTAGGAAGCAGTTCTACAGAAAAGGACCTGGGGGTTACAGTGGATGAGAAGCTGGATATGAATCAACAGTGTGCCCTTGCTACCAAGAAGGCTAACAGCATTTTGGGCTGTATAAGTAGGGGCATTGCCAGCAGATCGAGGGACGTGATCATTCCCCTCTATTCAACATTGGTGAGGCCTCATCTGGAATGCTGTGTCCAGTTTTGGGCCCCACACTACAAGAAGGATGTGGAAAAATTGGGAAGAGTCCAGTGGAGGGCAACAAAAATGATTAGGGCCCTGGAGCACATGACTTATGAGGAGAAGCTGAGGGAACTGGGATTGTTTAGTCTGCAGAAGAGAAGAATGAGGGGGCATTTGATAGCTGCTTTCAACAAGGAAACTGAGACACAGATAGAGGAAGTGACTTGAAAAAGGATCACACAGTGACAGAGGTAAGAGTTAAACTCAAGTCTTCTGGTTCCCATCCCCTTGCCAACTCAACTATACCATGGGCATATTGACCTTAGGTGCCTGCAACTGGGAGGTGTAAGGACTTGATATGTTCATGTGGACAATCACTGGCTCTGTAATCTCTGTCCTCTTCTGAGGGAACCAGCACTGTGGAAGTTTGACAGCTTTGTCCAGATTTTGAGAGTTCTGTTCTCGCCTCCCACTTCTGTGAACACAGTGAAGCCAGCTGAACTGATATTACAAAGCAGGACCCTTTTGTAGTGGCAGGTCCTGACAGTGCTAGCAATGCCTTTCAAGATTCCTACCATATTGGACAGCGTGAGCTGATTCCTCTTCTTCTGCAGGAAGGCCAAGGGCAGTTTCCCATCTTCCAGCATGCGAAAGGGAGACCTGTACAGCAGTGGGACTTCTGCAGGCTCACACAGCTCCACTGTTCTGGTTACCTCTTGAAAGCTGTTGCAGTCCCTGTTGGCAGAGCTAGCCTACAGGATGTCGGTTTGGGTTTGTAGATCAGCACATCACCAGAAGGAGCCATTTCCCCAGACGATCATACTTTTGGAGTTTGCCTGCAAATGTATCTTAATGGTTAGATCTGGGGACGTGACCTTTAACTGCCTCCATGAGTCTGGATCATCCGGGACCAACTTGTCTCCCAGCTGGTTAACACTGATACATGTGCCATGGGTGCTGAAAAGCAGAGGTGCCATGCAACTCCTAGCCTCACTTAGCAGGTGGTAGAACAGCTTTTGGAAGAACTGATGTAGGACAGTCATCACCAAACGCTCCTTTCCTTTTGTGCCAGCACTTGCACAGCATTTCCCTGGGCTTGGGAGAAGCCCCAGATATGCTGCTTCTCGGCTAGAATGTTCTCATGTTAACATAGCTCCTTTTATCCCAAAGGATCCCAGTGCATTTCACAAACTGCAGGAACCACTTTGGACACCACGTCAGGGCACGGTGACTGTTTATCAGAGCACAGTAACATTATACAATGATTTGAGACTCCAGCAAAGAATCACAGAAATGTGGAGCTGGAAGAGACCTCAAGAAGTCAACAGTTCTGTTAGGTAAATAAAGCAAGTCCTCACTCACCTCTCCAGCACCCGAGTTCGTGCGGAGTTGGTATGGGGCACACAATTCTGTCAGAGACCAGACACCAATGCGTTGATCAACGGGCTCACACTATCCTTAGCTCTAAAAGCTTTAGATTAAGTGTGGCCCCTTTATTAGGGGTGAGCATCAATATTTATACACAGAAGTAAACAAAGTGATTAACAAAAGATAATGGTCATGCATAATCAATCAAGATTTTACAGGAAAAGCAAGTTAACAAGTAAATGCATAGAGATAAAGGCTAATGGCTACTTGAGAAAGGGGGTGTCATGAGTAGTTTGCAGGTCAGTGTTTTGTTCAAAAGGGTTCAGGAAGGATTATCCAGAGACAGCCAGTGTGGGTGTGTTTTGGCTCCCCAAAGTTCACCAAAAGTTTAGACCCAACAGTTCCAGCCCGCTGCACAAGTAAACCTAGATGATGGTATCCCACTGAAACTGCAGCAGTGTTTAAACAAGCTGAATGGAGCTATCCAAAAATGATGCTGGCCAAGTCTTCAGAACTAACAGCCACATCCTTGCAGAAAAGGGCCAGGGCAGCCTTAATGGCCATGACTGATCATTGCTCAGGGTGGCAAGCCCATGCACAAACCTACCCATACCCAGTGGATATGTACTTGGGGCAGCTAGCCCGTGCCACCACTCACTGCTGCTCATGTTACTGCAGCTCCACCATTTTTAGCATGCTAGCTCGATGAGCGCTACTGTGAGAGTGTCTACGTGAGCTGTGAATCACACCCCTAACTCCAAGTGTAGTCGTCAGTGCCGGTGCAAGCACTGGGCAAACTAGGCAGCTGCCAAAGGTGCGGAGATTTGGGGGGCACCGAAAAGCGGTGCCTAAAAATAGGACCAGATAGCAATCAAGACACAGGCTGCAGATCGCAGACTGTAGGGAGGATGTAGATAAGAACCACACTCTCAATAAATTGCTCTCCTGCCATTTAGATAGCCAGCAATTAGGGAAGTCCTTTGGTTAAAGTGCAGACTATAGGGAGGTGGTAAGAATCACGCTCCCAATTAATTGCTCTCCCACTCCTGCCATTTAGAAAGCCAGTGAAGTCCTTTGATTGTGAATTGATAATTATACAGATTGCTGTGTTGGTAGGTACATTGTTATAGTACTAGCTCCTCTGTCTTGTAGATTGCACAGCAGCAGCCAGAAGGAGAGTGGAGCAGCTTGCGGTGGGAAGTTTAAGACCCAGCCACTGCAGCTGAGATATGCTGTCAGTGTGGTGCAAGCGGGGCTGGCTTGCACATGGCATGCTCGGAGAGCGGGCTGCAGGATTTCCAGGGCAGAGGCTCTGCTCCCTGGGGAGAGAAGGGAAGGAGGCTGCACCTGGCAGCTCTGCGGGCTCTCTTGCGTGGAGGGGCGGCTAAGCCGCTTTAACCCACCTCCCTGCACCCCAGCTTTCTACCCTGCTGTGGCGTGAGGGCCGCGCACTTTCTGCCTTCACAATCCTGCCGGCCCCCCATGCTCCCCTGCTGGAGCAAGAGCAGGACAGACTTGTGAAGGCAAAGCAGGCCACACGCTCCCATTACCCCATTGCAAGTGCACTTGGCCCACTGCTGCTACATGCCAGGAACTGGAGAGGATAGTGCCCATTTCACTTTACAGCTCTTTGAATCCTACCCTGCCCACTGACCCCTCCACACCCAAACCCGGTCAGCTTCCCTTCCCCTCCCCAGCCAAACCCGATCCTCCCAGAGACCGAACCCGGTCTGTTCCCATTGCACTCCCCAGCCAAACCTGAACCCCCACTGACCGAACGCTGTCTGCTTCCCTTCCCCATGGAAAAATACATTCTAAATTATAACGTGTTACTCTGTGACAGTGTATTGTGTATAACAATGTCAGCACTGTCAGGTTATTCATTTATTTTCATTAAATATTTAGACTAAATAATTAAATTAATCAACTTTCAAGCCGAACATGTATCAATTGTAATGAACAAACCCAGGGGAGGTGGAACCTCTAGAGTAAACCAGTCGCTGGTTGCTTGGTTTGTTACCCATCTTCTCAGTAATAACCAGAATAAAGATATGCCTGATCACCCGGCATATTCTGAGTAGCTGCTTCTGGATCGGATGGAACTACAGGACTCTCTCTGCTCCAGTGTCCTAAGAAACCTTTCCAGGTGCTTCAGCTCTGTCTCCATGAAATCAGGCCAGGTTTGGGGTTTTTTGGCAGCAATGCAGATTGAGGTTGTGATTGGCTGGTAGGCCTAGAAGCACAGATGCTCATAAGTTCTGTCCTCCAAGAGGACCTTGTACTTTGTAAAGTCCAGGCCCCTCAGCTGAGTCTTAGCCTCATGTCATTTGTTCTGGAGACGTGAATGAAGGTTGTCATCAGGATCCAACAGTAGATTTGCTCCAGGTTAGATGTGAACTAGTTATTTTGGATGAGAATTCTCACTCTCTGCTCAAAGCCTTCCAAGCCCAAAGGCAGACTGGAGAAGTCAGAATGTTCTTGATGGTCATGGTCAGCCCCCAGCTGACAGGCTGTCTGGCCAGGTCACTACCATCTTCACAGTGGCTTGCAGTTATGTATGAGCATAAATGCTTCATGGGATTAGGACCTCAGTAATGTCTCGATCCAGTTATTTCATTGTATAGGTCACAAGAGAGCACTGCCAACTCACCATGGGACCTGAAAGCCCAGCTGGTTTACTTCTCCTCTTGCTGTATCACCACACAAAGAGCTGGCTGTTTGAAATTAGTGAACCGTTCTAATGCTGAGCTAGAATTCAGTCCAGCTCCTGCTCCCATAGCTGTATTGGCTCCACAGGGCTAACAGGAGTGCAGATATAGGGTGTGAAGATATCCAGAACCAGTAAAAATGGCACCATTTGCTAAATGATAGTCACACTGTAGCACAGATCTTGGTGTGTTTTGTGTTTCAAACCTGTGAAATCTGGATGTGACACCAAAGTCTGGGGAGTTCTGGTTTGAGCCCCCCTTCTGTGAACTTTAGTTTCCAAGGTACATTTCTGCTAGAGAAAAGGGTACTGTGGCACTTCCCTCCTGTCCTCAATCTGTCTGAGCTCCTGATAGGGGTTGCAAAACAAATGTGATGTACAGATATATTATTTGAGACACTAAGCTCATCTCTAGACTCTGAAGTGCTGGGTATATATTGTGATGGACCCATATAGTATATCGGAAGAACTTACAGTCTCTGTCTGTGTTGAAAGCAGAGGATAAAGTAGACTGCAAAGAGAAAACAGAAAGTCAGGATTATTGAACTCTTCACCAGCATACCTCTGACAATAAATCAAAGGAAGCTCTCCTTCGTGAGATCTAAGATAACGTGCTGTAGAATGAACAATGAGTGTTTAGTATCATGTACTCTGCATATTTGGGATTTACCAAGGGTGAGTGTGTACTGAAGTCTGCGTGGCACTGCATGTACATCAAGCTGCAGCCAGAGGGGTACAGTTGCAGGATCTCAGCTTTAGTTTGCAAGCTCTTTGGGGAGCAGGGTCCATTTTGTAAGGTGGCTAGCACACTTCTGGGTGCTGTAAAATACTATTAATTCCCAAGATTTATTTGAATATCCCCAAACTCTTAGCATTTTCCAAGAGGTAACTTAGCACACACCCCTACCCCCATAATTGCATGATCACTCCTGCACCAGTGACAGGTAATAGCCTCTTGGATGAGACCTTTATACCATTGGCAAGGAAAGATTCAGGGTAAAATAAGCTTTGCAGGTCCTTCTGAGCATCTGTGAAAGTTTCTTAGAATTCTCCTGGGCTTATGTATTGTTTGTATTATGGAGGGCCTAGCACAGGACTCCACCATATTATGTGCTGTATAAACACAACAAAAATATGGTCCCTGCCCCATGGGTCTTACAATTTAGTATAAAATGACATACAACAGATGGATACAGACCAACCACCAAGGGAGTACAAGGGAACAACACAACAATATTGACCAGCATGACAGGCTTTAAGGAGAGATCTAAAGGAAGATAATGTAGTTTTGTGGCTGTTCCTAGTGGAAGGCACTTCCCAAGCACGAAGAAAGGACAAAGGTACTTGTCTGGAAATTTAACAAGTGGGCGATGGAGTCTGCCATCGTGGGCCCCTTAGTGGTGAGCTTGGTCTTTGCAGATTGATATGAGAGTAACTGGGATAATCTTCATTGGTTTGCATATGGCTTGTATAACAGTATCCCCACCAGTGAAATTCCTGCAACCATAGTAACAAAGGTAGCCATCCTTCTCAAGGATTTCCACAATCTTTTTTTGTGAATGAAGTTGTCTACCTCAACCTGCTTCTTGTTTTATGGTGCAGTGGATTATGGGCTGGAGAGGGCATAGCAATAGAGCTTATGAAAAATGTTGTCACTTGAAATGATATGCAGTTAATAATATACAAACAGCATGCTCAGTTTACTTGGGACCGCCAGTTCCATAGGGACATCTCCCAGCAGGGAATCAATTTAACATAAAAGAGAATGACAAATACTGCTACATAAATAGCATCGGTTCTTCTTAATGGAGATGAATTTGGGCAGTGCCAAGAGGTTAAGTGGTGTTTAAACAGGTGTTAAATAGAAGTGAAATCCTGAGCTTTTAATGCATGAATGAAAAGAAAAGAAATATATTAACAAATAAAATTATGGATTATATTCTGTCAATATTGCTTTCAGTTCTTGCATTATTACTTCATATTGCACTACGCTTTAGTTCAATCAAAGGGACACCGTTTGGAACAAAAATTAAGATTTGTAAACTTAAGTGTTCTCCTTTGTTCCCATCTTTTGTAAAAGATTGCATAGGCTCAAAGGTCTCATCAAACTGAGCCAAAATGAGAGGGGAGGGTTCTGGTGATGCTGAGCTTCACTCCTGAGCTTCATGGAGTTGCTCAGAAGGGTAAATAGAAAGACTCCCACTGACTCAAGTGGGTTTTGGATCAGGCTCAAGGCACACTGAATGCTGCCTTCTCTGTCAAACCTAAGCTGTGAGCATTTGTTGTAAAGAGGAGCCCAAAGCCCTGGATCTGAACACCTCAAACTTTGAAAGGGCTCAAATCTGGATTCAAAGTAAAGTTTTCAAAGATGCTGAAGTGATTTAGGAGCCTACCTCCCATTGACTTTCAGCTCCTAAGTTCCTTTTGAAAATAGGACTTAGATGCTTTTGAACATTTTCCTCTCCAGGCTATGAGGCTCAGACCATCCATTGTTGGCCTGAAGGTGTCTACTGCTTTTCTCTTATCAGGCAAGGCACAACACTTGCCAGAACTGTCCCCTTCCCCCACCTTTCTCTGAGCTACACCAGGCTTGAGGGACTGAGCCTGGTGGGGAGTATCAGCCCTTTGGCTAGGGGGACTAAGGAGTGCTGCAAATCTTGATAATTATGCTGAAGACTTGGTTTCCTGTTGCCTGGTGCAGCCCACCTCTCCCCATGCAGCATCACAGTACAGAGTGGTTTGGAGAGTCCCTTACCACACTTCCTTCCCACATCCTGGCTGCAGGCCTCCAGCTCACTGGCGTCACCCACCCTTCCCTGTCTGCTTATACGGTTCCAGTGCAAACATAAGTGATAGTAGCATGAGCATGTTTTCCCTCCCCTACCCTTGTTCTCTCCCTTTTCTTGCAGAGGTCTCAGTCTTCCAGTGTGGATCTGGATTACAGTCAGACTGGGGGTTTAGAGTTCAATGGCTGGACCTAGCTAGGGTTCAAAAGGGAACAAAGACAGGTTGAGGGAAAGAGGTAGACAGCGAGTTCAGGGGTTGGCCACGTAGAAGTCTCATGAGAACAGCCTGTGAGATTTTAGACTCCAGTGGCAGAAAACTCACCAGCACAGATGATCAGGGGAGATTCCTGCCAGCTGCAGACTATTACCCTTTCCATAGAGTTCCTCTTTAAGTCCTGGGGCAGATGGACCCAGGTGAGGCCCTTGTGTTTTCACTGTGAAGGCGTATTTCTAGAGAGCCAGGTGCAGGGTCCCAGAACCAGTGCAAAAGCATAGAGCTTTCACATGGATGGTGCTGACATCTCCTGCAGATCCCCCAGAATTCAATAGTACCTCATTCTTAGGGCCCTACCAATTTCACAGCTGTGAAAAACATGTCACAGACTGTGAAAAAAGCCCTTCCATGTGAAATCTTATCTCCTCTGTGCTGCTGGGAGTGCCCCAGCCAGGGGCTCCCAGCTCTGAGTCCCGGCTGGGCTGGGGAAGGACAGGACTTGTCCTTCCCCTGCATGGCTGCTCTGGGAGGCGGGGGAATGAGCCCCAGAGCTTCTTGCAGCAGGGTGAGGTACACGGAGGTTGGTATGATTCTCCCCACCCCCACAAGATCAGCTGTGCAGAGGAAGAGCAAGTCCTGTCCCTCCCCAGCCCAGACAGGACTAGCAGCTAGGAGTCCCTGGCTGGGGTGCTCCCAGCAACACAGGAGAGATCAGACCTACCTCCACCTCTGGGAACCTCCTGCAGCTACAGGAAGCTCTGAAGGCAGCACAGAAATGATGGTGGCAACCCTATAACCCCTCTACAATAGGTTTCCAAACCCCCCACTCCCACAAATCCCTTTTGGTTTGGGACCGCCACGGTTACACCACCATGAAATTTCAGATTTAAACATCTGAAAACATGAAATTCACCAATTTTCAAATCCTATGGCCATGAAATTGACCAGAATGGACTGTGAATTTGGTAGGCCCCTACTCATTGGGCAGGAGGAACACCCCACTCCTTAGAATGATTTTGGGGAAACTCTGCTAGGATATCCTCAGAGAGTTTTCTTGCCCTGCTGGTATTTGCACTGAAAAGGATGCTCTGAACCATTCTTCCTATTTACATCTGAAGTCTGGGTTTCTTTTCTTTGTGGAAATACATCACGACATGCAACATAGGACAAGTAGTATTACTTCATTGTTGTAGCAGTGCTCACTCAGTCTGACTTCAGACACCCTATTGCCTCAGTTTTCTTTCTTCCCCAGTTAGGGTGTTTTCGTAATAACCCTCCCCTTCCAGAGGCTTGGTTTAGTAACAAAGTTCAAATACAGCTCTTCCACCCTGCCTTCTCCTGGGACACAACAAGGGCTTAGCAGGAAGTAGTTTTCCCAGTCAGGAAGAATTTTTGACATTTCAAAAAAAATCCCCCTTCTCAAACTGTGACAAAAAGTCTAAAAATGCACAAACCAAAACTCTAAAAAAATTCAAGTGGGAGTCAAACATTTCATTTAATTTTTGACTCAAAATTCACATTTTCAAGTTAAACAGTATGAAAATGAGACTTTCAATAATCTCCAAACATTTTTACCAATATTTTTCAGGTCAGATGTTCCCATCAACCCCCTACACTGTTCACAGAGAGTCTCAGTTTCAATACAATCTTACAATCAAATATTTCCAGTGACGGAGAATGCACCACAGCCCTTGGTAAGTGATTCCAATATTAATAACCTTCACTGATAAAAGTTTGCACATTATTTCTAGTCTGAATTTCTAATCTGAAAGTCTATCTGCAACTTTATGTTCCTTATGCAAGTGTAACCCTTCTGCCCCTCTGAGTTGGCAGCAACAAGGGCTGGGTTCAGTATCCAGAGGTTCCGTTTCAGTAACACAATGCATAACCGGTTCGAGCCCCCACCCAGTGTCCTCACATACCACACCCCCCTGGGCGCCTCTAGGAGGCAATACTTCCCCTCTCGCAAGCACGGAGTCTGAGTGCAGCAAAATCTTTTTAATAAAGGAAGGAATCAATGCGGCATCCCATTGGAGAAACACCACAAACAGGGTTATAACACAAACCATAAACAAAAACCCACCTCCAAGTACGTTTGGCACTGTCCTTTTTCCCCTTAGGGTTTTAAGTCCAATCACCCCAAAGTCCAACAACCCAAAAGTCTCTGGTCAATGCCACCCCAGAGTTCAAGAGTTATCTGTACAGGTCCCTCCCCCCAGCCTGGGTAGAAAGGGGCACCTTACGTGGTCCGGGGCCAACTGCCCTGCCTCTCCGTGGGTTCTGCTTCCGCCTTCTCCACGAACTGCTCCGCTTTACCAGCTGCTCCACTCTGCTCCTTCAGCCGTCCTCAGGAACTGCTCCGCTCCATCAGCTGCTCTGCTCCATGAGCCGCTCTGCAAAACTGCTCAGCTCCGCTCGCTCTGTGGGCCGCTCCACTCGTCCCACAGCTACTCCCCTCTGCCAGCCGCTCTGCTGCCACCAGCTGTCCCGTGATCCGCGCCAGCCGTCCCCGCAACTGCTCCACTCCGCCAGCTGCTCTGTTCCACAGTATATCTTCAGGCTCCCCCACTAGTTAGCACAGTACTCAGTGCTCTCAGCTCAGTCATTTCAGCTCTTTCGTGATTTCAACTCTTAGTGATCTCCAGTCTTAGTGGGGGAGCCCCAGTGCTAGTGCACCATTAGCCCAAAGTGCGTTCAGCTCAGTAACCTGTATTTAGATTCTTCAGGGAATAAAAAAAATCAACTCTGACATCCCACAGTGGAGAGGGTGCAGCTGGTGCTTCTAGCTCCACAAGGAGCCTGCACCACCAGGCACAGATACCTGTCCCCAGCCTCTCTCAGTTCACTGGGTTTTGGAACCCATATCCCTTGTCTAGCAAGTACCACCCAACTGAGGGTGAGTCATTTGTCACCAAGCAGTCCCACCACTCAGCAGTCTGGGATAGGGTAGGCGTGCTTATGCAAATACACTCTCTGACATTCTTTCCACCAGATGTCAGGGTAGAGCTTATCCTGACTCTGCTTACACAAGTACATAAAGATTGTGATTGAGTCACCGTCTCTTTGTTAAGCCTAGATAGAGCTCCTTGAGTCTATCACTATTAGGCAGGTTTGCTAAGCCTTTAAACATTTTCGTGGCTCTTCTCTGAATGCCAATTAGTTAAAATCTTTCTTGAATTGTGGGCACCAGAGCTGGACACAGGATTCCAGCAACAGTCACCAGGGGCGACTCCAAGCAGCAGCACGCCAAGTGCGTGCTTGGGGCAGCAAGCCGCGGGGGGCGCTCTGCTGGTCGCCACGAGGGCGGCAGGCAGGTTGCCTTCGGTGGCATGCCTGCGGAGGGTCCACTGGTCCTGTGGCTTTGGCAGAACTCCCACAGGCATGCTGCTGAATCTGTGGGACCAGGGACCTCCTGCAGGCAAGCTGCCGAAGGCAGCCTGCCTGCCATGCTTGGGTTGGCAAAATACCTAGAACTGCCCCTGCAGTCCCCCCATGCCAAATACAGAGGTAAAATATCATCTCTATTCCTACTCAAGTCTCTCCTGTTTATTCATCCCAGGATTGCATTAGCTCTTTTGCCATCACATTACACTGGGAGCTCATGTTCAGCTGATTATTCACTATAACCCTGAAATCTTTTCCCGAGTCGCTGCTTCCCAGGAGAGTCTCCCATCCTGTAAGTTTGGCCCCACATTCTTTGTCACTAGGTGTATACACACTTACATTCACCTATATTAAAACTTTTGATACTGTTTAACTTGAAAGTTTGATTTTTTTTTTGAGGCAAAATAACATTTTGTCAAAATGACTGATGGTATTTCGCTAAAGAGCCAGGCACTGGGCCCCTGAACCAATGCAAATGAAACTGAAACTGTTTGTGAACAGTCAACAGATCGGCACCTTTCTGCAAAGAAGCCCACTCAGTGATGGGCAAGGATAGGGCTATGAACTTTATACTCCACTGTCAAGAATTTTTGATCTGTTAACCTATTGCTTCTTTGAGCTGGCAAACAAGTCATAGTGGGCCAGATTCATCTCTGGTTTAGCGTCATTGACTTCAGTGGAGTTACTGCAAGTATGGATTTGGTCCATTAAGTATAGATGTTATTGATGTTTTCATATGACTGTTGGGTATTTATGAGTTGGAAGCTCAGTAACTGAATTAGAGTTAGGCCCTAACCACCAAATTCAGACTCTGATCTGGATTTTAAACACATCACAATGATGGCAGGCGTGTGGAGTGGTTTGGACGCACAGTTTTGGTTCTGCTCACTAGACAGGCCTATTTGGATCTGGATCCAGATTTCAGATACACCCAAAGTTCAGGGGTTAGTAGTGGGGCATTTGGTTCAAGCCCAGCACTGGTAAGAATGCTTACCTGAACTGTAATTCTTAGGTTAATCTTCCTGCTAATAAGCCAGGGTGGCATTCACAAAGGTCAGAACAGGAAAACAGCCACAGGAATGAAAGACAAAGTTATCTGGTTAGTAACATAGGAACTTGTATACAGACTTCTGTACTGTTTGCTTCTTCTCTGACACTGAGCTCTCTCTCATCTCTGGTTGGCTAGGAGGCTGCATTCTATGTTGACACATGAGAATCGGGCCTTGGTTATGTCTGCCTTCATCACCTCTCAGCCGCACTACTGCTGCAATCCCTCAGAATTTGAGGATGATTGTCTTCCATAAAATGATTAACAGTTATCGCTGGTAGATCCAGAGGTGGTTAATGAGACTGATCCAGGACTCACAGATCCTGTCACAATTGGGGCAGACATTCCCAGTGAGATGGGTGAATCTGGATTGTTCAGTCGGTTGTGGCACATTCTTTCCCTGTTTCCCATTTCCCGGTGTTTGCTGGATCTCAAAATACTGGGATCCTCGCCACAAGGTCCTTTTCCATTTTGGTCAGTTGTGGGCTTGGGATTCCCATGCGTTTGGTAATATTGCACTTCTTCCTTTTGGCTTTGTGGGTATCTTTGAAGCATTTTTCTTGCCTGCCCCTCCTCTGTTAGCCCTCGCTCAGTTGTGAGAACTATAGCTGTAAGCAGGGTCTGAATGAGCTCTGCCCTGACAGCATGTGATACACTAGGGGAAAAGATTTCAGGAGCAGACCACGTTTGCATAGACATGCCGACCCTGCCAAGGTGCTAAGCAGGATGGAGCCGCTTTGCCAAAATGATCTAAATCACTCTAGTATTCGAATGCAGGAGTAATGAAATGTAATGATCTTTATTTTATGAGTAAAGGGCAGCAGAACTGTGCTTAGCCTGCCCTGACTGAGGGGTGACCTTAACCTGAACCTCACTTGCTAAGCATGGAGTGGGGATGCCAAATCCTAGCAAAGATGAGTGGGTGGAGTGGGTAGCTGTGTTGAGTAGTGTGGACTTTGCCCAAAAAGTCTCAGAGATCAATTGTGCTGCTCCTCTCCAGCGTTTAATGGCAGAGATGATTAAATTGAGAGTCCTTGTTTCTGATTGGTGATTTGTAGAGTTGACATTAATGCTGAGCAGGTCTAGGAGCTAAGTCTTAGACCTTGTGAAAGAAAACACAGAGATTGCACTGGTAGTGAGATCCCCTACTCCCTGCTGAAATCACTAAGAGCTGGGTGAAGTGAGGCAACCTCAGAATGTGATGCTGGGGGAGCAGCAGGCAGTGGTGGTTAGTGGCAGCAGAGCAGCAGCGGCTGGTGGTGTGAGAAGGGCAGTAGCAGAGAAACAGCAGCTGCTGTGAACCACTTGCAGAGGTATTGTTTGATTGCCCTCCACCCCAGGGTGGGAGGTGAACCCTGTGAATGCACATCTGAACTCTGCATCTTCACTAACCATGAGCCACCAACTCTGAGTGTGGTGTGGGGGGGGGAGTTTTGTTTGTCAGACTTTTCCCACTGCAAGATGGGAAACTGAGGCAAAGGCTGCTGCCCAATGTACTGTGGGGTCAGGTTTGCTTATGGTCACATGGTTTTGAGCGTGGTTGTGTTTTTCCAAATGGATGCTGCTTTCCCTTTCCCTTTTAAGAAAAGGTTTCTTTTGTTATACACAGACTCAGTGCTTGCAAATGGGGAATTACTGCCTCTGCTAGGTGCCCGAGGTGGTGGTTAGTTTTTCCCAGATTACTAGGTGGGGGCTTGAGCCAGTTCTGTCTTGTAGTGTTAAGAGGTACCCCTTGATATTGAACCAGGCCCTTGTTGCTGCTGACTCCACGTGGTGGAAGCGTTACACAGCAGGGTGATAGACCTGGGCATGAAGCCTTCAGCTGAGAACTAGTCTAGGATGCTGCAGCACATCTGTTAGATGCACAGGCTACCATGAGCACATCACACCTCTCTGCTCCTCACACTGGCCTCCCTTATTGCCATGTCAAGTCACTGACTCACCCCTTCTTTCTCAATGATGAAGGCAGGGTATTGGAGTCTGTGACTGGCCTCCTTCATGCCAGCTTTATTTGCGATGGAGCTACTAGCTCTCCTCTTAGCCCTTCTCCTTACCAAACCCATAGTCCTGCCCCACAATCCGTCCTCTGCCCACCTGCTAATTATAGCAACTAGAGAGGTGACTGAGTCAGGCCTAGTCCCAAACAACCTGCACTTTCAAGGAGAGGATGAAAAATGGTGCCAGCTTCTGGCCCTGACTCTTTTTCCATGAGAGAGGAGCTTGTGGACACAGTATTTTAGTGCACTATTCAAGGGAGCCAATGAAGGGTGGATGTCCTCAAATGATTTGGCTTGGGAAGGCTTTTTTTTCCTAACAAAAATGTTCCCAAAGTTAACCACAAAATTAGACATGGGAAATTCAGAGTTTCTTCAAATCTGATATTAATTTTCTTACTTGGGCCCAACTCTCATTTAAGTGTGGGCCCTATGGAACATACTACAGCTGCTCTCAGATCTGTGGGACGGTGCAGAGCAGTTAGTATTAAATAGACAAACCTAAATTTACTTTTCTTTGTAATTTAAAACACAAGCTTATTGTTTTGGCCCAAGCCTATGTTATGGACAAACCCCAAGCTCCTGCTGAACACAGGATCTGGCCTGATGTGATTGTTTAAGTCCTGGGTTTTATTCCAGGGCTTTCCAAATCAGGATGCTGCTCTTCTTCCAGGGGCTCCGATCCCTGCTCTGGCGCTTCCCCAGAAAGAGTAAATACAAAAACAAAGAAGATTCTCTTTGGGATGACATGATGGGACATGGCCCCATCCCACTGCTAGCAAGCCTAACCAGCGTCCCGCACCCAGGTAGAGCCAATTAGGCACACTTGTAGGGCATGCTCTGCTTGGAGAAGGGGACCTTAAACAGGTGAGGCTGGCCTCAGACTGGGGGCAAGTTTGCCCAAGAAGAGAGGCTGGTGGGAGCCCAGCCCAAGGCAGTGACTAGCCTCCCCCCACCTTGTTTAGGGCATACAGACTCTGCAGCCCTGAGAGGGGACCTGGATGTCTGCTCTCCACAGGATTTAAATTTTCATAATTTCCTGGAGCCCATTACACCACCAGGACCCCCGATTCTCCATGGGGCTCACAGAGGCTTGGGTCTTCAGACAAGTGGGCCCCCCGAAATTGGCTTGCAGCCTCCCCCAGAGGGCTGTGGACCCCCAGCTGAGAACTGCAACAGCATCAGGCTGGAGTCAACATTTGAAAATATTTACCAGAGCACTGCTCCAGCTGAATTTAATCCCCAGCTCTGTTGGTGCCTGTAGCTTGGCCTGAGGCGCAGGTAATTAGACTCAGAAAGGCCCCTGGGAGTGAGCTTAACTCCCATAGGGAACAGTGAGCATTCCCAGGAGTGCAAGTTTAGGAGGGAACCCAGGAGCAAGTAACTTAAAGAAACGAAGACTGAGCCTGGGCTAAGAGCTGGCCGGTTACAATGAGGATTTGCAAAAAGCAAAACCCAGCTCCTCTCTATGGGGTTCTCATTGGCATGGTTCAAATGGAAAAGACCTTTAAAAAAAGGCCAATGAGCACTGATGTCCCTGTCTACATAACTGAAATATACAGCACAGTCTAAGGGACACATATACTCCAGGAAGAACCTTCTTGCCCAGCACCTTCTACTAAAACATTGTTGCTTTCAGGAGAGACCAGAGTACAAGTAGGTTGCCAACTTTCTAATAGCACAAAACTGAACATTCCTGCCCCGCCCTTTCCCTGAGGCCCCGCCCTTCCCCTTCTCCAAGACCCCACTCCCGCTCGCTCAAGACCCCCTCCCTCCATCGCTCGCTGTCCCCCACCCTCACTCACTTTCACCAGGCTGGGGCAAGGGGTTGGGGTACTTGAGGGGGGTGAGGGCTCTGGGTGGAAGTGCGAGCTCCGGAGTGGAGCCAGGGATGAGGAGTTTGGGGTGCAGGAATGGGCTCCAGACTGCGGCAGAGGGTTGGGGTACAGGGTTGTCATAGTATCTTTCCCAATTCTGAACCTTAGCGTCCAAAATATGGGTACTAGCATGAATTCCCCTAAGCTTAATTACCTGCTTAGATCTGATAAGCTGCCACCAATCAGGAATTCGAGTGACTGATACTCTCTGATCCCCCCAAAACCTTCCCTGGGACCCCCAAGACCCAGACCCCCTGGATCTTAACACAAGGAAAGTAAACCCCTTTCCTCACAGTTGCCTTTGTCAGTCTTCCCCTCCCTGGGTTACCCTGGAAGATTACTGTGATCCAAACCCCTTGAATCACAACACAGAGAAATTAGGTCTCCTGGAGAGAGAGACAGATTCACGCTCTGTGAATCTAAAACAAAGGGATTCCACCCTTCCCCTCCTTCTCTTTCCCTGTTAAGTATAGACTTAATTCCCTTGAGCCTCAACAAGGGGGAAAAAATCAGACAGGTCTTAAGAGCAAAACTTTTAATAAAAAGAAAGAAAAAAGTAAAAGGTCTATCTCTGCAATTTAGATGATAAAAAGTTACAGGGTCTGTCAGCTTAAGAAATTGGAGAAATAGCCTCCTCTAATAGAAATACAATTTAAAATACTTCCAACCAAATAAACATTTGCACATAAAGGAAAACAAATAAAAAGACTATACCGCCTTTCTACCTTTATACTTACAACATTGGAATAGAAGATTAGAGAGCCTGTAGGTACGTTTGGTCACTCTCAGAGCCCAGAGAGAACAAAGCAAAACCCAAAAAACACAAACAAAGGCTTCTCTCCACCGAGATTTGAAAGTATCTTGTTTCCTGATTGGTGTTGCAGGTCAGGTGTTGCAGGTCGCTGTTTGTTAAGCCTTTACAGGTAAAAGAGACATTAACCCTTAACTATCTGTTTATGACACGCCCCCCAAATCGCAGACAGTGGGGAACCTCACTGGCAGTGATTTCCTCCTAGAACTTTAGAATAAACAGATTGATACAACACATTCACCTTTACACATACTACGAAAGTATGTAAGCTACAAGACTTTTTACATTTCAAGGACAAATTTTAACCAGTGGATTCTGGGAAACTTCCATGAGAGTGCATCAGCTACTTTGTTAGAAGCTCCTGAAATGTGTTGAATTTCAAAATCAAAATCTTGGAGAGCTAAACTCCATCGAAGCAGTTTTTTGTTGTTTCCCTTGGCAGTATGAAGCCACATTAGCGCAGCATGGTCAGTTTGTAGCTGGAACCACCGTCCCCAAACGTATGGGCGTAGCTTTTCCAGGGCGTATACAATGGCATAGCATTCCTTTTCACTGATTGACCAGTGACTTTCCCTCTCAGACAGTTTCTTGCTAAGAAACACGACAGGATGGAAGTTGTGATCCGGTCCTTCCTGCATGAGAACTGCTCCTATACCACGTGCAGATGCATCGGTAGTTACTAGGAATGGTTTGTCAAAGTCCGGGGCCCTTAGCACAGGGTCCGACATGAGTGCCACCTTAAGCTGGATAAAGGCCTTCTGACACTCATTAGTCCACTTAATTGCATTCTGCTGGGTCTTTTCGGTCAGGTTGGTCAGTGGGGCAGCGATTTGGCTGTAGTGTGGTACAAATCGCCTGTAATACCCGGCCAAGCCTAAGAAGGATTGGACCTGTTTCTTGGACTTTGGGACAGGCCACTTTTGGATAGCATCCACCTTGGCCTGTAGGGGGTTTATGGTTCCTCGACCCACCTGGTGTCCCAGGTAAGTTACTCTGTTTTGGCCTATTTGACACTTTTTGGCCTTAACAGTTAGTCCCGCCTGCCTGATGCACTCAAAGACCTTTTCCAGGTGTTCTAGGTGTTCAGGCCAGGAGTCAGAAAAAATGGCCACATCATCAAGATAGGCAACTGCATATTCACCCAGTCATGCCAGTAGACCATCTACCAGCCTCTGGAAGGTGGCGGGTACATTTCGCAGCTCGAAAGGAAGCATATTAAATTCATACACCCCCGCATGGGTGATGAATGCTGACCTTTCCTTGGCAGGTTTGTCTAGCAGTACTTGCCAGTACCCCTTGGTTAAGTCTATTGTAGATATAAATTGGGCATGTCCCAACTTCTTCGATAGCTCATCTGTGCATGGCATTGGATAGTTGTCTGGACGAGTTACCGCAATTAGCTTACGGTAGTCCATGCAAAAGCGTATTTCCCCATCTGGTTTGGGTACGAGAACCACTGGAGATGCCCATGCACTGGTAGATGAGCGGATTATACCCATCTGCAGCATGTTCTGGATTTCCCGTTCTATAGCAGCTTGGGCATGAGGAGACACCCGGTAGGGTGGTGTTCTAATTGGGTGAGCATTACCTGTGTCAATGGAGTGGTAGGCCCATTCAGTCCGTCCTGGGGTGGCTGTGAACAATGGGCGAAGCTAGTGTACAGCTCCTTGATTTGTAGCCGCTGCAGACATTCCAGGGTGGTGAAGAGGTTCACCTCTTCCATGCCACCGTCAGTTGTTCCTTCATACTAGACACCTTCAGGCCACTCAGCGTCATCTCCTCCCTGGGCTGTAAACTGGCAAACCTGTAAGTCTCTGGAATAAAAGGGCTTGAGAGAATTAACATGGTAAACTCTGGGTTTTAGGGAGGAATTGGGAAATGCTATGAGGTAGTTAACAGCTCCCAGGCGCTCTTGGACTGTGAATGGCCCTTCCCATGATGCTTCCATCTTATGGGCCTGTTGCGCCTTCAAGACCATAACCTGGTCTCCTACCTTGAAGGAACATTCTCTGGTATGTCTGTCATACCAGGCCTTTTGCTCTTCCTGAGCATCCTTTAGGTTTTCTTTAGCAAGGGCTAAAGAGTGTCGGAGGGTGTTTTGTAGGTTGCTTACAAAGTCTAGAATGTTAGTTCCTGGAGAAGGCGTAAATCCCTCCCATTGCTGCTTCACCAACTGTAATGGCCCCTTAACCTCGTGGCCATACACAAGTTCAAATGGTGAAAACCCTAAAGTGGGATGTGGTACAGCCCTGTAGGCAAAAAGCAACTGCTGCAACACTAGGTCCCAATTATCGGAGTGTTCATTGATGAATTTACATATCATGGCCCCCAAAGTTCCATTGAACCTTTCCACCAGGCCATTCGTTTGATGGTGGTAAGGGGTGGCAACCAAGTGATTCACCCGATGAGTTTCCCACAGTTCTTTCATGGTTCCTGACAGGAAATTAGATCCTGAATCTGTAAGGATGTCGGAGGGCCAACCTACCCTGGCAAAAATGTCTGCTAGGGCCTGGCACACAGCGTTAGCCCTGATGTTGCCTAGAGCTACTGCTTCCAGCCATCGGGTAGCAAAGTCCACGACAGTCAGTATGTACTGCTTTCCTCTGGGTGTCTTTTTTGGGAAAGGACCCAGACTATCCACAGCTACTCACTGAAATGGGACCTCAATTATGAGGAGTGGCTGGAGAGGGGCCTTGACCTGGTCTTGGGATTTTCCCACTCTTTGGCACACCTCACAAGACCGGACATACTTGGCAACATCCTTGCCCATCCCCTCCCAGTGGAAGGACTTCCCCAACCGGTCTTTGGTTCTGTTCACCCCAGCATGGCCACTGGGATGATCATGGGCTAAGCTTAAGAGTTTTTCCCGGTACTTAGCTGGAACCACTGACTGTTTCTGTGGATGCCAGTCTTCCTGGTATCCACCAGAAAAAGTCTCCTTGTATAAAAGTCCTTGTTCTACCACAAACCGGGATCGATTAGAAGAGCTGAGAGGCGGTGGGGTGCTCCGTGCCACTGCCCAAGCTTTCTGAAGGCTGTCATCTGCTTCCTGCTCAGTCTGGAACTGTTTCCTTGAAGGTGGAGACACCAGTTCTTCCTTAGACTGTGGACTTGGGCTTGGTCCCTCTGGAAGCGATGTAGGTGATGGGGTTGTATTCGTTGCTGGTGAACTGCTCTCCGCTGGTGCACCAGGGGGTATTTCAGGCTCTGGCTGAGCCTCTTGGGTGTGGTTGTCTGCTACTTCAGCTGGTTTAGGCTCGCTGGTGCCCTCTGGCATTGGGGTTGAAGATGGGTTTGCAAGCGCTGGTGTCAGTGCTGGCAACGGTTCTGGTGCTGGTTGCTTTTACAGTTCCTGGTCTTGGACTGGAGGAACTGTGGCTGTTTCAGTTGTTGGTAGGGGATTCGGGTCCACTACCTCGGTCTGGGTCTCTGGTAACACAGACAGGGTCCCTGTGGATGGCTCAGGAACAGGGATGGGTCGGGAAGCTTGCCTGGTTTGGCTGCGTGCAACCATTCCCACCCTCTTGGCCCACTTTACCTGGTTGGCCAAATCTTCCCCCACTAGCATGGGGATGGAATAATTGTCATAGACTGCAAAGTCCACATTCCTGACCAGCCTTTGTACTGGACAGGCAGTTTAGCTGTAGGCAAGTCTATAGCTTGTGACATGAAGGGGTAAATTGTCACTTGGGCTTTTGGGTTGATGAATTTGGGGTCCACGAAGGATTGGTGGATAGCTGACACTTGTGCCCTCGTGTCTCTCCACGCGGTAACCTTCTTTCCACCCACTCTCAAAATTTCCCTAGCTCCAAGGGTATTTGAGAGGCATCTGGGCCTGGGGATCTTTGGTGTGATGGTGGTGTAATGAACTGCACTCAGTTGGGGTTCTTTGGGCAGTTGGCCTTGATATGTCCCAGTTCATTACATTTAAAGCATCGCCCAGCTGACTGGTCACTGGGCCGAAGTGGGTTACTGGAGACTGGTGAGGTGGGAGAATAGGGCATCTGTGGCTTCCCTTGGGTTGTAGGTGGGGTCTTGGGCTGCCCTCAGTTATAGGGTTTATTGTCGGTGTGCCCCCTGGGGTATTCGCTCCCCTTGACAGTAGCTTTTTTCTTTTCCGCCACTTCCATCCATTTGGCTCCAATCTCCCCCACCTCCGTTACTGTTTTGGGTTTCCCATCTAGGATGTACCTCTCTATTTCCTCAGGAACACCATCTAAGAACTGCTCCATTTGTATCAGGAGGTGCAGCTCGTCCAGATTGTTAACCTGGGTTCCTGATATCCAGGCCTCATAATTCTTTGCAATGTGGTAGGCGTGTCGGGGACATGACACATCTGGTTTCCATTTTAGGGCTTTGAACCGCCGATGGGCATGCTCAGGTGTTATCCCCATTCTGTATCTGGCCTTGGTTTGAAAAAGTTTATAATCGTTCATGTTCTCCTTAGGCATTTCAGCCGCCACCTCTGCTAAGGGTCCACTGAGAAGTGGCCTCAGCTCTATCATGTACTGGTTTTCAGAGATGTTGTATCCATGGCAGGTCCTTTCAAAATTTTCTAAGAAGGCTTCAGTGTCATCACCTGTCTTGTAGGTGGGAAATTTTTTGGGATGTGGAACAATAACTGGCAAAGGGTTGGTAGGATTGGGTGTGTCATTCTGTTTAGTTTTTGCTAATTCCATGGCCTACTGGTGGGCCTCCCGTTGGAGTTCCATCTGTCTTCGGTGGTCTGCATCTTTTGCTTCTTGTTCTCTTTTGTAGGCTTACTCTTTGGCTGCTTGTTCTCTTTTGTAGGCTTCCTCTTTGGCTGCTTATTCTCTTTTGTAGGTTTCCTCTTTGGCTGCTTGTTCTCTTTTGTAGGCTTCCTCTCTGATTTTTTCTTCTCTTTCTCTCAGCTCCACCTCTTTTTCTCTTATTTCTATTTCTTTTTGTTTTCTTTCCATGTCTTGCTTGTGGTCCGCGTCTCTGAGGTGTGCCTCTACATCCAGTCTTGCCAGTTCCTGTTTCAGGTCCTTGGTAGTCATGGTTCCTGCTTTCTTGTGTTGGGGCACCCTCTGGTGTTTTACTGCCTGAACTGCTGTTCCTCTGCTGCTTTCTCTGTTGCTAAGCAACAGAGTTTTTTTTAACTTCTTCTACCTAATCTTTCGTATTTAAATTAAAACAAAAGAAAACCCTTTGATATGTAATTGTGTTCTGCTGGTGTAGCTGACTCACAGCTGGAATCCTACTGTTTAACAAAAGACCCTTGTTAAACCTTATGTGTGTGCCCTTAGGCAATCTCTGCACAACCAGAAGGGAGCAAGGAAAAAAAATTCTCTGGCTGTAGTTTTAAAACCCCCTTCTCTCTACTTACAAGCAGCTAGTAGAGAAAAAGAAAAATAATATTCCTACTGGCTTTTGCTTTCCATCTTTCCCACACACTGCCACCATGTCATAGTATCTTTCCCAATTCTGAACCTTAGCATCCAAAATATGGGTACTAGCATGAATTCCCCTAAGCTTAATTACCTGCTTAGATCTGATAAGCTGCCACCAATCAGGAATTCGAGTGCCTGATACACTCTGATCCCCCCAAAACCTTCCCTGGGGACCCCCAAGACCCAGACCCCCCTGGATCTTAACACAAGGAAAGTAAACCCCTTTCCTCACCGTTGCCTTTGTCAGCCTTCCCCTCCCTGGGTTACCATGGAAGATTACTGTGATCCAAACCCCTTGAATCACAACACAGAGAAATTAGGTCTCCTGGAGAAAGAGACAGATTCACGCTCCGTGAATCTGAAACAAAGGGATTCCACCCTTCCCCTTCCCTGTTAAGTATAGACTTAATTCCCTTGAGCCTCAACAAGGGGGAAAAAATCAGACAGGTCTTAAAAGCAAAACTTTTAATAAAAAGAAAGAAAAAAGTAAAAGGTCTATCTCTGTAATTTAGATGGTAAAAAGTTACAGGGTCTGTCAGCTTAAGAAATTGGAGAAATAGTCTCCTCCAATAGAAATACAATTTAAAATACTTCCAACCAAATACACATTTGCACATAAAGGAAAACAAATAAAAAGACTATACCGCCTTTCTACCTTTATACTTACAACATTGGAATAGAAGATTAGAGAGCCTGTAGGTACGTGTGGTCACTCTCAGAGCCCAGAGAGAACAAAGCAAAACCCAAAAAACACAAACAAAGGCTTCCCTCCACCGAGATTTGAAAGTATCTTGTTTCCTAACTGGTCCTCTGGTCAGGTGTTGCAGGTCACTGTTTGTTAACCCTTTACAGGTAAAAGAGACATTAACCCTTAATTATCTGTTTATGACAAGGGTGGGTATGGGTTCTGAGCTGGGGGTGCAGGTTCTAGGTGGGGCCAGAAATCAGGGGTTCAGCGTGCAGAAGAGGGCTCTGGGCTGTCACAGGTGTTGGAGTGCAAGGTGGGGTGAAGACTCTGGCTGGAGGTGCAGGCTCTGGAGTGGGGCTGGGATGAGGGGTTGGGGTGCAGAAAGAGGCTCCAGGATGGGACTGAGGGGTTCAGCATGCAGGAGAGGATGTTGGCTCTGGCTGGGGACTCGGGTTTGGAGTGTGAGAAGAGGTGAGGGCTCTAGCCGGGGGTGTGAGCTCTGGGGTGGGGCTGCAGAGGAGGGGTTTGGGGTACAGGAGGGGGCTTAGGGGTGAGGCAAGGTGTTGAGGAATTGCAGCTGGGATGCAGGCTGTGGCAGGGAGTTGGATGTGGGAGAGGTTCCAGCAGCACTTACTACAGCTCCCTTTTCGACTGGGTGTTCCGGTCTAAGTACTAGGAGAGCAATGCAGGTGAGAAGAGTATGGCAAAACTCAGGAGGCCCAGATTCCTTGCTCTGTAACTTTCGCAGTGACACTTCCATGCCTTGCATACTAAGTAAGTGTTCAGCACGCCATTTCTGACAATGGTCTGCAGCACAAAGACCACCATCACAACAGGCACTCAGACTGACCCTTGGCTGGCAAGCTTCTCCGAAAGGGTAAGCGTCGAATAGGCCTTGAATTCTGAGTTCTTTTCTCATTCTAATAGTAATTTCAAGTCCCAGATTGAGGTGCACTGGGGAGAATCCACCTGACTGAAACCTGTCCTATAGAGAAAGAGAAGCTCTCAGTCTCCTCAATCTAGCTAAAATAAATTATATTCAAAATAATCTGTGCTAATCTCTGCTAAGCAAAATAAATACTGACCTCAGTTACTTCTTATTTTTATTTCTGAAAGCAATATCAAATTTCTGCGGTGAGTTTCCCAAGATAGACCAAACTGAAATGAGAGATGCATCAGATTTTTTTCTTAATCCAACTTTTTAGAGCATGCTTCAAAATCAGATCACCTCTGGCAGACAGGTGACAGAAATAGTGACCACGATTCCCTGTTCCTTTAGCATCCTCATCTCTACTGCCGTTGCAGAGGGGCAGTTATTTTTATCACCCTCAAAGCTCTCCAAATCACATTCAGGCAGGAGTTTAGTTCTTTTATATGGCAGATAGACCTGTCTGCCCACTGTTACAAATGACAAATGTGTTCTAATATTATTGAACACCAATTCCAACACCAGAATGGAAGGGAATCTCTTGGCCAGAACATATAACTGACATCTAGTTTCCCTGGTTCTGCCACTGACTTAGATTCATAGATTCTAAGGCCAGAAGGAACCACTATGATCATCTAACCTGATCTCCTGTACAGCACAAACCATAGAACTGCCCACAAGAATTCCTAGGAGATCTTTTAGAAAAACATCCAATCTTCATTTAAAAGTTTCTAGTGATGGAGAATCTACCACCACCCTGGGTAAATTGTGCTAATGGCTAATTAGTCTCACTGTTAATTTCCTCTCTGAATGTCTAGCTTCAACTTCCAGCCATTGGCTCGTGTTAGAACTTTCTCTGCTAGATTGAAGAGCCCAGTCGTAAACATCTGTTCCCCATGTAGATACTTATTGACTGTAATCAAGTCATTCTTTAACCTTCTCTTTGTTAGCTGAATATATGGAGCTCCTTGAGTCTGTCACTGTAAGATAGGTTTTTCAATCCTTTAATCATTCTCGTGGCTTTTCTCTGAACTCTCTCTGATTTATCAATATCCTTCTTGAATTGTGGGCATCAGAACTGGACACAGGCTTCCAGCAACAGTCTCACCAGTGCCAAAAAGAGTCAAAATCACCTCTCTGCTCCTACTCAAGATTCCCCAGCTTATGCATCCGAGGATCACATTAGCAGTTTTGGCCACAATGTTGCACTGGTAGCTCAGGTTCAGCTGATTATCCACCAGTACCCCCAAATCTTTTTCAGAGTCACTTGCTGGATGGCCTTGAGCAAATCACTGAATGTTTTTGTGTCTCAGTTTATCAATTCATACAATAATAACTTTCAGATTGATAGCTGTGTTAGTCTGTATCAGCAAAAGCAGCAAAGAATCCTGTGGCACCTTATAGACTAACAGACGTTTTGGAGCATGAGCTTTCGTGGGTGAATACCCACTTCCTCAGATGCATGTAATGGAAATATCCAGGGGCAGGTATATATATGTGTGCTAGCAAGCAAGCTAGAGATAACGAGGTCAGTTCAATCAGGGAGGATGAGGCCCTGTTCTAGCAGTTGAGGTGTGAAAACCAAGAGAGGAGAAACTGGTTCTGTAATTGGCAAGCCATTCACAGTCTTTGTTCAATCCTGAGCTGATGGTGTCAAATTTGCAGATGAACTGAAGCTCAGCAGTTTCTCTTTGAAGTCTGGTCCTGAAGCTTTTTTGCTGCAGGATGGCCACCTTAAGGTCTGCTATAGTGTGGCCAGGGAGGTTGAAGTGCTCTCCTACAGGTTTTTGTATATTGCCATTCCTAATATCTGATTTGTGTCCATTTATCCTTTTCCGTAGAGACTGTCCAGTTTGGCCGATGTACATAGCAGAGGGGCATTGCTGGCATATGATGGCGTATATTACATTGGTAGATGTGCAGGTGAATGAACCAGTGATGGTGTGGCTGATCTGGTTAGGTCCTGTGATGGTGTCGCTGGTGTAGATATGTGGGCAGAGTTGGCATCGAGGTTTGTTGCATGGATTGGTTCCTGAGCAAGAGTTATTATGGTGTGGTGTGCAGTTACTGGTGAGAATATGTTTCAGGTTGGCAGGTTGTCTGTGGGCAAGGATTGGCCTGCCACCCAAGGCCTGTGAAAGTGTGGGATCATTGTCCAGGATGGGTTGTAGATCCTTGATGATGCGTTGGAGGGGTTTTAGCTGGGGGCTGTATGTGATGGCCAGTGGAGTCCTGTTGGTTTCTCTCTTGGGTTTGTCTTGCAGTAGGAGGCTTCTGGGTACACGTCTGGCTCTGTTGATCTGTTTCCTTATTTCCTCATGCGGGTATTGTAGTTTTGAGAATGCTTGGTGGAGATTTTGTAGGTGTTGGTCTCTGTCTGAGGGGTTAGAGCAGATGCGGTTGTACCTCAGTGCTTGGCTGTAGACAATGGATCGTGTGATGTGCCCGGGATGGAAGCTGGAGGCATGAAGGTAGGCATAGCGGTCGGTGGGTTTTCGATATAGGGTGGTGGTAATGTGACCATCACTTATTTGCACCGTGGTGTCAAGAAAGTGGACCTCCCGTGTAGATTGGTCCAGGCTGAGGTTGATGGTGGGGTGGAAGCTGTTGAAATCATGGTGGAATTTTTCCAGAGTCTCCTTCCCATGGGTCCAGATGATGAAGATGTCATCAATGTAGCGTAGATAGAGAAGGGGTGTGAGTGGACAAGAGCTGAGGAAGCGTTGTTCCAGGTCGGCCATGAAGATATTGGCATATTGTGGGGCCATGCGGGTGCCCATAGCAGTGCCACTGATCTGGAGATATATATTGTCATCAAATTTGAAATAGTTATGTGTAAGTATAAAGGCACAGAGCTCAGCAGCCAGTTGTGCTGTGGCATCATCAGGGATGGTGTTCCTGACAGCTTGTATTCCATCTGTGTGTGGGATGTTTGTGTAGAGAGCCTCTACATCCATGGTGGCTAGGATGGTGTTTTCTGGGAGGTCACCAATGCATTGTAGTTTCCTCAGGAAATCAGTGGTGTCGCGGAGATAGCTGGGAGTGCTGGTGGCATAGGGTCTGAGTAGAGAGTCCATATATCCAGACAGTCCTTCAGTGAGAGTGCCAATGCCCGAGATGATGGGGCGTCCAGGATTTCCGGGTTTGTGGATCTTGGGTAGTAGATAGAATAACCCTGGTCGGGGCTCTAGGGGTATGTTGATTTCTTCTGGTGTTAGTGTAGGGAGTGTCCTGAGTAGATGTTGTAGTTTCTTAGTGTATTACTCAGTGGGATCTGAGGGAAGTGGCCTGTAGAATTTGGTATTGGAGAGTTGTCTGGCTGCCTCCTTTTGATAGTCAGACCTGTTCATGATGACAACGGCACCTCCTTTATCAGCCTCTTTGATGATAATGTCAGGGTGGTTTCTGAGGCTGTGGATGGCATTGTGTTCTGCACGGCTTAGGTTGTGAGGCAAGAGATGTTGTTGTTCCACGATTTCTGCCTGTGCACGCCGGCGGAAGCATTCAATGTATAGGTCCAGACTGTCATTTCGACCCTCAGGAGGAGTCCATGTGGAGTTCTTTTTCTTGTGCTGTTGGTGGGAGGGCACCCATGTATCAGTGCACTGTTCAGTGTTGTCCTGGAAGTATTCTTTGAGTCGGAGACGGCGAAAGTAGGCTTCCAGATCGCCACAGAACTGTATCATGTTGGTGGGGGTGGCAGGCCAATCCTTGCCCACAGACAACCTGCCAACCTGAAACATATTCTCACCAGTAACTGCACACCACACCATAATAACTCTAGCTCAGGAACCAATCCATGCAACAAACCTCGATGCCAACTCTGCCCACATATCTACACCAGCGACACCATCACAGGACCTAACCAGATCAGCCACACCATCACTGGTTCATTCACCTGCACATCTACCAATGTAATATACGCCATCATATGCCAGCAATGCCCCTCTGCTATGTACATCGGCCAAACTGGACAGTCTCTACGGAAAAGGATAAATGGACACAAATCAGACATTAGGAATGGCAATATACAAAAACCTGTAGGAGAGCACTTCAACCTCCCTGGCCACACTATAGCAGACCTTAAGGTGGCCATCCTGCAGCAAAAAAACTTCAGGACCAGACTTCAAAGAGAAACTGCTGAGCTTCAGTTCATCTGAAAATTTGACACCATCAGCTCAGGATCGAACAAAGACTGTGAATGGCTTGCCAATTACAGAACCAGTTTCTCCTCTCTTGGTTTTCACACCTCAACTGCTAGAACAGGGCCTCATCCTCCCTGATTGAACTGACCTCGTTATCTCTAGCTTGCTTGCTAGCACACATATATATACCTGCCCCTGGATATTTCCATTACATGCATCTGAGGAAGTGGGTATTCACCCACGAAAGCTCATGCTCCAAAACGTCTGTTAGTCTATAAGGTGCCACAGGATTCTTTGCTGCTTTTACAGATCCAGACTAACACGGCTACCCTCTGATACTTGTATCAGCAAAAACAATGAGAAGTCCTTGTGGCACCTTAGAGACTAACAAATTCATTTGGGCATAAGCTTATGTGGGCTAGAACCCACTTCATTTGATGCGTGGAGTGGAAAATACAGGAGCAGGTATAAATACATGAAAAGGAGGGAGTTGCCTTACCAAGTGTGAGGTCAGTCTAATGAGACAATTCAATTAACAGCAGGATACCAAGAAAGGAAAAATAACGTATGTAGTGGTAATGAGAGTGTCCCATTTCAAACAGTTGACAAGAAGATGTGAGTAACAGTAGGGGAAAATTAGTATAGAGGAAATTAGAGTTAGGTTTTGTAATGACCCAACCACTCCCTGTCTTTATTCAGGCCTAATCTGATGGTGTCCACTTTGCAAATTAATTCCAGTTCTGCAGTTTCACATTGGAGTCTGTTTTTGAAATTTTTTTATTGAAGATTTGTACTTTTAGGTCTGTTATTGAGTGACCAGGGAGATGGACGTGTTCTCCTACTGGTTTTTGAATGATATGATTCCTGATGTCAGATTTGTGTCCATTTATTCTTTTGCGTAGAGACTGTCCGGTATGGCCAATGTACATGGCAGAGGGGCATTGCTGGCACATTATGGCATATATCACATTAGATGTACAAGTGAACGAGTCCCTGATGGTGTGGCTGATGTGGTTAGGTCCTATGATGTTGTCCCTGTCATAGTATAATTCCCAAATCTGAACCTTAGCATCCAAAATATGGGTACTAGCATGAATTCCCCTAAGCTTAATTACCAGCTTGGATTCTATAGCGCTGCCACTAATCAGGAATTCCAGGGTCTGATACCCTCTGGTCCCCCCAAACCCTTCCCTGGGGACCCCCAAGACTCAGATTCCTTGAATCTCAAAACAAAGGAGAATAAACCATTTCCCTTCCCCCTCCTTTCTTCCTCCCAGCTCTTTCCCACCCTGGGAACGCTAGGAGACCACCGTGATTCAATTCCTTGAATCCCCACCTCAAGAAGAATGTTACCTTCCCCCTCCCTTCTTCCCCGGAGAGAGATACAGAGATAAACGCAGAGAGCAGGTTTTTCTTCCCTCCTCCCTTTCCTTTCTCCCACCAATTCCCTGGTGAGTGCAGACTCCTTTCCCTGGAGTCTTACAAAAGATAACCCAAAAAATCAATTAGGTTCTAAAAAAGAGGAAAACTTTAATAAAGAAGGAAAAAACATAAAAATTGTCTCTGTAATCAAGATGGTAAATATACAGGGTTTTTATAGCTTATAGACAATAGAAAGAAGCTTTCTCCAGCAGAAACACAATTTAAGATACTTCCAGCAAGTACACATCTGCAAATAAAGAAAAACAACTTAAAAGACTATAACCGCCTTTGTACTTACTCACTATTCTGAATAGATAAGAGACTATAGCAGGGAGATTGGCAGAAACCTGGTTGCACCTCTAGTCCCATCCAGGACCCAGAGAGAACAACGCACAAACCCAAAACCCACAAACAAAGGCTTCCCTCCACCTAGATTTGAAAGTATCTTGTTTCCTGATTGGTCCTCTGGCCAGGTGTTTGGGTCCCTGTTTGTTAACCGTTTAGAGGTAAAAGAGACATTAACCCTTAACTATCTGTTTATGAAAGGCCCCCCAAATCGCAAACAGTGGGGAACCTCACTGGCGGTGATTTCTTCCTAGAACTTTAGAATAAACAGATTAATTCAACACATGCACCTTTACATATACTAATACATATGTAAACCACATGACGTTCTACATTTTAAGGACAATTTTTAACCAGTGGATTCTCGGAAACTTCCACGGGAGAGTGCATCAGCTACTTTGTTAGAAGCTCCTGAAATCTGTTGAATTTCAAAATCAAAATCTTGGAGAGCTAAACTCCATCAAAGAAGTTTTTTGTTGTTCCCCTTGGCAGTATGAAGCCACTTTAGCACAGCATGGTCAGTTTGTAGCTGGAACCGCCGTCCCCAAACATATGGGCGTAGCTTTTCCAGGGCGTACACAATGGCGTAGCATTCCTTTTCACTGACTGACCAGTGGCTTTCCCTCTCAGACAGTTTCTTGCTGAGAAACATGACAGAGTGGAAGTTGTGATCCGGTCCTTCCTGCATGAGAACTGCTCCTATACCATGCTCAGATGCATCGGTGGTTACTAGGAAGGGTTTGTCAAAGTCCCGGGCCCTTAACACAGGGCCAGACATGAGCATTGCCTTAAGTCGGGTAAAGGTCTTTTGACACTCATTCGTCCACTTAACTGCATTGGGCTGGGTCTCTTTGGTCAGGTCGGTCAGTGGGACAGCGATTTGGCTGTAGTGTGGTACAAATCGCCTATAATACCCGGCCAAGCCTAAGAAGGATTGGACCTGTTTCTTGGACTTTGAGACAGGCCACTTTTGGATAGCATCCACCTTGGCCTGTAGGGGGTTTATGGTTCCTCGACCCACCTGGTGTCCCAGGTAAGTCACTCTGTTTTGGCCTATTTGACACTTTTTAGCCTTAACAGTTAGTCCGGCCTGCCTGATGCGCTCAAAGACCTTTTCCATGTGTTCTAGGTGTTCGGGCCGGGAGTCAGAAAACATGGCCACATCATCGAGGTAGGACTGCATATTCGCCCAGTCCTGCTAGTAGACCATCTACCAGCCTCTGGAAGGTGGCGGGTGCATTTCGCAGCCCGAAAGGAAGTACATTAAATTCATACACACCTTTCCTTGGTAGGTTCATCTAGCGGTACTTGCCAGTACCCCTTGGTTAAGTCTATTGTAGATATGAATTGGGCATTTCCCAACTACTCCAATAGCTCATCGGTGCGTGGCATTGGATAGTTGTCTGGATGAGTTACCGCATTTAGCTTACGGTAGTCCACGCAAAAGCGTATTTCCCCATCTGGTTGGGATACCAGAACCACTGGAGATGCCCATGCACTGGTAGATGAGCGGATTATACCCATCTGTAGCATGTTCTGGATCTCCCGTTCTATAGCAGCTTGGGCATGAGGAGACACCCGATAGGGTGGTGTTCTAATTAGGTGAGCATTACCTGTGTCAATGGAGTGGTATGCCTGTTCAGTCCATCCTGGCGTGGCTGAGAACAATGGAGCAAAGCTAGTGCACAGCTCCTTGATTTGTTGCCGCTGCGGACATTCCAGGGTGGTTGAGAGGTTCACCTCTTCCACGCCACCGTCTTTTTTCCCTTTGTAGTAGACACCGTTAGGCCACTCAGCGTCATCTCCTCCCTGGACTGTAAACTGACAAACCTGTAAGTCTCTGGAATAAAAGGGCTTGAGAGAATTAACATGGTACACTCTGGGCTTTAGGGAGGAATTGGGAAATGCTATGAGGTAGTTAACAGCTCCCAGGCGCTCTTGGACCATGAATGGCCCTTCCCATGATGCTTCCATCTTATGGGCCTGTTGCGCCTTCAAGACCATAACCTGGTCTCCTACCTTGAAGGAATGCTCCCTGGTATGTTTATCATACCAGGCCTTTTGTTCTTTTTGAGCATCCTTTAGGTTTTCTTTAGCAAGGGCTAAAGAGTGTCAGAGGGTGTTTGTAGGTTGCTTACAAAGTTCAGAATGTTAGTTCCTAGAGAGGGTGTAAACCCCTCCCATTGCTGCTTTACCAACTCGTGGCCATACACAAGTTCAAACGGTGAAAACCCTAAAGTGGGATGTGGTACAACCCTGTAGGCAAAAAGTAACTGCTGCAACACTAGGTCCCAGTCATTGGAGTGTTCATTGATGAATTTACGTATCATGTCCTTCAAAGTTCCATTAAACCTTTCGACCAGGCCATTGGTTTGATGGTGGTACGGGGTGGCAACCAAGTGGTTCACCCTATGAGTTTCCCACAGTTCTTTCGTGGTCCCTGCCAGGAAATTAGATCCTGAATCTGTAAGGATGTCGGAGGGCCAATCTACCCTGGCAAAAATGTCTGTTAGGGCCAGGCACACAGCTTTAGCCTTGGTGTTGCCTAGAGCTACTGCTTCCGGCCATCAGGTAGCAAAGTCCACGACAGTCAGTATGTACTGCTTTCCTCTGGGTGTCTTTTTTGGGAAAGGACCCAGAATATTCTCAGCTACTCACTGAAATGGGACCTCAATTATGGGGAGTGGTTGGAGAGGGGCCTTGACCTGGTCTTGGGGCTTTCCCACTCTTTGGCATACCTCACAAGGCCGGACATACTTGGCAATGTCCTTGCCCATCCCCTCCCAGTGGAAGGACTTCCCCAACCGGTCTTTGGTTCTGTTCACCCCAGCATGGCCACTGGGATGATCATGGGATAAGCTTAAGAGCTCTTCCCGGTTCTTAGTTGGAATCACCAACTGTTTTTGCGGGTGCCAGTCTTCCTGGTGTCCACCAGAAAGAGTCTCCTTGTATAAAAGTCCTTGTTCTACAACAAACCAGGATCGATTAGAAGAGCTGAGAGGCGGTGGGGTGCTCCGTGCCACTGCCCAAGCTTTCTGAAGGCTGTCATCTGCTTCCTGCTCAGTCTGGAACTGTTTCCTTGAAGCTGGAGACACCAGTTCTTCCTTAGACTGTGGACTTGGGCTTGGTCTCTCTGGAAGCGATGTAGGTGATGGGGTTGTTTCCGTTGCTGGTGAGCCGCTCTCCGCTGGTGCACCAGGGGGTATTTCAGGCTTTGGCTGAGCCTCTTGGGTGTGGTTGTCTGCTGCTTCTGCCAGTTCAGGCTCGCTGGTGCCCTCTGGCGTTGGGGTTGAAGATGGATTTGCAAGCACTGTCATTAGTGCTGGCAACGGTTCTGGTCCTGGCTGCTTTTCCAGTTCCTGGTCTGGGACTGGAGGCACTGTGGCTGTTTTAGTCGTTGGCAGGGGATCTGGGTCCACTACATCTGTCTGGGTCTCTGGTAACACAGACAGGGCCTCTGTGGACGGCTCAGAAACAGGAATGGGTCTGGAAGCTTGCCTGGTTTGGCTGTGTGCAACCATTCCCACTCTCTTGGCCTGCTTCACCTGGTTGGCCAAGTCTTCCCCCAGCAGTGTGGGGATGGAATAATTGTCATAAACTGCAAAAGTCCACATTCCTGACAAGCCTTTGTATTGGACAGGCAGTTTAGCTGTAGGCAAGTCTACAGCTTGTGACATGAAGGGGTAAATTGTTACTTGGGCCTTTGGGTTGATGAATTTGAGGTCCACGAAGGATTGGTGGATAGCTGACACTTGTGCCCCTGTGTCTCTCCACGCGGTAACCTTCTTTCCGCCCACTCTCAAAGTTTCCCTTCACTCCAAGGGTATTTGAGAGCCATCTGGGCCTGGGGATCTTTGGTGTGATGGTGGTGTAATGAACTGCACTCGGTTGGGGTTCTTTGGGCAGTTGGCCTTGATATGTCCCAGTTCATTACATTTAAAGCATCGCCCAGCTGACCGGTCACTGGTATCTCGCTTGTTCCTGTTTCAGGGCATCCTTGGTAGTCATGGTTCCTGCTTTCTTGTGTTGGGGTGCCCTCTGGTGTTTATTGCCTGAACTGTGGCTTTTCTGTTGCTTCTCGGGTTGCCTAGCAACAGTGCCTTTCTCACTAGCCTTCTCGGATAAAACTAGAACAAAAAGAAACCCTTCATTGTGAAGTGGAAGAATAGGGTGTCTGTGGCTTTCCTTGGGTTGTAGGTGGGGTCTTGGGCTGCCCTCAGTTATAGGGTTTATTGTCTGTGTGCCCCCTGAGGTATTCGATCCCCTTGACAGTAGGTTTTTTCTTTTCTGTTACTTCCATCCATTTGGCTCCAATCTCCCCCGCCTCGATTACCATTTTGGGCTTTCCATCTAGGATGTATCTTTCTATTTCCTCAGGAACACCATCTAAGAACTGCTCCATTTGTATCAGAAGGTGCAGCTCGTCCAGATTGTTAACCTTTGTTCCTGATATCCAGGCTTCATAATTCTTTGCAATGTGGTAGGCGTGTTGGGGGAATGACACATCTGGTTTCCATTTTAGGGCTCTGAACCGCCGACGGGCATGTTCAGGTGTGATCCCCATTCGGTATCTGGCCTTGGTTTGAAAAAGTTTATAGTCATTCATTTTCTGTTTAGGCATTTCAGCCGCCACCTCTGCTAAAGGTCCATTGAGCTGTGGTCTCAGCTCTATCACGTACTGGTCTTCAGGGATGCTGTACCCAAGGCAGGCTCTTTCAAAATTTTCTAAGAAGGCCTCAGTGTCATCACCTGCCTTGTAGGTGGGAAATTTTTTGGGATGTGGAACAACAACTTGAGACGAGTTGTTAGGATTGGCTGGGTTCTGTTGCTTAGCATTTTCTAATGCCAGGGCCTGCTGGTAGGCGTCCCTCTGGAGTTCCAACTCTTTCTCTTTTATTTCCAGCTCTCTCCTGTGTGGCAGCCTCTCTTTCTCTTTCTCTCAGCTCCATCTCTTGTAGTTTTTTTTCCATGTCTTGCCTGTGGTCTGCGTCTTTGATTTGTTCCTCTGCCTCCCATCTCGCTTGTTCCTGTTTCAGGGCATCCTTGGTAGTCATGGTTCCTGCTTTCTTGTGTTGGGGTGCCCTCTGGTGTTTATTGCCTGAACTGTGGCTTTTCTGTTGCTTCTCGGGTTGCCTAGCAACAGTGCCTTTCTAACTAGCCTTCTCGGATTAAACTAGAACAAAAAGAAACCCTTCATTTGCATGTGTGTTGTGCTGGTATAGTTGACTCACAGGTGGAGTTCTAGTGTCTAACAAAAGACCCTTGTTAAACTTAATGGCCTTTGCCTGAGGCAATCTCTATGCACAGCCAGAACGGAGCAAGGAAGAAAAAAAAAATCTCTGGCTGTAATTTTGAAAACCCTCTCTCTGCTACAAGCAGCTAGCAGATAAAAAGAAAAATAATAATCTTACTGGCTTTTGGATTCTACTTTCCCACACGCTGCCAACATGTCATAGTATAAATCCCAAATCTGTATCTTAGCGTCCAAAATATGGGTACTAGCATGAATTCCCCTAAGCTTAATTACCAGCTTAGATTCTGTAGCGCTGCCACTAATCAGGAATTCCAGGGTCTGATACCCTCTGGTCCCCCCAAACCCTTCCCTGGGGACCCCCAAGACTCAGATTCCTTGAGTCTCAAAACAAAGGGGAATAAACCATTTCCCTTCCCCCTCCTTTCTTCCTCCCAGCTCTTTCCCACCCTGGGTACGCTAGGAGACCACCGTGATTCAATTCCTTGAATCCCCACCTCGAGAGGAATGTTACCTTCCCCCTCCCTTCTTCCCCGGAGAGAGATACAGAGATAAACGCAGAGAGCAGGTTTTTCTTCCCTCCTCCCTTTCCTTTCTCCCACCAATTCCCTGGTGAGTGCAGACTCCTTTCCCTGGAGTCTTACAAAAGATAACCCAAAAAAATCAATTAGGTTCTAAAAAAGAGGAAAACTTTAATAAAGAAGGAAAAAACATAAAAATTGTCTCTGTAATCAAGATGGTAAATATACAGGGCTTTTATAGCTTATAGACAATAGAAAGAAGCTTTCTCCAGCAGAAACACAATTTAAGATACTTCCAGCAAGTACACATCTGCAAATAAAGAAAAACAACTTAAAAGACTATAACTGCCTTTGTACTTACTATTCTGAATAGATAAGAGACTGTAGCAGGGAGATTGGCAGAAACCTGGTTGCACCTCTAGTCCCATCCAGGACCCAGAGAGAACAACGCACAAACCCAAACCCCACAAACAAAGGCTTCCTTCCACCTAGATTTGAAAGTATCTTGTTTCCTGATTGGTCCTCTGGTCAGGTGTTCGGGTCTCTGTTTGTTAACCCTTTACAGGTAAGAGAGACATTAACCCTTAACTATCTGTTTATGACAGTCCCTTAAAAAGATACGTGGACAGAGTTGGCACTGGTTCCTGGGTTCGTGTTTTTGTTGTGTGGTGTGTAGTTGCTGGTGAGTATTTGCTTCAGGTTGTGGGGTTGTCTGTAAGAGAGGACAGGCCTGTCTCCAAAGGTCTGTGAGAGTGAGGGATTATCCTTCAAGATAGATTGTAGATCCTTGATGATGCGCTGTAGAGGTTTAAGTTGGGGGCTGTAGGTGATGGCTAGTGGCATTCTGTTACTTTCTTTGTTGGGCCTATCTTGTAGTAGGTGACTTCTGGGTACCCTTCTGGCTCCGTCAATCTGTTTCTTCACTTCACTAGGAGGATATTGTAGTTTTAAGAATGCTTGATAGAGATCCTGTAGGTGTTCGTCTCTGTCTGAGGGATTGGAGCAAATGTGGTTGTATCTTAGAGCTTGGCTGTAGACAATGGATCGTGTGATGTGGTCTGGATGAAAGCTGGAGGCATGTAGGTAAGTATAGCAGTCAGTAGGTTTCTGGTATAGGGTGGCATTTATGTGACCATCGCTTATTAGCATTGGAATCCTTGGATGAAATTTGGTATGAAAGTGCAAACTATGAGTACTACCAGGAATATGAACAGGTCATCATTTTCAGTCTGGGCACTTGAATTCATATTTAGGCACCCAAATAAAAGTGGGCTGGTTTGTCAAAGCACCTGCAGTTCAAGGGCTTCAGGTGTTTGCTGATGCTCAGCACTTCTGAAAATCAGGCCACTTTTACTTAGGTGCCCAAACATAGAGTTAGGACTTTAAGCACCAGGGTTTAAAAACGTTGGTCATGGCACACGGGGGACTGGGGATCATTAGCATTGTTTGGCTTTCCAAATGTGTAAGATTGTTGAATGAAAACAATGATTAATATCTTTTATGTGGTTACTGGGAAAATGAGGGGAAAGTGTGGCACAGGGATTTATAGACACCGGATTTGGCTTGTATTTTTAGAAAGAAATATGTCCCTCAGCCTGTTCTTTCAGCCTGCTGAGTTTGTGCTAATTGAAGCAGGATTGTCAATTTGCAAGGTCTGTATTAATTGCAGGAAAACATCCAAAGAGTCTGCTCTAAAGTGATAAGATAACATTACAACAACTACTATTACAACTTTGTTCTCCAGAACTCAGGAAGACGATCCCCACTCTCTTACTCTTATCTTGCTTGTTTTCTTCCCATATGTGACAAATAGTATGAATGACCTTATTGAAGTCTGTCATGCCCCAATGATTTTAGAATGGTTATATTAAAAATAAATAGGTAATAAAATGTAGATGTGATTGACTAACACTTCAAATGTAAAAACAGTGATTAATTATCACTTCAAATGTGAGAATAGCATGACAAATCAAACCCTACAGACTTGTATGAGGCTAAATCCTAATAAAAACAGGCCCTGAAGACTGAGAACTTTGGGTCTGATTCTGCAACCAACTTCCAGGAGCATCGGATGTGCATCTGACAAAACCTTGCCCCATCCTCATGTCCAGGCCACAGCCAGTGACTTGGCACGAGCAACTCCTAGGCTGGTAACTATAACAACCTTGCAGAACTTGTGTGCATGTGCATGTGTATAAATGTGTGAGTGAATGGAATGTTATAGCTATAACTGACAGTTTACTCTGACTCCTTTTGTATTCACAATAAATGCAGCATATTGCCTTATCCCTTAAATAAGATCCTGCTCATTCTTATTTTCTTTGTATAACAAGATTCCAAAGATTTCACAAATTAAGCTAACTCAGGCCAGGCCAGTATTCAGCTGGGGAATTTAGACAGAGCAACTATTAGTTGGCAACAGTGTTTGGAGGTGATTCAGTATGCGGCACTTTTTCCTCTGAGCCAGTAATAAGTGCCCCAGGATGGTGGTTAGGGGCACTGTTCTGCTGGAGGAAGCCAACTTTTGAACAAGCAATAATAAGAGATGCTGATGTCTTGCAGTCATTAAAGATCCCACTACATGGTTTTATAAAGGGGTTTTAAACACAGCATTCTGGCCCACTTCTCATTTGGCAAATGATGCTCTGCTTATCTTAAATTTCCCCTGTGTTTGCAATTGTATACAGCATTCTTCTTAGCTTCCTTCCTAACCATTGTGTAGTGTTGCTGTACTAGGCTGTTGATTTAGGGAGAGTTCCTTTGGTGTATTTGATCCTAGGTTAGAAGATACATCAACAGTGACGTGGAAGAAGAAACCAAAGCACTTTATTCCCAGTCCACCTCATGCCTGAACTTACCTCTTCCATTTCTCACGCATTCCCTATATGCTGGATGCTGAGGTAGGCAGATCCCCATTTACATGTCTTCTCCATTATTATACCCACTGCATTAGTATCTTAGCTCCCTTGTGTGTGTCAGCTAGACACATTCAAATTGCCTGTCCATGTAGGAAGGGCCTGCCAAGCAGGTGGACAGTGGGAGCCCAATTTGAATTTTGTAACTGGCAGAACAAGGGATCGCTGATAACAGATGGCCTATCAGTGAGATACGCTAATATCGTGGGATGCAGGGTGGGGGTCAGACTTGGTTTTGCATGACATTTTGACTAACAAACTACAGTGATACAAAGTTAACATGACACATTAAATGGGTTAAAAACTGCCTGATAGGTCTAAAAATGTAATAGTAAATTGGCAATTATCACTGAGCGGGTGTGTTTCTAGTCAGGTCCCACGCAGATAGATTTTTGGCCCTACACTATTTAACATTTTTATGGATGGCCTGGAATAAAACATAAAATAATTACTAGTAAAGTTTGCAGAAGACACAACGATTGGGAGAGAGGTAAATAATGAAGAGAGCAAGTCACTGAAACAGAGCAATCTGCATTGCTTGGTAAACTGGGCTCAAGCAAAGAATATGTTTCAAAACAGCCAAATATAAGGCCATACATGCATCTAGCAACAAAGAATTTAATTCCAATGTACTTTACAAACACTAATTAACTAGACCACTCAACACTGCTGTGTGGTAGCTAAGTACAGTTATAATTGTGTGGATGGATAAAATGAGGCACAAAAATGTTCAGTGATTTGCTCAAGTCCAGCCAGCAAGTGATTCTGAAAAAGATTTGGAGGGGACTGGTGGATAATCAGCTGAACCTGAGCTACCAGTGCAACACTGTGACCAAACAGCTAATGTGATCCTCAGATGCATAAACTGGGGAATCTTGAGTATCAGTAGAGAGGTTATTTTAACTCTATATTTGGCACTGGTGCGACTGTTGCTGGAATCCTGTGTCCTGTTCTGGTGCCCACAATTCAAGCTTGGTGATAAATTGGAGAGGGTTCAGACGAGAGCCATGAGATGATTAAAGGATTAGAAAATGCACCTGATAGTGATAGACTTAAAGAGCTCTGTCTTTAGCATAACAAAGAAAAGGTTAAGGGGTGATATGATCACAGTTTATAGTTGCATGAGGAACAAAAAGTTAAGGTTGAAACTAGACAAATTCAGACTAGAAATAATGTTTATCAGTGAGGGTTATTAATCATTGGAACCACTTACCAAAGGCTTCTCCATCATTGGAAATATTTGAATTAACTGTATGTTTTTCTGGAAGATTATCTCTACTTCAGACACAGACATTGGACTTGAAGCAGGAATTAATTCATAGAAAATCTGTGGCCTGTGAGTGTTATGGAGGAAGTCTGATTGTTACCTGAGGTTTTTTCAACCCAAAGCTCTTGGTAACTTTTACTCTGTGCGAGGTGGTGTCAGGAAATAAATCAGGGGAGACACGGCCATCTGACCGATAGGTGGCTGGCAGAAACAAGGCACCACAAAAATGCTTTCACTTAAAGCTAAACTTTACTTTGTCTCAAGCACTTACACATGTCTGCAACAGGTTAGTAAAACACCCCCAACCCTCGATAATTACTGAAGCTGAGTGTGACTCTCAAGTGGCACAGCAGCAGCCTTTCGGTGGCCAAATCTTCCGTACAAGCCTAGATGGTTACAATGGTTCCTTCTGATCTTAAAATCCATGAATCATTATCTTCCAACTTGCCAAGTTATAATGCGAATACAATATATATTAAAAAAGAGAGAGACTGGGCTACCGTCTAGGCACATGCATTAACTTCCTAAGTGACCACATATTTAATATTTGCAAAGTTGTCAAATGCCCCAACAACAACTATGCAGGTGAAACCAGACAATCACTATGCTCTCAAATGAACTCACCCAGAAAAATGATAAAAAAAAAAAACCACCCTAACAGTATCACCCCATGGCGAATACTTTTCACAAAGTGATTGCTCCAGATCTGACCTATCAATCCTTGTCCTTAAAGGAAACCTGGACAACACCTTCAAAAGATGAGCCTGGGAAATTAAATACATAACTCTGCTAGACACTAAAAATCATAGTCTAAACAGAGACACTGTTTTTTGGCTCATTCAGGTCTGGCCTTACCATGAGACAAACTGAGGTGGCCACCTCAGGTGCCTGACTTGAGGGGAAAGGGGGCACTAAGAACCAGAGTGTAGAAAATTGTGTCTGGTGCTGGTGCACATGTATTCTCTCTGTTCTAGTTGCACAGAGATGGTGGCGTGCTGTGCTGGAGGAAGGAGGGCACAAGAGACATAACAGGCAGGCAGGAGAAAAGGTTAGAGGGAATAACAGAAAGCAGCAGAAGCTGCAGGGAGGGAGAGGCAGAGGAGACTCTTATGTACCTCTCTAGCACTCCCAGGAGCCTGGACTGATTAACACCAACTTCTCAGAGAGCTTCCTGTTTCCTGCTGCTTCCCTGAACCCAATTGAGGAGAACAGGCAATCAGCTGAAGTAGGAGGAGCCAGTTAGGCCTTTAAGATGCTGATATCTTCCCTCACTTAGGCCTGCTACCAGCCTGCTTATTTGTCTCCTTCAATTGAGTGCTGAGAGCCACTATAACTGGCACAGAACAGCAGTCATGAGTGAAAGAAGAAAACGTCCCTCTGAGGCAGCATTCAGAAAATGAAAGAAAGCAAAGAAAGCTTTTCTATCTAAGCAGGAAGGAGCTCTCCTGAGATACATAGACACAAATGTTCACGGTGAGCCTTCCGGCCCCAGTGAGGATGTGAGTGGTGAGGAGATGCCTGATCTTCCGGTTAGTCAGAGTGCAGGTGACCTGGCAGCTACTGCAGCATCCATATCTCCATTTCAAATGGATGTAACCATGCACATTCCTGAAGAAAAGTGTAGTTCAGAGAAGAGCATGGTGAAGGCGCAAGAAACAGCTGCTGCTGAGTTTAGTTCCTTAAGTCTAGATGACCCAGGACTGTGGACTCGCTTGAGCAGTAGCCTGAGGGACTTCCTTGTACTGCATGGGCCACAGCAAGTGAAAAACTTCATGTTCCCCAAAGACATGAAAATAGAACTTTCCATCCAACATATTACTGGCGTGAAATCGCCAATGGTGACAAAGTGGAGAGGCCATGGCTTATGTACTCACAAACCCAGAATGCTGCATACTGTTTTTGTTGCAAAGCATGTTATTCCCGATCCACCTCATGCCTGAACCTGCCTCTTCCCTTTGGCTTAATCTCTCTGTCCTTAAGCTTCCTCATCTGTAAAGTGGGGTAATAATGCTACCTATAGGTGTGTGAAGATCAATTAATGTTTGTTCTGAGATCCTCAGACAGAAAGCTGTTTGCCAGAAGCCGGGAATGGGAGACAGGGGATGGATCACTTGATGTTTACCTGTTCTGTTCATTCCCTCTGAAGCACCTGGAATTGGCCATTGTCACAATACAGGCTACTGGGCTAGATGGACAATTGGTCTGACCCATTATGGCTGTTCTTACAAAAGGTGCTATAGAAATGTAACATATAATTACTATCTTAGGGTTTTACACTGTTGCCCATCACTGTAGTATCTGGGCTTCTTCCATTTATTACATATAAATTAATATGCAACAAAATCAAGCTGTGCTGTTCATTGTGAGGGTGTGTGTGGGGGAAGTTGTGAGTACTTTTAGAGAGGGCCTAAGTATATGTGTAGGAAGATGAATGGGTGTGCATTTAAAAGGAATATCGTGTGTGTGTGTGTGTGTGTGTGTGTGTGTGTGTGTGTGTGTGTGTGTGTGTGTGTGTGAGAGAGAGAGAGAGAGAGAGAGAGAGAGAGGGAGGGCGAGAGCATGTGTCCACTGGGGTGTATTTGTAGGGAGTAGCTACTGGCTGTTTGTAGTGGTGTGCTGAGAACATATAGAGCTCAATGGAATGTGCATAAGGATATGTATTTATAGGGGTTTCTATAGGGTGGAAGTTATGGGGATTTGTGTGTGAATGGACTATGGAGGTGGCTGGGGTATGTGGAGCTGCGTCTAGAGTGGGTGAGGATGATGAGAGGTGTGCAGGAAGGAGGGGTGGTTTGGGTGTGTAGTTCTGTGTGTGTCCAGGGTGGTTAGGGCATGAAGGGCTGTGTGTAGAGTGGGCAGAGGTGGTTAAGGGTTTGTGGGGCTGAGTGCAGAGGGCGGGTGTGGTTAAGATGTGTAGGGGGTGTGTATCACTGTGGAATGTGTAGGACGGTGTGGGTAGGGGGTAGTTAAGGGTGTGCTAAGCAGGGTATATAGGGGAGTTACAATATATAAGGGCTGTGGGGTGTATATATAAGGGTGTATAGAACTATGGGAGTTGGAGGAGGGGTGGCTGGTTAGGGTGTGTAGGGCTGTGTGTGAAGGGGTGTAATGTGTACAGCTGTATGTGCAGGGCTGTGCATGAAGGGGTATGGTGTGTATAGCTGTGTGTACAGGGGTATGAGGTATACATAGGTGTGTTTAAGGCTGTGTATGACCATGGTAGTTAGGGTACGTAGAGCTGTGTGTTGGGGTGGAGATGCTTTGGGCTGTGCAGTGTGGGGTGTGCGGTATATACGGGGGTGTAAGACCGTATGCAGGTGGTGGTTGGGGTGTGTACAGGTGATTGTAGTTAGGGATTGTAGGGCTCTAGGGTATAAATAGGGTGTGTATAGGGGGCTGTGTGGATGGGGTGAGGGTTGTTCTGGGTGTATGGAAAATATATAGAGGGTGTGCAGGGCTGTGTGGGTAGGGTATGTAGGGCTATGGGGTACACATAAAAGATCTGTAGTGGTATTGGATATAGACAGTAGAGGTATAGGTGTATGTGTGTAGGTGGTGGTTGGGGTATCTATGTAGAGGCAGAGGTGGTTATTGTGGAGGGTGAGTCTGTTGGGGTTGGGGTGGTTATGGGTGTGTAGGGCTGTGAGTGAAGGGAGTATGAGGTATAGATATGGGAGGAGGTTATTTTGGTATGTAGGGCTGTGGGGTGGACTAGAGCAGGACAGGACTCATAAGGCATGTAGGGATATATGGGGGTATACAGAGCTGTGTGTGTAGGTGGTGGTTAGGGGCATGAAGGTCTGTGTACAAGTGGTGTGAGGTATAGATAGTGGTTGGTTAGTACCGAGTGCAGTAGCTGGGGTATAGCAGGTGGGTGTGCAGGCAAGGGCTGAGTGCAGGTTTTGAGTAAAGGTGAGGGGGAGGGAAGGGAGTGGGGTGAAGACAGGGATGTGCATTAAGGGGCTGTGTGCAGGAGGAGTGTAACTAGGGGTGCAGGCAAGGGCTGTGCACCAGGAAGGGTGTAGCTCAAAGGTGTCGTTAGGGACTGTGCCCTGGGAGAGGTACAGCTCAGCGGTGTAACTAGGGGCTGCGTGCAGGAGGAGTTTGTTGCTAAGGGTGCAGGGAAGGGCTGCAGGAAGGGACAGGTACGTAGGGGTTGTTCACAGGGAGGGACTGTGTGAGGGGAAGTGTGTAGCTGGGGTGCAGGGAGGGGTAGCTAGGAGCTGTGCACCAGGAGGGGTGTATCTGGGATGCAGAGAGGTGTAATTAGAAGCTATGCACTGAAAAGGGTGTAGCTGGGTTCAGGGAGGGGCTGTGGGAGGGGAGGGATAACTAGGGGCTGTGCATAGAGGAGGTGCAGCCCTGGTGCAGGGAGGGGTATCTAGGGGATGTACACAGGAGGGGTGTAGCCAGGGTACAGGGAGAAGAGCACGGCGGCGTTTCTACGGGAGGGCCGCCGGTCCCGCAGAATCCGTGGCAGTTCTGTGGATGATCTGTTGGTCCTGCGCCTTCGGCGTACCCGCTGACAAATTGCCGCCAAAGCCGTGGAACCAGTGGACCTCCCGCAGAAACGCCGTCAAAGGCTTCCTGACTGCTGCCCTCACAGCGACCAGCAGGCCACACCCCCCACAGCTTGCCACCCCAGGCACGTGCTTGCTGCGCTGGTGCCTAGAGCCACCTCTGGAGAAGAGGGGTAGCTAGGGGCTGTGCTCCGGGAGGAGCGTAGCCTAGTGCAGGGAGAGGTAGCTAGGGGCTGTGCAGAGAAGAGGTATAGCTGGGGTGCAGGGAGGGGCTGTGCACGGGAGTGGTGTAGCCGGGGTGCAGGGAGGGGTAGCCAGGGGCTGAGCATGGGAGGGGTGTAACCAGGTGCAGGAAGGGGTAACTGGGGGCTGTGTAACGGGAGGGGTGTAGCCGGGGGCAGGAAGGGGTAGCTGAGAGCAGGGAGCAGTAGCCAGGGGGCTGTGTACTGGGAGAGGTGTAGCCGGGGGCAGGGAGGAATAGCTGGGGGCTGTTGGCTGGGAGGGGTGTAGCCGGGGCCGGGGAGGGGTGGCCAGGGGCTGTGGACCGGGAGGGGTGTAGCCGAGTAGCTGGGAGCTGTGGATCGGCAGGGGTGTAGCCAGGGGCGGCCGAGGGCTGTGGACCAGGAGGATGTAGCCGGGGGCGGGAAGGGGCTGTGTTGGAGGGGCCAGGGAGGGGTGGCCGGAGGCTGTGGACCGGCAGGGTGTAGCCAGGGGCGGGGAGGGATGGCCGGGGGCTGTGGAGCGGGAGGGGTGTAGCCGGGTGCAGGGAGGGGTAGCTGGGGGCTGTGGATCGGCAGAGGTGTAGCCGGAGGCGGGGAGGGGCTGTGTTGGAGGGGGCGGTGCTGCGGCAGGGAAGCCTGGCGCTCATTCCCCAGCTGGCTCAGGCGCGCAGCTCGGCTCCTGGTGGCTGTGCGCTCTGGCCGGGCCATGCCGTCCTACACCGTGACCGTGGCCACCGGCACCCAGTGGTTCGCGGGCACCGACGACTACATCTACCTGAGCCTGGAGGGCACCGCGGGCTGCAGCGAGAGGCACCTGCTGGACAAGCCCTTCTACAACGACTTCGAGAGGGGCGCAGTGAGTGCGCGTCCGCCGGCCCGGCCCCTTCCCCGACCGGCCAGCGCTGTGTCCCGGCCCCGGCCAGCCCAGCCCCCCGCCACTGTGCACAGCCCCGTGTCCCCTTTCCCTTGGGCCAGTCCCCTCCATGTGATTGCCCCCCCTGCTCACACCTAGCCCTGCACCTCCTTTCCCTGGCCAGCCCTGCACCACCCCCAATCCAGCCTTGTGCCCCCTGCCCTGGGACTGCGGCCTCCCCAGCTCTGAGACACCCACCTCTTAGGACTGTGTCCCCAGCTCTGCCCCCTGCCCATGGGATAGTTCCCTGTGAATGCTTCTATTCTCCGGACAGTGGAGGACATTTTACCCATTTATTCCCTTTTTCTCATCTCTTGGAGCACCTGTAAAGGGGGCTTAGGAACCCTGCACTGATGCCTCTTCTCTCTGTCCCACTATTTCCCTGGGAAGGGGATTTGGGTACCCTCACCCCATCACTCTTTTATCCTTCCCCATTGCTTCCCCCTTGGTAGGGTCAGAATCAGGGCAGGCCCCTGCATCTCTCCTTGTCTTGGTGCTCTCAGCAGGAAGGGGACTGGGACACTGGGGTGGGGTGGGCTGGGAGTGCTATGCCCCTACCCTGACACCATCCCTCCCTAATCCCATTCACCCTTCCCACCCCTATGATCTAGAGCAGGGAAGGCACCAGCATCCTACCTACTGCCCACCCCGGCAGGGCTGGGATCTGACTGAGTCAGGAGGTCTTTGGGATGGGATTTGGAGAGAAGGGTGACATGGGTTAGTTCTTGGTGTACCTGGTGCTGCAATGCAGGGAAGACCTGCTCCTAGGTCACTAAAGCAGATGAAGGGGCATGATGATGTTTCCTAGCCCTTCTGAACAAGATTCTCAAGCTGAATAATGGACATGGTTTATTGCCCCATGGGAACTACTTCTAGTAATATCTCCTGAACCAGCAAACCCAAGAATCTAATGTGATCCCCTATGCCTGGGCCAGGGCTTAGAGGAAAGGATTGAGAGTCAGGACTCCTGCATCCCATTCCTTCCTCTGCCATTGGCGCTAGGCATGATGATAAGCGAGTCAGTTTGCCTCAGTTTCCCCAGTCTGTAAAAGGTGTCATAATGCCTCACTGGAGTGTTGTGGTGATTGATTTGTTAAGATTTGCAAAGTGCTTTGAGAGCCTCCATGGAAGGTTAAAGTACTTTCATCTCTTGGTGGGTTTTGTGCTATGACTTTAGTATTAATTGAACGTATTTTAAGTGATTCTTCAGAAAAAAATAAAATGTTTTCTAGATGTGTATTATTTACTCGAGAGGTACCAGAGCTGTGTGTTGAACAGCCAGCATAATTCCAACAGTAAATACATCTATCAACAGATTATTTAATTGGATAAACAATACACAAACTGTATAATTTCGTATTTGGCCCATGTAAATATGGAATTAGTTTGTTTATTGTTCATTCAATTAAATAATCTGTTGATAGATGTTGGAATTATGCTGGCTGTTCAAGACACAGCTCTTGTACCTCTCTTGAGAGGAGTTCAGAGAGAAGAGCCGCTACAAATAGCTATCAGACCTCTAGGTTCTCAAACTTCATTGCACCACGACCCCATGCTGACAACAAAAATTACTTCATGACTCCCAGAAGAGGGACCGAAGCCTGAACCCACCCGAGCCCCACTGCCCAGGGTGCGGGGGACAAAGCCTGAGCCCCACTGCTCTGGACATGAGGGCCAAAGCTGAAGCTCAAGGGCTTCAACCACAGGCAGGGGGCCTGCAACCTGAGCCCCACCACCCAGGGCTGAAGCTCTCAGGTTCTGGCTTCGGCCCTGGATAGTGAGATTCGGGCTTCATCCCCGGGCCCCAGCAAGTCTGAGCCAGCCCTGGTGACCCCGTTCAAAGGGGGTTGTGACCCATTGAGGTCCCGACCCACAGTTTGAGAACCACTGCTCTAGGCCAAGACAAGGGAGCTACCTGCCGAGAGAGATGTTTGAGACGCCTTAAATGGAACTAGGAGAACAGTACAGGGATATTGCACACACTAGGTGCTAGGAAAATGGGGGACTGAAGAACTGGACTGATGTACTTTGTATCCCTATTTCTACAATTCTTTGAGAGTCCTATTCTGTCCTTACCCTCATCTGGCTGGTCACATCCCAGCATCCATGCTGTTGGTTTATTTATTTATTTATTTAAAAAGTCCATATTGTGTTTCATATTAGTAGGCTTCAGTATCTGTTCTACATCCTGTAATGCGGAAATACTAGACTTAGGCCATGTCTACACTTGAAATGCTACAGCGGTGCAGCTGCCGTGTAGACACGATGAAGGTATCCCATTGCTGTAGTTCATCCACCTCAGCAATGGGAGGTGCATTAACTACAGCTGCCGTGAAAACACGATGGAGGTATCCCATTGCTGTAGTTAATCCCCCAGAACAGGGGAGAAATTCTTCCGTCCACCTACCACTGTCTACACCGGTGGTTAGGTTGGCTTAACTGTATCACTCAGTGGGGTGGAAATTTCACACCCCTGAATGATGTAGTGGGTTGACCAAATTTTTTACTGTAGACTTGGCATTAGGCACTTTTGAAAATTGTACCCATGTGATTTAGGAGCCTAAGTCACATTTCCAGCAGTGCCATGGGCACGTAGCAGCTCAGGTCTCATAGAAAGTCAATGGAATTAAATGACTTTCAGTGAGACTTAGACTCCTAAATGCCTGGGCCCCTTTTTAAAATGAAACATAGGCACTTCAGAAAATTGTGTCTTTGTCCTATTTGTATCACATACTCATTTTAATAGGTCGTAAGTTTTCTGGGGCAGAGGCTGCCTGTTTATCACGTCTGTCTAGCACCTAGCAGTGGCTCCCTGTTGTAGGCTTCTGAGTACTACTGAAACAACTTACAGTCCAAACATATTTACTATCTCAAACAGTTTTTAATGATTCATATGACATTATCTGTATCCTGCCATTTTTACAGCATGCATTTACTACATGCTATATTAGAGTAAATATAAACCTATGTTCCTATAGGCAACTATATTGTCAGATCTTTGAATACGATGTGCTCAGGTTTTGTGGTTAAAGTCAACATTTTAATGCAGAATACTGTATATATGCCTAGGCACATGCTGTTAGGCCTGAGAAACACTGCCACAAAGGCTGCAACGCTTACTAGACGTGTTACTCGTAGTGGAAGATTTTCAAAAGGACACACAGAACAAAAATAAACAAAACTGAACTGACACAAAGTCTGTATGTTATGCTTTTCAGTGCAACTGGTGACACCAATCCTGTCCCAGTGTTTTGTTTTGTTTTCCTCACTGGACTCCCCAAAGTAATTTTTCACCCCAAAACAATGCAGTCTTGAACCCAGGCTGCAAAAGAGAACCCATTCAGTTCTCAGAGCAAAACTTCCACAGTATAGTTTGTTAATGCAGAAGGCCTTACCTACTTTTACAGTCCCTTTTCCATAAGTAGGCTAGTTCGATTGTTTCCATTATCCTGATACTTGCTTCCTCTGAATTCATTCAAATCGTGGTTATTGTTGGGTATAATAAACGAAGGCTTGGGCAAGTTCTGTGTAAGGGATTTACATGTCAAATGTTCCATGAGGGGGGGGATATGGAAAGCACAAAGAGATTTGTACAACGAAAGTCTTGATTCTGATATTCATGGGACTTACTCTGAGTATTAGACACAAACTATTTAGAAGCTGGTTTTTATCAAGTTGGTTTTGAGTAAGTTCCTGTTGGTGCAGAGAGATGTTACAGTGAGTGTTGCATAGCACTTCACAGTTCCCCATTTTCTTCTGATTTCCCATTTAAGCCCTGTTTGTCTGTTTGCTGTTGTTAAAAGAAACCCATCTTGCAAGTACTTCGAGAGACAAAACCCAGTTTTCAATCTCAAATTTTTATTTGGGGAGAATTTATCGGTGTCCTTCTCAATGTCCTGGAAAGTTCCCCTCCTTAATCCAGATAGGGTGACCAGACATCCTGATATTTAGGTGTTTGTCCCGCGTCCCAACCAATCTTTGGTCGGGACACAATTTGTCCTGATATTTCGCTCTGCCAGCAGTACTCGGCTTTTTTCTCCTTCTTCTTCTTGCTGCTCTGCCAGCAGCACTTGGCTTTTTTTTTTCTCCATGGACCCCCTTCCCCCCATGTGTCCCAATATTTTCTCCCTTTCATCTGGTCACCCTAAATCCAGAGCAGAGAATTAGAACAGCTGATTACAGACTGCACCTCAACAACTCATCCTAGGTTTTGCAGGAGAACTAGTTGCTTGGACAGGATACTTTGGGTGCTTAGTTTCAAGTTTATTTTCAGCCATATCTGACAGATCCAATAAAACGTTAGTTCTGTACTTTAATTCTGAGTCTTTGTGTATAAAGGCTTCCAGTTCCCTGACTCACAACACTGTTACCAGTACAGACTGGCTGAGAATGACAGCCCCAGCCTGCACAAGAGGAGTAATTGCTATATATCATTTCTGGCCATCTCTGCCACCTCCTAAAGCCCAAATATTAAACACAAAGGAGGGTAATTTTCAAAGAGTACAGTAGGAAGGGCTGCAAACTAATTCTAAAGTCTTGCAGACGATGTCCAGTTAACATGCCAGGTACACCTGAAAATATTGTCAGCTTTTGCGTCCCAGTTTTGTGCACCTAACTTATTGCCCTCTAGCTGGGTAAGTCAGATTTTTAAAAGGTTCCTTGGTAAAGTTTAGTGCTTGAGATTGCAACGCAATCATTGCCCCATCTGTTAAGTTTATCCAAAGTGCATACAAAGAGTTCACATGCAAAAGTAACAATGTGCAGAGAAACTTTGAAAGTTCAAAGTGCTTGTAATTTTTTAGCTCCAAACATTAAAAAATGAGACCACCACCTTACTGGGATGGAGGCCAACAATACAGTTAACATTTGGCCAGGGTGTATGAATGAAGGCTGAAGGAGGAAGAATAAGAGACATGAAGAAGAAATGACTGAGAGGGAGAATGATAGGAAGCAAGAAGAGAAAGAAGCAGATGGCAGAATTGGGCAAATGTGCACGTTTTCAACATTAAGCACATGGCTTCTGGGGAGGCAATGGAACTACTCCATGTGCTTAAAGTTAAGCACACATCTTGCAAAATTGGGGCCCAAGTCAAGACTTACTTGTCTGTGAGATGTGGTGGGCCTACAATAAGAAGTGATCTTGAAAGGTAAATATTTACTCTGGTTTGACATACTTGAAGTATATTGCTGAACTACTTGCTCCTCCAAGTATACTAAAAAGCTAACCGTGTACCTGTAGAAAACTATTGTAGATACATCAGAGTGGATAAAAAGTGATGATTTAAAATATAATAAAAAGTTTTTAATTTATATTGGATTTTTTTGTTTAAATCAGTCTTTTTATTTTGTTTAAATTATACTATGTTTTTCTTTTTAAAAATCTATTTAAAATGAAATCTGAATTTAATACAAAGTATGCTAAGGCCTACATTTATAATCACTTAAACCATTTAAATAAAAAATAAATATGTTGAATCCGTGAGCCTCTAAAAAAACTTTGAGTTAAAGGCTGCTTTCTGTATAAAGAAAGAATCATCTTATCATAGGGTTAGAAGGGACCGCAAGGGTCATCTAGTCTAATCTGCTGCCAAGATGCAGGAGTTATGTCTAAACCATCCAAGACAGATGGCTGCCCAGCCTCCTTTTGAAAACCTCCGGTGAAGGAGCTTCCACAGCCTCCCTAGGCAGTTTGCTCACATGGCATGTATTCTGTCCTTTTGATCATCCTTGTCGCTCGCCTCTGTATTGTTTCCAGTTTCTCTTCATCCTTTCTATACAGCAGTACTCCAGCCAAAGCCTAACCAGTGCCAAGAAGAGCGGTTCTGGTCACAAGCTTTTGCTTTGCAGGGTACTTTGGGCGTTTTTTGGTAACAGTCATTTACACTGGTGTACACACACACATACACACACCGAGGCCTTTATTTTAAATACCACGATGCATTTGTACTTTACGTTTGGACCCAATACACATGAGGTGGTATAACAACCCCTCTTGAGGTAGTAAAAACCCCTCAGCACCGATGCATACCTGATGCATTTTCCTATGCATTAACCTTATTGGCCAACCAAGCACTTTCCCTGTACTGCTTCAAACTAACCTTGTTGGGGGTGGCAAAACCGTTCCCCGATACCACCCTGCATTTGATCGTACTGCACAGTCAATAAGTTTAGATGGCGTGAGCCCAACAGGGACAGACATTCTTACGAACAGTCCTCCTCCGACACCCCAATAGAGATTTCAAAAGGTCTCTTACCTCTATTGTGGCGCCATGGGGTTCGAAGGGAAACGATCCATAGCAGCCATCTGTGGGTCTGTGGGCGTTGCCATCCCGGACAAGCCCCCAAATTGTTGGAGAAAAACGTAGTTTTTACTTTTTGTTTGGGTGCAGCAGAGTTAGATAATTTATTATTTTCTAAGCCATTGCAATTGAGGGAGGGAGTGCCCTAGGACACAGGGTCGCCCCAGTCCTGGACAGGTCTCTCAACAGGTAAACAATTTCGGCAAGCATTTATACTTTTGTTACAGACAATAATAAGCAACAGCTGCATTTTGTTTATACATAGGTTATTTTGATATTTTGTTTTTTTTTACTTAAGAGACTTTAGTCTACATTTTGTATTATTTACATATTATTTACACAAGGTCAAAACAACTTTTTACACATTTTTTTTCACTTGCTTTACACAATTTTTGCTTTTATAGATTTTTGTATTATTAGGGTTATAGTTAGCTTAACTTTTGCTGACAGGGACTGTCATGCATTAAGATCTCCTACAAATCTGTGTCAGTTCTTTCTTTACTTCCACATTTCCCATGACTTGCACGCTATGCCTCTGTTAATGCAACCCAAAATTGCATTTGCTTTTTTTTTTTTTTTTTTGCAACAACATTGCATTGTTAACTCATGTTGAGGTTCTGATCCACCACAACGCCCAGATCCCTCTCAACAGTGCTGCTGCCAGGCCAGTTATCTCCCATTCTGTGTTTGTGCATTTGGTTTTTCTTTTCTAAGTGAAGCATCTTACATTTGTTTTCTTGAATTTCATTTTGCTGTCTATAGCCCAGTTCTCCAATGTATCAAGATCCCTCTGAATCTTAGCTCTATCCTCCAAAGTGTTGGCAACCCCAGTCTAGCTTTGAGTCATCTGCAAACGTGATCAGTATGCTCTCTAACTACACTTAGATCAAACAACACTGGACCCAGAACAGAATCCTGTAGAACCACATTTGACATCTTCCAGTCTGAAAAAATAGGTCATGTACTGTATTAAGGACTTGTTTTGTTCAATAAAAATAAATGTTATATGATGTTTTGTGTTTTTAATTAAATACCAGTTGCCGCTATAATGCTGCTTGACGCAAATCTTGATCAAAAAATTAATTATCTAGTAAATAAGCAAGATATCATTCACCATTTTCTAACATACTAAAACATACAATTAATTAATAAGAATTTGAAAATATTAAGCTATATAATTGCTTAAATAAATGTATATAGTTATAGTGTACCATCTTAGGTTGTAAAAAGATGTACCAAATCTAGGGTAAAGGATCTATTTAGTTGTAAATCAACATATTAATGATTCTGTCAGCCAATGAGAATGCACCTTTCTTTAGAAAATAACTTATTTACAAATGGTAAAGTTGGTGATAATTGCTGATTTAAATCAAAGTTTTCCAGTTGGTGATTTAAATCTCAATTTAAATCAATGCACCCTGAGATACATTTTCAAAACGTACATGAAAAGATGAAAAAAACTGAGGTCTATTTAGGCTAACTGGGCAGCCTTTTTCTATTACTTGGACTTGTGAAATATAAATGTATTTTAGAGCTCTAGGTTTTCCATCAGCTGAATGAGTTTGTGCCAATGATTAAATCATGGTTGTGTTATTTTGATTGTAACTGTTTGTTGGATCTTAGTGACATTGTTCTGTAATATTTTAAATCTATGATCCATTTATTCTCTGTTTCATGTTGATAATGAAAGTAGATCAATTCCTGACTTTGTCGCAGTCTTCCTGTTAGCAGCTGGAAATGCCACATATTCTCTGTGTGCCTCAGTTCCCCACAATCCTTAAAATGTGGATGATAATAATGCTCTTTGCCTCCCACGCTTAGTCTTATCCACTTGGTCTGCAAGTTGCCTGCATGGGTATGTTTGACCTTTGAGCTGGAAGGGTAGCTCCAGTTTAAGGAGGCGTGTCCATGTTGACTCTGATTGAATTAGTGGGCTAAAATTAGAGTGCAGCCATGGTGGCACGAGGGGCTAGCTGCCCTGTGTATGTACCCATCTGAGATGGTAGGCATGTCCTCAGGGTGGCCAGCCTCACTCACAGTGCCACGGCTACACTATTTTTAGCACACTAGTTTGATCAGAGCTGACACAGGTAAGTCTCCTTGAGGTGAAATTTACACCTCCAGCTTGAAGAGGGGACGTATCCTATTGTCTTTGTAGAGTGCCCAGTACAATGGGGCCTTGATCGCAACTTGGACCTCTTGGTGGCTGTGTAACACCAGCAGTAATGTTAAATATCAGCAGTAATAATCATCATAATAAAAACCCCTCGCTTGTACTCTCACCGTTACTTTTGCCACAAGCTGGGAATGGGTGACGGGATGGATCACTTGATGATTACCTGTTCTGTTCATTTCCTTTGGGGCACCTGGCATTGGCCACTGTCGGAAGACAGGATACTGGGCTAGATGGACCTTTGCTCTGACCCAGTATGGCTGTTCTTATGTACTGAATGGTGCTGGGGGGTGGAGAGGGATTTCTTTATTTCCAGGCAGGGCACCGATGTGGGAAAGGAGAAGTGGAATTCTTATTAGCAAAACCCTACTTGGATTTATAAACTGAAACCCTTCTATTAGTATCTGTGTTGCTTGAACACGCCAGGTAGGTCTAGGGCTGATGAATGTGCCATATACCTCCAGATACCCCTTGCCAAGTCCATTTAAGGAGAACATGCCTGCAGAACATGCTAATTAGTACACACTAACTGAGTGTGCCAAGAACATGACAGGTCCATTCATGTAGTACATACCAGTTGGCTGAGTTGGGTTCTTCTAGGTAGAACTGCAATGCAGTTATGTTTAGTATGTTACATGATAATATTGGGAAGGCATTCATGTATTTGAATTCCCTTTTATGATGTGTGTAGCAGTAACTAAACTGGTTCTGGTGCACACTGAAGTTCACATGGGTTGGAGATTGTCCTGTTGAATGTTAGTTGCCCTCAGCCACGTTCTTCCAAACACCACAGAACCATGCTGAGATGGAAGAAGAAAAATATGTGAGCAATTCCATGAAGCTGTTTATAGACATGAATGGGTCAAGCTGGAAACAGGCTGCCAAGCATTGGAAGCCGTATTATAGAAACCACTGTGTGTATCATGGTCTGGACTACAGAAAATTGTCATGATATTTCAAAAGTACCCACTAGATGTGAAATACAGGCCCAGTCAGGAGCTTCTTCTAGCAGATATGCTTTCATGAATGCCTATGGAGAAAACTGGGAGCCGCAGAAAGAGGAGTATGAAGTAGAAACGAGTCAAGCATTGTCATTTCTGACAGAAAAATTGAAAAGTGCAGAGGAGAAACATTTTGCATCCTGGTACCTTCAGTTCCAAGATGTGACCCAGAATCCTTGGCACAGGTTGACCAATAAAGAAGAGAGGTCTTGTGTTGGGGTTAGAAAATGCAGGGATGCAGCTGTTTTTTAACTGAAAAGTGAGAAGTTTGGCTGAGACATAAGCAAAAATCAGAAGGGCACTGGAAGGCAGTTGCCCTGGGAGGGTGGGACATGGCCTGGCTAGGAATACAGTGGAGGGGTGCCTGCAGTCTGCTACTGCCACAGCTGGGCACAAATAGTGGCTGTTTTAGAAGGATTCTTGTAGAGCTTGGAGGAGTCTTAAAACGCGATTCAGTCTGCACATCAGTAGTTACAGCAGGAGGTGGTAGGGCGGGGAATATGGAGTTAGACATTCTATCAGATGAGTCAGTAATACAGGAATGCACTTGGTGATGTGGCTCAAGGGCCATTTCTGTCCTGTTGAGGAGATGCTGTCGCTCATGGGGGAAAATAACGGGCACAACTTACAGATCATGGCCCCACTGAGCTCTGTAGCTAAGCTCACATTGACTTCAGTGGGAGCAGGATTGTGCCCGCTGCCTGTTAAATACACGTGGGTTTGAGTCTCCTCCTGATGTGACCATTGGCTTAAGCAGAGACACCTTGGGCCTGATTTTTGGACTTGCCGTGCACTGCACCTTCTGTTGCCTTGGCTGGAGTGGTGAGGGCTTGATGCTAGCTGAAAACCAGGGCCCTGGTATCTCAGAAATCAAGGCATCCAGTATCCGTGTCCAGCTTTGAAAATTTGAGCCTCGCTATCTAGCAGCTGTTGGATCCAGAGGTGCTGCAAGCTATGGATGCAGATCTGTATCCAAACTTCCCCACAGATTGGGAGAGCTGGGTTTGGTTCGGGCTTAGCTGTAGTTCACATTTCATTTTCTTTTTTCTTTTTTGTAACTTGCAGTGCATTCCCTGTTGTGTTTATCTAAGCAGAATGGCTGCTGGCTGACATATTGGGGAGCATACTGACTCATTCTCTCCAAACCAATGTCTTTCTGTGCCCTATGGGAGACAGCATTAGGTGGAGGTGACTCCACCTGTGGACCATCTCCTGTCGGGTGCTCTCATGGCCTACATACTGAATATGCACAGGCTATTCGTGTATCTTTTGGACTGTGACCTCTTTGAGGGGCAGGGACAGTCTGTATGTTCATCTTACACCAGGCCAGGCATGTCACTGGTGCTGAAATAATTATGATCAGTGCTTGCAGTTCCTCTACCATGTACCTCAGATGCAGGGCAGACACCTCCAGCCCCAGCCCTGGACAGCCTCAAGGCCGCTGTCATCTTTTCCTAGTCTGAGTGCCCAATTTAAATTAGCTCTGTTTTCCCATTGGTGAAGATAATCCATGTTCCTCAGAAGCAGCAGCACTTTCTAAGCTCATCTGGCTCTGGCCACTGTCAGAGCCAGGTCTTGCCCTCTAGCACCTCCAGAGTGAAGGAATAGTCAGACCTATCTCTGAAACCTGCTCCAACAGGTCTTCTAAGAACCACTTCAGGGAACAGCTTGAAAGCCAAGACAGTGTCACTGTCTTCTAGTGGGTTGGTTTAAAGGAGTTTTTAATTGTGAGGGAGATTGTCAGGAGGGAAGGTGAAATAACTCAAGATATATAGCTTGATTAAATTAGGCTGGGGCTATCAAGCAGGAGGATAGGGAGGGGAGGTGATAAACAGCTATTTTATGGTCTTCACATGGAGAGTGGAACTGCTGGGATGGGAGCAGGAGGATAACTAGCAATAGTGGAATGCAATTAAGGAAAGGGAACGTTAAGCTGAATATCAGGAGGCATTTCCTGTTCATGAGATTTTTTCACCCTTCAAAATAATGTCCAAAACTTGATTGGGCAAAACACTTGTGCATGCACTGGAGAGAACCATTTTGCAGGGCTTAAAAACATTCTCTCTCATCTCTAACTTCTGAGTTCCTTATAACTAGGGCCCTACCAAATTCATGTATTGCAACCTCCCTACAATAACCTTGCAATTCCCTCCTCCCCCAGTTACTATCTGGTGGCTGCATGGAGTGGATTGTAGAGGAAGTTGGGGCTCTCAGCCTCGTTCCTTGTGGACAAATGTCCTCGTTACAAAACTGCTGTCGCAACTGGTATCCATAAAATGTCTGTCTACATTTTCTTCACTTTTCTGACTTGATTTTTGTGACTTAGCCGTAACCTATAAAATAATGAGAGGGCTTGAGTCAAATGACCTCATATTGACAGGAAGTGTTAATAAAAAATGTACCTGAAAAGAACAAGCAGCGAGTGGTTTTTAGCAGAGGGGGAGGGCTGAATGACAGGGCATATACATGCAGCATCATTTCAGATGGTACTAAACTTAGTGAAGGAAGAGGTGCAGTTCATGTTGGTTTCTAAGTATACTGAAAATGTTCAAAACCACAAACCAGGGAAGTTTCATTTTGCAGCCACATCAAGCAACAAATTTAAACAAAAAGAGTGTGATTCCAAAACTGCCTAACAATTTCTCACCCAGGCTTGTCTTTGTGGTAATGCTCTGTCTTAACAAGAACATAACTTCTTCTGGGGGGGGTCATGGGAACAGATTGGGCTCTTGCTTCTAATCCCATGGCGGTCCTAGCCAGTTCAGCTTAGCCGTGGCAAGGGGCCTGTTGTCCTGCTCTAGCTTTTTTGCCGCCCCAAGCACGGCAGTCAGGCTGCCTCCGGCAGCTTGCCCGCGGGAGGTCCCCAGTCCCACAGGTTCGGTGTACCTGCCGTCGAATCCGCGGAACCAGCGGACCTCCCGCAGGCAAGCCACCAAAGGCAGGGACTGGCAGGACGCCCCCCCGCAGCTTGCCACCCCAGGCACACACTTGGAGCACTGGTGCCTGGAGCCACTGCTGGCAGCCATTTACACTAGTGCAAAGGGAGTGTCAGATGCTCCCATTCTGACTCGCCAAACATGAAAGCATGACTGTTTATCTCAGCTGAGCTATAAAAGCAAACAGAGGCATTTTTAATGACTGGTATTCCAGTAGTGCCTAGAGACTCTGAGATCAGAGCCCCAATGTGCTAGGCACGGTACATACATAGAATAAGACACAGTCCTCACCCTAAAGAGCTTACCTTCTAAACAGACAAGGCAGACAAGGGTTGGGAAAAAGGGAAGGAGTGTTATCCCCATTTAACACCTGGAGAACTGAGGCACACAGATGTTAAGTGACTTGCCCAAGGACCTGCACTAACTCTATAGCAGAGCTGGACAATGACCCTAGATCTGATTTCCAGTGCAGTGCCTTAATCCCCAAAACAACCGTTCTCTCAGTTTGCATGACTAGGTGCAGAAGGGTGGACTTGCTGCTGGAGCACCCCTATGGCTGGGCGTGGCCACTATCTGCTTCCTAGTGCCCCCTCTGTCACAGTTGCCTCGTCTTGTGACTTGGCCTGACGGCTCATCACAATCGCTCCTACCCCTCCCTGGGTAACAGAAAGTCCAACAAATACAAGTGTCCAATCCCTCCGTTTGGTCTGCTACTTTGATTCTGGGCCCAGTGGTCTGTAACACCCTTTCTTAGGGCTTCCAGGAATCTGTATCCCCTTCTGAGGGACTTCACACCCCTTGCCAGTTCCTGATAGGGGAACTCAGGCCTGCCCTCTACCCTAGGTTTGGTTCAGGACAGGCAGTCAGGGATCACTCTGCTAGTCTCCTTCCTGCCACCTCCCTGGGCATCCTCCTATCAACCAAGCCTTTCCCTGGACTTTCTCCTTGCCCTGAAAGAGCCTTCCTCTCTAGGCTGACCTTTCTTTCAGGGCTGGGACATGCAGGGCTCTGCCCTGGAATCTCCCAACAAAATCCCAAACCAAAAATACCAGTTTAGACTAGCTTCTGCCCTCCTCAAGCTTGACTGGTCATCCCTTACATCTTCTCAGCCCCATTCTTCAATGGACGCCTCTTGGGTGCGCTCTCTGGAAGTCCAGATCCTGCACTTTTATCAGGGTTCCTCTCACTAGAGCTGCTCCCTCCAGCCAAGTGGCTGCTCCATGTCTCTCCTGGCCTCCTGCCAGATATCTCTGCCTAGGAAAGGATCTCAGGTCAAACTCTCCCCCCTGGGCTTTCTCCTGAGTTCTCCATTCTCTCATCCCAGAGAGTGACTGCAAAGTTTCTTCCAATAGCCCCCACTGCTCTAGACTTCCTGTCTTTATAGTAACCACCCAGCTCCTCTCCCAGCTGGGACTCATATTTAATTTAGCCTGGCTCACCCTCCAGGTGCAGCCAGGTGGGTTAATTGGTCTCTCAGGCCCACTTTAACACTTATAAAGCCAGGATGGGATATATATCCCATCAGTCTACCTCAGGTGTACTCAAACTTCATTGCACCGCGACCCCATTCTGACAATTACTGCATGACCCCAGGAGGGAGGACTGAAGTCTGAGCCTGCCCAAATCTCACCACCAGGGCATGGGAGGAGGGTAAAGCCAAAGTCTGAGGGCTTCAGCCCAGGGTGGGTGGGCTGTAACCTGAGCCCAGCCATCCAGGGCTTAACCCCTCGGACTCAGGCTTTGGCCCCGGATCCCAGCAAGTCTAAGGTAGCCTTGGTGACCCCATTTAAAATGGATTGTGACCTACTTTAGGTTCCCAATCGTTCTTTTCTGGGATGCAGTTGGAGTAGTTATGAATAATTTTGTAGCAGTAGGTTTGTTCAGCAATCATAAATGAATCAAAGCATTATCAAGTCCCCAACACAAAAATGTCACCCTTTCCATATTTCTAGGATATCTGTAAATGGCTTGTTCTTAGATATTCTCCTACCCATCCATTTGTTTATTTGCTGTCTGAAAATATCCCTTCATTTTTTTCCCCTTTGCAAACAAGAGGTTCCATTTGGAGCTGGTGTGCTTTCTGTGTGTTCAGCCGGCCACAGACCATTCTTCTTCTCCACAGGTCGACTCTTATGATGTGACTGTGGCAGAAGACCTGGGAGAAATCCAGCTGCTAAAAATTGAGAAGCGAAAGTACTGGTTTCATGACGACTGGTACCTCAGGTACATCACTGTGAAAACGCCAGTAGGTGACCATCTGGAATTCCCATGTTACAGATGGATTACAGAGGATAAAGAGATTGTCCTCCGAGATGGAAGAGGTGAGCTCCATGAGAGAACTACTAACCCCTAGACGGGCGTGCTCAGGAATTTAAATTTCACTGCTTTTGGGGGGAGCATGTTCTATGTCCTTGTTGTGGCCCTAGAGTTGGAGGATCTATCCTGCCCTGGGGCCAGAGGAATTCTATGCCCCTGCTGATTACTGGGGGGGACCCGTGCCCCTACTCCCCCTCCTTGTGCTCACCCCTGCCCCTAGAGCAATGAGGACTCCCCCTATCTTCCCTCTCCTTCCAGAGGCACCCAAACCCTCCCTCCAACTCCAGTTTCTTCTCACCCACCTGCAAACCTACCACACCCCTTGTGGGATAGATGCTCCCAGCTGACTGTGACCTCAGTGCTGGTTTATGAACTGTCCACTGGGTCTCGCACAGGGAAACGAGTTGGGTTACTTTGAGGACACGTGCTAAGGAGATTTTTTTTCAGCAGTGGAGATGGTCAGGATACTGTTCCTAAATTGCAGGCTGGCCTCAGTGCTCAATTTCCAGCTGATCCGTTGCCTGAAAGCCTGTCTAGTCCTTGGCCGAGCATCCCCTGGCTGCCTAACCTTGAGACTCTAAAATATAGCAGTTTTCCAAGTATTATCCACTTGTAAATGGTCCCGTTTTCTAAAATCCAGGAAAAGGCAGCTTGGAATGAAATTCCAGTTCAGAGAGCATTAGGGCTGGCTGGGAAGTAGAATTCAGCTAAGGTGTTTCATCCTGCAAGAGCCAGGAACAGGCTGATGGTGTGAAATGTGTCAGAGATAGTTGAGATGTGCCGAGAAAAGTGCCCTAGCACTTGTGTACTACCCCTGGGTTTTAACTGGCTCTGGTTACCCACTGCCAATACAGTACCATGGCCAAAAACAGTCACTTCATTGGCTGCATAATCCAGCTGCTCACAACTGTGCCTTTGTGGCAATTAAGTGTGACTGCTGCAATATGCTATAGTGTGCACCATTAAAAATGTTGATCTAGTGCCAGTAGATATGGGTTGGGAACCAAGAGTTTAACCAGTTTTGCTGTATTCAGGTCATTGGCTGCCTAATTAGACATGCAGCCCTAAGGAGTTTGCTTTCCAGTGGTTAAGGCCTTTAATAGTCGGGTGCCAACTTTTTTTCTCAGCTTCTGGCTCCCTCACTGATCTCTCCACCTGTAGGGTATTTGGAGGGGCAGGAGAGGGATTCTCCATAACTTGCCTTGGCTTTATTTCAACCCCTGCTTTCAAGAGAGGAAGGCGGTGTGTGGATTTCAGTTTGTGAAGAAGTAAAGCAAGATCCTGCCAGTAGCTTAACCAAACTGCCAGCCAGCCCAGACTGCATTGTCTACTATCAGCCCTGTTCCATCTGCCGTTTCTACCTCTGAACCTTAAACAAACATTTCCTGAAAATCCCTAATGGCTTTATTTGCATTCTCTTTTGTGTATGTAAAGTGGGTCAGGTCTTGTCCATCACTTTTCCTTGTGGGTTCTCCTGTTAGCTGCTCTTTCTCTTCTGTTCCCCATCCTTTCTAAGGAAGTCTCTGTTTCATTCAGTAACATCAGGGCCACATGTTCAGACCATCAAGCCATCAGTTTTGGAAAGCCTCTCTCTTTCTTCTGATCCCGAAGCTACCAGCATGGAACTTGGCATGGAAGAAACACTTGTTCTTGCAGTGTAAGAACAGAGAGTCTGAACCTAGGAGAGGGATGTCAAGATATTTACAAGAGTCAGCATCCTTCAGCAGAGAAGATTTAACAAGGCTGTATCTTCCCTGATCATTTGTCGCTCCTCAACCTTAATCAACCTCCTCCCTGTACTGAGGGGACTTGGGTTAAAGTGGTGGTCTCAGAATCCAGGGATCCCAGGTTCAACTCTTACTGGGGCCTGCATTGCAATCTCTGCCTCATACTCTCCTCACTGGTTCTTCCTCAGTTGCTTGTCACTCTTCAGCCTTAACCAGCCTCCTTCCTGTACAGAGTGGGCCTGTCTGCCTAGCACAGCAGATGAATATTCCACTGTAGTCTGATGTGTAAAAGTTATTCTTAGAGACACTATCCATGGCTGCAGGGCAGCAATTCTGAGGATGAAAACAACCCTTTTGCTGTTCAGACCCATTGTATTTCATTGGGCGGGGGGAAAACTGTCTGCCCAAGGTACAAGGGAGAACTGCAACTGATTTGCTACAACACATAGTAAGAGAACTCAGATAATGACAGACACCGAATCCTTATGTTCCATTACCCAGCTGGAGGATTAGACAGTGAACAGAAAAGAAACCTCATAGCACTGTTTCTTCATTTTTTCACAGCAAAGCTGCACCGAGATGACAAGACTCAGATCCTCAAGCAGCACAGACGCAAAGAACTTGAAGAACGGCAAAAAATGTATCGGTGAGTTTCCTTTAACCGTCCTGCTTTGTGATGTCAACTGCCCAGGGAGGCCTAGTTCTGTGCCTAGCAGGTGAGTGTCTGGTGACTAGCACCTGTTTGTAAACAGGATCTGAATGAGCTAGTGGTGAATAGAGGGGAAAGAGTTCAGGAGCAGTCTGTATTTTCATGGACATGCCTACTCTGCATAGGTGTTCCACAAACAGAGTTTCTTTGCCCAAGTGATCGGTTTTGGCTGGTCTGGAGTAATGAAATGTTGTTACCTTTATTGTATGAATAAAGGACAGAATAACTGTACTTAACCTGTCCTGATTGAGGGGGTCACCCTAACCCAAACCTAATTGGGAGGTAGGGATGCCAAATCCCAATGAGAGCCAAGGTAAGGAGGATGATAGGTGTTTTTGTTTCTTGCCTAAAAGAGTCCTAGATATTTGATTCTACTCCCCTTTCCAGTGATTAAAGACAGAGCTGACTGGACTCAGCTGAGATCTTTGTTTCTGTTCAGTGATTATTAGAACTGAACTCAGTGATGAGCATGTTTTGGGGCTAAGCTGTAGAACTGGCATGGGGACAGTGTTGCAGTGAAAGACAATGAAGGGGCAAAGAGCTGAGCTAAAGGGTGGAACCTGAGATCATGGCATTTCAGAAGTGGTGATGAGCAGTGAACAGCAGCAGTGGTATGAGTGACAGAGAGGACAGTCGCAGCAAGTGGCCAGCGGTAGCAGAGATAATAGCAGCAGTAGTGAGCGGCAGCACAGATAACAGTAGCAGTGGAAGCATTGCTCAATGCCCCACTCCTTCCAGGGGTGGGAGATGAATCCATGTAAATACATCTCTGAACTCTGGATTGTCACTGACCAAAGCCAATCAGCTGAGAGTGGGGAGCAGCAGACGGAAAGGGGAGTGGCATGTTAAAGGAACATTCGTTCATTGGACTTTCACAATGCAAGGTGGGGAAACTGAGGCAAAGGATTGTGCACAACTTACTGTAGGGTGGATGTTTGCTTATGGTTATGTGCTTTTGAATGGTGGTTGTGGTGTTTTCCCAGATTGATGCTGGTCTCAGTTCCTCTTTTAATTGAAGTTTTCTTTTGCTATAACAGGCTCCGTGCTTGTGAGTGGGGAAGTCTTGCTTCTTAGTAGTGCCCAGGGATGGTGTGTTGTTTTAATGGATTACAGGGTGGGGGCTCAAGCCAGTTCTGTTTTGCATTGTTGAGAGGAACCTCTAGCTATTGAACCTGGCCCTTGTTGCTGCTGACTCCTCTGGGGAGAAGGGTTATAAGCTGGCAGCTTCTGCAGAGTGGCCGAGCACTGGATGGAGACAAAACGTCCTTCTGGCTCCTGGAGCAGGTCTCTGCAGGTCAGGGTTAAAGCAGGCTGGAAGGACGGTGCAGTCAGGCTTGCCCAGATGCTGCAAATACCATACCAGTTCTGTGAGCAGACAAAACCCTTCACTCACCCATATTGTCTAGATGACACATTTCACCGAGGCTGAATTCATGGAGGCAGTTTATTCCAGTGCTTAACCACTGACAGTTAGCCAGTTTTTCCTAATGTCCAACCTAAACCACCCTTGCTGCAATTTAAGCCCGTTGCTTCTTGTCCTATCCTCAGAGGTTAAGAAGAACAATTTTTCTCCCTCCTCCTGACAACAACCTTTTATGTACTTGAAACTGTTATCATGTCCCCTCTCAGTCTTCTCTTTTTTAGACTAAACAAATCCAGTTTTTTCAATCTTCCCTCATAGATCATGCTTTCTAGACCTTTAGTCATTTTTTTTTTGCTCTTCTCTGGATTTTCTCCAATTTGTTCACATCTTTACTGAAATGTGGCACCCAGAACTGGGCACAGTACTCCAGTTGAGGCCTAATCAGTGTGGAGTAGAGCGGAAGAATTACTTCTCATGTCTTGCTTACAACACTCCTGCTAATACATCCCAGAATGATGTTTCTTTGTTTTGCAACAGTGTTACACTGTTGACTCATATTTAGCTTGTGGTCCACTACAACCTCCAGATCCCTTTCTGCAGTACAGACGCTCCCTGGGTACGCAAATCCATACTTACCGAAAAAGTTCCGTACATTCCATAAGCTAGAAACTTTTGGTTGGTTGGTTTTTTGGGGGGGGGTTGTATAATTGTCAGAGATACATTCCCGACTTACACAAAATTCAAGTTATGCAAGGCATTCCGGAACAGAACACTTGCGTAAGTTGAGGAGTGTCTGTACTTCTTTCTAGGCAGTCATTACCCATTTTATATGTGTGCAACTGATTGTTCCTTCCTAAGTGGAGTTTGTCCAGATCAGATTGAATTTTAATCCTGTCCTCCAAAGCACTTGCAACCCATCCCAATTTGGTATCCTCCGCAAACTTTATGAGTGAACTCTCTATGCCATTATCTAAATCATTGATAAAGATATTGAACAGAACCGGACCCAGAACTGATCTCTGCAGGACCCTACTCATTATACCCTTCCAGCTTGACTGTGAACCACTGATAATTACTCTCTAGGAACTGTTTTCCAACCAGTTATGCACCCACTTTACAGTAGCTCCATCTAGGTGTATTTCCCTACTTTGTTTATGAGAAGGTCATGCGAGACAATATCAAAACTTTACTAAAGTCAAGATATACCACATCTACCGCTTCTCCCTTATCCACAAAGGTTGTTACCCTGTCAGAGAAAGCTATCAGGTTGGTTTGATGTGATTTGTTCTTGACAGATCCATGCTGACTGTTACTTATCACCTTATTATTTTCTAGATGTTTTCAAATTGATTGCTTAATTATTTGCTCCATTATCTTTCTGGATACAGACATTAAGCTGACTGGTCTGTAATGAGACAGAGACTTCCTTCGAAATGATGGGAAACAGAATAGAAAAGCAGCTACCGGGACAATTCCCGAGGAAATTTTCTAGACAAGACCAGCTTTACATGCACAAAAGGGAATGCAAATAAAGCCATTTGGAATTCAGGGGTAATGGCTGTTTAAGGTTCAGAGGTAGAAATGGCAGCTCTATCAGGACAGAAAACAAACAATGCAATCTGCATGGGACTGGCAATCTGACAGGCTTTCTAAAGTTCTTCCTTCTTTGTAAACCACCTTCCTTTGGTTTGAAATAAAAATTTCCCACTCAAATTCCAACAAAATGGGCACAGTGTAAGAACATTAGTATAATAGAAAGTACCACAGCATTGTGCTTCCTTTAGGTAGCGTTAGTTTTCTTCTAAGCTGCTAAGGGGGTTCTGTGTCTCTGTAGTGTTGCCTTTTGGAAAAGACCAATCTTAGCCTGAGCATTTTAAGCTGTTAGAAACTTTATGACCCTTTTTCTGCATAAGAGTGAGGCATGCCAGCCAAATGTACATCCCACTAAATGACTTCTGCAGGTCTAGCTGGATACAGGACTATTTATTTCCAGCCTAGAGGCGGAATGTGGTCTAGTGGGCTGAGCATGGGATGAGACAGCAGGGACTTCTAAGAACTTATCCTAGTTCTGAGGCATGTCACCTTTCCATCTGTTTCCTTATCTGTAGTGTGTGTTTCTATTATTAATAAAATAGTGGTGTATTGCTGTGCACTGGCCTGTTTCATCACATTGCTGGCTGTATGAGAGGGTGGGGTGAGTGAGTCCTTTATGTTATATTGCATATCCATATCTTATTAACCAAATCTTAAGAGGTGCTAAGCAAATGCACCTCCTAGTAAAGTCAAAGGGCATTTCAGTGCCTTCTGGGTTGTGGCCCTATATATACGTTATGGGCCTGATTCTTAGCTCCAAAACATTCTCATCAGTGATTTCAGTTCTAATAATCACTGAACAGAAACAAGGATCTCAGCTGAGTCCAATCAGCTCTGTCTTTAACCACTGGAAAGGGGAAAGGGTCTTCCACATCTGTTGGCTTTCACCCAACCCTTCTTTAAAAATTTTCCACAACCTTTTAATTCTACATGCCAGCAGTCTGATTCCGTTTTGGTTAAGGTAGAGCCCATCCCTCCTGCATAAGCTGCTCCCGCCCGAAAAGTTTCTGCAGTTCCTAATGAACCTAAATCCCTCCTCCCTACGCCATCATCTCATCCATGCATTTAGACTATAATGCCTAGGAGCTCTAGTCAAGGACCAGGATCCATTGTGCTAGGCACTGTACAAGCACAGAAAAGATAGGCCCTGCCCAAAACAGCCAACAACATTCTCTCTAGTTGCATTGCTCACTGCTGTGAACCATATGCCTCAGTGCCGTGAATGATATTTCCAGCAGACTCCTCAGGGATACTGATAATGACATATTTATAACAATGCCTTCCATTCTGAAGGAACCCAGCGTGCTTTATTTACACACACACACTGTAGGTCTGATTCTCCATTGCCAGGCATGACCATTTACACTTGTGCAAAGTGGTGTAAACACACTACTCATTTCATAGCCTTTGGCGCCCACTGCACATAGAGGTCAATGACTACACAAGGTGCAAAGCTGTGGAGAATCAGATCACCATTAATTACTGCTTCTTGGAGCTGCTAGTCCTGGAACCCACAAGGGGAGAAGCAATTCTTGATTTAGTCCTAAATGGCTTACTGGATCTCTTCCAATATGTGAATATAGCTGAACCTGTTGGTAATAGCGACTATAATGTAATTAAATTTAACTTCCTCGGGGGTGGGGGGGGGAGGGAAAGAAATACCAAAACACTCCCCACAGTAACAGTTAACTTCACAAAGGGGAGCTACACAAAAATGAGGATGTTGATTAGATAGAAATTAAAAAGAGCAGTGACAAGGGTAAAATACCTACAAGCTGCCTGGAGACTACTTAAAAACACCATAATAGAGTCTCAGACTATATATATACCCCAAATAAAAAAAAAGACCATAGGAGGACCGAAAAATGCCACCATGGCTAAGCAGAAGAGTAATGGAGGCAAAAAGGCATCCTTTAAAATTTGGAACTCAAATCCTAATGGGGAAAATAGGAAAGAGCACAAACTCTGTCAAGTAAAATGTACAAGTGTAATAAGCCAGGCCAAGAAAGAATTTGAGAAGCAACTTGCTAAAGATGAAAAACCTCAGAGTAAAATTGAAGCCAGAAGCGTCCCAAACAGTCAGCAGGGCCACTGGACTACAAAATGGTTAAGGGAGCACTCAGGAAGACAAGGGCATTGCAGAGGAGCTAAATGAATTCTTTGCATCGGTCTTCACTGCAGAGGATGTGGGGAATATAACCACATCAGAGCTATTCTTTTGGAGTGACAGATCTGAGGAACTGTCCCAAATCGATATGTCAATAGAAGAGGTTTTGGAACACATTAATAAACTAAACAGTAATCAGTCACCAGGACCAGATGGTATTCCCCCAAAAGTTCTGAAGAAACTCAATTATGAAATTGCAGAACTACTAACTGTGGTATGGAACTTATCATTTAAATCAGCTTCTGTACCAGATGACTGGAGAATAGCTAATGTGATGCCAATTTTTTAAAAAGGCTCCAGAGGTGAGCCTGGCAATTACAGGCCAGTAAGCCTGACTTCAGTACCAGGCAAACTGGTTGAAACTGTAGTAAAGAATAGAATGATCAGACACATAGATGAATGTAATATGTTGGGGAAGAGTCAACATGCCTTTTGCAAAGGGAAATCATCCCTCACCAATCTATTAGAATTCTTTGAGGAAGTGAACAAGTATGTGGGCGAGGGTGATCCAGTGGATCTAGTGTACTTAGATTTTCAGAAAGCCTTTGACAAGGTCCCTCACCAAAGACTCTTAAGGAAAGTAAGTAGTCATAGGATAAGATGGGAGGTCCTCTCAGAGATTATTAACTGGTTAAAAGACAGGGAAAAAATGGTAGGGATAAATAGTCAGTTTTCAGAATGGAGAGAGGTAAGTAGCAGGGTCCCCCATAGATCTGTATCAGGACCTATGTTATTCAACATATTCATTAAGGGAAAAGGAGATGAAAAGTGAAGTGGTAAAGTTTGCAGATGACACAAAATTATTCAAAATAGTTAAGTCCAAAGCAGACTCGGGGGGAATCAGAGGGGATCTCACCAAACTGGGTGACTGGGTAACAAAAGGGCAGATGAAATTCAGTGATGATAAGTGCAAAGTAACGCACAGCGGAAAAAATCATTCCAACTGTACATATACAATGATGGGGTATAAATTAGATCTGACCCTAAGTGCCTTCTAAGCCGCGCAGCTGCACAGCAGCCTGTTAAGCACCGCACAGTTGCTCAGGGCTGTAGTGGGGAGAGATGCCTCTCCCCCAGCTCCAGAATCAGGGGTGGCTCCAGGCCTCAGCACACCAAGCACGTGCTTGGGGCGGCAAGCCACGGGGGGCGCTCTGCCGGCGCCATGAGGGCAGCAGGCAGGCTGCCTCCTGCGGCTTTCCTGCTGAGGGTCCGCTGGTCCCGCGGCTTCGGTGGACCTCCTTCAGACATGCCTGCGGAGGGTCCGTTGGTCCCGCAGCTTCGGCAGACCTCCCGCAGGATTGCCTGCGGGAGGTCCGCCGAAGTTGCGGGACCAGCAACCCCTCCACAGGCAAACCGTTGGAGGCAGCCTGCCTGCCATGCTTGTGGTGGCAAAATCCCTGGAGCCGGCCCTGCCCGGAATTGCCACAGTGGGGAGAGGGAGACTTAGGAGAAGCACCTATCCTGTGGATCCAGCCCATCCCAGCCCCAGACCTACTGCACTCGGGGAGAGGCACGCCGGCCCCAACCCAGCCCCAGCCCGGACCTGCCACAGTCAGGGAAGAGGTGCCTCGCCTGTGTCCCCAACCCCGGAGCTGCCACATCGGGGAGAGGCAGGGAGAGATGCTCTCCTCCAGCCTTGGACCTGTCGTGGCTGGGGGAGAGGTGCTTATCCCATGGCACCAGCCCCGGAGTTGCCACAGGGGGGAGAGGCGCTTCCCCCTCCCCCAACCCCAGTGCTGCTGTGGGGAGAGAGAGATGGAGGAGTCCTCTCAACCCACTGTAGCCCCGGGGAAGCCTTCACCCAAAACTCCTCATCTCCGGCCCCACCCCAGAGCCCACGCCCCCAGCCGGAGCCCTCACCCCCCCAACCCTCTGCCACACCCCAGAGCCCCTCATCGCTGACTCCATCCCAGAGCCCACACCCACAGCTGGAGCCCTCACCCTCACACACTCTGAACCCCTCAGCCCCACCCCCACCAATATGTGCACCAACATGGAGGTGATATGAAGTTGTGGTGGCCAAAAGTGTAAGTGGGTGGAACTGGATTAGTTCTTGGAGAGTAGGTCTATCAATGGCTATTAGCCAACCCCATGCTCTAGGTGACCATAAAGCCCTGAATACCAGAAGCTGGGAGGAGAAGACAGAGATGGATCATTCCATGATTGCCCTGTTCTGTGCAATTCCCCTAAAGTGCTGGTGCTGGCTAGTGTTGGAGACAGGATACTGGGCAGGATGGACCATCATCTGACCCAGCATAGTATCTCTGTTATTCTTATAGTAATACAAATAATTTATAACAATGACATTAAAGATACTATACTGTGCTGTTTACATGGTTGACACCACTCCTTTTCTTTTTTTCCCTCTTCCCTTTCTCAGATGGAAGGAATGGCATCCTGGTTTTCCTTTAAGCATTGATGCGAATTGTCACAGTGACTTGCCTCGCGACATCCAGTTTGACAGTGAGAAAGGAGTCGATTTCATTCTGAACTACTCCAAAGCGTATGTGTTTCTGGGGCTCAGAATTTCTGATCAGAAAAGCTAGGGGTGGGGGACATGCATGAAATTGTATTTTGTTAAAGATGTTTCCCTTCTTTTAAATTTAAAAACTAGAAATTTCATTGGGATATTGAAGTTTGAAAATTTGGAAGTGGTTTTGTGGTTGGTCAATAAATGAGGAAGATACTGCACACCTTCCCTCCAAATTTCTTTTTTTTTTTATTTCAAAATTTGAAACATTTGGAGCTTTGAGCTGGAAAAGTTTCAGGCACTTCACTAAATCATGCTTTGAGGGTCACAGGGGAACAAAAGAGACATTAGTGACAAACCAAGGTACAGAGAATGTCTGCTAAGCAAAGACTGGGCATGCAGTGTACAATACCTTTTGGTGGGATAACTCACAATTAAACGTGCATGTGAGTTAGTGAAATGTCCAGCCAACCCACCAATGCCTGCATCTCTCACATCACTCATGAAATGTGGTCATGACCATTCATCAGCATTAAAGATCCCGTGGAACTCTTAGTACAGGGAGAATGAGACAGTCACCAGCTGATGGACAACCCTCACTGAGAATAAGCCTGTCCTATCCACCAGGGGTTGGACTAGACAAGCCGCTGTATTGTTCCATCTCATTCTATTAATCATTTGGTATCTTACTTTTTTAAAATGCTATTTTAAAAGCAGTGCTGTTGCCCGTCAGATGAACCAAACATCATTAATGTCAGCCAACATGACCTGATCCAAACTAAGGACTATTATTTCCCAGAGTCCAGCTGAGCACCTGGATTGTCCCAAGCCTTGATCTCATGGGCCTTCTTTATGATGTCACAGCCATGCCCCAACTCACAGCAATGCGTGTTTGGCCTTCACTATCAAAACGAGGAAAATGTCTTTGCACATCGCGTTACATAGAATTCTACGGTTAAATTGGAGGGTGGGCACGAGAGAGAGCATCCATCCCCCTCAGCCACACCTGGTCCCACAGTGGCATTTCTCTTTTTCTTCTCCCTCCTACTTTTCCTTCTTCTAGGAAGGATTTTTCATAATGGATGGACACTGAGTGTTTTAAAACTTTTTTTGAAATGCAAATATGGCCCTTGAAGAGAAGGAGCTGAACTCTATATAGCAATGACCCCTCCAAGGTGTGCACAAACAGGCTATTGGGACCCTTCTCCAGCAGCTGCAGGCACCTAGCCTTCCATCTTATGCTACCCAGTGTACTCAAGGCATGAACGAATAGCTGACTAATGCACCCCCTCTTATGGCTTGGTCATGACAGCAGGAGAGACATCTGGGTGTTCCAGCATGTGATTAAGTTGATGTTACAGATCATAGTCCAGTGTTTCCCCTTTGACTGATGCTCACAGTTAATAAATACCTATTCTGCTTAAGGGCCAGATTTTGATACCCCTACTCACTGTGCATAGTACGTTACTGGTCACATAGTCCCATTAGTTTCAGTGAGACTATTTGAGGAATGTCACAACCGGGAATTGGATGGTCAACTTGACTGGATGGAGTAGGAATCAAACCAAGAGTCAAAGCTGGAGTCGGAGTCAGAGTCAAGCCAAGGATTGGAGCCGGAGTTGGAGACAAGGCGCAGGGATCAGGAAAGGACAGAAACCAGGAGCAGGTCAGGTCAGGTAGCATAGAATAGCGTATGGCAGGGTCTGTAGCAGCAGCAGGCTGGGATCCACGCTGTTGTGCAGAGAACTCCTTATGTCTCTTCTGTCTTAAATACTGTATCTGGACAAATCAGGTCCCGGTGGTGGTACCTTTAGTGGTGCTTAGGGCCTTAATACCAGTTCTCCAATTGGATGAGCCATTGGGGTGCAGGGGAGAGAGGGGTTGTAGATGCAGCAGTGACCTGCAGGCCTGGGCCCAGGCCCTGTGAATTCTTACAAAGAATATGTTTGGGATTTTCAAAGATGCTTAAGGGAATTAGGTGCCCAGATTTGGGTGCCTGACTTCCTTAGTCCCCTTTGAAAATCCCTCAACACAAGAGAGGGGTTTTTTTGAGACAGCATTTCCTTTATTCTTAATCCAGTGCCCCCATATTCTTATTAATGACAAAGGGGGGGAGGGGCGCAACTCCTTGGTAAGGGAAAAAGGGAAGGAAAGTTGTATGATTTATAGATACCAAAAGCTCTAACTGTTTCATAGATTCCTTGATTGGTAAGGACAGAAGGGAGACCCTAGAGATCATAGTCTGACCTCCTGTATAACACAGGCCAGAGGATTCCTGTGCTCTTGTGTGAGCCTGTAACTTCTGGCTATGCCTTTGCCTGCTAGATTAGAGTCCTCTTATCGCAAATATTTCCCATGGAGGTACTTAGAGGCTGTGATCAAATCGCCTCTTAACCTTTGCTTTGATAGGCTTTGTCTTTCTAAAAGCAGAAATGTAACTGAAGTCTGCAGTTGTTGCCAACAGACTGTAAATACCGAACAGATTATTGAGTTTCTTTTCTCCATAAAATTTGTCAATGAATTTGACTTCCAGAGACATGGATCTGTTTGTGTAGAGCATAATTCTGCAAGCGGTTGTCAAGTTGTTAGTTGCATTATTTCTCTCTATCTATTTATTGGGTTTCTAAAGAACAATCCTTTAATTTATTGTCAATGACGTAAGTGTTTAGAGAGACAGGGTGGGTGAGGTAATGTCTGTTAGTAGACCAACTTCTGTTGGGGTGAGCAACAAGCTTTCAAACACACACAGAGCTCTTCTTCAGGTCTTAAGGTGTTTTGCAATGTATCCGTTTCTGAGTTCCTCATTTGGTACCATAGGCAGGCCTGATGTGGAATCAGTAACTGCTCTGTCAACCTTCAAATCCCACTATTTCATCATGCAGGAGGGGAGATGGCCTCTTTACAATATCATCTTACATTTATATAGCACCAGCCAGTCTGCAGGATCCCAACGCAGTTTACAAACTAGATACAAGAATCGTTTCACCCACCACTGAAATGCAGCCTCCTCTGGAGTAGAATGCAGCAGTAGCTGGGCAGTGCACAACAAAGTGGCTCAGCTCTTTAGGACAAGAAGGGAAGAGAAATACAGTTTGAAACTGCCAGGACATAAGGAGGAAAGAATGTACAATATGCAGTGTTAGTGTCCAAAATATTCTAAAGTATGGTAGATCAGTACTACTGGAAAATCTTGGAGGTGATTTTTTTAAAGACACAGGGTAAACATTTCAAAAGCACCTAAGTAACCTGGAGTCAAATTTTCTAAGGCCCCTAAGCCTAGTAGGATTTTTAGAAGTACCTAACTCCCTTTGAAATCAATGGGACTTAGGTGCTTAACCCATTTAGGTGCTTACATAAATCCCACTAGGTGCAAAACAACATGTTCAGGCACCTAAATATCCCTGTAAGTGCAGTCCTTAGGAGCCCAAGTTTCATGGACTTTCACTTAGTGAAGTCACTTAGGGACTGAATATTTTGCTTAAGAGAGACTCTCTGGTGGTTAGAGCAGAGTATTGGGAGTCAGGACTCCTGGATTCTTTTCTTGAGGGGGACTGAGTTCTGTGGTTAGAGGAAAGGGGGTGGGGATCTTCAGTGGTATCAGAAATTCACCCCAGAAACTCTGTGCTCAGATCTGCCACTGGCTTTCTCTGTGTCCTCAGAAACGTGAGCAGCAGTATGCAATACTCTGCTCTACTGCCCGGTCCAAAGTTAGGGGAAGGGACCTGTTACTGCTGACAGCTAGAGGAATTCTCCATCTGTGTGTGGGATGTTTGTGTAGAGAGCCTCTACATCCATGGTGGCTAGGATGGTGTTTTCTGGAAGGTCATTAATGCATTGTAGTTTCCTCAGGAAATCAGTGGTGTCACAGAGATAGCTGGGAGAGCTGGTGGCATAGAGAGCCCATATTTCCAGACAGTCCTTCAGTGAGAGTGCCAATGACCGAGATGATGGGGTGTCCAGGATTTCCGGGTTTGTGGATCTTGGGTAGTAGATAGAATAACCCTGGTCGGGGCTCTAAAGGTATGATGATTTGTTCCGATGTTAGTGTAGGGAATGTCCTGAGTAGATGGTGCAGTTTCTTAGTGTATTCCTCAGTGGGATCTGAGGGAAGTGGCCTGTAGAATTCGGTATTGGAGAGTTGTCTGGCGGCCTCCTTTTGGTAGTCAGATCTGTCCATGATGACAACAGCACCTCCTTTATCGTCAATCTGTCCAACCGCACACTCAGCCCAGAAGAAAAGTCTGTCCTATCTTGGGGACTCTCTTTCTGCCCTGCCACCCCCACTAACATGATACAATTCTGCGGCGACCTGGAAGCCTACTTTCGCCGTCTCCGACTCAAAGAATACTTTCAGGATGACACTGAACAGCCCACCGATACACAGTTACCCTCCCACCAATGGCACAAGAAGAAAAACGCCACATGGATTCCTCCTGAGGGTTGAAATAACAGTCTGGACCTATACATAGAATGCTTCCACCGACGTGCACAGGCAGAAATTGTGGAAAAACAACATTGCTTGCCTCATAACCTAAGTTATGCAGAACGCAATGCCATCCACAACCTCAGAAACCTCCCTGACATTATAATCAAAGATGCTGATAAAGGAGGTGCTATTGTCAAACATCCCACACACAGATGGAATACAAGCTGTCATGAACAGTATCCCTGATAATGCTACAGCACAACTGGCTGCTGAGCTCTGTGCCTTTATCCTCACACACAAATATTTCAAATTTGATGACAATATATATCTCCAGATCAGTGGCACAGCTATGGGCACCTGCATGGCCCCACAATATGCCAATATTTTTATGGCAGACCAGGAACAACACTTCCTCAGCTCTCGTCCACTCACGCCCCTTCTCTACCTACGCTACATTGATGACATCTTCATCATCTGGACCCATGGGAAGGAGTCTCTGGAAAAATTCCACCACGATTTCAACAGCTTCCACCCCACCATCAACCTCAGCCTGGACCAATCTACACGGGAGGTCCACTTCCTAGACACCACTGTGCAAATAAGTGATGGTCACATTACCACCACCCTATACCGAAAACCTACCGACTGCTGTGCCTACCTTCATGCCTCCAGCTTCCATCCCAGGCACATCACACGATCCATTGTCTACAGCCAAGCACTGAGGTACAACCGCATCTGCTCTAACCCCTCAGACAGAGACCAACACCTACAAAATCTCCACCAAGCATTCTCAAAACTACAATACCTGCATGAGGAAATAAGGAAACAGATCAATAGAGCCAGACGTGTACCAGAAGCCTCCTACTGCAAGACAAACCCAAGAAAGAAACCAACAGGACTCCACTGGCCATCACATACAGTCCCCAGGTAAAACCTCTCCAACGCATCATCAGGGACCTACAACCCATCCTGGACAATGATCCCACACTTTCACAGGTCTTGGGTGGCAGGCCAGTCCTCGCCCACAGGCAACCTGCCAACCTGAAACATATTCTCACCAGTAACTGCACACCACACCATAGTAACTCTAACTCAGGAACCAATCCATGCAACAAACCTCAATGCCAACTCTGCCCACATATCTACACCAGCGACACCATCACAGGACCTAACCAGATCAGCCACACCATCACCGGTTCATTCACCTGCACGTCCACCAATGTAATATACGCCATCATATGCCAGCAATGCCCCTCTGCTATGTACATCGGCCAAACTGGACAGTCGCTACGGAAAAGGATAAACGGACACAAATCAGATATTAGGAATGGCAATATACAAAAACCTGTAGGAGAACACTTCAACCTCCCTGGCCACACTATAGCAGACCTTAAGGTGGCCGTCCTGCAGCAAAAAAACTACAGGACCAGACTTCAAAGAGAAACTGCTGAGCTTCAGTTCATCTGCAAATTTGACACCATCAGCTCAGGATTAAACAAAGACTGTGAATGGCTTGCCAATTACAAAACCAGTTTCTCCTCCCTTGGTTTTCACACTCATTGAACTAACCTCGTTATCTCTAGCCTGCTTCTTGCTTGCATATATATATACCTGCCCCTGGAAATTTCCACTACAAGCATCCAACGAAGTGGGTATTCACCCACGAAAGCTCATGCTCCAAAACGTCTGTTAGTCTATAAGTGCCACAGGACTCTTTTTGCTACTTTTACAGATCCAGACTAGCATGGCTACCCCTCTGATACTTAGTGAAAACAGTTGGCCTGCCCCTGGTTTGGCATTGGAGCCAGGGAGGTGACATGTTTTGCAGTCTGAGGCTGGTTCGGAACAATCTCTAGCAGAGTTACAAGCAAACTAGGGCTGAGTTCCTGGTTTGTGATGAAACCAGGCAAGCATCTTCTGGTTTCAGGGTTACTTGCAAACATTTTGCCCAGGTCAGCTCTGTGGCTCACCTTCCCAGTCCCATGGGAAGTCAGGGAGGAGACTCCATGCGTGTTTGTAACTATGGCACTTGGAGAAGCAAGCGGGAAGGATGCTATTGTGATGTTTGCTTGCTCTACAGGGAGCAGTGCCTGGCATAGAACAGGCTACTCAGTGTTATACAGTCCCAATATGAGCTTGGAACAAAGTGTGGGCAACCCCACAGAAAGAGATCCATGCAAGAGAAACTGGCGAAAGCTCCTGAGGCTACTCCCTGAGTCCAGACACTGTCTGTGCATGCCCACAAAGTCATTTAGGAGGATTCTTTAAAGAGGCGTTACAGAGCCAGCCCAGATCCAGGAACGTGTTCCTTATTCTATTATTATTAGGATCTGTGCCAGTTCCCTTAACTGCTGAACAAGTTATTTACAAGCTTTTAAAGCACATATTCACAAGGAGATGCTACCTATGCTAGTGCAAGGTGCCTGCTCCCCAACCTCAAGGGGCTACATTGCAGGGCCCTTTGGTGACATAGTAAGAGCAGCCACATGTGAAAGCCAGCTGTGCTATTTGCAGCATGTTACCAGATGTCTTGATAAGAGTGAAAAGAATTACACAGAGCAATTAGAAGAGTAGGGAGAGCTAGCATCTCCAGTGGATTACCCCCACTTCCTAGGAACCTAAATCTTTAAGGCAGCTGTTCTCCAGAAACCATGTGATGCATCAGACACATGCAAGGGAAGGAAATTGGGAAGCAGTTTTACTATGGAAGAAATAAAATCAGTGCTGTGGGACTGAGATGCCTATCTCTGAAAGTGTCTGGGACCCAGAACTGGAAAACTCATGGCAGAGTTAGCATTCAGGTGAGGATCTGTTTTGTTGAGAAAGGCAGTGAAGGGTGTTTGTAAGCACAAAGTATAACTGGGAGGAATGAGGTGAACATAAGCCAAGGGAAAATGTGCTAACTATGGAATAGTCTCCCAGGCGAAATGGTGTAAGTGCCATCACCTGGAACATTTAAAACTGAGCTCAATCTCAGGAGGTTACTGAGGAAAGTCATGTGTAAGCCGGTGTTCGGAGCACAGGGGGGCTAATCTAGATGGTGTGGATGTCTGGCAAATCCCAAAGCTCACCCTGAACTCTGTGCCAGAGTCCCAGAGTGTATGGCTGTGCTGGGCCGGCAACCTGCATGTGAAGATACCATATTGCAAACAATTCCCAGCCACATCTACCTCACTCCTATGCAGTGCCCGATTGCCAGTGGAGAGAAGAGTTTTGTTCTGAGCTCCTGCGGGGGAAGTTGTTCAAAAAGAGGAAGCATTGTGGTTTCCTTTCCAGTGAACTGGTTTTTAAATAGCTGGGCATGGCTGCATGCATGTCTCTCCCTGTAGCAGAGCAAAGGGGCATGGAAATCTCATGCTCTAGACTAAAGCCAGGGATTGCAGAGGAGGTTGCCATCCATTACGCAATGATTGCAAGTTACATCAGTGTAAGTAGGCAGCTGGAAATAACTGTTTCTGCAGTTGGGATCCTTGTGTTAGTTTTGAATCTGCAGAGACCAATAATTTCCTATTCAATTCTCTGAGTTATATACTCACCTCCCGCTGCCTTGGGATTCAAGTTTGTTACTCCTGTTGGCATCATTAGGAGTGACATGTATAACTTCGTAAGAACCCAGGTGTGAGGAGAAGACTTTACAATGATGGAAAGAACTCTAGCTCCATTCTTAGATTGCGAGGTGGGTTTGTCCAGTCAGTATATTGGGGTTGCAGACAACCAGGGTTCCAAAGTGGCCTTGAATTTTGGGTGCCCCCATTAGTGAATGTCTAACCTAAGGCGCATTGGGCTTGATACAGATCAGACCAGACATTCTGGTGGAGCTTTCTGTCCTTTAGCTCATAGGCTCAGAGATTTTCAGGCCAGAAGGGACCATCGTGATCATCTAGTCTGACCTTCTGCACATCGCAGGCCACAGAACCACATCCACCCACTCCTGTAATAGACCTCTAACGTCTGGCTGGATTACTGAAGTCTGTGGTTTAAGGTCTTACAGAGAATCCACCATTTACACTAGTTTAAACCTGCAAGTGACCGTGCCCCATGCTGCAGAGAAAGGTGAAAACACCGCAGAGTGTCTCTTGAATTTGCACAGGAACTGAATTCCCTCCCTTCCTGCTCTAAGGCTGAGGCTTATTGATGGGGCACTGTGGAGAAACTTGCAGTGCGACTGCTGGTGCTGCTTGTTTTCTGGAGACCAGGTTGAGTGAAATTCCAGGCAAGGTGGTTGGGGCTGACCTAGCACTTGGAAGATCTGGCTTCAAGTGTGTTCTCTGCCACCGACTTCCTGTGTTGTGACCTTGGGCAAGTCACTTAGGGCCGAATCTTCAAAGATACTTAGTTGGGATACTAAGTCCCATTTAAATCAGTGTGCATTAGGCACCTAAGTCCTTTTGAGGAGCTATGGCTTAGTCGCTCTGGGCCTCACTTCCCCCTGTATTAAATGAGGATAAAGGCACTGCCTGCCCCAAAGGGGAGTTGTGAGGATAAATCCATTAAGAGTTGTTGAGTGCTCAGGTTCTACAGTGATAGGGGTGGTGGCCATAAATATACTTAACATAGCTAGATAAATAGTGTCTCATCTACAGGGAATGTTTTTAACAACTGTCCCAGTGTTGGTCTAACACCAGTGCCTTTCCCCAGTGCTGCTAGTGGCAAGTGTTTTTAATAATACTTGGTTCTGAGAGCTTTTTTGCTACAAGGCCATCTAGATCTGCTGTTGATCAGGTTAAACAGTGTGGTGTGGATTTGGGCTGCCAAAGTACCAGTGAGAAAATTCCTAAGCACCCCTAGGCCAGTCTGCTCCATTCAGGTTCTCTGCACCCAGCACCCAAGCCCCCTCCCGTGCATGAAGTGACATCAGTCACTTGTGGTTCTGTCTTTTGCTTTCTCCCACGAGGGAGAGTGTAGGGGGAAATTTTGAGCCTAAATATTTGAACTCAGTTTTATAGATGGGTGTAGATGCAGCCCAGAGGAGTTCAGTCTTTAGAGAGGATAAGGTCACACAGTTCATCACCATGAAATTTACTATCTGTGTGTGGTAAGGGAAGAAGTATAAGAAGGTCTGGTGAGGAAGCTGCAAATGGCTTTCTAGTGTTGTCGTCTTTTCCATAGGATGGAGAATCTCTATGTCAACCGCTTCATGCACATGTTCCAGTCCTCCTGGAGTGACTTTGCAGATTTCGAGAAGATCTTTGTCCGAATCAGCAATACAATCTCTGGTGAGTTTGTCTTCGCTTGTCAGTGTTTGCTTTACAGAGTGACTAATTGTTCCCCTTTCTTAGTACTAACTGGAAGGGAAGTGGCTCATGTCTGAGTGTCTGGTTTGTTCTGATCTGCCTCAGCCAATGCTGTCTGGAAAGCACAGTTTAGATGAGCAGTTAGAACTCTAGTTTATGGGGCCAAAAGGACACCACTCAACTTGAAAACCAAGTGCTACTTCAAACACAAATAGCTGGGCTGGAGGCAGGATTCCCCGGGGGAGGTTTTCTGCCCCATACTAGGCAGAAGGCCAGACTAGGTGGTCCCTTCTAGCTCTTAGGAAATCTATGAACACTGTCAAAGTGCCCAAGATGCTTAGGGACAGATTTTCAAAGATAATTAGACACCTGAAGATGCACATTGGCACCTAATGGGATTTTTCAAAGCCCTTAAGCAGGCTGGGTGCCCAACTCCCATTGATTTCAAGGAGAGTTAGGTGCTTAACCTGTTCAAGTGCTTTTGAAAATCCCATCAGGCACCTGTCTGCATCTTTAGATGCCTAGATACCTTTGTAAATCTGTCCCTTGGGCACTTCTGAAAACTTTACTCTTCAAATTCATCATATTTAAGGTTAGAAGAGACAGTTGTGGAAATCCTGCCTGGCCCAGGCCAGAGAACCAAACCCAAAGCCCAATTTTCAAAAGTGATTTAGGCTCCTAATTCTTACTGAAAATGAGTGGGTATAGAAACCTAAGTGCACTTTTGAAAATGCTAATCCAAAAATGAATCAAAAGTAGTTTCATGTGTTGGTCCTGCCTTAGCGTGTGGGGGATGGACTTCAGGACCTCTTGAGACCTCTCCCAGTCTGACATTTCTATGATTACACTTGCTCCCAAGTTCTCCTGCCAATGTTTGGGGTTTTACTATCAAATTTATTTATGTTTTTCTCTCTGTGTTGCTATGTGAAAGACCCACGCAAATGGGAGACTGCTCTCCCTGACTATGAAAGGGAAACAGTGAAACTGACTCTATACCAAGTGCTGTCAGATACCAAAATAAAACACATTAGTCTCTGATCCCTTTCAGTTAATTGTAGTAATCTCCACTGTTCCTTGAAACAATAGTAGGTAAAAGATTTTCAGACAGAAGAATGTTTACGTTTTTTTAAGTTGATGGTGTTCCTTTAAACTTCCTTAGGTGCTGGTTAAGAATTTTATACATAGATTCCCCGAAACTATTAACTGTTTAGTCAAGCAAAATGGGAATTAACAAAAATATGGGTAACGTCTGTGAACTCTTGAATACAAGAAACAATGCCCCATAAGACATGCAGGGCTGTTAAAACCTGATTACAATATTTTGTTACATGTAATAAGATTGCTTCCTAAAGTATTTTATTATAGATGAAAGCCATATAAATTAACTAATAACTTGTCTGTTCTAATAAGGCTCTCCAATGCCACAAACATTTGTGTGTGTGCTTGATTTTTATTTAATTAGAATTAGTGCTTAATATGACCATTCTCTTGTTTAAAGCTAAGCATATGTGTAAGTTTTGCAGAACCAGGACCAATATGAGGATGAGTTCAAGTTATTGTTCTTTGCAATCCCATGGTTTCTGTCCCAAACATGAGAAATGTTGCCACCTCATCCCAACTTCCAGTACAGATACAAAATCACTGTGCAATTTGCAAGCATGATGGAAATATAATCTTGAAGCAATCCACAATATTTTACTTTTGGTAGAAAGCAATTGCTGTCCTGAAATATTTTACTTTTCAGATCCATTCATCTTTATATTTCCATATGCCTGTGGTCTTCTTGCTTTAAGCTAGAGTAGACAAGAAGGACCTTTCATAAAAATGTCTGGTCGGGTAGAAAATAAGAAATACTGGAAATCTCCCCCCGCCCCCCATGAGGCCTCAACTGAACTTTCTTTTGGTGTAACCTGATGATGAAATGTGAATACTGTGTGTTCCTGTCTCATGTGTCATTGACTGGAACAACAGCATGATGTTATGAAATCTACAACACAAGATAATGGTGGGAAACTGCCAGTGCAACACAAAAGTAATAGCATGGCAAAAAATACAACAAAAACAAACAAGCAACAAAAAAGGCTGAATGAATTATGTATTTTGTTAGTGTAATGTTGCCTAATCTAGTACAAGTGGATGCAGAATCTCCCTGTATGATTATAATTGATTCCCATACCTAATGATCTTTCATCTCTACAGCACCAAAAGGTTTCCAAAATGCTTTACAAACTTTCTGTGTTCAAGAATTGCTTCATTCTCTACTGAAATGCACCCACAAGTGGGTGGAAACAGAGTGGTCAATTAATGATACAATGTGCAATACCTTAGAACAGAAAATAAACAATGAAGATATTTTATTATCCTTTTGCAACTACTACGGCAGTTTAATTTGACTGACTGTTATAAATCCCTATTACATGTAGGACACAAAAGATACTGAAAACAAATCTTTTTCTGGATATCTCATTTACTTAGTGAGGTTCTGTGCACAGTATAATGGAAAAACCATCAGGAGGTGGTGATATGGGTGCTGCATGTTTGTGTCTCCTTCAGAATACGTGATGCAGCACTGGCAGGAAGATTTTATGTTTGGATACCAGTTTCTGAATGGATGCAATCCTGTAATGATCAAAAGATGCAGAGAGCTACCCATAAAGCTTCCAGTTACCACTGATATGGTAGAATGCAGCCTGGAAAGGAACCTGACTCTGGAAGAGGAAATAAAGGTACAGCATTGAATGAATATTGACTTGTTCTTTCACTTTGTCTCTCCATATTTATAACAACACTCCAATCACTGTGCTATCCTGGCATGGTTTCAGTTATCTCCTTTCATGTGGTTTGCAATGGCAAAGCTAACTTTTTAGATTAGAGCAATTCTGCTCACTTTTCTCACTTCCGAGGAGAACACCTGCAGTTTGAGTATTGGATAGGCAAGTTTTAGTCCAGTTCCCATTAGAGAAATATCCCTATCACAAAAAATAACGCTGCAGTTGGCACTAACTGTCCCCCTTACACTGTAGTTGTAGCCATGACATTCCCATGATAGCAGAGAGACAAGGTGGGTGAGGTAATGTCTTTTATTGGACCAACTTGTGTTGGTGACAGAAACAAGCTTCTGAGTGTGGCTTAAAAGCTTGTCTCTCTCTCACCAACAGAAGTTGGTCCAATAAAAGATATCACCTGATCCACCTTGTTTCCCTTACTGGCAGTTTCAGCAGAAGGCTAGGATGGAATGGACTGAATTCCTAGCTCACGCCTAGCGGTGGTCTGCTCTCCTACATCATGCAGAGTGGAGTCACAGTGGCAAAGAAACATGGGGATGGGGAAGGAGAAAGTAGTTAAGGACATTGAGGTCAATGGTAATTGGGACAAATTACAACATGGTTTTACAAAAGGTAGATCATGCCAAACCAACCTGATCTCCTTCTTTGAGAAGGTGACAGAAGGTGACAGATTATTTAGACAAAGGAAATGCAGTAGACCTAATTTACCTCGATTTCAGTAAGGCATTTGACACGGTTCCACATGGGGAATTATTAGTTAAATTGGAAAAGATGGGGATCAATATGAAAATTGAAAGGTGGATAAGGAACTAGTTAAAGGGGAGACTTCAACGGGTCGTACTGAAGGGTGAACTGTCAGGCTGGAAGGAGGTTACTAGTGGAGTTCCTCAAGGATCAGTTTTGGGACCAATCTTATTTAACCTTTTTATTGCTGACCTTGGCACAAAAAGCAGGAATATGCTAATAAAGTTTGCGGATGACATAAAGCTGGGGGGTATTGCTAACACAGAGAAGGACTGGGATATCATACAGGAAGATCTGGATGACCTTGTAAACTGGAGTAATAGTAATAGGATGAAATTTAATAGTGAAAAGTGCAAGGTCATGCACTTAGGGATTAATAATAAGAATTTTAGGTATACATTGGGGACACATAAGTTGGAAGCAACAGAGGAGGAGAAGGACCTTGGAGTATTGGTTGATCACAGGATGACTATGAGCCGCCAATGTGACATGGCCGTTAAAAAAGCTAATGCGGTTTTAGGATGCATCAGGCGAGGTATTTCCAGCAAAGATAAGGAGGTGTTAGTACCGTTATATAAGGCACTGGTGAGACCTCACCTGGAATACTGTGTGCAGTTCTGGTCTCCAATGTTTAAGGAGGATGAATTCAAACTGGAACAGGTTCATAGACGGGCTACTAAGATGATCTGAGGAATGGAAAATCTGTCATATGAAAGGAGACTCAAAGAGCTTGGCTTGTTTAGTCTAGCCAAAAGAAGGCTGAGGGGGGAATATGCTTGCTCTTTATAAATATATCAGAGGGATTAATATTAGGGAGGGAGAGGAATTATTTAAGCTTAGTACCAATGTAGACACAAGAACAAATGGGTATAAACTGGACACTAGGAAGTTTAGACTTGAAATTAGATGAAGGTTTCTAACCATTAGAGGAGTGAAGTTCTGGAACAGCCTTCCAAGCGGAGTAGTGGGGGCAAAAGACATATCTGGCTTTAAGATTAAGCTTGATAAGTTTATGGAAGGGATGGTATGATGGGATAGCTTAATTTTGGCAATTGATCTTTGATTATCAGCAGATAAGTATGCCCCGTGGTCTGTGATGGGATGTTGGATGGGATGGGATCTGAGTTACTGCAGAGAATTCTTTCCTGGGTGCTGGCTGGTGAGTCTTGCCCACATGCTCAGGGTTTGGCTGATCGCCATATTTGGAGTCGGGAAGGAACTTTCCTCTGGGGCAGATTGGCAGAGGCCCTGGAGGTTTTTCGCCTTCCTCTGCAGCATGGGGCATGGGTCACTTGCTGGTGGATTCTCTGCCGCTTGAGGTCTTCAAACCACTATTTGAAGACTTCAATAACTCAGACATAGGTAGGAGTTTGTTATAGAAGTGGATGGGTAGGGTTCTGTGGCCTGCTTTGTGCAGGAGATCAGACTAGATGATCACATTGGTCCCTTCTGACCCTAAAGTCTATGAGTCTATATAGTCTGTCCTGGGCAGGCAGTGTGATGTGATGGCAAGTGTCAAGTGACCACAGTGCAAATGCCTAAAAAGAGCATAACTCTTTGCTAAAACAAACTCGGAATGTTGGACTGTGCAGACTCGAATGAGCTGACCCAGTAAAGTTCCACAGAGATGTGGCGAATGTGTTCTGCAAATGATCATCATAGCTCACGCATAAGAAAAGCCAAGCTGGATAAAAAGCTGTTGAGCCCCAGCAAGATGCACGTCACTAAAGCAAACAGCCCTCCTAGAAAAAAGTTAGATCTTTAAATGGTAAGTTAATCAAAGCACAGCTTAGGCTAACCTGGTCCAACTGCCAGTCTACAATTTCAGGACATAAACCAACCTCTGACTGATGGGGATTAGAAGAAACTTCCCACGTGGGCAAATGATTCTGTAATAGTTCACTATGGGGTATCTTGCACCTTGTCCAAAGCATCTGAGACCATCAGAGGCAGAACACTCTGGTCTGGTGAGTCGGTTCCTGTGCCCCTTGCCATCTCTCTGCTTAAATGTGCTGCCTCCTTTTCTCTTTCTGCAGCAAGGGAACATTTTCCTTGTGGACTATGAACTGCTGGATGGTATTGATGCCAATAAAACAGACCCATGCACATTACAGTACGTGGCTGCACCCATCTGCTTACTGTATAAGAACATGGAGAATAAGATAGTTCCCATTGCTATCCAGGTATGTTTGTTGTCTGAGCCATTAGTGGGACACTGTGCATTGTTATCGGCAGTGTTTTAAAAAACAATTTTTTAACCTTTTCAGATCAGTCAAACCCCTGGACCAGACAATCCCATTTTCCTCCCGTCAGATGACAAATACGACTGGTTATTGGCGAAAATTTGGGTTCGCTCTTCGGATTTCCACATGCATCAGACTGTGACCCATCTTCTGCGGACACACTTAATTTCAGAAGTGTTTGGTATAGCCATGTTCCGGCAGCTGCCTGCTGTGCACCCCCTTTTCAAGGTAGGTAATTACTTTCAAGGAAGAATAATAGATTCCAGTGAGAGCATGTGCTGGAGAGATTATCACTCTGTTTCAACAAGGGCTGACTGAGAAGCAGTGGCTCAAAACTTACAAAGGTTTGCAGCTTTCAGGGCACTTTTCTCCTTTCTGTGGGCTGAATATTTTGAAGAACCAGGAGAAAACAAAGTTGTATTCGTTGTATAGATAGTTTGATTGGTTGCACTGCAAGGTGACACCACAACAAAGTCTGAAATTTCAGGTCTTTAAACTTGTCAGACATTTGCTATGAGATGAAATCATAAAAGGTGAAACAAACTGTGCTCCTTTCTCCTTTCTCTTTTCATGCACAGCTCCTGGTACCTCATGTGCGCTTCACAATAGCCATCAACACCAAAGCCCGAGAGCAGCTCATCTGTGAATGTGGCCTCTTTGACAAGGTGAGAGAATCATGCTTCTGCTTTTCTTCCCCCATCAACTACCCTGCAACCCTTCCTCGGACTGTAAGGCTTACTCACTTATCTGTTGCGCTGTGTTTTGTTTCTTGTGCTAGATGTTGAAAAAGTTGCATGAGATAACATAAAGATACTGCCTTTCACCTTTAACTGACCGATTCAAAACTAAATGGGGTCTGTAGTAATCAAGTATCATAGGCACTAATGGCTGTTTGGATTGTGTGAACTGAGCTTATATAATATACAGTGCATATGGGCGTATACATACACACACAATTGTATGCAGACGTGTATAATTTTATAGATATAGAAGCAAACACATGGTATGTTTGTACATTATAGGGCTGTAGGGTACAATTTTCCAAAGCTCCAGAGTGATTTAGGAGGCTATGGCTCATTTTCAGAAATGGAAATGGGACTTCAGGTGCTTGTGAAGATGTTTACCCATGGTGTTTGTGTGTTGAATACTAGATGTCATTGCTGTGTTGTTTGTGCCCAAAAGTTAACCTTATTTAAGTGTAGTTCTTAGACTTCGTTTTTGAAGTGTTTAATTATTTGCATGGGTTGTTTACTAAAAATAGTGTAAGGGCCTGATAAGACAAGGAGATAAACCAGGTCTCGCTAAACACCCTGCTAGAAGTGATGCTGAAAGCAAGATAGGCTTCTGTGGACCACCAGTGCCCTGCGTCAGTCCTGACCACCATTTCCTTAAATTGCAAAAAACAGCCGAATCATGGCTTTGTGATGACGAATTTTGGAACTGCTGCTGCTGCTATCAACTTGCAGCCATTCCACTTTGAGAGACAGTTGTCTCAGATCTCACTCACTGAGCATGACTGGATCTGCTCTAAACTTCCCAGCACCCTGTCTGTGCTACAGCATCATGTATGCACTGCAGACAACTCCATGCAGAAGTTCACAGGTAACTGCTCACTGAAGGAAAAATCCTGCTGTATATTGGCAGAGAATCAGGCAGGCAGGAGGCCAGTTGGTAACCAATGAAAATGAGATAAGTGTCGTGTGAAGAATTGCAGCTTGGGATGCTCGCAGATAATATTTTGTTGTCTTTCAGTAATTGAGCCTCCACTGAGAGCAGTTTCTATTTGGAATCAGATGCGGATGATTAGGTTAAGAAGCAACTAGAATTCAATAAATACAAGATGAGTGATCGGAAGGTGGTGGGGCCATATGTTAGAAAGAGAAAAACTTAGAGGGAAGAACGTTTTTTAAAATATTTAATTAGATGCTGTTATGATGCAGCTTTTTACTGGCATGCTATACTTCCACATGAGATGTAAACTGAAGCCTTGGCCACTTCTGGTTTGGTCCCATAGCACATTTCATAAAATGTGATCCAGTTGTTTTGGCCAAATTCCAGTTTGAGTAGTTACATACTTACCACCCCTCGAAATTGGATGCTGTATCCATCTTCACCTCTTGTCGTAAACTGCCGTGTAAAATTATGATGCACGGTTAAGCTGCAGGCATGTTCCACCCCAGATGTGACTGCATTCTAGTGACAGGCCAGGTGATTCTGGGGTGCATGTGCATGTATGTGTGGTAAAGTGTTTTGGGATCCTTTGGCAATAAATGGAAGGTATTATTAGGAGATGCTATAAGTGGGAGAAAACCCGTCTGGAGAAACCCTGGATGTGAATGATGATCCACTAAATGAGCGTGAAAGATCCAAACCCAAATGTGCAGTCTCACTCTGTTTGGCTAAGCCAATAGTAATTCACCTGGAGATTTGAGTTTCTCCTGCAGAAACATGTGCACAGGCCTGCTCCCATACCAGCTGGTGGGAGGTGGAAAGGACAGCGTGTGAGACCTCAGCAAGGGCAACCACATTCTCCTAATGCTCTTGAGTCTTGTTTTTTACGCTGAAGGCGAATGCCACTGGTGGAGGTGGGCATGTGCAAATGGTCCAGCGAGCAACGAAAGAACTTACCTACAGTTCCCTCTGCTTCCCAGAGGAAATCAAAGCCAAAGGGATGGACAGCAAGGAAGATATTCCATATTACTACTATCGGGATGATGGCATCAAAGTCTGGGAGGTAATAAAGAGGTAGGAGACTCTGTGTGTCTATGACACTTCTGCTCTAAAAAGGAAGGGTAGAAACTCCATCCTGGGTTTCCAGGTTTATTTTGTCTGTCACTTTGGATCAAACATGCCTGTCTGTTCTTGCAAGTAAAAATGTGTGTTGGGGGGATGAGTGTTTGTTACCAGCTCTGCAAATTGAGCCTGGGCTCTGGGAGCCATGCTGGGTACTTTCCTTCTCATGTGTCTTGACCAGTGACAGAGATTCTGCTGGCCAAATTCTGCCCCCAGAGACACCTGTGCAGCCACATGCTTTTCAGTAGGATTGCACGGGGTTAAGCAAGGGTGGAATTTGGCCACAAGATGGAACATAATCAACTGTTCTGTCAGTGATGGATGAGCCAGAATAGAATCCATCTTCCTGTCCCAGAGCTGTTAGCTCGGCAGGGCCAACAGGCCTCATTCACACCAGAGAGTTGTGATTTCACATGTGGACAGGCAGTTAGTTTGGTTTGAGAGTGACTTACTCTTGCTTAAGCCAATTAGGCTTCAGCTAAACTGAGTTAAAGCCCTCTTGAATTGAAGGTAGATCCCCACCGGGATTTGCACTAGTTTCAAAAGCAATTTAAGTTAAACCAGTGTGCTTTCTCGTGTAGACAAGGCCTGAGTTTTGCCAGCAGCTAGGACTGTGTACACACACAGCAGATGCACTGAGTTAGAAGTCGCATTCTCAAACAGTCGTTTGAATCACACCTGCAGAACTGACTGATTCATGTGGCTGTTCTCCCGCGTGTTCTACTTTTCAAAAATTCTTGGTTCCCCCCCTTACGTTTTTTTTTTTTAAAAGCACTTTCGTCTCTGATCACATGACTTTTTCCAGTGATTTCAGTAAAGATAAAGCTGTACAGATTGCTGGGACTTTTTCAGGTGAAAAGCATTAGTGCATGTTCTTAATAGTCATCATATTTGGAAACTCTCCCGTGCTCAGCTCTTGGTTTGGCAGCTGTTTATCTTGAGTATCTCCCGACATCTTTAGATCCCAGATGAAAGGCACGGAAGTCCCATCTTTCATGTGATTATTTTCTTGATGCACCGGATGGTGTTTTTCTCCCCTTTACTGATTAATTTTGCTTATATGCCTTTACAAATACTGAATAGTACTTTACTCCATCGATAGCCCCATGGCAACCAATGGGAGTGCTTGCAGGTGCTAGACAGCATGGAGGGAGAGTGTCAGAATCTGGTCCTCAGTGAAACATCCTTCATTAACGAGTCGTTCAGTTTCTGAACTCTCAAATTGTACATGTTAGAGGGTCTGTGACACACTGACCTGTGAATGTCTTGTCATGCAGAGACCTAGTCACGGTGATTCTCCTAAGCACTAGAGTACACCTCAGCTAGGGTCCTCCGACACAGTAAGTGCCACTGTCAATATTGTTTGCTCTGTTCTTAAGCGGCTCAGATGTGGGGCGCAGATACTGGTCACTGCGGTCACTGGTCACACAGCAAATTACTCTTCCAGTTGTAGGCTAAACACAGTGCAGTGAAAGGAAGGCAATTCTGACACACAGGGGTTGATTTTGCACTGCTCTGCACCTGGTATAGTCCTCTGCATCTGGACGAGGTGAATCTAAAACACTGCCAGTGGGGTTAGTGGAGAACTGGGAGCATTTTATACCCCGGGGGAAGACAGTGGAGAATGTGGAGAGCTTTATCTTCAGCTGCTGCAGGATTTTGTGTAAGAGCACGTTGTGTCAGCAGCCCTTAAATAAATAAAATTTTATAAAATAAATAAATTAATAGAGATATACCTACTTCTAGAACTAGAAGGGACCCTGAAGGTTCATCAAGTCCAGCCCCCTGCCTTCACTAGCAGGACCAAGTACTGATTTTGCCCTAGATCCCTAAATGGCCCCCTCAAGGATTGAACTCACAACCCTGGGTTTAGCAGGCCAATGCTTAAACCACTGAGCTCAAGGGAAGAGTTGGAATAGAGAGAGGATGATCACTTAGTGCACCGGATTAGGAAGGAGCTGCAGGCAAAGAGTGTAAAGATGGAGGAGAGAAAGGGAGGTTTTGGCAGAAGGGAGTGTGAAGAAATGTCATCAGAGATCTAGGCAGAGCCTCAAAGGGGAAGGCAAGAAATGCAGACTTGGCTGGAGGGAGTCAAAGAACAGGGGTGGGGAGATCAGGGAATGACATCATTCTGAACAAGCTGAAGGAGATGTGCAAAGGCCAGAGATAATGCCATAGTTGCAGATGACTCAGAAGTGCTAGAGTGACTTCCTACCCTAGCCACATTGCCATCAATGAGGCCCTCTGAGATCATGGAGCCCTCCACTGCCTCCTGTCCTGGGAGCAAATGCATGTTCAGAAGGTTGCGGCCATGCCCATGCAATGTTTGATGTGCTCTCTGAGACACTATGGCAAAGGGTCTCCAGGAAATGACAGGGCTTCCCTTCTGCTCTTTGTTCCCTTGCTGTGGCTGAAGCTTCACAACAGATGTGATTGACATCTACTACGAGAGTGATGAGGTCGTGTGTGAGGACGTGGAGCTTCAGGCCTTCGTCAAGGACGTCTATGTCTATGGAATGAAGGGCAACAAGTCTTCAGGTGAGATGTGTAAGCCTGGTCATGGCTGAGTCTTCCATGGTGCCAGCCAACACTCAAAGCCACACACCCCAACACCTTGGAGTCTCTCCCTCCTGGTTTTGTGGTTAAGAAACTGGGCACAGGAGATCTGGTTTCTAATGTCTCTGTCCCTCAGATTGCTGTCTGTACATTGGGAATAACTGCACTTCATCTTGTCTGATTGGTATGTAAGCTTCTTGGGACAGGGGCAGTTTTGTGCATGTGCTGCCCCCAGCACAATGGGGCCTTTATTTTGGTCGGGGCCTCAGGACAATACAAATAATAAATAGAAAAGCATCTTTGATTCATCTAGTCCGAGCCCTGCCGTAAGCAGGGAGGGCACTGACTATACCCATATCTCCCTGCCCTTCACATTCACCCAATGTTGTGCCATCGCTGCCTTGCTATTAAGGTATTGCACACTTAGAGAGATGCAATCCTCACAGTGCTTTCAAAGCTAGATTCACCTTCGCTTTCTTGTCTCTCTGCTTCCCCGTTCTTGGAAGTTGCTGGCTGGAATTGGACCTGCCCATAGATTATGTGACTCTGGTCTCACCACCCTGTATATTCATCCTCCCTCCCCGTCCCCGCACAGTCTGGCCTCAAGGAAGGGTGGGGAAATCTCTGCTAGTGGGAAGAGCATTATGCACAGGAGACCCCCTACTCCCTTTTCTGCCCCCAGCTGTCTCCCATAGGTTAACAAAAGTGTGGCTTTCTCTGCAATCACCTCTTTGGAGCTCCACTTGGTTTTACCTAGTCTTAAGGGTGCCTGATATGAATATTTCTGTTCCTCCTCCCTTTGTTCCTCTGTGCAGGTTTAGAATTGCCATTTTCCCACCTCCCACCATCACTTCAATGCTGCCTTCAGGCTAATCGTACGTCATTGTCCCTCTGCCTCCTGGGTCATTTACTCGACAGACTTTTTAGACATAGCACAGCAATGTTTACTTCTGTACAACGTTGCCCAGCTTGAATTGTGAACTGAGGTGAAAAGGGAATGGCTAAGATTGCTCAGCTCTCATTCATGTCCTTAGCTGCTGGGGACCTGGTCAGAAGAAATAGAATAGAATTGTTTTAAAATATAAAAACACCCTTTTGCCTTCATATAGAACCTTTCACCTGAGGATCTCACAGGGCCTTACAAACATCAGTGAAGCCTTAAAATGCCCCTGTGAGGTGGGTCAGTGTATCCACCATTTTACAGATGGGTTGCTGAGGGTCAGAGAGGCCCCATGGCCACCTGGCAGATCAATAGCAGAAGCCAGGAACAGAAAGCCATGTGCTGTTTGACCTACTGCAGACCAATAACTCAGGTGTGCCATAACTGATCCAAACCTTATTTCCAGCTTTCTTCTCCTCCCCCTTTTAGGATTTCCGAAGACTATCAAGACCCGTGAGAAGCTATCGGAATATCTAACTGTGGCGATATTCACAGCGTCAGCCCAGCACGCGGCTGTGAATTTTGGTCAGGTACGAGTGTAGAAGAGTTGGACTCATTGCTGGAGCGCTACCCTCATGGCTGGGTGTGGAGCAGCAGCTCTCTTCTCACTGGGTGCCTCCTGTTGACCATCGTGCCGGTCCCACTGTGGCCCACCTCTTCTCGTGACTCAGCCCCCTGGCCAGTCATGTTTAGTCGCCTCCCTGCCGGAGAGTCTAACAAATAAATGTCCGATTTCCTTATGTCCAGTCTTTGGCCCCAACGCTGGGCCCTGTGATCTTTGCACATCCTTGTCTCAGGGCTTTCCATTATCCCTATCCCCTTATATCGGGGGGCTTCATGCCTCCTTCACCAGTGGCTGGTAGGAGATCCCAGGGTCTCCCTCTGCTGAGGGTTCCAGTCCAGGGACCCTCTGGTAAGCAGCCAAGGTCTGTTTATTCAGAGCCACCCCCAGCTTCCACCCTGGGCTTCTTCCTGCTGTGGTCTTTTCCCAGGCCTTCTCCCCCACCCTGTATCGCTAGGTTCACCCTTCTTGCAGGGCCAGGGCTCCCTGGGCTCCCCCTTGGACTCCTCCAACATAATCCCAAACCAACAGCTAAATCTCGAAACCAACTTCTGCCCTCCTCAGACTTGATCTTTCATCCTTCAATCCAACGCCCACAAGGGCTCTCTTCCTGGAAGTACAGCTCAGTATGAAGGCTCCCCATTGGAGCCTGCTCCACCCACCTGTGGCTGCTCCATGTCTCTGCGGTCCTCTAACCAGACTTCTCTACTCAGGAGAGGATCGCAAGGCCAATTCTCTCCCACACAACCTCTTTGATCCTCCCGTTGTCTCCACTCTCTACTCCCAGAGAGTGACTGCAGAATTTCTCCCTGCAGCAACCCCTTTCTGCTCCAGCCTGCCAGTCTTTAAAGCAACCAGCCAGCTCCTCCCCAGCTGAGATTCACCTTTAATTAAGCCTAGCTCACTCTTCAGATGCCGTCAGGTGGGTTAATTGGCCTCTCAGGCCCCCATTAACCCCTCTATTTCCTGCATGGGGTTCACACATTCTTATTTTCAAGAATAGTGCTCATATCAGTTGGGATGTGCAGCCGCAGTGGCTCAGACTGGGAACTTCTTTTTAAATGTATGTTTACACACTCTGTTGCCCTTCTATGCTAAAATACCTGTCTAGCCTCCTGCAAACACCATCAGAGTCCATGGGAACCTTGCGTTTTGAAAGGCCACTTATTTCAGTGCTTAAATATGGATTCTGGTGCCTAACTTGAGTCCCAGATTTGAACATTTTGGCTTCAGTGTTCAGATTATGGGTAACTTTTTCAAACATGCCTAAGTCCTGTTTCAGAAGTGTCTTAGAAGGCTAACTTTCATGGAAAGTCAATGGGCCTTCGACTCTTAGGTCATGTTGGGTAAAATTTTCAAAAGTGCAATAACCCCAACCAATGAGGAAGTGAATCTCAGGCCATCTGAAAGTTTACTGAGACACTTGCTGGTTTTAAAGTCCCACGATGGGGCTCACCATGCTACATTGCGAACAGAATGTTGGGAATCATTGTGAAAGGGATAGATAATAAGACAGAAAAGATCACATTGCCTCTATATAAATCTCTGGTATGCCCACACCTTGAATACTGTGTGCAGATGTGGTCCCACCACCTCAAAAAAGATATATTGGAATTGGGAAAGGTACAGAAAAGAGCAACAAAAATGATTAGGGGTATGGAACAGCTTCCATATGAGGAGAGATTAATAAGACTGGGACTTTTCAGCTTGGAAAAGAGACAACTAAAGGGAGATATGATAGAGGTCTATAAAATCATGACTAGTGTGGAGAAAGGAAATAAGGAAGTGTTATTTAATTTTTCACATAACACACGAACTGGGGGTCACCAAATGAAATTAATAAGCAGCAGGTTTAAAACAAACAAAAGGAAGTATTTCTTCATACAACACACAGTCAACCTGTGGAACTCCTTGCCAGAGGATGTTGTGAAGGCCAAGACTATAACAGGGTTCAAAAAATAACTAGATAAATTCATGGAGGATAGGTCCATCAATGGCTGTTAACCAGGATGGGCAGGGATGGTGTCCCTAGCCTCTGTTTGCCAGAGGCTGGGAATGGGCAACAGTGAGTGGATCATTTGATGATTACCTGTTCTGTTCATTCCCTCTGGGGTACCTGGCATTGTCCACTGTGGGAAGAGGGGATACTGGGCTAGATGGACCTTTGATCTGAACCACTATGGCTGTTCCTATGTTCTTATATTCTTACATAATAACAGGGGTATCCCAACATGCCCTGTGCTGGCAGTATACCCACCACAAAGCAGCCTACCTATAGAATCCTGTTTTTTCTTCAGTATTGAACAGCTCTGGAAAATAAAATGTATAATAATCTCCCCTTATCTCCTATGTGGAACAAATTAAGTGTCTCACCAGACTTGAATAGTCTTCCAGTGGGTCTGTCTGGACTACAAAAGAAGTGCTTTCCTAAACTCAGTTAGTTAACTCAAGTTAACCAACATGACTGAAAATGTCCCTTAATTTCTAGTGTAGACATACTTTAAGCCTTTTAAAATCCTGTTAGCTTGTCCTTTTATAACTTTGAGAGAGAGTCAAGGCTACAGCCAAGGCTAACATGATTTTAAACATGGTAAACTCCATCTACACTAGGTGTCAAGGGGTGTTTCAAGTCACCTGGCTAACCCTCAGCCCCAATAAAAGATATTACCTCACCTACCTTGTCTCTCTGGTATCCTGGGATCGACATGGCTACAATAACGCTGTATTAGTGACTTTCCTAAATGCCGATGGTTGTGATTTTCACTGCACCCTCTTGCTTTGTCTTGCATCTCTCAGTATGACTGGTGTTCCTGGATTCCCAACTCCCCTCCAACCATGCGGCAGCCTCCCCCTACAGAAAAGGGGACAGTCACAATTGAGCAGATTGTGGAGAGCTTGCCAGACAGAGGTCGCTCTTGTTGGCATCTTGGAGCTGTCTGGGCCTTGAGCCAGTTCCAGGAGAATGAAGTAAGTTCAAGACCTTGTCTGTTACCTCTCAGGAGTTTGACTGCTCGGGGTTCACTCACCTCACAAGTCAAGGAAGGGGTTAACATTTTTCACTTGAATACTTGTGGAACCACAGAACCGGTTGTTTTGTGACCTCAATTCTTCCCACTACTTGGGCAATGATATCATAGCTGCTAGTCCTGTTGGCAAGTGGGCTGTGCACTGCCAATTGCTGTATCTCTATCGTGGCTCCAACCAAGAGGGTACTGTGACCTAGAGTTATAGGAGAGGGCAGAAGGAGGGTCATGGCAAAACCACATAAACTGGGAGCCAGGAGATCTGGGTTCTGTTCCTGGCTCTTCGCAAGTCGCTTTGCCTCCCACTGCCTGTTTCCTCCTCTGTAAATGGGACAATGATAGTCACCTACCTTGCAAAGGGGCTGTGTGGCCAAATTCATGCAGGTTTGTGGAACACATTTTGAAGGGATGGCAGTTGAGTGAGGGTACGTACAGTAATAACTCTGTGTAAGAAGAGATAAGCCTCAGCTCAAAGGGTGAAAAAGTGGAAGCTTCCTAGGGACACTCTGGAGTAGTTGCCCAAAGCAGGGAGCTGCATGATGGCAAAAAGGTATGTGGTGCGGCTTTTCTTTAAAATCCAAGCAGACCAAAGTCTCCAGCAGCAGCGCTGAAGTGTCCCAGGAGAGGGGGTTGCATTGCTGCAAGATGGGACATTTAGACAGAACAGCTGGGGCTCCAGGGTTTATTTCCAGCCTACCCCAAGAGTGATTTCTTTGTGTCTTCTATGATTAGCTGTTCCTGGGTATGTACCCAGATGAGCACTTCATAGAGAAGCCGGTGAAACAGGCCATGATGAAATTCCGCAAGGATCTCGATGAGATCGTGAGCGTCATCACTGAACGGAACAAGAACAAAAAACTACCCTACTATTACCTTTCCCCAAACCGCATCCCCAACAGTGTCGCTGTCTGAACGGAGCTCCATGAGAGGTTGAAAGTTTGGAAAGCTCCATGACACGTACCACTTATGAGCAGGCCATCAGCAAAACAAGAAGCAATTCAGACTTCACTCAAAGTGGACCCTGCGTGGTTTTTGAGTTACAAAATAAGTTTGGTTCTTACTTTAATCATCTTACATGTTAATTATTATCAGGAAACATCAGTTCAGATGTGTTCAGAAGTTCATCTTAAACATTTTTATAAATATTCAGACCCAGCAGTGTTTGCAAGCCAAATTGTGCATGTGATCAGGAAAGTTCAGATGACTAGAAACTGACTGAAAACAGAAACAGACCGGTCTATTCACATCTCACGCTTAACTCAGCTTGGTCAGCAAAAATACACATCATCAGGCGCAGCAAGTAAATTAGATTTTAATTCTGTTTTAATAAATGGCAATGATATCAGGAACACAACAAAGCAAATTTACTTTTTAAAACTGGGCTTGTAAATCCAATTTTTAATGTATTTTTTAATCTTAGTCATAAACTTCCTGATTTGGAACCAGAAATAGAAGCCAGAAAATATCATTGTGCATTAATATGAAGTGGTGTGGTCTCATGTGGAAGGAGGCTACAGTAATTTTTTTGAATCTGGTTATCTTTCTACATGAAATTTTAAAAGTTCTCTTCTCAGTGTCTTTCAACAGATGTTCTGTAGTATTGCGTATGGACAGACTTTTCGCTAGCACAGCAATAAATGTGACTGAGAAGTGCTTTTGCTCAGTTTGTTTCTTGGCTGAGGTGGGTGGTTTTCAGGGTTTGGTTCACCTTTTTTGTTTAGTTTAGGTACAATATGGGCTCAGTGTTTAGAAATGAAAATCTGAGGTTGTAGATCAAGAGGGCTGGTATGGGAATAGAAAGGCCCCAGCGCCTCTGAAATCAGCTTCTCAGTGTCTGCCCCATTCAGCACAGTTCACCTTCTTTATCAGAAGGCCTCTTTCATTAAGTAACTATTTTTTGTCAGTACCAATGAGTAGTTAAGATCAGCTTCACTGGCTGTGTGCATGTACATAGACTGCAGAAACACCCCCACCCTGTCCCCCTCCAGCATGCACATACAAGGATACCTAAGTGTTAGAAAGATCAGGGACATAGAACAATCTGTGTTTTGCTTCCATGGCCTTTTAGCTGAAAACCCCAAATCTTGACCTTGATCTTCACAGTATCTAATCAATAAATAGAACAGCTTCTTTCCGAAAGCTTGGGATGGGACTAGTGTGTGAAAAGGCCCTGGACCAGTTTGAATCAGGGCTCTTTGGTGTCATCTAACAGTTCCACATTTTCTCTTTGTGCTGCATTGAAGTCACTAGGCTTGACTAATACGTGATCTGGCTGCCACTGCATGACACTATGCATTTTTGCAAATAATTTCTTGGAAAAAGGAGAGTACCGTTGGTTATAAAGAAACTCAGTACAAAAGGCTAAATTCATTTGTGGTGTAACCTCATTGGTGTTACACCATAAATGAAGTTGGTCCACTCTTTTTTTTTTTTTTTTAACACAGTAATAATGAATGTAGAAATGAGATTAGGGAAATGTAAAGGGAAGGTTTGTGCTTTTGCTAATAACACTCTTGGTTATTTCTCTCACATTTTGTTGCCTGAAATATGCCCTTGTGCCCTTACAGAATGTATTCTCCATTGATAAGTCTGTTTTGCTAATGGAATAAAACTGAACAAGAAAATCAGTCTGAATATTTTATTTCTGAATATCAACTGTGATCAACGATTACAGAGGCTCCATATATACCAAAAGCCAACAGATGTAAAGGCATTTTATGAATTAGTACAGTTCACAATTTAGAGATGGTCACACTTCTGCAGTTAAAGAAATATGGTCATTTTCACTATTAACATAAATTTTAGAAAATGGTGCCATTAAAACGTGCATGTTTTATATCCCCCCATGTTGCATATCCCCCACTTTGGTTTGTGGAAAGGGAAAGCCAAATAGATTTCATACATCTTACACTACAAACTGTTTTCCTGCCCCCACTGAATAACAGCAGCAAATGCGGAAGGTAAAACCACTTCCTCCTGGGCGATAATATATTTGAAGTTGATGTGCCTTTCTTTGACCACAGTACCTAAAAAGTGCTGACTGCAGGAGTAAAGCTATGTATTTGTTTAGCAATCGCAGGGTCTTTACCAGGGGATCAGATGTCTTTGTGTGCAAGTGGCACAAAACAAAGCTACACTAGAAAATGCTGCAGAAGCTATGGTCTCTGGTATATTTGGTGCACGCTTTCTGATTATGAAACTAATTTGCACTGTCAAAAATTCTATTTACAGAAATTAAAAACAAACTGAAGGAGCCAGTCGCTCGCTTGCAACTCTTGTTTTCTGTCACTGGCACTCGATGGTGGCGTAAAAGTAGAATTGCCAGGTATACCTAGAGCACTGACACTGAATTGATAGCAGCCAGTCTGATCCAATCTCAGGAGAACCAAAGTCGCCTGATGAGTCTCCCATTCCAGAGTCCAGTGAGCTGGTTGATGCTAGAGTCCATATGGATGACAGACCCTTCCTTCCATACTGGCTGGAAAGTGAGTCAGTATAAGAGTCTCTGTGCTGCTATGGAGAACCATGCTCCAAGTGTTCAGCCTACTTTTGCCTCCAGTTAGTGGACCGGAGGAATTATCCCCACCCACTGGCACAGAGCCGTATTGATCCATTAGTCCCAGACACACCACCTCTCTCTCAGCCAAAGGCTCATGGGCCTCCACCTGTATCCAGTGATTTGGAACTGGTTGGGGCTACGTGAAGGAGAACTGGAACTCTCCTGCCTCATTTGTTTCAGACCAGTGAGGTAAAAGTACACAAGCCATGCCGTTCAGAGGAGACTTTCTCCCAAGCCTTTTAATCGATGAGTATGATGCCTGTCCATACTCACAAAACACCTAGAACCTGACCTTTCCCCCCCAATCCTCCCTCTTAGGACCAGAGAGAATGTCACAGGTGCAAACTGACTTGCAAGTGAATGCCCTACATTTTATCTTCATGCACTAATGACAACCAAATGACCTACAAAGATGGTTAATAGATTCCTGCTCACCAACCTGATCCAGGTCCCACTGAAATCTATGTGTGCCTTTCAGCTGACTTCGCAGGGAGATGGTTCAGGCCCAGGAACACAGCACCAGGTGCTAGGAGCAGCTGCAAACAGAAAACCAAGGGAGAGGGGGGCTCTCACACCAAGGTAAAAAGCTCAGCTCTGCAGCTGGTGGAGCTACATCAATTCCAAAGCCAGAAGGAACCACTGTGATCATCCAGTATTAGACTGGCCAGAGAACTGCCTCGAACTAATTCCTATTGCAAATCTTTTAGAAGAACATCCAGTTTTGATTTAGTAAATTGCCAATGATGGAGAATCCACCACAACCCTTGGTAAATTATCCCAGGGTTAATTAGCCTAACTGGTAAAAAATTTACACCAGCTTTCCAGTTTGAATTTGTCTAACTTAAACTTCCAGCCTGCCTCACCAAGGCTTCTCATAGGGTGACCAGACAGAAGATGTGAAAAACTGGAATAGGGGTGAGGGGATGGGTGTAATAGGAACCAATATAAGAAAGACTATAAAATTAGGATATCTGGTCACCCTAGCTCCCCCCTCCCTGGGCTCCAGGTGTCTTCATTTAAGCCCAATTGGCATGTATGGCTAAGAGCCAGAGCCAGTGTCACCCTGGGACAGGGAGATGCACATCCATTCTTAGCCACAAGCACTGAGGTCTTAGTCACTTTTCAGCTGGGCTGAGGATGCTGCCCCATGGACCCAAAGGCAGCAGCTGGTTTCTAACTTGTGTGATGGCTCCAATGCTACTTGCGTGCTCCTGACATGGTTCCATGGCTCATCAGAGAGCTGTGGATTCCCGTAGCTGAGAGGGGCAGCATGGGGGCTGGTCTCTCTCCTGCCCTGTTCTCAGTGGAGAGCTCTCTGACAGCAGGAGCAGAGAGAGGATCCAGAGATCTTTCCCACACCAGGGAGAGAGGGATCTTCAGAGAAGGGATTCAGCTGGGGATTGTCACTCATTTGCCCAGCTCATCAGGCCTCAGCAACCTGGGGCCTGTGCTGGCCCCATAGCACCCAGCCCCAAGTAGGATTGCCAACTTGCAGAAAATTGAACACCCTTGCCTGCTCCTGCCTTGAGGCCCTGCCCCTTCTCTGAGGCCCCACTCTATACTCATCCATGCCCTCCGTCACTCACTCACCCCCACCCTTGTTCACTCAGTCATTTTTACTGGGCAGAGAGGGTGAGGACTCCAGCTGGGGATGTGGACTGTGGGGTGGGGATGGGGATGAGGGGTTTGGGGTGTAGGAGAGGGTGCCGGGCTGGGGCCAAGTGGTTCAAAGTGTGAGGAGGGGCTTTGGGCTGGGACAGGGGGTTGGAGTACGGGAGGGGAGTGAGACTTCTGGCTGGGGGTGTGTGGGTTTTGGGGTGGGCCTGGGGGGCTTTAGGTTCAGAAAGGGTCTGGGGCTGAGGGGTTTGGAGTGGAGAGAGGGCTCTGGGCTAGGGCAAGAGGTTGGGGTGTGGGAGGGAGGATGAGGGCTCTGGGACTGCTGGCTCTGGGATGGGGTCAAGGGGTTTGGAGTGTGGGAGGGGGCTCTGGGTTGGGGCCAAGGGGTCTGGAGTGCAGGAGGGGGCTCAGAGCAGGGGCAGGGGTGGAGGAGGGGGTGCAGGGAGTTTGGGTGTGGGAGGGAAGAGCATTGGGGCACAGCTTCCAGGCAGCGCAGACCTCAGGCAGCCCCGGCATTTCCCAGGGATGGAAGAAGTCTGCGCAGCTCCCATGAAGCTATGGCATGTCCCTCATCTTCTAGACAGAGGGGCAGCCAGGGGGCTCCCTGGCCTGTCCCCACCCACAGGTGCTTTCCCCACAGCTCCCATTGGCTGCAGTTCCCAGACGGTAGCTGCCAGGGTCCCTCTTCAACTAGGTGTTCTGGTCAAAAACCATACCCTTGCAACCCTAACGTCATTGAGGGGAAGAAGGGGAGGGTGAGCCCTGGTAGAATGCAGTGAGGGGAGCAGCAGGTTCAGCAGGCTGAAGGGGGCAATTTTTGTGATCGGTTGCTGTTTGTATTTTGTTACCAATCAAACAATTTTTTTTAAAAATTTCTCCAGTTTGGAGTGGGGGGTGTCTTGCTGGGCCATGAACCAGGGAGGGAGTATGACATACTGGGGTCAAATTCAGACTGAGTAGGTGTGTCATCCCAGCCCTTTAAGTGGGGGTGCCCTTTACAATGCCTTGCTGCTGTAGCCACAAACCTGAACTGCTCTCAAACAGCCTTCTGCATATAAGTCACACCCAGCCATGTCTGGGTGTGCTGTAGCTGGCCAGCCAGGCCTTGGCTCCTGCCAACCTGGGTTATGCTGCAAGGTAACCTCCCCACAGCACAGTCCCCAGTCCAGTCTGTACGTCCTGTACTGCCCAGCCCTCTCCTGCCCAGTCCAAATACATTGAGTCTGTTACTCCTTTAAGAGCACAGTACTTGTTACCCCGCCCCATGGCATTAGCCAGCCACTTTAATATGAATACACTGAATTAGCAAAAATACTAAAACAAGTTTATTAACTGCAGAGAGAGATTTTACATGAGTACAAGTAATGAGGCATAAAAGGGTACAAGAAAATGAAAGACATGATGCTTACTGGTGCCTAACTTTGATTCAAAGGAAAGTTTTCTCACTACATGCTTTCAGCTGGCTTTCTGACCAAAATCTTTAAGTCAAGCCACCCTGCCCCCAAGTCCAACAGCTGCTTCCTTTCTCTCTCCAGGGGCAGTGACTGCAGTGGTCAGGGAGAGACAGAGGAGAGTGCCTTGGGGTGTTTGTTCCTCTTTTTTATAGTTTTAGTTCCCCTCTTGAAAAACATTTCCAGCTGAGAACTAGCACTAGGAGTCTATATAGAAAGCTGTGCTCTGCTTGGTTTTCTCTCTCTTTGAACTTGTTCCCCACCCTGTCCTGCTTGATGATGCTGGTTACTGCTTAAATGCAAATTAAGCAGCGCACACATTCCTTTGGCTGTTTGGATACTGTAAGGTAGTGGACTCACCCCTGTGGCGCCTCCTGCTGGTGGTCTCAGGGAATTAGCTCTCCAGCTGTTGGAGCACCCTCTGCAGGCCAGTGTCCCACTACCACTTGGCCCCCATGTCCCTCCTGGACCCAGTGCCCTGGTATCTGGAGCGCTGCCCTTTGGCAGTAACCCCTCAGTCTTAGAGTCTCCCCACCCCTGGGACCACCCCTCACCCACTAGCCCCACCTCACCTCAGTATACAACTACTGCCAGTCATTGTCTAACCCCACGCCCTGGGACAACCTCCAGTAGCAGCCTACTCATCACTGGCAAGGATGGGTTTGGACCTGCTGCCTTTGCCTACCCCTAGGCTGCCCTCTGCAATCCCCAATACCTATTAGCCCAATGCTAGGTCACAGCCTGGGGCTTTCCAGGCTGGAGCTCCCCAGCTTCTCTGCCTTTCCCCAGTCCTGCTCCACTCAGGTACCCTGTGCCTAGCTCCCTGCAGCCAGGCCCTTCTCCCTCTACAGCCAGAGAGAGACTGTTTGCTTAAGTTCGTGGCTCAAGCCTTTATAGGGCCAGCTGGGCCTGAATTGGGGCATGGCCCCAGCTGAGCCTGCTTCCCACTCAGCTTGGGCTGTTCTCCTAGGGCTGGTTTTAACCCCGTCAGGGCTGGAGCGAGTAACCACCCTGCTACAGTACCATACTAAGGAATCTTATAACTTCCCATATAATGGTGCCACAGGTATTTTACCGGCCACAACTGACCTGCAAATTATCTTGTCAAGAGAAAAAAAAAACCCTCATCAGGCATTCTTTGGACAACAGTTATTACAGTATTGAATACAGTAGTATAGTCTATCATATAGGGCTACGGCCAGGACCCCCAAACTCTGTCTGGGAGAGACAGTGGCAGCCCCAAAAATCCTGCTCTACAGGAAGCGTGGCAGTACTTACCCTTCCCCACCCCAACCATCCTCTGTTTGTCTCCATTCCTCTGACCCCCTGTTCCTCCAAAGCTCCCCTGCATTGAGTCAATGGGGGGCTGCTTCTTCCCCTCTTCCCTCCACAGGAGACACTGAGTGGGGCTGAGAGAGGCGGCAACATTAGTTGTGAATGGTGATCGGGGAGGTGGGGGGGGGCAGGCAATAGGTGTACTGTGCTTATTCCAGCTCCTTTGAACTGACAGGTTTTCAGCGTGCCAGTCATGGCACCTAACTTCACCCTCCTTTCCTAAGGGAAAAGCCCCAGCTTTCTTGTTTGCCTGGCTGCCGAACCCCAGTGTCTCAGGCAGGCCCTGATTTGTAGTGATTCAGCTCACACTTATGTCCTGAGCCAGCTGAGACTCAGAGCCCCTTTTCCTGAGAAGCTGGTAAAGTTCCTCTTTTTGCCCTGCCTTTTTTCCAAAAGGCAACAAAGCAGCTCTGTCTCAGCTGTTTCCTCCACTATGTGCTCTTTTCTGATTTATAGGGCCTCTGCCAAATTCTGGTTTCACGAGAAACCCATTCCCCTATAAGTGGGGAGCTAGTGGGGCACCGGCCACGCCATTTCTAAACCACAGTTCATAACCCACCCAAGCAGTTAGCTCACTCAGCAAATGGTTCTCAGAGCACAAAGAAGAGCAGAGTGGTTAATAGATGTTTAAAAATTAAATTGCTGTACATATTTACAGTAAACAGTCTAGCTCTATTAATATATTTCATGTTAGAAGTTTTTTTTTAAGTCATCTGCAATCTTGCTGTGCCCGTTTTGAATAAGTCTCTCATTTGGCTATTCTGGGAAGGTCCTGGTGGACAGCTCTGCTCTCAGTGAAGAGCGGAGAAGTTACTATTTCTGATATCCGGATCAGTGAAAAAAACAACCACACTAAATCCTGTGGTAGCCTGAGGTGTTGACAGCTACTTTGCTGCAAACCGCCCATGTTGTTTAGGGTTGACTGGCACAGAGGGGAGGGGGAAGAGAACAGGGTGTGGGTGTTCAGATGGCTGTCCATCTCCCATGCGCTATGTACACATGAAAATGATAATCCCTATATGTAATATGATCTCTAGAGTGTTGGCACAATACCCAGCTGAGTCCATATGATCTAGTTACACAGATAAATAGAGATCTCATATTTGTAAATCACATTCTCCATTGAGTTAAAGGAAAGCAGTGGGGGGGAGGGGGGAAATAGTTCCATAATGCACAGCCCCAAAATTCTTTACTCCAGCCCTGCAAGTAGGGCCATGGGAACAGGCTACAAATATTTAATGGTTGTAACCCCCAGACAGCACGAGGGAGCAGTCAGGGCAGTAAGAAGGGCTGGAGGTGGATTAAAGGGAAAGGCAAGGTCAGACTGACTGTCAGGAGAAGTTTCCCAGCAGTGCAAGCGCCCCATGTGAGGAGCAATCTTCTAAGGGACGTGGGGGAACTCAGTCACTGGAGAAGCTGTACAGTAGAGCAGACAGAGGAGTCTCTATGCAGGAGTTTGGCCTTGGGGCTTCCAGCCCTACACATCTATGATTGTATCTACCCTGTTGAGACCAGTCCTGCACCAGACCCTGGGGAAGAGGAACGGGGGATACTAACGCAGCAGGGCTCCTGTGGCAACATCACTGCTATGGCTCTGTGAGGGCTTGGGCAGCCTTGACTCTTACAGCCATTGCAGGGGCTGGCCCCCAGAGAACCTAAGGTGACCTGAAGCTGACTTAGGCATGGGACTCACAGACCTCCCGACGCCTCATAAATAGGGAAACAAAATCTTACTAAGTGATGCAAGGTTCCTGTAGTTCTCCAGCATGACTTCTTTGGGCAATGCCCTCTGCATCTTGTCCAGATAGCCTGTTCTGCAGCACTGATATGCACCATCTCCTGAAAAGTCCTGCAACAGCAGCACCCTCCACTCCCTCTCAGATCCTGCTGCCCAGTGACCATCCCCTGCTCAGCCACAGGCTAGTGTGAGGCCAAGGGCTCTGCCTAGGTGACCTCCTGCTAACATCAGCTTGGCTTACTGGTCTTTTATGCTCAGAGGGGCTGAAGGAGGGCGGAGGCGCTGACAGGCCTGTGGCTAAGGCACTGGAGTAGGAGACAGGAGTTGAGTTCCCAGCTCTCTCTATGTGACCACAGCTGAAGCTCTCTGGCCTCATCACACAGGTGTTTAATGATGATGCTCCCCCTCCTTCTTAAGGGCTGGTGAGAACATGCTGATTAACAATGGGCCAATGGTCAGATACTACAGTGATGGGTACAAACACCTGGACAAAAGAAGCGGCAGAAGGAAAAAGGCAGCTGAGGAGCAAGATAGAGTGTGGACTTTAAGTGGGGAGGGCAGGGGAAGATTCCAATTTCACAAATGAAACAGTTGCATTAAACTAGTAAGGAACCTGTTGCCTTGTGGCAAGTTGGTGGAGGTAACGTGCCTACATCCTTAGCCACCCAGTATCCCCTGCGACTCATCTGCAGTACTGGAGAAGGGCCAGGCCATGCAGGAAACGTTTCCCGCAGCTGCAGCCTCTTTTCCCTAGAGTGTCTGCGATGCCCAGGAAGGGCAGGGCTGGCATGGTGTGGCCTTCCCACAGCTAGAGCATTGATAGCTCATTGCCTCTGTGTGGATTCCATGGTGGGCACTAGGGGGATACACTCTGCCTGAAACATTTCCCACACTTCATCCCATTGCTGCCCTCTCTCTATTATACTCTGGAGGGAATTCTGTGCCACTGCACACAGAGAATTCATGTCCCCTGCAGACACCTCTCACCCACCCCCAGCCTGCAGAAAATACATTCTACCAGGGAGGGACTGCAATTATGCATTTCACCCACCAGAGGCTGCTGTAGCACTAGATGAGAGGGCAACCAGCCACACAGAGGGAGGAGGAAAGGCTGCGTTCCTCACAGCAGCCTGCCAGGTGAGGCAGCACAGAATATGAGAGGACAGACAGAGTGCAGCTTTGGGGAGGAGGGGGGATCACAGATGGGGGTTCAGAAAGGCTAGTGGGGGGGCAGACTGAAACAGGTGCACAAGAGCTAATGGGTAACTATTGAGCTGGGGCTGAATGTGAGTGGGGATGCAGGGACCCATTGGATGGGGTGGTGGAGGAGTTCAGGGGGGAGGAGAGAAGGGAGGGTGGCTGAGTGGGGCTGCAGGGACACATGGGCACAGGTGCAGATGTGTCTGACTGAATGGGAGAGGTTGGGGCGGGGAGTCAGCCAAGGACTACATGGGGGAAGCTCCCCAACAAGCCTTCCCACTTCCCCTCCACAACAAAACTGTTCCGTACTTCACCTACCCACACCCAACAACCCTCCAGGTTCACTCCCACACTACTACTTCCCTCTCCCTCAGCTCCTTCATTACCCCTGACTCCCCCAAGCCTTTGCACCGCTTCTAAGGGGTGTGGGAAATACATTTCCGTATTGTAGTTTAAATGACTTATAACTCAGAGTTCTGTATTAATATTCCTAGTAAGAAATCTATTTGTCAAAAAACATTTCCTAAAGCTTGTTTGTTGTATATTTACAGACATACCTGCTGATGGGTATTTTGAAATAAATTACCAAAATAATTGAAACTGGCATGATTATACTGTGTTATTTTGACAACTAAAATATGCAGAATTTTTAAATATTGTGCACAGAATTTTTCATTTTTTGGTGCAGAATCCCACAGGCGTACTGTTACGCTGGCTCTTAGATGTCTCCTCCAGCTCAGCGCATTGGGCATTGTTCCGGCTTGCATTTTCTGCTAATACCCCAAGCATTTCCTTCCTCAGCTCATAGACTCATAGACTTTAAGGTCAGAAGGGACCATTATGATCATCTAGTCTGAACTCCTGCACAAAGCAGGCCACAGAATCCTACCCGTCCACTTCTATAACAAACCCCTAACCTATGTCTGAGTTATTGAAGTCTTCAGATTGGGATTTGAAGACCTCAAGCTGCAGAGAATCCTCCAGCAAGTGACCCGTGCCCCATGCTGCAGAGGAAGGCGAAAAACCTCCAGGGCCTCTGCCCCGGAGGAAAATTCCTTCCCGACCCCAAATATGGCAATCAGCTAAACCCTGAGCATGTAGGCAAGACTCACCAGCCAGCACCCAGGAAAGAATTCTCTGCAGTAACTCAGATCCTATCCCATCCCATATAACATCCCATCACAGACCACTGGGCATACTTACCTGCTGATAATCTAAGATCAATTGCCAAAATTAATTGCCAAAATTAGGCTATCCCATCATATCATCCCTTCCATAAACTTATCAAACTTAGTCTTAAAGCCAGATATGTCTTTTGCCCCCACTACTCCCCTTGGAAGGCTGTTCCAGAACTTCACTCCTCTAATGGTTAGAAACCTTCATCTAATTTTAAAGTCTAAACTTCCTAGTGTCCAGTTTATACCCATTTGTTCTTGTTTCCACATTGGTACTAAGCTTAAATAATTCCTCTCCCTCCCTAATATTAATCCCTCTGATATATTTATAAAGAGCAAGCATATCCCCCCTCAACCTTCTTTTGGTTAGGCTAAACAAGCCAAGCTCTTTGAGTCTCCTTTCATAGGACAGGTTTTCCATTCCTCGGACCATCCTAGTAGCCCGTCTCTGAACCTGTTCCAGTTTGAATTCATCCTTCTTAAACATGGGAGAACAGAACTGCACACAGTATTCCAGATGAGGTCTCACCAGTGCCTTATATAACGGTACTAACACCTCCTTATCTTTGCTGGAAATACCTCGCCTGATGCATCCTAAAACTGCATTAGTTTTTTTAACGGCAATGTCACATTGGCGGCTCATAGTCATCCTGTGAACAACCAATACTCCAAGGTCCTTCTCCTCCTCTGTTACTTCCAACTGATGTGTCCCCAATTTATAACTAAAATTCTTATTATTAATCCCTAAGTGCATGACCTTGCACTTTTCACTATTAAATTTCATCCTATTACTATTACTCCAGTTTACAAGGTCATCCAGAGCTTCCTGTATGATATCCCGGTCCTTCTCTGTGTTAGCAATACCTCCCAGCTTTGTGTCATCTGCAAACTTTATTAGCATATTCCCACTTTTTGTGCCAAGGTCAGTAATAAAAAGATTAAATAAGATTGGTCCCAAAACTGATCCCTGAGGAACTCCACTAGTAACCTCCTTCCAGCCTGACAGTTTACCCTTTAGTATGAACCGTTGTTGTCTCCCCTTTAACCAGTTCCTTATCCACCTTTCAATTTTCATATTGATCCCCATCTTTTCCAATTTAACTAATAATTCCCCATGTGGAACCGTGTCAAATGCCTTACTGAAATCGAGGTAAATTAGATCTACTCATAGACTCATAGACTCTAGGACTGGAAGGGACCTCGAGAGGTCATCGAGTCCAGTCCCCTGCCCTCATGGCAGGACCAAATACTGTCTAGACCATCCCTAACAGACATTTATCTAACCTACTCTTAAATATCTCCAGAGATGGAGAATCCACAACCTCCCTAGGCAATTTATTCCAGTGTTTAACTACCCTGACAGTTAGGAACTTTTTCCTAATGTCCAACCTAAATCTCCCTTGCTGCAGTTTAAGCCCATTGCTTCTTGTTCTATCATTGGAGGCTAAGGTGAACAAGTTCTCTCCCTCCTCCTGATGACACCCTTTTAGATACCTGAAAACTGCTATCAGGTCCCCTCTCAGTCTTCTCTTTTCCAAACTAAACAAACCCAATTCCTTCAGCCTTCCTTCATAGGTCATGTTCTCCAGACCTTTAATCATTCTTGTTGCTCTTCTCTGGACCCTCTCCAATTTCTCCACATCTTTTTTGAAATGCGGTGCCCAGAACTGGACACAATACTCCAGTTGAGGCCTAACCAGCGCAGAGTAAAGCGGAAGAATGATTTCTCGTGTCTTGTTTACAACACACCTGTTAATGCATCCCAGAATCATGTTTGCTTTTTTTGCAACAGTATCACACTGTTGACTCATATTAAGCTTGTGGTCTACTATGACCCCTAGATCTCTTTCTGCCATACTCCTTCCTAGACAATCTCTTCCCATTCTGTATGTGTGAAACTGATTGTTCCTTCCTAGGTGGAGCACTTTGCATTTATCTTTATTGAACTTCATCCTGTTTACCTCAGACCATTTCTCCAATTTGTCCAGATCATTTTGAATTTTGACCCTGTCCTCCAAAGCAGTTGCAATCCCTCCCAGTTTGGTATCGTCCGCAAACTTAATAAGCGTACTTTCTATGCCAACATCTAAATCGTTGATGAAGATATTGAACAGAACCGGTCCCAAAACAGACCCCTGCAGAACCCCACTTGTTATACCTTTCCAGCAGGATTGAGAGCCATTAACAACTACTCTCTGAGTACGGTTATCCAGCCAGTTATGCACCCACCATATAGTAGCCCCATCTAAATTGTACTTTCCTAATTTATCTATAAGAATATCATGCAAGACTGTATCAAATGCCTTACTAAAGTCTAGGTATATCACATCCACCGCTTCTCCCTTATCCACAAGGCTCGTTATCCTATCAAAGAACGCTATCAGATTAGTTTGACATGATTTGTTCTTTACAAATCCATGCTGGCTATTCCCTATCACCTTACCACCTTCCAAGTGTTTGCAGATGATTTCTTTGATTACCTGCTCCATTATCTTCCCTGGCACAGAAGTTAAACTAACTGGTCTGTAGTTTCCTGGGTTGTTTTTATTTCTCTTTTTATAGATGGGCACTATATTTGCCCCCTTCCAGTCTTCTGGAATCTCCCCCGTCTCCCATGATTTCCCAAAGATAATAGCTAGAGGCTCAGATACCTCTTCTATTAACTCCTTGAGTATTCTAGGATGCATTTCATCAGGCCCTGGTGACTTGCAGGCATCTAACTTTTCTAAGTGATTTTTTACTTGCTCTTTTTTTATTTTCTCTTCTAAACCTACCCTCTTCCCGTAAGCATTCACTATACTAGACATTCCTTCAGACTTCTCAGTGAAGACCGAAACAAAGAAGTCATTAAGCATCTCTGCCATTTCCAAGTCTCCCGTTACTGTTTCCCCCTCCTCATTGAGCAGTGGGCCTACCCTGTCCTTAGTCTTCCTCTTGCTTCTAATGTATTGATAAAAAGTCTTCTTGTTTCCCTTTATTCCCATAGCTAGTTTGAGCTCATTTTGCGCCTTTGCCTTTCTAATCTTGCCTCTGCATTCCTGTGTTATTTGCCTATATTCATCCTTCGTGATCTGACCTAGTTTCCATTTTTTATATGACTCCTTTTTATTTTGTAGGTCACGCAAGATCTCAAGGGTAAGCCAAGGTGGTCTTTTGCCACATTTTCTATCTTTCCTAACCATTGGAATAACTTGCTTTTGGGCTCTTAATAGCGTCCCTTTGAAAAACTGCCAACTGTCCTCAGTTGTTTTTCCCCTCAGTCTTAATTCCCATGGGACCTTACCTATGAGCTCTCTGAGCTTACCAAAATCCACCTTCCTGAAATCCATTTCCTTTGTCTAAATAATCTGTTACCTTCTTAAAGAAGGAGATCAGGTTGGTTTGGCATGATCTACCTTTTGTAAAACCATGTTGTAATTTGTCCCAATTACCATTGACCTCAATGTCCTTAACTACTTTCTCCTTCAAAATTTTTTTCCAAGACCTTACATACTACAGATATCAAACTAACAGGCCTATAGTTAATCGGATCACTTTTTTTCCCTTTTTTAAAAATAGGAACTATGTTAGCAATTCTCCAGTCGTACGGTACAACCCGAGTTTACCGATTCATTAAAAATTCTTGCTAATGGGCTTGCAATTTCATGTGCCAGTTCCTCTAATATTCTTGGGTGAAGATTATCTGGGCCCTCTGATTTTGTCCCATTAAGCTGTTCAAGTTTGGCTTCTACCTCAGATGTGGTAATATCTACTTCCATATCCTCATTCCCATTTGTCATCCTTCCATTATCCCTAAGCTCCTCATTAGCCTCATTAAAGACCGAGGCAAAGTATTTATTTAGATATTGGGCCATACCTAGGTTATCCTTAACCTCCATTCCATCCTTAGTGTTTAGCGGTCCCACTTCTTCTTTCTTTGTTTTCTTCTTATTTATATGGCTATAGAACCTTTTACTATTGGTTTCGATTCCCTTTTCAAGGTCCAACTCTACATGGCTTTTAGCCTTTCTTACTTTATCCCTACATGTTCTGACCTCAATAAGGTAGCTTTCCTTGCTAATCCTGCCCATCTTCCACTCCTTGTAGGCTTTCTGCTTTTTCTTAATCACCTCTCTGAGATGATTGCTCATCCCACTTGGTCTGCAACTCCTGCCTATGGTTTTTTCCCCCTTTCTTGGGATGCAGACTTCTGATAGTTTCTGCAACTTCAACAAAGAAATTCCAGGCCTCCTCTGCCTTTAGATCCCCAAGTTCTTCAGTCCAATCCACTTCCCTAACTAATTTCCTTAATTCTTTAAAGTTAGCCCTTTTGAAATCAAAAACCCTAGTCCCAGATCTATTTTTGTTTATTATTCCATCTAGTTTGAACTGAATTAGCTCATGATTACTCGGACCAAGGTTGTCCCTTACAACCATTTCTTCTATGAGGTCCTCACTACTCACCAAAACCAAATCTAAAATGGCATCCCCTCTTGTTGGTTCTTCAACTACTTGGTGAAGAAATCCATCAGCTGTCACATCCAGAAAAATCTGAGCCCTATTATTATTGCTAGCACTTGTCCTCCAGTCTATATCTGGGAAGTTAAAGTCTCCCATGATCACACAATTCCCATTAGTGTTTACTTCATTAAAAACATTAAAGAGGTCTCTATCCATATCCAAATCAGATCCTGGCAGTCTGTAGCAGACCCCAAGCACTATCTCAGGGGAGGCTCTAGTAGCTTTCTTTCCCAGTGTGATTTTTGCCCAGACAGACTCTGTCTTATCCATTCCATCACTTCTTATTTCTTTACAGTTAACCTCATCATTGATATACAATGATACTCCGCCACCTTTGCCTTTATTTCTGTCTTTCCTAAACAGCACGTAGCCTTCAATACCTGTACTCCAGTCATGACTACTATTCCACCATGTTTCTGCTATCCCTGTAATATCCGGTTTCACTTCCTGCACCAGTAGCTCTAGTTTATTCCCTAGGCTCCTCGCATTAGTATACAGACATCTTAATTTTTGCCGTTTGGCTTCACTGACATTCTTTACCCTGTTAGGCACAGACATTCTACCACCAGCATCACCTATTAGACTGGTATCTACACTACCCTTCCTCCTTATGTCAATCCTTCTGTCCACGTCTGTATCCTCTCTTACTTTGTTTTCTTCCCTCTCAAGGTTAAATTCCGGTGTGGAGATTACCTGGACATCTCCCAACCATCTCCCCCAAATTCCTAGTTTAAAGCTCTCAATCAGTTGGGTGAGCCTCCATCCTAGAAGTCTATTTCCCTCCTTACTTAGGTGAAGTCCATCCCGAGAGAACAGTCTTCTGTCCATAAATTCTTCCCAGCGGCCGTACTTCCCAAAGCCCTCCTTATAGCATACTGCCTGAGCCACCTGTTGAGCGCCATAATCTTGTCACACCTTTGTTGCCCTTCTCTAGGAACCGGCAGAATCCCACTGAAGATCACCTGAGCCTCGATTTCCTTAAGCGTCTTCCCCAGTCTGGCATAGTCTCCCTTGATATGTTCCAGCAAGAATCTAGCCATATCATTTGTTCCCACATGAAGGACAATCAATGGATTCTTCCCCGCTCCTGTTAGGATCCTTTTCAGCCTCAGGTCCACATCCCGTATCTTAGCACCCGTCAGACAGCACACCCTTCTGTTCTCTGGATCAGCTCTAGTTACAGACCTGTCTATTCTTCTCAGTAAGGAATCCCCAATCACGTAGACCTGCCTTTTCCTGGTAACAGTGTGATTCTCTGGTCTATCCCCTGCTCCCACTGGCTGCAAGTCCTCTCGATTCCTATTCACCCTTGCAATCCTCCGCAACCCTTCCCGTATCCTCCTGGAGCTCATATTTGGTGTTGTCTCCATTGACTTCTCCCCTCTTCCTGTAGGACTAGCAGCTCTTCTCTTTTTCCTTGCCCTCTCTCCTTCAGCGACCACCTGCTATGCCCCTTCTTCATTTTCCAACTCTGCAAACCTGTTCCTGAGTTCTATTTCTCCTTCACTGGCCAGTCTTTTCCTCTGCCTGGTTCTCTTAGTCACATGCTTCCACCATCCACTTTCCTCACCCAGCAGTCTCTCCTCAGAATTCTTTGGTCCTGCTTCCATCGGCAAGTCTGAGCTTATCCCTTCAGCCTCCTCATGTCTTTGCTCCATCATCTGCTCGAACCCCCTTCTAAACTCGACCAGAGTTTCCACTTGCATCTCCAGTCCTTGGATCTTTTCTTCCATCAGCTCTATCAGGCAGCAATTCATGCAGACAAAACTCTTTTCAGGTACCCCCTCCAGGATCATGTACATGCCGCAGCTTCCACATCCAGTCATCCTCATTGTGTCTTCCACTGCTGCCTCTGTATCGGTTATAGCCTTCCCACCTAAAACCTGTTAGTCCAAGAAACAAAACAAACCAAACCCCCAACAGGCACCAGAACACTGGCAGACCACCACCCACTCCCTTCACTAGCCTGTCAGTTCCTCTCCCTAGGTCTCTTAGTCTCCCCCGTAACCTCCCCCTGTAAACTCCCTCTGAAACTCCCCTGTTTACAGCTCTGTTTGCTGGCTGCTGTGCCACTGCCTGACTGGCTGGCTACTTTTATAGGACCCCTAAGCAGACAAGCCCCACCCCCCTAAACAGGGCTCAGCTTCTATCCCAGCACACTGCCCCTGGCAGCCTCCACACATACAAACTACAAAATACAATACACAAAATACAAAAACCTGCTCCTCCAAGAGAACTCCCTCTGAAACTCCCCTGTTTACAGCTCTGTTTCCTGGCTGCTGTGCCACTGCAGCTGCTCCTTGCACAGGCCCTCCCTCCTCACGTGCAGTCACAATCCTCTTGTTAGCTGGAGGAAAGAGAAAATTCAGCCGTGACTTGCTGGGAAACTCATCCATTCAGTGTACTGGGGGTCACCCAGTCACATGGACAATGCTTGCTGCCAGAAAGTGCAAATACCGAATCACAGTAGATGTAAGAGGACCCCCAACAGTTCCTAATGGTAACAGTTTTTCTTTGTCAACCCTTTGCCAGCCACTGCCCATATCCTTCCTTGTTACAGCTACTGCTGGCACCATGCATCACTCTGCCTGGCTCTCAGCCTTCCTGTCCCAGTGCAGCCTCTCTCTCTGCCACCAGCTTCCAGGCTGCTGCTCCTGCTCTCATGCACCCTCTGAGCCTGGCCCCCTTGGGCATCACTCAGGGTCCCCCAGGATACTTTAGGCATTACAGAGCCCTCCACTGGCAGGATCCTTTCGCTCCAGCTAAGTTGGGGTGGAGGGAAAGTGTCCAGTAATGAGCCAAAGTCATTCCTGAGTGTTCGGGCTTCTGTGGAGCAAGCCACTGGGTTCCTGAAGACCAGAGGTCTCATGGTAGGTGTATGACTGCTCTGAGGCTATGGTGGAGAAGTTTGGGACTGTTCTGGGCCCCGAAGAGGTACCCCTCTCAGCAGAATTGCATCTGGGAGCTGGCAGCAGGGGAAGGGAGTTGGGGGCCCCAGCAGGTCAAGAGGAAACATTGCCTGAAATTCCCAGAGAGATGGGGATTCTGGAGAACAGATCAAAGAGGGGGCAGGTCCCTGTACTGGTGTGTTTGGGGTATAAAACAGCAGGACACAGTGGCCTTTTACAGTCTGTGATTTTGGGAAGTGAACTATGACCTGGAGCGTGTCAGGATCCATGTGACCGGGAGAGCCCAGAGCACTAAAGGGAAGAGTTTGCTAGCCATGAAGTCAACATTGGTAGGGTCGTACCTGCTGTACAGCTATATGATGCTCCCCTATTTATACACCTATGCACCACATTAGCCCTTTTGGCACAGTATCACACTGGGCGATGGTTAGCCACCAAGGTGCTAAGGCCTTGTCAGAGTCACTGATTTCTAGGATAAAATCCCATACAGAGCCCCAGATAAGCATGTCCTACATTCTTTGTTCCTAGCAAGTGGCTGCATTAAAACACACATTGTTCGATTAAACCCAACTCACCAAGTGGTCCAGATTGCTCTGTATCTATGATTTGTCCTTGGTGTTGTCAACTAACCCTCTAATCTTTGTATCAACTGCAAACTTTATCAGCAAAGGTTTCATGTTTTCTTCGAAATCAGTGATAAAAATACTCACTAACATTGGGCTGAAAACTAGTCCCCCCAACAAAACCAGTTGATACATCCCCATTAACAGCTCTGTTTGGAGATCTCAGTTATTCAGCTTGTAAAACATTTACTAGGTTCCATATTGATTTTGTATAATGCTATGATTTTAATCAGAATCACTTAGCATGCGCCTAATATGACAGACCTATAGGCATGTACGCACAAGAAGATGAAAGTTTAGAGGCTTCCTCTATTAGGTGAAAAAAGGCAGCACCATCCACCCTCATTTACAAGAATTATAATGTTGCTTACTCATAGTTCCACATCCTGCAGTTAGATGGTTTAGTTGGAATTTGTTTAGGTTCTGATTGTGTAGATGGTTACTGTAACTGTACTCAAGAGAGGGCACAGGACTTGTGAGGATCCACACGAACCCTTTTCATCTGGGTTTAGTTTAGTGACCTCTTATAGCCAGCTCCCTTACCTACATATGTGGGGGGAGTGAATCCCACCCCATTTCCCATCTCAGTGACTTCAGCAGGGCTTTACAAATGAGGAAGCCCCATTCCTGTGAATGAGAGTTAGGGTGACTAGATGTCCCGATTTTTTAGGGACAGTCCCGATTTTTGGGTCTTTTTCTTATATAGGCTCCTATTACCCCCTACCCCGTCCTGATTTTTCACATTTGCTGTCTGGTCACCCTAATGAGAGGTGGCATGGTCAGGCTCCAGCTAGCACCTGGGAGCTGAAGGATATTGCAACAGTGTTGGGTTTAAAGAGAAGATGCTGTCATGCAAATCTTGACACCATGCTGCGGAATTAGCTGTGTAACCACCATTGTCTTTGGGGAGCATATATATGATGTGGGAGGGAACTGGAGATGCAAACTGATGCATAAATAAGGGTTCAGAGAAGTTCATTCCTAATCTGATAATATTATGCAAACCAAGCTAGTTAATAGTTAACCTTTATTTACACAGAGTAACGAAGAGCTGCAACTGGCTAAGCTGCTGTCACTTGCCAGCAATATATCAACTCCAGGTTCTGACATACCAATTAACTCCAACTAGAACCCAGAATAATTGCTACATTCTGCAATGGAACCTCCAGGAGCAAGTCTGTTTCCTGGTGGCTTGTATCGCTTGCCTTCTTTTCTTTACAGCATGGAGAAAGTTGTCCAGAAATGGGAAGCTGCCACCAGGGCTTGTTCTTCTCACCATCATAGGGAATGCCTTGCAGCTGAAAACCAAGGCCTTGTCCAGAACCCCCCATGAAGTAGGGGCACCTCTGAGCAGTTTTGTTGAAGGGGCAGATAGCTGCAGAAACCTGTGCAATAGCTGGGGTCTGCTGTGTGACGCTCCCATAGTGATGGGAAAACGTGTGGAATTTGACTGATCATATTCATCACTGCAGGTATGAAAGGGCCTCTAATCTCTTCTTAAAAGCAAGGACACTTGTACCCCACACCTGAGTCTTTCCAATAACAGTTTGATTCTGAAGCTGATCGCTTTCCTAGTAGTCTTGCTGGGGAGGTTTAAAGACACATTCCAATTGCTTCTAACACGTTCAAACACTGAGAAACAAGACCTAGTCTTAATAATGCCTAGCTCTTACATGGCGCTTTCCCCCAGCAAATCTTAAAGCAGCTGACAAAGGAGGTCAGTATCATTATCCCTAATTTACTGATGGGGAAACTGAGTCAGAGGTGATGTGACTTGCCCATGGTTGCCTAGTAGGCTAATGAGACAACCAGGAATAATAATATGATAATACACCACTGCGCGTATGCATTGGTGTGGGTGCTGGACGTGCAATGCCAGAAACGTCCCACTCTTACTAATCTCATTGGCATGAAACCCACTGACAAAGTGCCTTGCTTTTCAAGTAACAAGCAAATAACTAGTAAGTGAAGAAAAGAACTATCTAAGGACGTATTATATAGAGCTGACTTTCAAAGCCTTGTATGATTAGCTTGGAGTGTGGACAGGGAAGCTCAGGTGTGACCGGCTTTCTTCTATAAGCTAGTTATCTTTTTGCTTTCTTAGTGGCCTATGCCATGACCCTGAAATGGTTTAATTTGTGCAAAGTACCTGCTTCCACAATTAGGCGCATGTCCCGCCGACTGGGCCTGATCAGCCAATGAGATCTTGTTCCAATGATGTAATGCTAATAACTTGAGTAGGATAACTATCTCGAAAATTAAAGCTATTCACTTGTATTTGCATGTAGAGTTTAATACCTTGAATGAGTTTTATATATGTATCTAAATGATGGTGTGCGTATATATCAAAACCACACACACAATGAAATGTATTTTTGTGTATATATTTTGAGGACGGAATTAAAAAGGAGATATTTACAGTGAATGAATGAAAGATTTTTTTCCTGCAAGTAAGAAATTAAAAACACAGATAGATGTTATGTTGATAACCACATTTAATAAGACATATTAACATATGTGATTTTTTTTTAATCAATGAGTTAAAGCAGCAGGTTCTCAACCTTTGCTACAGCATGATTCCTTTTCCATACCAGTACTCGCCCCTGTGAACTGAGAATCTCTCTCTGGGATTTAGCTTGGATCCTTCTCCCATTTAGCCCCATGAGAAGAGCTAGCTGTCATGGCCTCCCGACACCTGTTCATGAGATCTAGGCTGAGAACTCTGAGTTAAATAGAGTTTTGCCTTCTTGAGCCACCAGCTGTTTGGAAATGTGAGTAACTAATTGATCTTGGAATTGCAAGGCCAGATCCTCAGCTGGCATAAACTGGAGTTGCTCTGAGTTCAATGGAGCAATGCTGATTTACACCAGCTGAGATATGGCTCACAGTTTCCAGGAAGTTTGGAAATAAAGAGGATTGGATTTCAATAAGAATTTGGAAATTCCTCCATGACAAAGTGTCTTCTATTTGGGTGTCTGGTTTGAATACAGAAGGGGAACAAGTGATGCATTGATTTGTACTGAGGACTATATGCAATGTGCTTGTGTAAACATCTATTGCATTCATTTAGGACAGTCTGGAAAGAGTTTGTGAGAGGAATCCCCAAAACTCCATAAGCCTTACAAACTCCAAGGGAGTGGGGGAGAATGGAGACAAGCGAGGTCTTAACTGGAAAGGGGTGGGTTGCTGGGGCAGAGGATTAGTTCATTCATCCTGACACTGTGTGACGAACTGGGAAAGTTCTTAATGTTTTCTCTGAGTACTGTGTTGGTGCCTCAGTGTCCCCATGGCAGTTCTTAAGTATCTGGCAGAGCAAAGGGCCAGTGCACCCAAATGCCTGATACTCTGTCTCCTAGCAACTAATGGCCTGGGCCCCTCCTCTGCAAAGGTGCCAGCTGAAGGTGTTGGAGACAAAGGGATCAGGTGACCTCCTGGCCCGGGAAAGGAGCTGAGGAGAGAGGAGGGGCTGGGAGGGGTTGTTAGTCTGGAGCTGGCTGGGTCAAGGGTGGAGGGCAGACCTGGGGGTCTGGCTCACTGCCCCCCAGAATGGACCCAGCCGAGGGGTCCGGTTCACTGTATCTACAAGCTCTGTTTTAGACCCTGTTCCTGTCATCGAATAAACCTCTGTTTTACTGGCTGGCTGAGAGTCACGTCTGACTGCGAAGTGGGGGTGCAGAACCCGGTGGCTTCCCCAGGACCCCGCTGGGGTGGACTCGCTGTGGGAAGCGCACGGAGGGGCAGAGGATGCTGAATGCTCCAAGGAGAGACCCAGGAGGTGAAGCTGTGTGAGCTTCTTGCCCTGAACAAGTCTGCTCCAAGGGAGAGGAGGCTCCCCAAAGTCCTGACTGGCTTGGTGGGGAGCAGTTCCAGAGCATCGCCCGGTGACTTCGTGACAACTGGTGGCAGCGGTGGGACGTACTGCACCCCGTGAATGGCGCTGCTTGCAGTAAGTGACTGGGGAGCAGTAAAACAAAGGAGGGATAATGAGGACCAGGCGTGCTGAAGGCTCAGAGTGGGACAGTTTCAGGGGGCGGTTAACCTCTGGGAGTGTGTGACCAGCGAGAAGGACTGTTGGAATAATATGGTCCCCTGAGGACTGCAGCGAGCAGTCTCAGGGGCGGAGGAGCTTGCCGCTTGACCCTGGGAGAGAGAAGGATTTTGCAGTAGCAGGGTTCCCCTGGGGATTGCAGGAGCAGTCCCAGGGGCGGAGGAGTTTGCAGCTCGACCCTGGCAAAGAGGTGGTGATCACAAGAAGGGCTGGCACACCCGGGGTTCTTCCTGGAAACCACGGGGGAGCCAAGAGCACACAGGCCTGTGAGTCCAGAGCCACTTGGGAACGGTGAAGTGATGGCCTATCACCGTCTCCTTGAGAAGGACATTGTGATCCTGTGCACAAAGAGAGGGTTACGCATGGGGATATTCACCAAGGCACAGTTAATCGTGCAGTTGAAGGAGAAGCACCGCTCTGAGGAGCAGATTCCTGGCCCAGATGGGGCTACAAGAGGATCTGAGAGCAGCTGGAGCATCAGCCAGGCATCCCCGGGAGTCTGGTCCCCAATCAGACGAGGGTCTTCACAATTGGGTTCCCCATCAGGAGATTGGAGACAGATGGGATGGGAGCAGAGCCCGAGAGAGCGAGAGAACCGTGAGAGAGAGCAAGAGCCCGAGGAAAAGCTGCATGAGAAGCAGCCGCAGTGTGGACTGGTGATGGTGGAGCAGAGAGACATAGGGGGCTGCCCAGGGGTCAGTGGGGAAACACGCCTGCGAGGGCGAGACCCTGGGACAGGGAGAACTGTGGTGGTGCAGCCCCAGATGCTGAGGGGCTGTGGGACCTGGGTGAAGTTCCCTGGGGTGAGGCCCCTTGCCCTGCCTATGGCCCAGATCCCTGTGCAGACCCAGAAGGGGTCGGGCTGGCTGGTAGTTGGGGTTCTCCAGGATATCGGCTGGGAGGCCCTGTTGGGGGGTGACTGTCTCCCCATGGGACAGGATCCAGGCCCCGCTCCTGTAACGGCCGAGGGTTTGAATTCAAATCCAGGGAACCAATTGGCTAGGATGGAAATGGTAAGTGAAAATGCAAATAACCTGGCTGGCAGGGGGGAGAGGCTGCTGGGCTCAGGATACTTGCCTACCCATAACCAGCCCCCTGGGGCTGAGTGGGAGGGAGAGATGCTCCCCGCCCCCCTGCACACCGGAGAGGGGGCTCACACTGGCTCTGATGCTGTGACCAGAGCAGAGAGCTCACTGCCTGCCCCCACTGGGACAGCAAGGGCAGCGCTGAGCACGGGGGGAGCTGAGACCCCAGCTGAGTGGGGGGACACTCAGGCAGGGCAGGTCAGCTGCCAAACAGGTTTGCCTGGTCCAGACGTGCTGCTGGGAAGTGATTACACAGCAGGGAGGGATCTACCAGGGACAGGGCTCAGGGGGGCTGTGACCCCAGGCCCAGCCAGCGAGAGGGAGCAGGTCCCACTCCCTGCCCCAGCTGCTGAATCCCAGACTGAGCTGCAGAGGGATCCCTCCTTGGAGAAGCTGAGAGAACTTGCTGGCCACAGCGCTGCAAACCCCCTTGGGGAAGACTGCAGGGACAGAGTCCTGCAGGAGGAGGGATTCCTGTACCGGAAATGGGCTCCCCAAGGGGAAGTAGAACTTGGCCCTGGCAGACACTGATAACATGTGCATCTTTAGCCAGACCTGGGAGGAACAGGTGTCCCAGGTGAAGAGGGGGCTGGGCTGCCTCAAGGAGGTGGGACTGACGGTAAAAGCTGGAAAGTGCAAGGGGGGACGGCAGAGGTGTTGTGTCTGGGCCACAAAGTGGGAAGCGGCTGCCCAAGCCCAGAGCTGGCAATGGCCAAGATGGGGGCTCTTAACCAAGGGAGCACGAATCACAGACCAGAGTGCTGGGAAAAGACCCAACCAATCCCAGCTTGAAGCCCAGGGGTACTGGGGTGGCAAAGGGTGTGGGCTGTATAAACCTTCCCACATGCGGCCTGCAAGTGCCATCAAGCACACCCGACCTAAGGGAGGGCGTAAGACTGGACTGTCCTGGTGTAACTCACACCAAGGGATGGGAGAGATGCTGGGGCATCCATGGGAACCTTGGTGGGTTCGAACTTCCCCAGGTCACTGGCTGAAGTGACCTCGCTCAGTTCGGTCTCGAAGGGGGGAGAGATGTGACGAACTGGGAAAGTTCTTAATGTTTTCTCTGAGTACTGTGTTGGTGCCTCAGTGTCCCCATGGCAGTTCTTAAGTATCTGGCAGAGCAAAGGGCCAGTGCACCTAAATGCCTGACACTCTGTCTCCTAGCAACTAATGGCCTGGGCCCCTCCTCTGCAAAGGTGCCAGCTGAAGGTGTTGGAGACAAAGGGATCAGGTGACCTCCTGGCCCGGGAAAGGAGCTGAGGAGAGAGGAGGGGCTGGGAGGGGTTGTTAGTCTGGAGCTGGCTGGGTCAAGGGTGGAGGGCAGACCTGGGGGTCTGGCTCACTGCCCCCCAGAATGGACCCAGCCAAGGGGTCCGGTTCGCTGTATCTACAAGCTCTGTTTTAGACCCTGTTCCTGTCATCGAATAAACCTCTGTTTTACTGGCTGGCTGAGAGTCACGTCTGACTGCGAAGTGGGGGTGCAGAACCCGGTGGCTTCCCCAGGACCCCGCTGGGGTGGACTTGCTGTGGGAAGCGCACGGAGGGGCAGAGGATGCTGAATGCTCCAAGGAGAGACCCAGGAGGTGAAGCTGTGTGAGCTTCTTGCCCTGAACAAGTCTGCTCCAAGGGAGAGGAGGCTCCCCAAAGTCCTGACTGGCTTGGTGGGGAGCAGTTCCAGAGCATCGCCCGCTGACTCCGTGACACACTGTTCCTGCTATAAGCAATAAACAACATGTCACATGAGAGATGATTTTATAGCACAGGGCTAAGACCATGAGCATATTTACCAGACCCTTTGGGGAAACAGGGGGAAGCAAAGAATACAGTGCATGCGGCAGAGCTTTTCTATCCACAGTGTCAATGCGAAGAGTAAGCTGCTCTTGATTAGAGTGAATCAACTCAAATGCCGTTAAAATTTGCCAGCTAAGCAAAGCTATCACTTGTGGATGGCTGGGGGCACTTCGCTTTGGCGTCCTGAAGGCATCATTCCAGACATAGTCCTCCTTCATCTGCCTTCTCTTTGTTCTGTGTCAGTCCAAATATACACAGGCACAAAAGGCCCAATTACCCTCTTTCTAACAACAGTGGAGCTGCATTGGGGGGGGGCGTTCAAGCAGAGCATATAGCCAGTTGATTTCAGTTCCAACCCACACGCTTTGCCCTCTTCTCGATTATAGGGGAAGGTATGCAAGTTTCGTAGACTGCCTCCAGATTTACTTCCGAGGATTTCTGTCCTGCAGGACAAGCGTCCTGCTTTATATTCCTGGCCTAGTTGGATTTTCTGGGGATGGGCGCTGGTAGCCTGCGGGGTGGGTTTTCATCCTCGTTTTCATAACCATTTGTTTGCTCCTTCAGTATGGACACACAGGAGACCCAGGAGCAAAGCATCACAATAATAGCCATCTGCCACAAAGCAACCAGGCTCTGCAGGGCACGACATGCGAGACATCCCAGCTTTTCTATTTGGAAAGGCCCCAGCAATAGGTTGACATAAATAATAATATAGAGGGAAACCTTGGAAAAGGCATGCTTGGGGAAAGAGCTTAGAGCGAGCGGTATGTTATTGGCTGTGAGTTACCCTTTAGCCAACCACCAGGGAGGACTGTGCACAGTCACTAACTCTGGGTGAGCGCACTATGTTGAGGACTGGCCCATTTGCAGCATATTAGAGTGCGCTAATAAGAATTCTTACTTTCAGAAGCTTTGGAATGGTCTGTTCATATTTGCATTCTTCAGGCACCTCTTGACCCTGCTTGGCCTGAATGAATAAACAAAATGTCACAGACAGATCACACCCATAACAATTTACCTACCTCCGTGAAAGGAGCGATGGGGAATTCTAACATGATTTGTTGTGGAAAAAACTTCAGAACTCCGGACATGCCTGGGCTATGTCATTATAGTAAATAATGATACTCTGCACTTCTCTAGTATCTCTCATCCAAGGATTTCAAAGTCCTTTACAAACAGGAGGCCCAAAAAGATACCCAAGATCGCACTGGGAGCTAGTGAAAGTTAGGAACCCAAGAGTTCTGGTTCCCAGGCCCCCGCCCTTAACACTCAGATAAGCCGTCATGCTGAGCTTGCACAAATGAACCTGAGGGCACACTGTGGTTTACAGAATCTTTTATTAGTGGTGATACATGAGCCAGAAACCAGGTGGATACAAATCTGTTTTTTTAAAATCAAAATTATCAGATTTTTCTTTGTTATTCAAATTATAAGAAGTTTTCCTTTAAAAAAAAAATCTGTTTACAATGAAAATCTGAATGTAATACAAAATATTTTAAGGCCTAAACATGTTATACTCTTTTAAAATATTTAAATACTAAACAAATATGTTGAATCTATGCACCTCCATCATAAATTTTGAGTTAAAGTCTGTTTTTCTACATAAAGAAAGAATCAGGGGAAAAAACATATAACTTTTGAGGTCAAGCTTTATAAATATGGCATAGCACGTCATGTACTGTATTAAGGGCTTGCTTTGTTTAACAAAAACGAATTTTACATGCTGTTTTGTATGATTAATTAAATTCCAGTTACCATTCTAATGCAGCTTGACAGAACTTATCAGCAAAACGTTAATTATCTAGTAAATAAGCAAGATATCATTCACCATTTTCAGATATGCTAAAAAAAGTTCAAGTACTTCATAACACTCTGAAAATACTAAGCTATATAACTGCTTAAATTAATGTACCTAGTTATAGTGTAGCAAAAAGATGTACCAAACCTAGCCTCAATTTAGTTGTAAATCAACATGCTTTAGCGGTTATATCAGCCAATGAGAATGTACCTTTCTTTAGAAAATAACTGAAGTACAAATGGGAAAGTTGATGAAAATCATGGTTTAAATCCAGGTTTTCCACTTGGTGACATAAATCATGATTTAAATCAAAACACTGTGGCCAGAAAGAACCCCTGCTTGACACTGAGATCTTAAGCTGAGTTTTCAGAAGCTGGCCAGTTAGAAGCCCCATATTTCACTTGTAAGCTGAGCAATGTTATTTGAAGGCACTTAGGCAAACTTCACGTTTGTGCTTTTGTGAGCTTCAGGATGACTTTTTAGAGAGTCCCTTTTCAGCTCAGACCTGCGCTTACAGCATACAGTTAAGGAAGTGGGTGCTTTGTGTTTCTAAAATATACCATGAGTCTGATTCTGCTTTGCACCTTGCAGAGAGTCACCTAGGTGTAAAGAGCTACCATTCTGAACAGGCAGCTCTTAGCACAGCTGTCAACACAGTGGAGGGACAGGCCCAACCTATTCAAGAACTGAAGTCCTGATCCTGCAAGCTCATCCAGGCAGGTTGACACCTGTGAGGCCCCAGTGCCTGACAATAGGAGATGTGCATGGACTGCCTGTCGCTGCCCTCATTGGTGTGACACAGATTCATTTTAATAAAGGGAAACGCCAAATTTGCACATGTACATCGACAATTAAATCTCATGTTAAAATTAGAGCTGTCAGTTAATCGCAGTTAACTCATGATTAATTTTAAAAAATCATGATTAATCGCAGTTTTAATCGCACTGTTAAACACTAGAATACCAATTGAAATTTATTAAATATTTTGGATGTTTTTCTACATTTTCATAAATATTGTATTCTGTGTTGTAACTGAAATCAAAGTGTATATTATTTTTATTATAAATATGTGCACTGTAAAAATGATAAACAAAAGAAATAGTATTTTTCAATTCACCTCATACAAGTCCATAGTACAATCTCTTATCGTGAAAGTGCAACTTACAACTGTAGATTTTTTTTGGTTATATAACTGCACTAAAACCAAAACAATATAAAACTTCAGAGCCTACAAGTCCACTCAGTCCTACTTCTCGTTTAGCCAATCACTAAGACACACAAATTTGTTTACATTTATAGGAGATAATGCTGCCCTCCTCTTATTTACGTCATCAGAAAGTGAGAATAGGTATTTGCATGGCATTTTTGTAGACAGCATTGCAAGGTGTTTATGTGCCAGGTATGCTAAACATTCGTATGCCCCTTCATGCTTCAGCCACCATTCCAGAGGACATGCGTCCAGGCTGATGATGCTCATTAAAAAAATGTGTTTATTAAATTTGTGACTGAACTCCTTGGAGGAGAATTGTATGGCCCCTGCTCTGTTTTACCCGCATTCTGCCATATATTTCATATTATAGCAGACTCGGATGACGACCCAACAAATGTTCATTTTAAAAACACTTTCACTGCAGATTTGACAAAACACAAAGAAGGTACCCATGTGAGATTTCTAAAGATAGCTACAGCACTTGACCCAAGGTTTAAGAATCTTAAGTGTCTTCCAAAATCTGAGAGGGATGAGGTGTGGAGCTTCCTTTCAGAAATCTTAAAAGAGCAACACTCTGATGCAGAAACTACAGAACCCGAACCACCAAAAAAGAAAATCAACCTTCTGCTGGTGGCATCTGACTTAGATAATGAAAATGAACATGAGTCAGTCTGCACTACATGGATGCATGAATGCATATCCTCTGGAATGCAGGTTGAAGCATGAACAAACATCTGAATCTTTAGCGCATCTGGCACATGAATATCTTGCGACGCCGGCTACAACAGTACCATGGGATCCGAACGCCTGTTCTCACTTTCAGTTGACATTGTAAACAAGAAGCGGGCAGCATTATCTCCTGCAAATGTAAACAGACTTGTTTGTCTGAGCAATTGGCTGAACAAGAAGTAGGACTGAGTGGACTTGCAGCCTCTAAAATTTTACATTTTTTTATTTTTGAATGCAGTTTTTTTGTACATAATTCTACATTTGTAAGTTCAGCTTTCATGATAAAGATATTGCACTACAATACTTGTAGAAGGTGAATTGAAAAATACTATTTCTTTTGGTTTTTTACAGTGCAAATACTTGTAATAAAAATAAATATAAAATGAGCACTGTGCACTTTGTGTTCTGTGTTGTAATTAAAATCAATATATCTGAAAATGTAGAAAACATCAACAATATTTAAATAAATGGTATTCTATTATTTTAACAGTGTGATTAATCACAATTAATTTTTTAAATCACTCGACAGCCCTAAATCTAAACTAGCAACAGCCATCAGAAAGTATGACTCTTGGTAAGATTGTAGGTGCCCTCTCTAAAGCAGCAGGAAATCAAAGTTTGTATTGATATTAGATGTGGTTGGAATATGGAGTTTGGGGGGGTGGAAAATTTCAATTTTGCAGCAAAAATTCAAACCCCCAAATATTTTAATTCTAAAAGTGCTCCCATAGTATCTCATGGGAGTTGTTGTTTGAATGCTTCATGACCGCATTCTCCTCTAGGGACTGGGCTCCCTGGTTGTACTACATCTCCCATGAAGCACCAGGGTCTCCCCTCTTGGAAAAAGGGAGTGATCCATCATGACAGTCCCTGATTATGGTGCATCATGGGAGATGTAATCGGGCTGGGGAGCCTGGTCCATAGGGGAGAATGGAAAATAATGTAACCAAACCACAATTCCCATGAGGCATCACAGCAGCATTCCTAAATCAAAATATTTAAAGCTTGGGGCATATTTTTCTTTTTGAAGAAGATACTTTCTGCAAAAAAATAATAATTTAACAAAAAAATCAATTTTCCACTGAAACACTGTTTGAATGGAAAAATTGTGAGCAATCCTAGTTAATATCTCATCCTTTCCCTCACTTCAAGCCTTTCCCTCCTGGATTTTCACCATCAACACATCCTTTAAATGTGAAGCGGCCCCAACCCATGAATCTGAGCTCCAACTTTTCCATGAGTTATGGAGTGTTTGGATCTGGGGCTCCTTCTATGGTGGGAGCATACAGCCAGCAGTGATACTTGGATCTGGATCTGAATCCAACTTTCCCCAAAGCTCAATGAAGTTTTGAACGAGGATTCCAGTGTGAGCCCATCGCCATTTGAAATGTTACAAAGCCAATAGCAATGTCATACAGTCACCTTATTACAGCTGCAGCGTGTCCTTTGTCGAATGCAGGTCACAGCCAGTATGATCCCGAGGACCAGAGCCACAATGCTGGGTATCCCTGCTGCTAGTCCAAGTGCCAAGGGATTTACCTAGTTCATGAAGAAAGAGTGCAAGGTGAAACACACACTGGCATCCTCTCCTTCTATCAGAGAAGTGGTGGATTCTCCATGTCTTAGTGTCTTCAGATCCAGACTGGATGCTTTCCTGGAAGGTTTGTTAGCTATACAAGTTATTGGGCTCAATCCAGGAGTTAATTGTGAAATTTAATGGCCTGTGATTAGGGTGGCCACTGACATCCCCAGAACACAGGACAACATCCCCTTAGCTGTCCCCCGCGCATGCTGGTGTGACTATGTCACATGGAGGATGCTATTTTGCAGAGCATGCTGCGCTGCCAGTGTGACCTCACACACACAGCGTATGCAAGGTCACTCTGGAGGGGAGGCCCAGAGCAGTGCGCTCTGCCAAATGGCACCCTCCATGCATGATATTGGACTAAACCATGTCCAGTTTTAATATCCGTACTGGACAGGGGACAAACCATACAACAGGACTGGCCGGCTTAAAACCAGATGAATGACCTGCCTACCTGTGTTATACAGGAGATCAGAGTAGATGATCTAGCCTTCCCATCTGGCCGTAAATGTATGAATTATTGAGGGCAAGTTGTTAGCATGCATGCATGCCTAAATCTGGCTGCTGGGTTCCCAGAGCTCGGGCCCTATTTATAGAACAGTTGACAAATAAAGAATATCACCACCTTGCTCTTATATAGCACTTTTCATCTTTTGCTCACTAAGCACTTTACAAAGGAAACTGATATCATCATCATTCTGTATGGGGTAACTGGCACCAGTGGCCCCCCTCCATGCACTGAGATTCTTGGGGGCTGACCCCACTGCAGCATTGGGACCAGCATAGCCCAGGGGGCATTCACCACTAGCATATTCCTTTCGGCTGAAACTACGGTACAGTGAACAAAAGGCTGAAACTCTGGGTTTTTTTTACTGCACTCTCTCTTTAAATCAGGAACTCTGCGCCCAGGTGGCTTTGATCAATTTAGCTCTGGGGAGCAGGAAGCTCAGAGCTGTTCCTGCAAGGAGCTGCTACTCCTAGATTTTTGCACATACAGTAAACTGACTCCTCTGCTCAAATGCCATTGTTATTCTAATATATAAAGATATTACAAAGCTTAACTATTAAAGGCCACAGTCTGCTCACAGTAATATTGGATTTGCACTGGAGAAATCAGTGGAGTTCTGAGTTTACACTGATTGAGCACAGCATTTGCCTTTTAGCATAGAAGTGAACTCTACAAATTCTGGCTTGATTTAACTGGATGAATGTTTCCTAGCCTGAGTAAATGGCTGTGGGTATAAACTGAAGCACGTGTTTGCAACCAGGGAATCAAACTGTCTTTTAGTGGCCTGAAAAGCAATTGTTGCACAAAACATGTGGTAGAGAGACATTTCATTTAGTTTAGATCTGCAGTTTCCTAACATTTCTTAGACTTTGTTGCAAGGCCAAATTGTGAATTTCGACACTGCAATTAAACAGTCCCTTAGCCCAAGCCCTGCAAGCCCAAGTCAGTTGGCATGGGCCAGCTCTGGGTGTCTAATTGCAGAGCAGACAAGCCCTGTGTGCCTATTGTGAGTGTAATATACCATTAGCATAGGGCTTCCTGCATCATCTAGACACAGCTACTAGAATTGTTAAGGAAACTATTTCCTTAAAAGCCTGCAAGTAAATAGTGCATCCTATGCATGACAAATAGCAACTATATTTTTCAAAAGCCAATGCAAAATATTAATCGCTCTTAACAGTAACTTAACTGCTAATCCTCTTACAATACAAAGAAATGAATAATAAAATGTTGCCATTCATCCTGAGGGATCTCAAAAGGCTTATAAAAATAATTGTATATGCACTTCACCTGGGATAGAAATACGGCCACCTCTGGGGTGGAACACGGAAAATGCTTAACAACTCCCATCAGCACTAAACAACAGTATTTACAGGGGAAATGGAGGACTGATTCTACAGGGGGAATTTACTGTTAGGGAAATGGGAGAATGTAATGAATCAAGATCAATAGCAAACCAAATCTTACCGTAGCAGAAAGACCTGGTTGACAATTTGTGCTATTGCTTGTAGAAGTCTAAAAACAAGAAAGAGTTTAGAACAATTACAATATTTTGTAAAAATTGAATGAGGGCCGAGGTTGTATGAGCTGTGACAAGGTCACATGCAGCAATGGGTATTGTCTGAAATGTGGCCACATTCTGTCTATGAGCTGCAAAAATTATCTTCCTCCACTGAGGACAGAGCTGGCATCAGAATTTTAGTGCTGTTCGCATCATTTTTGCAACAGGTCTAAGAGGGAATAAACATAGTGTCTCAAAATTTTAGGCCAGCTCAAACTTGTCTTTGATCCTTTGCTCTTTTCTACAGACGAAGCTCAGATCTAAACACCATAAATATTTTTGGAAAATTAGGATTCAGATCCAAACATGCCACTTCAGGCCCATATCTATACTTCCTTTCCTCCTCTGGGTCTCTTCTGTCACAGCATGATCATTTCCCCTCTTTAGTTTTCCATGGGAATTTCTTAGAGGTCGCCTTGCTTGGTGAAAATGTGCGATCCTCCAGCTCTCGGAGCCTCTTGTGTTTCCAGGATTAAATATTTATTTCCCCAAAAGTGAAAGCTTCCCAAAAGTGAAATCTCCACAAAGGCAGGAGAGGAAGGTTGGTTCAGTGGCTAGGGTGCTAGCCGGGGACTTGGGAAACCCAGGTTCACTTCCCTGATCTGCCACAAACTTTTGGCACGTCACTTAGCTTCGCTGGCCTCAGTTTCCCATGTATATCACAGGGGTGTTGTAAGGATAAATTCATTAAAGATTGTGAGGCACTGAAATACTAGGGTAATTGAGGCTATAGAGATAGCTATGGATAGACTGGTTAATGGAATGTAAATTTGCAGACAATGCATGAGGCCTGGAAGTTTCTGGGGTGCAGACTTGGAGAGACATTTTCCCATCAAGTATGTAAGTGTAACATTTTCCTATAATCTGCCTATTTAAAAACAATATTACTGGGTCCAGAAGAGTGAGGTGCATTCTTGACGTGACAGCTACAGACCTGGCAGCAGCCATGTGAACTTCCCCCCAGCTGCAGGGGCGTCCAATCTCCAGGATCCATTGTCCTTTCTCTCTCAGCTGTGACTGCCCTCCAGGGGATCAGTTATCATCAGTTTTGCATGTGGTTTTCATGGTGTGGACACCAATATGCTAGGGCCTGGGCTGAGCCCCACCCACTCACTGAACACAGGCCTCGGGAGATCGCAGTGATCTATGGTCACTACCTCCTGGGACCAGACTGAAGCTGATTCTCTGAGAGAGACAGGCTTAATATCCTTCCACGATGGCAAATTTCTCTGAGCTACCCTGTTCACTCACAGGTTTGTGAAGGGAGAATCTGTGGCCTTTGAGCTGCAGTATGGATACAGGGCCACTTTCCTTGTGATGGAGAGATGCTGGCAAAGTCTCTGAGGGAAGCATTCTGTATAGAGCTCCTTATATAGGCTCAAGGAACATGCAGGGTACCCCTCTCCCCCTCTACTCGCTGCAGAGCTAGCAAGTGGGCATGGGAGCCATGACCCATTATGGTCACACAGCTCTGCCAGACACACTACTGGCTTTCAGGGGAGATTTTTCAGCCAGAAATGGCAGATAAGCAGCTAGAGCCAAGACAGGTTGGATGCAGCAGCCACAGGGCCAGTGTTATGCAGGAGGTCAGACTAGATGACAGTAACCTTTCCTTCTGGCCTTACCCCATGGACCTGGGACACTTACTTTGGCGATAGAAGTAGTGGTGACCAGAATGGACTCCTGAACAAGACAGAAGATGAAATGATTGAGTCTTAAAGAACAAACCAGACTCTAGTGAGAAAGCAGCATGCAGCTTAATAATATCCACAGCAGGGGGCCAGACAGGAAGGTCTTTCCCACTCGGCCCCAATGCACTGCACAGCTCAGTGCAGTTGGGATGGAAGGAGCTTCCCCTTGTTCTGAAGCATAGGGCATGGCCACGTTTGAGGCAGGAAACAATGGCCTGGTCCAACAGGCCAATTCCTGCACTGCGCGTCGACTGACAGAGGCTTGTCTCAAAAGATACCGCTAGCTGATTGGATCGCGAGTGTTTGAAATTCAAAGCTCATCTAGACAGCACGACCCCTTTGCTGGAAGTGTGTAAGAGCCAAACGGCCTGGTCAACTCCAACTGCTACTTGTTAAAAGGCAGGACTGCCCAGACGATTCAGGGGGCCTGGGGCAAAGCAATTTCAGGAGTCCCTTCCATAAAGAAAAGTTGTAATACTATAGAATACTATAGTCTCTTGGGGGCCCCTGCGGGGCCTGAGGCAAATTGCTCCACTTGCCCCACCCCCGGTCAGCCTTGGAAAAATAAACATTTAAAAACCTTCCGCATCTCAGCACAAACCCAGTTTTGAGAAAACTTCTTTTCAAGTCACCTTTACAAGGTATCATTGATTCTCAGCATCAGCTAGGGCTAAAAGGCACTAAAGCTCAATAAAAGGGTTGGACAAATATTTTCTGTCAAAACTTTTTTTGGATTGAAAACTAGGGGGTTTTAAAAAGCAGAAAAAATCATGGACAATGTCTGTTTTCCTTCAAAATTTGTTGTGTTTTTTTAATTGAAAAGCTGAAATTAGTCTGCCAAAACCTGAACATGGTTTGGGGTTTCAGAAGTGTGTGGCCAAATATTTGCTGCTTGCTGTTTTTGATTGTTTAAAGAAACAATAAAAAAAATCTGCTTAAAAAAAATCCAGAATTTTGAACCACCTCAAATGCCTGAGCCCATCCAGTCAGAGATTTTTCCAGGTTTCTGATACTCTGCTGGCTTCCTGGACTCATATCTGTCTCCATAACTTTGGGTTCATTTAGGTTACAACATAAGAACATAAGAATGACCATACTGGGTCAGACCAAAGGTCCATCCAGCCCAGTATCCTGTCTACTGACAGTGGCCAATGCCAAGTGCCCCAGAGGGAGTGAACCTAACAGGTAATGATCAAGTGATCTCTCTCCTGCCATCTATTTCTACCCTCTGACAAACAGAGGCTAGGGACACCATTCCTTACCCATCCTGGCTAATAGCCATTAATGGCCTTAACTTCCATGAATTTATCTGTTTCCTAGAGACTGGCTCCCTGGGGTCCCTCACAAACTGGAGACGGTTACTGTGGGGTTGTCTTTAGTACAGCTTATGTACATACTCCACAAACTGAGCATTTGAGTTTGTTCCAGAATCTGGGATGAGCCTATGTTGTGAAAACTGAAATGCTCAAAATAGCACATGCATGTGAATGGACACAGGGTGCTAAAATTAAATTAACCCGGGGGGTTTCAATCTGGGGGTTGGGACCCCTCAGGGGGTCACAAGGTTATTACTCATCATCCATCCAATGAAGTGGGTATTCACCCACGAAAGCTCATGCTCCAATACGTCTGTTAGTCTATAAGGTGGCACAGGACTCTTTGCTGAGGTTATTACTGGAGGCTGCGAGCTGTCAGCCTCCATCTCAAACCCTGATTTGCCTCCAGCATTTATAATAGTGTTAAATATATAAAAAAGTATTTTTAATTTATAAGGGGGGGTCGCACTCAGGGGTTTGCTATGTGAAAGGGGTCACCAGTACAAAAGTTTGAGAAGCACTGAATTAACCCCTCTGGAGCCTCAGGGAATGCAGAGGAGGCGGGGAGGGGGGGGGGGTGTCTCCCGTGGTAGGGTTGGGAAGGAGGTAGGTGGTGTAGGATATTGCTCTTCTCATGTGAGCCCTCTCTCATGGCTCTCTTGGCTCTATCACTGTTAATCTAAAAAATGGCTAATTTTAAATGAAGCTACCCTCCCCTGACATGAATTTCCCTATAGCACTGACATTAATTGTAGACTATAATTTGGCATTTGAGAAGTGAAAGGGATGGTAGCCCTAAGGTAAAAGATAACAGCTTGGCTCTTTGTGTTAACTAGCTGTCTGCAAATCTCAAACTGCTGAATGAGCTTTAGGGTAGGGAAGGCTGTGCCTCCCCAAACAGACTGGCCCTGCCCCCTATCTGACCCCCACACACTTCCTGTCCCCCGACTGCCTCTCTCAGAATCCCCAACCCATCCTGCTCCTTGTCCCCTGACTGCACACCTGAGACTCCCCCAACCACCACCCCAGGGCCTCATCACCACAACCCCCCCCACCCCGCTCCCTACCCCCTGACTGCTCCGACTCCTATCCACCGCCCCGCCGAGTCCTGACTGACCTCCGGAACGCCCACGATCCAACCCCACATTCCCTATCCCTGACCACCACCACCCCCGAACCTCTGCCTCCTCCCTGTCCCCTGACTGTCCCCAGACTCCCTGCTCCTTATCCAACTCCCCCGGCCCCCTTACCATGCCGCTTACCCCCGCCTCCTCCATCTCCCGGCGCCTCAGAGTACCGCATCCAGGAGCAGCCCTGGACAGCGGTGCAGCGGCCTGGCTCCACAGGACCTGAGCTTCGAGCCCCGCCTCCTTACCATGTGGCCCTGAGCGGGAGGCACTCAGGCCCTGCCCGAGCCAGGCCGCTTTAGCTCTGTCCAGGGCCACTCCTGGACACGGCACGCTGAGGCGCCAGGCGATGGGAGAAGGCGGGGCTGGAGGGGGAGCCTCCAACATTCTCGTGGGGGCCTGGGGCAAATTGCATCACTTGCCCCCACGGGCGGCCCTGTTAAAAGGATGCACAGACAAGGTATATTCCTTAAATAGGCTCATTCCCAAATCGGGGCCTGGAATTGTGTCTAGGACAAAATGAATAGCAGCTCCCATGGAGGGAAAACTAGCATGAAGGGACAATCAATACTCCTGTTGGTAAGAATACCCAGCAAAGGACACGTGTACTCATAGTAGGTAAACCTGCTATCAGTTCTCATCGTAACTCCAATGACAGGGCCCTGTAAAAGGATTCCTTGCCCACAGACTCAGAAATCCTACATGTCCTGTGTCAGCGCTCGGATGCAATGCTAGTACACCCAGCTGAGCGTGTTTTCTTCCCCAATCCACTGCCAGAGACAGAGGTCATAACAAAACCCTCTAACTCCTCTGGCCTCTGGAACACGCAAGTGGTTATGAGCTGCCATGCTCAGCCATGGCAAGGCAAACTGCACCGTGAATAACAACAGTATGCGGCTGATAAACCCTCCCAGGCCATGCTGTGCACAAGCAGCTGTAGCACCTCTCCTTGTGGCTGTAGCTACTTCTCTAATTCAGTAGACCAAAATATTGCCCCTTCCCACTTGCCTATTCCATTTTGGAGACCTGAGGCTTCAAACTGGATTGTACCTAGCACCTGTAAATCAGCAGCTAAGTGAGCTGCTGCCTGGGTGGGAAAACTACAACCGCTAAACCTAGGAGAAAGTGAGGCCAGGGTGTCAGGCCATCTTTCGTATAATAGCAACTAAGCGTGCAAGGTCTGTTAGGCCAGCATGCATGTGATTTTGAAAAAAAGAGAGGAGGGAGAGGGGAGATTTCAAGAAGAGGAAATATGTGTTTTCTGTATTATCGTCCGTCCGAGTGTGCATTTAACCAGGGGCAGCTCCAGGCACTAGCACGCCAAGTGCGTGCCTGGGACGGCAAGCCAAGGGGGGTGCTCCGCCGGTCACCGCAAGGGTGGCAGGCGGGCTGCCTTCGGTGGCATGCCTGCGGAGGGTCTGCTGGTCCCGCAGCTTTTGCCACCTCCTGCAGGCATGCCGCCGAATCCGCGGGACTGTGGACATCCCGCAGGCAAGCCGCCGAAGGCAGCCTGCCTGCCGTGCTTGGGATGGCAAAATACCTAGAGCTGCCCCTGCATTTAACTCGAGGTTTGTGTAACTCCCTGCCGCTGATCCCTGTTCTAATGGATAAGCTCACTCCTCTCCTTGTTTCTCACTGAGATGCAAATACAAGATTCTAGACACCTTCACACATAACTATTACAAGGTAACCTCAGCAGCGATAAAACTATCATTCAGACCGGAACTCTGCCAGCCTCTCCAGAATTCCTCCCTGCCTTCGTCATTCCAGTAAGCAGACTCTCAATCTTCTCAAATAACCCGAGAGTTGATAAATCACCTTCCTTTCACCTATACCCAACGTACTTACAGTTGAGTTTTCAGAGAACGGTGTGGATTTTGTAGAATTCTGTAAGGAAAAACAATGAATACAAAGGAGCTCGTTATTAAGGACTCGCAGAAAGACAGATGTCCCTGGCCATTTGTTTCTCTCTACCCTGCAACCACAGGAAACGGACTGGGTGGGAAATGTCCACTTGTGACTGATGGATAATCTTCAGTGAGTGCTCCAGCCGACGACAGTAAAAAATAGGCCCTCAAATTATTTAGAGAAAAATACATAAGAACAAGTGGTGCTTAATTTGTAAAGAAAGAGGTGCTGGGGCTCAAGCAATAATAATAATGGTGTCCCTAGAATAAAATGGTGTCCTCCACAGAACGTGACGTCACACACACGATATGTGGCAGGTCATGCCTTGCATAGAAGTGTGCCACAGACAGGAGAGGTAGCCCTGGGAATGAGAATTAATCTGTATAAAGGCTTATCTATATAATGGGCATGTCTACACTACAGGATTATTCTGATTTTACAGAAACCGATTTTTGGAAACAGATTGTATAAAGTCGAGTGCACGCGGCCACACTAAGCACATTAATTTGGTGGTGTGCATCCATGTATCGAGGCTAGCGTCGATTTCCGGAGCATTGTACTATAGGTAGCTATCCCATAGTTTCGGCAATCTCCCCTGCCCTTTGGAATTCTGGGTTGAGATCCCAATGCATGAAGGGGCAAAAACAGTGTCGCAGGTGATTCTGGGTAAATGTGGTCAGTCAATCCTCCCTCCGTGAAAGCAATGGCAGACAATCATTTCGCGCCCTTTTCTCTGGATTGTCCAGGCAGACGCCATAGCACGGCAACTATGGAGCCCGATCAGGTTTTTTTTCACTGTCACCATATGTCTACTGGATGCTGCTGACAAATGCGGTACTGCAGCACTACACAGCAGCATCCCCTTGCCTTTTGCAAGTTAACAAAGATGGTTACCAACTCCACTGTACCATCTGCTGCTTTGCAAGTTGACAGTGACAGTTACCAGTCATACTGTACGGTCTACTGCTGTCATGGGTGCTCCTGGCTGGCCTCGGTGAAGTCGGTTGGGGACGCATGGACAAAAATGGGAATGACTCCCCAGGTCATTCTCTTCTTTAAGTTTTGTCTAAGGGAGAGTCAGTCCTGCCTAGAATATCAGGCAAGCCTACTAAAGAACCAGAGAGGCAAACGGCCGCTCCGGGTCAGATCCCCAGACATCCCTCAGAAATGATGAGCTGCATGCCATTCTAGGGGATGCCCCTGCAAAAACGCCACCCATTGCTTCCCTTCTCCCTCGCCCCTCCTGGGCTACCGTGACAGTTGTCTTCTCATTTGTCTGATGAAGTAATAAAGAATGCATGAATAAGAAACACTGACTTTATTGCCTCTGCAAGCAGAGATCAAAGTGGGGAGGGGAAGGCAGCTGCTATGACATTCCAGGCAGGACTGAATCTCCATTAGACAAAACTTAAAGAAGAGAATGACCTGGAGTCATTCCCATTTTTGCCCAGGCGCCCCCAGCTGACCTCACCGAGGCCAGCCAGGAACTCTCACGAGACGACGACGATGGCTACCAGTCCTACTGTACCATCTGCCGCAAGGCAGGGAAGGGAAGGGGATGCTGCTGTGTAGTGCTGCAGCACTGCGTCTGCCAGCAGCATCCAGTAGACATACTGTGACATTGAAAAAAGGCGAGAAACTATTTTTCTCCCGTTGCTTTCACGGGGCAGGGGGTTTAAGACATATACTCTGAACTACCTGCAACAATGTTTTTGACCCCTCAGGCTTTGGGAGCTCCGCCAAAAAATCAAATGGTTTTCAGAGAGTGCGGGAACTGTGGGATACCTACAGTCATCAGTCGCCCCTCCCTCCATGAATGTCCATTTAATTCTTTGGCTTTCTGTTACAGTTGTCTCAGCTCCTTAAGTTTCAGCACTGTGTTGAGTCCCTGTTGTGGCCTCTGTCCATCATGACCTTGGAGATTTTCTCAAATGTTTTGGTATTTCATCTATTGGAACGAAGTTCTGATAGAACAGATTCATCTCCCCATACAGAGATCAAATTCAGTATCTCCCATACAGTCCATGCTGGAGCTTTATTTTGATTCTGGGACTGCTTGGTCACCTGTGCTGATCAGCTCTCCATGCTGGGCAAAGAGGAAATGAAATTCAAAAGTTCACAGGGCTTTTCTTGTCTACTTGGCCAGTGCATCCGAGTTCAGACTGCTGTCCAGAGTGGTCACAATGGTGCACTGTGGGATAGCTCCTGGAGGCCAATGCTGTGGAATTGCGGCCACACTAACCCTAATTCGAAATGGTAATACTGATTTCAGCGCTACTCCCCTCATCGGGGAGGAGTACAGATATCAATATTAAGAGCCCTTTATATCGAAATAAAGGGCTTCGTTGTGTGGATGGGTGCAGGGTTAATTCGGTTTAATGCTGCTAAATTCGAGATAAACTTGTAGTGTAGACCAGGCCTTAGAGTGCTGCAGCGGTGCAGCTGGAGTGCTTAGTGAGGACGCTCCCTAAACCAATGGGAGAGCTCTCCTGGACACAGCACTGTCTACATCAGGGGTTAGGTTGGTGTAACTGCACGGCTCAGGGGTACGGATTTCCCACACTGCTAAGCAATGTAGTTATGCCGATGTGAGTTTGTAGTGTACACTAGGGCTAACTTTTATATTGTCCTCATCCCCATAGTTTCTGAGCACCTAGACTCCAAGATTTTAAGGCCAGAAGGGACCATCATGGTCATCTAGTCTGACCACCTGCACATTGCAGGCCACAGAACCTCACCCATCCACTCCTGCAATAGACCTCTAACCTCTGGGTGAGTTACTGATGTCCTCAAATCATGGGCTAAAGACTATAAGTTACAGAGAATCCACCATTTACACTAGTTTAAACCTGAAAGTGACCCAGGCCCCATGCTGCAGAGGAAGGTGAACCCCCCCACATTAGGCGAAAATTCCTTCCCAACCAAGTTATGGTGATCAGTTAGATACTGAGCATGTGGGCCAGATCCACTAGCCAGACACCTGGGAAATAATTCTCTGTGGTAACTCAGAGCCCTCCTCATCTAGCGTTATCATGTCACCAGCTTTAATGCATTTTTCCTCACAATGTCCCTGGAAGGTGAGTCAGGGCTCTAATTGCCACTGTACAGATGGAGAAATTGAGGCACAGAAAGACAGTGACATGCCTGAGGTCACTAAGGTGAAGCCTGTGGTAGAGCAAGGACTTGAACCTGGGTTCCGAGCCCTAAACTAGCAAGTTTAATAACCTGACCAATTTCGATGTCACTGCAAATGATTAAAACGCTTAACCCTTAATGACTGAATTATTTCCAGGCCTGGAGGGAGAGGTACCCAAAGGAGCTGCTGGCTGCCTAGCATGTTAGCTTCAGTTACTACTGACTAAAGAGAAGAGAGGCATCTGTGCTCAGCCAGGGTTGCAGTGAGCCAGCCAGCGAAGAGGCACTGAAAACTGTTAGTCATTCCCAGGCTTTTCTGTAATCATCTTTATAATTTCTGTTGTGATGGAGCTTGTGGATGCCAGTTGGGGATCAGGGCCCCATTGTTCTAGGCACTGTACAAATAAGTAACACCCAGACAGTCCCTGACCCCAGTGCTCACAGACTAAGGGGGCACCAGGGAGCTTTACCTGTGTCTACATTAGCCTTTTCTCCTGCTAATACTAGTGCAGCTAATAATGTTGGGAGAACTGGTGTAGCTGGGGCTCCAGACAGCTGCTAGCAATAGTTAGCGAAACATATGCACAGAATCTCTCCACATCTGGGTGAGAAATGCGTGTTCTGTCTCTCACCCCCCACTGCACGGCCCCTGAGCTGCCTTACGAATCACAACCCTCTGGACGGCTGACCAGGGTACGCTTGGTTCCTTATTTTTCCTCTCTCTCTCTTCTCTGAGGCTGAGTTAATTTATTTCACTTCCTCTTTCATGATAAATCACTCTATACTTTATGGGCTTTGCAAATGTTTCCAGGAACTGGATGCATAGGTGAGATACAGGGTCAGAATAAGGTGCATGCAATTGATGCACATTCATATGTGCATGTCTAACTTATGCATGCGACCGAATGATATAGAGGAAAGATGGTCTTGTGGTTGAGGCATTAGACTGGGACTCAGGAGACATGATTCAGTTCCTAGCTCTGCCACAGACTTCTTGGGCAAGTCGCTTAATTGCTTTATGTCTCAGTTTCCCAGCAGTCAAATGATGTTATTTCCTTCCTCCTGTCCTTTGTCTATATCATCTGTTTAAACTGTATGCACCAGGTCTGTATGGTTTCCAGCATAATGGGATTCTGATCTTAGATGAAGCCTCTGGATGCTACCATAATAATAATAGAGTAAGGTGGACAGAATAAGGTAGAGTTGTGCTGCATTACAGGCCTGGTCTACACTACGAGTTTATCTCGAATTTAGCAGTTTTAAACTGAATTAACCCGGCACCCGTCCACACAACAAAGCCCTTTATATCGATATAAAGGGCTCTTAATATCGACATCTGTACTCCTCCTCGATGAGGGGAGTAGTGCTGAAATTGGTATTGCCATTTCGAATTAGGGTTAGTGTGGCCACAATTCAACAGTATTGGCCTCCGGGAGCTATCTCACAGTGCACCATTGTGACTGCTCTGGACAGCAATCTGAACTCGGATGCACTGGCCAGGTAGACAGGAACAGCCCCATGAACTTTAGAATTTCATTTCCTGTTTGCCCAGCATGGAGAGCTGATCAGCACAGATGACCATGCAGTCCCAGAATCAAAAAAGAGCTCCAGCATGGACCATACGGGAGATACTGAATCTGATCACTGTATAGCGAGATGAATCTGTTCAATCAGAACTCTGTTCCAATAGACGAAATGCCAAAACATTTGAAAAAATCTCCAAGGTCATGATGGACAGAGGCCACAACAGGGACTCAACACAGTGCTGCATGAAACTTAAGGAGCTGAGACAAGCGTACCAGAAAGCCAAAGAATGAAATGGTCATTCACGGAGGGAGAGGCGACTGATGACTGTAGCTATCCCACAGTTCCCGCACTCTCCAAAAACCATTTGAATTCTTGGCTGAGCTCCCAAAGCCTGAAGGGTCAAAAACATTGTCACGGGTAGTTCAAGGTATATGTCATCAGCCCCCGACCCCATGAAAGCAAAGGAAAAAAAATCATTTCTTGCCTTTTTTCAATGTCACCGTATGTCTACTGGATGCTGCTGGCAGATGCGGTGCTGCAGCACTACACAGCAGCATCCCCTTCCCTTCCTTCCCTTACAGACAGCAGATGGTGCAGTAGGACTGGTATCCAATGTCATCGTCCCGTGAGTGCTCCTGGCCGGCCTCGGTGAGGTCGTTCGGGGATGCCTGGGCAAAAAATGAGAATGACTCCAGGTCATTCTCTTCTTTAAGTTTTGTCTAATGGAGATTCAGTCCTGCCTGGAATATCATGGCAGCTGGAGGCTTCTGCCTCAGACTGCTCTCCCCAGTCAGCAGCACCACACGATCATGCCTACCCCTTGCTACCAGGGCTCACAATCAGATACTTAGACCTCTACATTTTGCTGCAAATAAAAAAATTAAGCTGCCATTTAGAACTCTCCCCCAACATATATATCCTGCAACATTTAGTATTTTACCAGTGTCAACCAAAGGCCCACACACAAATGGAGATTCAGTCCTGCCTGTGCTTCTATCCTAGTGCTTATCACAGATTTCCATTTTCAGCTATACGCTGAGCGAGTGCAGAATGGTGGTTCACTTGACTTTGCTGTAAGCCGACCGCCCTCCCCTTCCCCCTTTGATCTCTGCTTGTAGAGGCAATAAAGTCAGTGTTGTTTCTTATTCATGCATTCTTTATTACTTCATCACACAAATGGGGGGATAACTGTCATGGTAGCCCAGAAGGGGTCGGGAAGGAGAGAAGCAATGGGTGGGATTGTTGCAGGGGCACCCCCTAGAATGGCATGCAGCTCATCATTTCTGCGGGATGTCTGGGGCTCTGACCCGGAGCGGCTGTTTGCCTCTCTGGTTCTTTAGTAGGCTTGCCTGATATTCAAGGCAGGACTGACTCTCCCTTAGACAAAACTTAAAGAAGAGAATGACCTGGGGAGTCATTCTCATTTTTGTCCATGCATCCCCAACTGACCTCACCGAGGCCAGCCAGGAGCACCCATGACAGCAGCAGATGATACAGTATGGCTAGTAACCATCTTTGTCAACTTGCAAAGCAGCAGACGGTACAGTAGGGCTGGTAACCATCTTTGCTAACTTGCAAAGGCAAGGGGATGCTGCTGTGTAGCACTGCAGTACCACGTCTGTTAGCAACATCCAGTAGACATATGGTAACCGTGAAAAAAGGCTGAACAGGCTCCATAGTTGCCATGCTATGGTGTCCGCCTGGGCAATCCAGGGAAAAGGACGCGAAATGATTGTCTGCCGTTGCTTTCACGGAGGGAGGATTGACTGACCACATTTACCCATAACCACCCGCGACAAAGTTTTGGCCCCATCAGGCATTGGGATCTCAACCCAGAATTCCAATGAGGGGGGGAGACTGCGGGAACTATGGGATAACTATGGGATAGCTACTCACAGTGCAACGCTCTGGAAGTCGATGCTAGCCTTGGTACTTGGACACATGCCGCCAAATTAATGTGCTTAGTGTGGCCGCGTGCCCTCGACATTATACACTCTGTTTCCAAAAATTGGTTTCTGTAAAATTGAAATAATCCTCTAGTGTAGACATACCCACAGAGAGATTCTAGTTTTGTGGGGAGGGGAAAGAACTGAAAGAAAGTAAAATAAATCCAGGGAGAAGTAGCTAACAGAGCTGGTCAAATCAAATTCATGACTCTATTAAGTTCAGTTTCACAGGCATTTGACACACATTTTGTTGTACTTGCCCTGCTATATAGCTGGTGAAATACTATTTGGTGAATCCAGATGAAATTCACTGAATGATGTATTGAAAATTATTTGTTCTGCGATTTGTCAGCCCTGGAGCGGAGTTCCCCATCATGCAGAGAAAAGGTTCCGTTTCCTTCTCTCCCTTACATTTTTAAACATGAGCCTCGTGTGATTCAAGGGCATACACCCTGCAGAGTGGGAAATCCTCTCAGGGCAGATGGAACTGTACAACCCCAGGGGCCCAATATTCATCCCTGCTCTAACTCCAATGAAGTGATCATATAGGGGCATAGGGCACAGCGACTAAACCAGGGACTGGCAACCTGTCAGAAGTGGTGTGCTGAGTCTTCATTTATTCACTCTAATTTAAGGTTTCGTGTGCCAGTAATACATTGTAACATTTTTAGAAGGCCTCTTTCTATAAGTCTATAATATATAACTAAACTATTGTTGTATGTAAAGTAAATAAGGTTTTTTAAATGTTTAAGAAGCTTCATTTAAAATTAAAATAAAATGCAGAGCCCCCCGGACCGGTGGCCAGGACCTGGGCAGTGTGAGTGCCACTGAAAATCAGCTTGTGCGCCACCTTCGGCACACGTGCCATAGGTAGCCTACCCCTGCACTAAACTCTGGAGAGGAGCTCAAAACACTCAGATGCCCGGTATTGAAACAAACAAACAAACAAACAAACTTAAGGAAGAAAAAGGACATAACAGGATAAAAAGTGCAGCTACCTTGCTCTGTTTGCTCAGCTATTGCGCTTACAGGAAGAAAATTCTCTGTCATTCTTTTGGAGAACTAAAATGACCAAGGTGAAAGCTGCCTGACAATGCAGATGTTTTACCAGATCTTTAAAATATCAGAGTCTGGTAAATCTTTTTTAAAAAAGAATGAAAGGAGGACCTGTGTGAGAGAATTCAATTGTCAGTCGGGTATGAAGGCTAGGAGCAAGCGGGCAAACACTAGTGAGGAATCTCTTCACAAACAGCAGGGCGTGCCTGTCTATTAAATTGTCTCTTTCATTTTCTGTGCCTGTCTGATCAGTCTGTAGTGCAACCCCCCTCCCCACCCCCAAGAGAAACAGAATTATTCTCATTCACCATGTCAGACTGTTACCTGAGAAAGCCTGTCTCATATTCACGCTGACTGGCCGAGTCTGGAGTTAGCACTCTTCTTGTGTGGAGCTTCTTGCTCTGTCACAAAACAAGTTGCAGGTCCAGGAAGAGAACAATCAATGGCATTTACCTAATCCAGGGACAACCTGGCTGAATCCCAAAGTAGATGATCACAGCAGTTCCTTAAACTGACAGACGGGGCAGAGCACCTGAAAGCCTGGGTCTCTGGGACACTGTGGGAATCAGCTTCCTTCCTATCTTGCTGGTGTCTGGCCATGCTCCTCCTGGCTATGTATATGAATTTATTAGCACCAGACCCTTCATAAATTCTGCCTTTAAAAAAAATTACCTGTTCCATCCACTGCCCTTGTACTTTTATGGGGAACAATTTTTATTTACTTACTTAGCATCCGCTCGTGTGGGTTGCCCGACTTTTATGATGTTGAGTGTGTATGCACTGCTAACAAGAACATTTAGAATGCAAGCCGAATAAAGTTCAGGCCAGTCATATATATAGCTGGTGCTTTAAAGGCCAATTTTACAAAACTGAAAACAATTATGAGCCAAATCAGAGGGGAGGAAGAATTTAAACAGAAAAATGTGAATGATAACTGGGAATCATTTAAGAAAAATCTTTATAGATGCCCAAAAAACTACAGTCCCACAGTTGAGGAAGAAGGTCATGCCAGTTAAGAAAAACAACCTGGTTTAGAATGGGAAGTAAAGGCGTGTGTGTGTGTGTGTGTGTGTGTGTGTGTGTGTGTGTGTGTGTGTGTGTGTGTGTGTGTGTGTGTGTGTGTGTGTGTGTGTGTGTGTGTGTGTGTGTGTGTGTGTGTGTGTATAACAAATGAAATAATGCGGAAGTTGATAGTAATGAATATAAATCAGAAGCTAGGAATTGTAGAAAATTGATAAGAGAAGCCAAGCAACACAAGGAGAAATCTATGGCCAGCAGAGTTAAGGACAATAAGGAAGAATTTTTAACAATATTAGGAACAAAGAGAATCCTGACAAAAGTATTTGTCCATTACTAGATGAAAATGGTAATGATAATGCAGAAAATGAAAAAGTGTTCAATAAATATTTCTATTCTGGGGGGAAAAAAACAGATGATGATGTAGTCATATCATGTGATAACACTTTTTCCCATTCCATTACTATCTCAGGAGAATGTTAAACAACAACTGCTAATGTTAGACATTTTAAAATCAGCACATCCAGATAACTTGCACCCAAGAGTTTTAAAAGAGCTGTTTGAGGAATTCACTGGACTTGGGAATTTGCCTTGACTTTTTTTCAGCCCCTTTCAAATATTGATTTTGAATAAGTCTTGGAAAACTGGGGAAATTCTAGAAAACTGGAAGAAAGCTAACGTTGTGCCAATTTTTAAAAAGGGTAAATGTGATGACCCAGGTGATTTTAGACCTGTCAGTCTAACATCAATCCCAGGCAAGATAATGGGATGACTAATACCAGGAGCTGATTAATAAAAATCTAAAGAAGGTTAATGTAATTAATCCCAATCAACATTCTCTTATGGAAAAATGATCTTCTCAAACTAACTGGATTTTATTTTGCTGAGATTACAGCTTTGTTTGATAAAGGTAATAGTGTTGATGTAAGCATTTGACTCAGTATTGCACAACATTTTGATTAAAAAAACAGATTGATATATATTTAACATATCCTATATTAAATGGATTAATAGCTGGCTAAGTGATGGATCTCAAAATATAACTGTAAATGGACAATGATCATTGAGTGGGCATGTTTTTAGTGGGGTCCTGCAGGTATCGGTTGTTGGCCCTATGCTATTTAACATTGTTATAAATGACCTGGAAGAAAACTTATAATTATCACTGATGAAGTTTGGAGAAGAGGTAAATAATGAAGACGACAGATCACTGATACAGAGCAATCTGGATTGCTTGGTAAATTGGGCCCAAGCAAACAATATATGTTTCAATATGGTTAAATGTAAATGTATACATCTAGGAACAAATAATGTAGGCCACACTTACAGGCTGGGGGGACTCTATCCTGGGAAGCAGTAACTCTGAAAAAGATTTGGGAGTTGTGGTGGATAATCAGCTCAAAGAGCTAATGTGATCCTTGGACGTACAAACCCGGGAATCTTGAGTAGGAGTGGAAAGGTTATTTTACCTCTATTTGACACTGGTGTGACCGCCACTGTAACACTGTGTCCAGTTCTGGTGTCCACAGTTAAAGAAGGATGTTGATGAATTACAGATGGGTTCAGAGAAGAGCCATGAGAATGATTAAATGATTAGAAAACATGCCTTATAGAGATAGACTGAAGGAGCTGAATATTTTTAGCTTAGCAAAGAGAAAGTTAAGGGGCGACTTGATCACAGTTTGTAGCTACCTACATAGGGAACAAATATTGAGTTGCTCTATAGTTGATCTATAATATGATCCAATGGCTGGAAGCTGAAGCTAGACAAATTCAAACTGGAAATAAGGTGTAAATTTTTAACAGTGAGAGTAATTATCCATTGGAACAACTTAGCAAGGGTCAATGGCTATTAGCCAAGGTGGTCAGGGATGCAACCTCATGCTCTGGGTGTCCCTAAGTCTCTGACTGCTAGATGCTGGGAGTGTACAACAGGAGATGGCTAACTCAATAATTGCCCTTTTTTGTTCATTCCCTCTGAAACCTCTGACACTGGCCACTACCAGGAGACAAGATACTAGGCTAGATAAACCATTGGTCTGACCCAGTATGGCCGTTTTTATGTTCTTATATTTGAAAGTGGCTGAAGAAGAGTCAAGGCAAATTCCCAAGTCCTGTGAAGTGTTGAGTGGACATGACACGGCATTTTAGTCTTTAGATGAGCAGAGGCGTAGGCGTTTATACAAGGAGAAGATTTGTCTGGCATGTTCCTTAGGAAATGGAGGGGGACAGAAGGCATCTGGGTAGCAGATACAGGAAGAAAACGATTTTTGATTATAAGCACTGACTGGCTACTGACCACCGTGCTGCCCTAGGAGAGGAACCTGTGTTGCCTGTTTGTGGAGTGGAGAAGAATCATTTCAAGGCACTAAATACAGGGGTAACATTTCATGGTAACCTTGCTTAGCACTGTGCCTGGGTTGTTTTCCCTTTGTGCTGCCACCTTCCCTAAGGAAAAGGCTGTGTGTATAAAGGCAGGTTGCCTTGCTTTCATCTTGCTCTCCCATGCGTCAGAGCTCCGCAGGCAAATGCCCTGCCTCAAGAATAGCTTGGTTCAGTTATCTCCATCCCGGGTACCGGGTGTCAATGGTTGTATTCTGGCAGTGACTCTTTGGGTGATCAGGCCTCTTTCCCCACCTCTTCAAAGCCACTCACGGACTAAAACCTTGTCTGGATCCAATACTGAATATGCAAGAGGTACACTGGTGTGTTCTCTCTATCTGCAATGCTTAGGAAAGGGGGCAGCTGTGTTTTGGACCAGCTGCCTACCTTCTACTTTGAGTCCTGCAGCCTTTCAACTGCCCTCATTATTTCAAAAAAATTAGCAATACTTTTAACATTCAAATTCAGCTTTGTTTCAGAAACTGAAGAAGGTATATCCCAACGTGGAGTGACCCAATACCCAGGCGTGACCACTGGAACTCAAATAATTGTTGACAGAGTGACCGTTGTATTAGAGAACTTACCCCAGATCAGAAAGGGGCATGCACACAATGTATAACTGAATTTCGAGAGATCATTCTGGGCACAAACACATTTCAGATTATTCTTCCCCTTTGACTTTTTAAAAACGGACTTTATTTCATGAAATTTAAAACTACACAGAGACCAAAATATGTATACACTTTAAAGAGCCTGACTTTTTTTTTAAAAAAGGAACCTTTTAGGCATATAGAATTATTGACTGTAAGCCCAGTCAAGATAGAAGGGACAGAAATTTTTGCACGCATCCTTGGTGAAAGCACAGAGTAAACCAGTTGCTAATAAACTGTAACACAAAACACCTGTTTGAATGCTAACAAATGTAGCAAATCGGTCAAACCACATTGCAAACTTTTGCAATGAATCAGAATATACAATCCGATGTCCAAGAAAAATCGGAAATGATGTTAAAAGGTGAAGCGAAAATACTTAATTTCAAAGGAAGGTTCTAAAGTAACTTTTCCCTCTCCAGACAGACTTTACCCCAGCCAGAGAGGCACTATAGTATGAATTTTAGCCTGCAATGCAATTCATGATTTTGATTCTATTTTGCTAGAAGCAGAGATTATATTCCTGGCCCTGAGTTCTTTACTCATGCAACAGGCTCCAGTGTACCACAGTGAGAGATCATATACCTTGTCTTAAGCTTGCAAGAGAAGGCCACAAATAAACTTTGAAGAGAAACAAAGCAGATCTTAAAAAACAAGCACTAAGTAATATGGTTTCAAACGGCCTGTAGAAAAGATATGGTCAATGATACAGTATCGTTTACACTACACTGTGTAAGGCTTAGACTACTGGTCTTTTACATGCATTTATTTTTATATATATTGTATATATATTACTTTGCTTTTCTTGTTTTCAGCAAGAAAATATTTTCATGCATTTGTTTCACCTCCATATTCACAATACTTGGACACCTATTTCATTTAAGAACTTTTGCAGGGGTGGCATTTTGTTTATAACACATTTGGAAACAAACCTGTCCCCCAAGAACACTTTTGTGCCTGGCATTTGACACCTGGCTGCGCTTATTACAGTTCACACCTAGTGAAAGGGCATCTCTCTGTCGTCTAACAGTACAATGGTTATGTAAACATATTAATCATTCAATTATAAATACTTCATTAAAGCTAACATACCACAGCTTTTAGCTGTAATGCCCACGTGTGTGTCTTAAGGAAATGCCATTCAGGATCAACTCTGCACTAGTCTACAGCACGATGCTTTACAATGGTTTGTCAAAAGGCTCAGTTTCTCTCTGAAAGAAGTGCCAAACAGCTAGTTAATTCTTCAAACCCATGGCTTGATCACTGGTTAACCCAGTGGCTTCCATGTACATAGTTATTTTTATAGTTGTCAGATCTACATCTCAATGTGCTTTAAGCAAAATTAAAACAGCATCAGTAACAGAGGCACAGCAAGGTTAAGTGACCTGCTTAACATCATACAGTGACTCAAGTGGAAACAGAAGCCAGCTGACCACCAACTTCCCAGCCAACATGCTCAGTCTGTTCACTAGAGTGTCCATGCATTTGACATGTTGCCAGAGTTGTGTGGGGTTGAGTGTTGCTTTGTGCTACAAGTTCTCTGCCTTGGATCAGTTGGGTCACCAGCAGGACAGGTGTTGAGTAGTTCTTGAATTCTCCTACCTTGTGTTTCAAGAGAATCAAGAAAACTGGCTGGATGCTGACAAGTTAATCACACAGAACAATGAGTCAGCGAGGGGAGTCCTTGGAAAGCACCACAGGTGGAAAGAGAAATAGAGAACTCAAAGGCAGAGGTGGTATTATAAAGAAGCAATAATTTAGTGGAGGAGGAAGCAAAGGAAATCTGTGCAATAAAACCATCCTGCATAACCAGGCATTTTGCAAGCAAAGACGGGGTGTGGAGAAGTGTTCTTATTTAAGAACATAGGGATTGGTAGACAGGCCAGGAAGGGGAGCCACCTACTCTGGAATCCTGTGGGGGAGGATTGCTTCCCGACTCTGGCTAGTGAGCAGCTGGTGCAAGGAAGGTCCGGGTTGATATCCTTCCAAATTTTTATCCTAGCTAATGCCACAGTAGTTGCTATTAGTCATAGCCTTAGTCCTTAGCCATCACTGCAGAGTGCTTCTGTTATGACACTGTGGTGCTGTGGACTTCCTGTTGAACATGGTGCAATTAGCTAGCAGTCTTACAGTGACCGTGTGTCACCTTTACACACAGGTAGAATAACCAAAACAATAAATAAAAATGAATCTGGCTATCTGGAGTCACAACTGTGTGGTTTTCCACTTATTGCACAGAGCAGTTCGAACTGGTGAGGAAGGGGTGTGTAGGCAGCCCCATGTTCCTTTAAGGCCATCCCATTTGGTGGCTATCCACGCCGTCTGTTTCACAGTATGATGTGTTAAGACAGCTATTGTTTATGCTACTTAGTAAGAGCCACTCCAACCGGGAGGATGCAATAGACTAAGGCTTCTTCCAGTTCAAATTCTTTCTTCATTCAGCCCAGTGGCCAGGTGCGCAAAAATACCAAGTTGATGCCCTGGCAGTCACGATTAGGAGAAAATACTAGGTTCTGGGTATGTTAGCAAGAGAGGGTCATGCTAGTAATTTCAAAGGCAAGCCTTCAGGACTGCATTCAGTTTTAGTTACAGAAAAATACTGTGCATTGCTTTAGGTCAGGCGCCCAGGAGTTTAAAAACAATCCCAGGTAGATGTCTCACTCCTCCACCTGGGAACGTCTATGAGGAACATCCAAGCTACTTTCTCATGTGCAGCACATCCTGAAATTTGGTACTCGTGTATCGGGCATGAAAGCCTCTCTTATTGATGGTGTCATCCGTATGGAATCGGATCATGATGGAATCCCCTGCAGAGTAGATTTCTTCCAGAGGCTGCAGGAGGGAAAACAAAACACTGGTCAGTCTACATGACAAGTAACTGTTCTCACCAGGACCAGAGGGTCTGAAGTCAAAGCCCTTGTGCTTATGCAGCAGGTCTGATGGGCAAGCGTTAGACCCAAATGCAGAATGTATCGTTCCCTTCTGCCCTGCTCGCATTTCCCAGGCACTTTATAAAATGCGAGAAGGCATCTTATTTGATGGCTAGAGGCACCGCTACAGGCTGGGGACTGACTGGCTAAGCAGCAGTTCTGCAGAACAGGACCTGGGGATTACAGTGGATGAGAAGCCGGATATGAGTCAACAGTGTGCCCTTGTTGCCAAGAATGCAAACAACATATTGGGCTGCATTAGTAGGAGCACTGCCAGCAGATTGAGGGAAGTGATTATTCTCCTCTATTCGGCACCGGTGAGGCCACATCTGGAGTATTGCGTCCAGTTTTGGGGGCCCCCCCACTACAAAAAGGATGTGGACAAATTGGAGAGAGTCCAACGGAGGGCAACAAAAATGATCAGGGGGCTGGTGCACATGACTTACGAGGAGAGACTGAGGGAACTAGGCTTGTTTAGTCTGCAGAAGAGAAGAGTGAGGGGGGGATTTGATAGCAGCCTTCAACTACCTGAAGGGGGGTTTCAAAGAAGATGAAGCTCGGCTGTTCTCAGTGGTGGCAGATGACAGAACAAGGAGCAATAGTCTCAAGCTGAAGTGGGGGAGGTCTAGGTTGGATATTAGGAAACAGTATTTCACTAGGAGGATGGTGAAGCACTGGAATGGGCTACCTAGGGAGGTGGTGGAATCTCCTTCCCTAGAGGTTTTTAAGGCCTGGCTTGAGAAAGCCCTGTCTGGGATGATTTAGTTGATGTTGGTCCTGCTTTGAGCAGGGGGTTGGATTAGATGACCTCCTGAGGTCTCTTCCAACCCTAATCTTCTATGATTCTAAGTGCAGGTGCCAGCTTTCATTACTTGAGAGGTTGATGGCCTGTACTGATAAACAGCATTGACGGAGTGTTTTAGGGAGGCTTGCACAATGCACGCCCCCTCAATGTGGGCTCTATCCCCGTCTAGTGGCTGCTGGGCCACAGAAGTTGATGAGCCAGCTGAAGCTAATGAACCAGCATTTTTCAGCTCAGGCAGCAGAGGCTCATGCTCTTAGATCATAACACAAGAACTAGTGGTCACCAAATGAAATTAATGAGCAGCAGGTTTAAAACAAACAAAAGGAAGTATCTCTTCAGACAACACCCCGTCAACCTGTGGAACTTCTTGCCAGAGGATGTTGTGAAGGCCAAGACTATAACAGGGTTCAAAAAGAACTAGATAAGTTCATGGAGGATGGGTCCATCAATGGCTATTAGCCAGGATGAGCAGGGATGGTGTCCCTAACCTCTGTTTGCCAGAAGCTGGGAATGGGTGACAGTGGGTGGATCACTTGATGATTGCCTGTTCTGTAATCATCTGGGGCACTGGCATTGGCCACTGTCAGGAGACAGAATACTGGGCTGGATGGACCTTTAGTCTGACCCAGTATGGCTGTTCTTATGTTAAGTGGTGCCAGGTTCAGTCCCTGCTGCTGACAATCCTCCTCGGGGCATGGTGGTACAAGTGGTGGCCCAACATAGGGCCTCTGGATGGGGATTAGACTTGCACTGCTGCTGTCCATGTGACTCAGCTCCTTTCTGCACAGAGGATCTCCATAGGCAGAGGGTATTTCAACTACCATGACCTACGCAGCCCTTGGCATTACTGCTAAGGTTGGCAGGAAGGGGCTCAGGGAGTACTGTGACACGGATACCCCATGCCTTGGGAACTGCAGTGAATTCCAACATTCCCTTGATGCCATTGATAGACAATTCAGAGGTGAATTGTCTGCTTTCAGTCCGTGCAATCCCATTAAACTCAATGTAGTTGCCCAACATGCAAGGCACCATGGCCGAAAGGCACAAAGTCACTGCATGTGCAGTTCTACAGACCCTCTGCAGCCCTGCCTCCAGCTTCCCTGCCAGTTATTTCCAAGTAAAAAGTTGCCTCTTTACCTTGCTGTCCACATGCCTCTCTTCTCCCCCAGGTGCTGTCCTTCCCTATGAGGTCCTGTGTATTGTTCACTATCTAATGTTTTTATGCCATGCTATCCCAGCTCCTAGGCTGGGACCCATTTAAAATGCACCATTGGGAGGATTTGACCAATTATATTTTAATTGCTTCATTAAAATAGGCAGGTGAAATCCTCCCAACAGTGCCTTTTAAATGGGGCCCAGCCTAGATGCTGGGATAGCATGGCATAAAAACGTTAGCTAGCAGTCAATGCAATTCCATCATGAGTCAATTCCAGACAGATGAGACTTCATGAGCGTTCGTAGTGCTGAGCCTCTCGATGGATTAACAGCAGGGGAAATTGAACCTGGGACCTCTGGATCAAACCTCACAATCCTCTTCTATCTGTAGCTGGCCCTTCCATCTCCAGATATTGTCCAGCCACCCTCGAGGGGGACAGAGCCCTATCCTGAGTGGGTGTGGGTTACGTATGCAAGCGGATTCCATCCTCTTCCCCTCTTTTCATTGTGCGGCCTCAACGTACTTTGGCACCTTATTCTGCTACATAGAATCCAGGATTAAATGGATTGCTGGAGGCTGAGCTCCTTACCCCTAGACAGCAGTCTCCCTCCAGGTCAGGGCTCAGGCACACTGGCTGGGCAGCCCACACCCCCAGCTTCACCAATCCAGCACAGTGTATAGATTAAGTTGCAGGTACCTCTGCTGGTGTCTGGTGACAACTGCAGGCAGGTGAGTGAAACAGAACACAAGGGATGCTCGTAGCCAGTTCAGGGCTGGTAATGACTGTGTTGTCTGTCTGAGGGTATGTCTACATCTACAATTTTGCAGCGCTGGTTGTTACAGCAGTATTAGTACAGCTGTATAGGGCCAGCACTGCAGAGTGGCCACACTTACAGCAACCAGCGCTGCAAGTGGTGTTAGATGTGGCCACGCTGCAGCGCTGTTGCACACCTCGGGGAAGGAGACCTGCTTGGGGGGGGGGTCGGGGAACGCCAGAGCACACCGCGGGGCTGGAGACCTGCTTGGAGGGGGGGGGTCGGGGAACGCCAGAGCACACCGCGGGGAAGGAGACCTGCTTGGGGGAGGGGGGGTCGGGGAACGCCAGAGCACACCGCGGGGAAGGAGACCTGCTTTGGGGGGGGGTCGGGGAACGCCAGAGCACACCACGGGGAAGGAGACCTGCGTGGAGGGGGGGTCGGGGAACGCCAGAGCACACCGCGGGGAAGGAGACCTGCTTGGAGGGCAGTGGAGTTTGCTTAATTACCAGAGAGGCTTCCTCAGGTATGCTGGGATACCTGCTTATTCCATGGAGGTCAACAAAAACGCTGGTGAGTGTCTACACCTGATGACCAGCGCTGGTGATCCAGCACTGGATCCTCTACACCCGAGGAACGACCGGGTGTACGGCCAGCGCTGCAAACAGGGAGTTGCAGCGCTGGTAATGCCCTGCAGGTGTGTACACATCCTAAGTTGCAGCGCTGTAACCCCCTCACCAGCGCTGCAACTTTGTAGTGTAGACAAGGCCTGACTCAAAAGAGGGTGGATCATGCCCGCACTGCATCCCCTTCCCCTGGATACAGCTACGTCTAAGAAATTAACGTCTCCATGGCTTACCCCTGAGCCACAGAAGCGTCCCAGGCGGGGTGCGGTGCTGTCATAGCCATCGTAGATCTCCATGTAGTCATAGCCGCAGTCGGCCTCCTCCTCTAGTTCAAATGTTTGAAATATTAATTCGACTCCATAGCCATCTTCTGCCACGATAACCCAGTCACAGTTGGACTGGCCTGGGTAATTGTTATCTCCAAACTGGGCATGGGAATACAGATCTTTAGTTCGTACGTCAGCCTTCAGGCGCCCACCGCACTCTGGAGCAAAGAGACAGCACGTTGTATAGCCTTCCTGAATATCCCCACTGCTCAACACAGCCTAGACATCTCCTTCCAGCGTCGCCCAGCGGGGAGAGTTGGGGAGCGCTTGTCAAAGGGGCACATTTAACAGTGAGGGGAAAGCGATTGCCAAGGGATGTGGTAAAATCTTCAGTCATCTGGAGCCCCTGACTCAAGATTGGATGTCTAAGAGATTATTGTGCTCTAGGTCAACCACATTTTGCTCAATAGAGAGATCAGTAGGTGAAGATCTGTGGTCTGTACAGGTCAAACCAGATCATCATGAGGAGCCCTTCTGGCCTTAAAACCTAGGGACTTGGCTACACGGGGAAAATTACCACCACAACTGTATGGATATAATTATATTGACATATACTGGTAAAACTCCCCATGGGGACACTTACCCTGAAATAAGAGCACTTTCTCCTGGTTTAGTTTATGTTGCTTTGAGAGTAGTAGAAGCTAAATCAGAGGGAAAACACTCTTATTCCAGGATAAGAGTATCCATATGTAGATGATTACTGGCTATAGCTAGGCTGGTAATTCTCCCCATGCAGACAGCACGTAGGAAACTAGAGGTTAGAAAAGGCAAGTCCCATACAGGTAGGGGATGGTTGGCATGAATGGTACAATGCAATGGATGCTCCAGTTGCTTGTTGGCATAGTCTGTATTTGCTGGTTAACACTCAGATTGGGTCATTTCTTTGGGAACAACTCTATTGTGACCTGTCTAGTCTTATGTGAAATGAGCGCTGTCTGATTTTGGAGGTCTCTCTTGCCCTAGCAATATACACTGTAAGAGTTGCAGCCTTCCCAGTATCATTGGAGTAGCAGCAGAAAACCCAGTTTACCCGTGCTATGCTTTGCTTGGAAGCCTTTTCTTTGCACAGATGCATCAGAGTAAAACCTGAGGAACATCTTGTTAGTAGATGCCACCACCGGATCCGGTTTCTTGCTGCCACAGAAGCGGCCAAGGATGGGCGACTTGCTGTTGGGGCCGTCATACATTTCCAAGTGGTCGTAGGCACACTCCTGGTGCTGCTCAATCTCAAACTCATTGAACGTCTACAACGCAAGAATCAACAATGAGAATTAGACCTCTCCAGAGACGTGAAAGAAACTGGCACTCCTCTGACAGTATTTAACACAGGATGCAGGGCAAAGCAGGATATACCAGGAGAAATGATGTCAAGACTGTATTGTGTTTCTCTCCCCTTGTAGCACCCAATCAGACACATACAAGAGCAGAGTTACTTGCTTTTCTGGAAAGAGCATAAACAGAATTAATGCCTGATTGCATGGCTGAATGTGGATGTGGGGCTGTCAATAATCTGGTGGTTTTTGAGAACCATGTTATATATTCTATTACCTCCCCCACAAATACATTAACAGAACATTAAGGTTGCAAAGCCAAGCACTGGAAAGTTAGGAAATGCCTGAGTTAGGATTGCCTGGTCAATCTTAACTGTGCCCCCTTGTGCATATGCATTATGATACAATCTTTAAATACAAGATCACATACTATTCTCCCCCCATCGGGCTCCTGCATCATTCGGTGCATAGGTACTTATTCAATATTTCTTTTTAGCCCCCTCATTCAGTGCGTGGCCCCAGGGCTTCTGCACACAATCCAAATCCTGCACTGAATATAAAAGTATGAATTTCTTCCTTGGTATTTCTATGCTGCTCACCCCATAGTATCTGAGTGCTTCACAAACACTGCTGAATGTATCTGCAACAAAAGCCTTTGGAATTAGCTGGTAGCATTATCCCCATTTTACAGCCATGGATCGAGGCCAAAACTGTTGGATGTTGCCACAAATTTTGTGTGCCCAATCTGAGATACAGCCTCATTTTCCAGAGTAAGTAGCATTCTAGAGTGACTTTATGTTCAAAGCACAGCTCCTGACATCAGCTGCAGATGGGAGCCCCCAGCAGTTCCACACATCAGGCCCCAAGTGTCTCAGACTGAACATCAGAAAAAGAGGAACACACCATTATGGGCCACCTGTGAAAACGGTAGGTTAAGTTAATTGCCCAGCATCACACAAGGACTCCATGGTAGAAGAGAATCCAGGGTGACATTCACCTTCCTATTCTCTTCCCTGCCTCATTCACTGCACACCTTCCAACTTCTGCAAGGCCTACAGACAACAGCCTCCTTCACTGGACAACCTTGATTCATCCCCAGAGTGGGTCCAGGCTGTGCACTGAATGAGACAGGGATCCTGCAGGAAAAATAGCACGTGATCCTGTAATTAAAGACTGTACCCTAGCGCATAAGCATGAGAAGGCTGAAAAAAAGTTGCAAGGTGCCCCCGGCTCTGCCTCTCATTCAGATCAGCTGTGGTCATATAGAAAACTACCAAAACACCCCAACACTATACTAGAGCTCAGGATTGATTCATAGTGTTCACGTGTGGGAAACGTCTCTCCTCACTGTCATATTTTTTGTCCTTCTGCAGCATCTTCCATCTGAGGATCACAATACATTTTGCCACTATTAAGAACTGGATTAAGGATTTAATGGATTAGCAGCAGGCTAACTGACAGATCTCTAAAAGCAGTGGTGAGTGGGGCATCATCAAATAACAGAGATGCTGCTAATGAGGTGCTGCAGGGATCCTTGCCAATATTACTAGTCACCATTTTTATCAATGATCTGGAAGTAAACCTCAAATCCCTGCTGATAGAGGTCGGAGATGACACAGACAGGGGAAGGGGTAAACAATGAGGAGGAGAGGGCGACCTGGATCGCTTGGTAAGCTGGGCTGTTACAAATACAATGTGTTTTTATACAAGCAAATGCAAAGTTATCCATCTGCGAACAAGGAACACAGCGACTTTGAAAAGGATTTAGAGGTCACAGTGGACAAGCAACTCATGTGCGCTCTCCGTGCACTGCTGTGGCCATGCGATCCTTGGATGTATCAACAGGAGACTAGTAAGCAAGAGAAGGGAGGTGATTTTACCTCCATCTATGGCACTGGGGAGACCAGTACCAGAATACTGCATACAGTTCTGGTATCCACATTATAAGAAGGATGTTAAAAAATTGGAAAGGATGCAGAAAAAAGAGTCACAAAATTTGAAGGCTGGAGAAAAATGCCTCACGGTGACAGGCTTAAAGAGCTCATTCTGTTCCGCAAGAAGATTGAGAGGTGGCTCGATTATGGTGTTTCTAAGATACCTTCTCAAGGAGAAAATGCCCAGTACTAAAGGGCCCATTAATCTAGCAGAGGAAGGCAGCACAATAACCAATGGCTGGAAGCTAAAGCCAGACAACTTCAACTTAGAATTAAGGCCCAATTATTTTTTTTTAAGTGAAGGTGATTAAATATTGGAACAGACTATCAAGGTGGATTCTCTTTGTCTTCAAATCAAGACTCGATGACTTTCTGGAAGAGTATCGGAGGGGTAGCCGTGTTAGTCTGGATCTGTAAAAGCAGCACGAAAGCTCATGCTCCAAAACGTCTGTTAGTCTATAAGGTGCCACAGGATTCTTTGCTGCTTTTCTGGAAGAGATGCTTTATCCAGACACAAGTTATTGGGTTCATTAACAGCCTGTGACATACAGGAGGTCAGTGGGTGCTCAGACCTTGTGGTCAGGGCAGGAGTCGGAGTAGGGAGTCAAGGCAGGGGTCAGAGCTGGTGTTCAAGTCAGGAGTCAAGCCAGGTGTGAAACAGGAGCCAGAGCCAAAGGCCAGCGCTAAGACAGAATCCCAGGAGTCGGAGCTGAGGGTTGGAGTTGAGGCAGTTGGAAACCAGGGCAAGAAGGTTCAGGAGCCAGGGATAGGGTAGGGCTAAAGTCAAGAATCAGGGACTAGGGTTGGAGCCAGGTGGCAGACAGCAGTGTCTGTAGCAGCAGCAAGCCAGGATCCACCCTATTGCACCGACAACTTCCTGTGTGTCTCCTTCTGGTTTAAATAGAGTATTCGGCCCAATAACGGGTTCTGGGGCTCCTCCAATCAGGTGCCTATGGGCGGTACCTTCAGCGGAGCATAAGGCCTTATGGCCCCCAATTCTCCAGTCACTAGCAGAGCTGTCAGGTGGTAGCAGCCCATGGGCCCAGGGATCAGGACCTGCAGATCCACACAGTCAGACGAGATGATCTAGGTCCCCTCTGCCCTTAAGCTCTATGAATTCATGAGTGTCACAGTTAATCAGCCCCACATCTCTCCCCCGAGAGAAGTAAATATTATCTCCACGCCAAAGAAGGGAACAGCTGGGTTCCCTCCCTATGCACTAAACCCATGCAGGCCGTCTCCTGCAGACTCACGAATAGAACCCAAGTCATTTGATATGCAGGGCTGTGCTGTAGTCACAAGATCCTCCATCTTCTGTTGTGCTCTCATCACCTCTGGAGCAGTTCCAGTGTCTACAGGACATTAAGCCTAGACCTGTGTGCTCAGCAGGCTGCATTGGTGCCTGTGTTATGCACCAAAATGTCTATCAAGAATCAGTGCCCCTGGTGTTTGACAGCCCCTGCCACACATGAGATCTCGCGTAAACTAGGCCAATCTCTCCCAAAGAAACCCAGCATGAGGAGACAGACAGATAGCTATCACCATGTCGGATTTTCACACACTCCTAAGTCCCATCGTCAGAAGTGACTTAGCCATTCAGGAGCATGTCCCCCATTGACTTTCAATGAGACTGAGGCTTCCAAGGCATGTCTGAAAATTATATTCTCCATCCCTGTCTCAGGAGCCTCCAAAGGAGAGTCAGAGTTCAAGACCTGAAGGGACCACTGAGTCTGGATCATCCGATCTGACCTCCTTTGTATCACAGGGGGTCCCCTCTCTGGGTAGCATGAGCCACCGTGCCTCCCTGTTCTCATGGGCTGAAAATTCTGTCCCCAGGGCTCTGAAAGCTGCTGAGAAGTTTCTGCTTTTTTTTAAGTTACTCCAGGTCAGGGATAGCTCATCACCTACACATACAGCCATACTCAGAGGTTCCCATTTACAATGCGTGGTGGGAGCCATTAGCAACCAAGATCAGCCCTATGTCCAGAACAGGAAATAACTGCCTCTCCCCAGAAGCTCTGTGTACACTAGCAAATGCTTGCAAGTGTTGACTCTCATAGTACCACTGTGTGGCTTGAGATAAATGGTGAACTGGAAATCCTGACTGATGAGACAACTAAAGGCATCTACCTTCAAGCAACCAGCTACAGTCTCTTTAGCTGCAGTTTCCTGTCACATCTACCATGAATACCCTGGGTTTGTTATATTATTAACTTTAAAGCACTCTCACCCATTGTACCAGTGACATGCGGAAAGGTTAAGGAGGGTACATATTGCTGCAAAAGATGGGGTGGGATTTGCTAACAACAAGAAAGACAGCCCCATTATTTGAAGAATCCTTTGTGAGAGGAAAGTTGGTCCAGTGGATAAGTCACTAAACTGGCATTGGGGAGATCTGAGTTCAAATTCCAGTTCTGCAACTAACTTTTGTGTAGACTTGGGCAAATCCTTTAATCTACCCTGTACCTCGGAACCTCATCTGTAAAATGGGGTGCCATTTCACACATAGGGATGCTGCAAGAATAAAGTCCCATTTGCGATGGGAGGTGCTCAGATAGTACAGTGCGAAGGGATGCTAAGGGTCTGTTTACACTGCAAAAATGAACTCTCTCAAAGTCCTAGTTCAACTGACTTGGGCTCATGCTACAGGCTAAAAATGGCAATGCAGAGATTCCTGCACAGGCCAGAGCCTGGGCTCTGAAGCCCCGGCTTAGGGTGGGTCTCAGAGCTCCAGCAGGTTTGGGTTTTTTCCCCCCAGCGCAGACGTAGCCATAAGTACCTAGGCAGATGGATCCTACTTGCAATGGGAGGATGAGGACAGGACAGTGTGCACTCGCTATACCTGTACTCAAGTGGGAGTGGCCTGCGCCCCGACCTCCTCTCCCAACACCTCTTTGGCAGCATGAGCACCCGCAAGGTCACTGCCTCTTCCACTTCCTGCCCCTTATGAGCACAGAGGGGGAAACAGTCTGACCAGCTCCATTTGAAGCACTCCACCCCGCAGCTCACCAAGGACCTGGGTAAAGCACAGCGTTCACTCATCCCCAGCATACAGCAGATGAACGATGTTTGTAAAAAGAAAAGCAGAGTTAATCCCCCTCCTCCCCGGGTTACTCACAATTTTCACCCGGTGGCCAGGAGTCGTGGAAATGTTCCAGGTGCATTCCTTCCGGCTAGGGTACTTATCAGGCCAGTTTGGACTCGCCATTGTTCCTTCTGCGCTGTTCACTTTGTGCTCACAGCCAGCTTGGGAGAGAGAAAACCCAGTCACCTAGTCAAGTCTCTGTAGCTGTAGTGCGGTAGAGGCAGCTCCCAGGCCAAGATGTGGCAAAACAGGAGAAGGATTTAATCATGGAAGAGAGACTCTTTTATAATTGCTCTGTAACACTGCGCCCCTGGGAGGGCTGTCAGCTGCTAGGACAGGGCAACCTGGGACCTCTGGATCTTAAAGCATAAGCCTCTACTGCCACAGCTACAACACCCATCTCTGTTAGCAATGGCTGCAGCTGGCTCATGTGTCTCTGTAGCTCAGAGAAGGACAGAGCCCCACCCTGCCTGGGCAGGGGTTACAGTTTTAGCTCCTATACCATGAGAGGGGAGCGGTAGGGCAAGTGCACTTTCCCTGTCTCACATACAGAGCTTCCCCGCAGAACCTGTGTGTGTTGTGCTCCCACCCTGGGCAGAATTCTCATCTCCCTCTCTCCCCACCTTGCCCACACTCCCTCAGGCGCTTGCTTGCCCTAGTAGTGCTGGAACACAAGCCGGCATTGGGTGAGCACTATGATTTGGAGGGCTCAGACCACAAGTGTTTGTGCCATTCACAAGCGTTTGGAGGCTTTGGTCAAGTACATTTCCAGTCCCCCGGGCTTTGTCTGCTGCTTGCCTTGTATTTGCTGGAGCTGGGTTTCACAGGCACCAATGGATTTTCATTTCCATCTGATGGATGCTCAGGGGCCTACATGAATGGAACAAGTGGTCTCCATCCATTGATGTTGCCCTCTGTTCACAAAACCCACAGCCACGCTCTGTTGCCAATCTCAGCAGACACACCAAGCAGTGGCATATTCAAATTGCAGGCAGCTTGTACTGCCCTGTCTGTGCTTTACCCTTATGCGGCTAAACAGAAGACTCCAGTCTCTGCAGCTCAATCTTTTACCAGCCCAAGATCTGCTCTTTAAAGATGGTTTATTACTGCTGTGTGAATTATTGGACCAGGCCTGTTCAGCACTCTGACTTCAGTAAGAGCCACTGGCATTCACCACTGAGCCTTTTGCTTGGGCACAGTGGGGACACTGGATCAGTTGTTCTTGCCAGACTACACTATGGATTGAGGAGATCGCTTAGGAGATGCCCATCTGAGGTGCTGCCTACTTACAGAGACTGGCTGAAGCAAAACTCTATAACAGCATTAAATGCAAAAATTACCCTCTCCAACCAACTTCTGGAAGAAGAGTGAATTAGTGTCATATGGACCCAGGAAATAGCTACTCTCCTTGGGGCTAATTAACTACCAGCACCAATACACACACATCCATAGGCTTCGATGGAACTCAGTTTCTTCATTCCATCATTCCTTATCTCCATCTCCCTCCTGTTCTGGTTTTGGAGCCACTCTCCTCTGTATTTGCAGAGGTTTTCTGGAGTCAAATCACTTTCACCGGAGGCTAAGAGTTTCAAAGGAGACTCTGGGGTCTGTCTACAGAGCCCACGGCAGCAAGCCACTCAGCCTGGCTCAACGGACCTGGGCTCACGCTACCACACTAAAAACAGCTCTATAGACACTGCAGCTCAGGCTCTGAAGCCTTGGGAGGTGGGTGCTCCTTAGCCCAAACTGCAACTTAGAAGTGTTTCTACACATCCATTTTTACAGCGCTAGTGTGTGCCCGGCAACCTCATCTCCCTAGACCTGGGCTGGGAAGCTCCGTGTAGAGCAGCCTAAATCAGCCCTGAAATTCAATGGGAGCTGAGCCCCTACCTCCCTTAGGCTCCTTTAACAACTTAGACTGAGAGGTTGTCATTGATGCATCTGCATCATGCTCTGTAAAGAGGCTTTGTTCACCTGTTCTTACCCATGAATTATCCTTTGCATGCTGCATTATTTACATTGTTTAGGGAAAACTAAACAGCAGGTTTGGCAATAAATCAATGCTTCCTCGCTGCAGTTAGCGGTGCTCACCTTCTTTGCAATCATGGCCATTTTCATGCAGCATGAACCCATTCCTGCACTGGCAGACGTAGCTCCCAAATGTGTTGACACATTCGTGCTGACATCCGCTGTTGTCTTTGGAGCATTCATCTTTATCTGGGGAGGGGCAAACGAACAGCACTTAATTCCTTGTCAAGACAGAACCAAATCTGATGCCAGCTGGGAGCTCTCTCTGCTAGAGTAGAGAACTACCCTAAATCTCAATTGCTGGATCAGGTCCAGCCACTTTGTTCTTTCCCCAGTTCACTGTCCTTCCTCACAATACAACAAACTACATGGGTCTAGCACAGGTGTGGGCAAACTTTTTGGCCCGAGGACCACATCGGAGTTGCAAAACTGTATGGAGGGCCAGGTAGGGAAAACTGTGCCTCCCCAAATAACCTGCCCCCCCATCCACCTCCTCCCACTTCCCACTCCCTAACTGCCCCCCTCAGAATCCCAGACCCATCCAATCCCCCTGCTCCTTGTCCTCTGACTGCCCCCTCCTGGGACCCCCCGCCCCTAATTGCCCCCCCAGGATCCCGTCCCCTATCCAACCCACCACACTGCCTGTCTGACCCAAACCATATCCACACTCCTGTCCCCTGACTGTCCCCCCCCCAGACTCCCATGCCTATCCAACACCCCCCTGTTCCCCATCCCCTAACAGCTCCCCCCAAAACCTCCATCCCATCCAACTGCCCCCTGCTCCCTGTCCCATGACTGCCCCCCAGGACCCACTGCCCCTTATCCACCCCACACTCTTTCTGCCCCCTTACTATGCCACTCAGAGCAGCAGGAGCCTGCAGCCCTGCCACCCAGAGCGCTGGCGGCATCGCGAGCTGAGGCTGCGGGGGAGGGGGGGACAGCATGGGAGGGGCCAGGGGCTAGTCCCTGGCAGGGAGTTCAAGGGCCAGGCAGGACGGTCCCATGGGTCGGATGTGGCCCGGGGGCTTAGTTTGCCCACCTCTGGACTAGCACACAAAGTACATTTTAAATGTTTTCCCCAATTTATAATTAAACACAAAAGTAACAACGCTTGACTAGATGAGAATAGCACTCAGGAAAACTAACAGGCAAATGTACCAGTCCTGGCAAAAATCCACTGGCCCATCTTTATACTGGCAACCCTGCTTCATGCTCAGCTCTGTGCTGATGCTCCCTTAAGCAGCTTCCTTCTGCCCATTGCCAGCAGATCCCCGGTTCCTCCACTCGCCAAGTGTCTAGTGGAAAGAGCTGTCTGCGGCCCAGGGGGTCTGTGGCTGGTGCAGAGAAAGAGGATGCAGGCAGGTAAAGAGAGCTGCTGCCGGGTAAGCTTCCCCCCATGACTGCAATGTGCCACAGCAGGAGCAGAGAGTGAGAGAGTTTGGGCAGAGGCAAGCAGATGCCTTCACCCATGCTCCTGTGGCTTGCACGAGCCACGAGAGCAGAGAAGATGGGCAGATAGGTGCTTGGCTGCCTGGTCAGCAGGAGGGGGCAGTTTTACGGGCCCATGTGGTATGCTGCACACAGGAGACACTGGAAGAAAGCATAGAACGAGGTATAAATAGAGAAGGTAGATCAGACCCATCTATTCAGCCTTTCCCATAATACAAGCACATCAGATTGTGTGACAAAACTGAAAGGTAACATTGAAAACCAATGAAAGGAAACACTTCCACATAGCACGCGTGACAGATCTGGCAATTTCCTGCCATATCTTTGGGAGACCTTACTGAGTTAAGTTTAAGTATCTTCGGGGTCCATTGTAGTAAATGAACAGTGGATGTATTATTGTGCGTGGAACTGCCTAGATGTGAGACCTGGGGTTCAAAGGGCAGTACTGAACACTGTGGACTTTTGGAACAAAAAGCGTTTAGTGGCTTTCCTGGGGAATACCTAGGGGGAGGTGAATGCAAATTCCTCACTTCTGATTATGCAAAACCCCAGACTTTTGAAGCCACACCCTGAGGAGAGGGCCTCTGTCAGCAGATCACCTGTTACATGAGGCCAAGATCAAAGGTCCAAGCTGTATAAAGGAAAGACTGAGCTTTTCCTGATTGTTCTGGTTCTGAATCTGAGACAGTTATGAATTTGTAACCATGGGGAAAGCCGGTTGTGAGGGATGAAGGATTGACACCTACCAGAGCCCGACGTTGGAGCTGAGGGGTGACCTCTGGGATGCTTTTTAGCATGCATGTAGGTTCTTTTATTGTTTTTAATATTTTCTCTCTCATACCTTTGAAGAACTAACAAAGTACAGATGCTGGCCTGCATAGGCAGTCTGGCTTACTGGGAATATCACAGTGTAGGCAGGGAACTGAGCAGCCTGGAAAAAACCCCAGTCAAGAGGGAGATAAACACATGGGTCTCTGCCCAAAAAGGGTGATGGCTGAAAAGCCAGGAGCCTAGAGTGGGTTGTCTTGGTGGAGCATGGCAGGAAAATACACACGCACTTGCCCTGAACTATGACAGCATAATTAACCTCTGGAACCCTCTGCCACAAGGTGTCATTGAGGCCAAGATCCCAGCATGATTCAGCAGAGGACTGGACATTCATATGATAACATCCAAAGCTATGATGGTAAGGATTGAAGGGATCTAAACCCTCCTGGTTCAGGGCAAAAGTCAACCTCTAATTACTGGGGGCCAGGATGAAGCCTTCCCGAGAGGCAGGTTACCTCAAGTCCTGCCTGCTGTGCTCTGAAGGTTCTGGTGCTGGCTAGTATCTGAAACAGGACATCAGGTGATTTGCTGCTCTGATGAGTCTTCAGGACTGGATGTCTGTTTTTCTAAAAGGCATGCTCTAGCTCAAAACACAAGTTCTGGGCTTGATGCAGAAATTACTGGGAGAGGTTCTCTGGCCTGTGTTAAGCAGGTCTGGCCTTAAAATCTAAGGATCTGCAATCCCATATGGCAATTCCTGCATTGCTAGGGTAACGCGCAGCAGCCTTTGTGCCATGGAAATGGACTGTACAGAATTCACCACCCCTTCCCACTGTTGGGAGACAAGGGAAGAGGGAGAGACGGTACACCGCAATAATGACTTTCATACAGCAAAAGGCAGAATGTAACACCTGATGCCATGGATGGCCAGACTTAACAGCATGGAGATGCACATTCACACGAAGCACGCGGTTCTCCTGTACACCCAAGACAGCCAGTGCCGAGAGCTTTCCTCCCCAAGGGACACAGCCACGTACCAGAAAAGAAGTGCACTTTGAATCCCTTTTTGGATACTGCGTTGTCTGATTTGAACTCCAGTCTCAGGTTATTGCTATAGGATGTGATCACTTCCGGCTTCTCTGAGCCACAGAATTTGCCATGGAGCTTGGAATCGGAAGCCAGTCCACTGCGAACCTCCACGTAGTCGTATTTACAGACCTGCCAAGGGACAGTCAGATTTCATAGTGTGGAGGACTTGGACACACTGCATTGCAGATGTAGGATACCAAACAGCAAGGGTCCATTTTGCTGAGTGACATGGCAAGTGACACCATACACAGGCTTGCCCGCCACCAGTAACACTCCCCCCGACCTGAGTCACTTAATGTCGTAAACTCCTTCACTTCCTGCTCCATCTTATAGTATACTTGCATTTATCAGAATGGTTTTAGTTACATTTCATTTATCTCTGTACAGCATTTATCTGGCCCCCTGTTACCACGTGAGCATCTCACAATCTTCAATGTATTTCTCTCCTCACCACGCCTCTGGGAAGTAGGGAAGTGCTATTATCCAGATTTTACATTTTCCTGCCTCTAGGAAAGAGGAACTAACAGTTTCAAATGGAAAATACCCAGGATACCTACTGCTATAGGAACAAGCTCATTTGTAAAAGAAATAGCTCAGTACTTCTCTACTCCCTACAAATACATACCAAAGAAAACAGATTCTGTTCCTTAAAGAAAGTCTTGCTAACTACTGCCACTTGCTCATTAAATCAAGGGCTGAGAAACAATGGGAAGCCCCCAAACCAAGACATAACACTGGGTCTCCTCTCAGTACCCCAGGAATTTATCAGGCTCCGGACCAGTCAACAATCGCATCTACTAAATACATGGATCTGCTACATACATCGTTGCCTTCCAGCTCAAAGACTTCAAACTGCAGAGAGATCCGGTACTGGGCTGGAGCGACCACCTGCCAGACGCAGTTTTTGTTAGTGGGATATTCCTTGGGCCACCCAGGGCTCGTGATGGTCCCATTGAGCTTGGTGATGAAGCCCCCACAAGCAGCTGGAGAGGCGACAAACGAACACAAGGTTTACTTGCCTCTGTCCAAACAGAGAAAAGATTGTGCCACATTGTTCGCTAGGAAACAAGTCAGTGCTAATTGGGGCAGTAGCAAGGGAAGGGCACATGTTTCCAATCTCAGCCTTCAGAATGGATTTAAAATAGCCGGGACTGGGGGAGAAAATGGAAAATCGCTTTCGGGCCACATCCTCAGCTAGTAAAAACCAACAGAGCTCCACCAAAGCAGCTAGACCTTTGCTGATCTACTCCAGCTGAGGATCTGGCCCTTAGTACCACAGTAGCCTTTCAGGATCAGTCTCTACTGGACTTTGCATCTCAAGTTCGGTGACAACCAATTAACTTGGGAGTAATTAACATGATTGTGCAGGCCAACATGGAGATTCCTTAAACATTTGTTCTAGGCTACAAATAGTTGCTCTTTATTGTAGAGAGCTGCCTAGAACAAACATCCATAGCCTCCATCAAGCATGTAGGATGTGCCTGTGCTAGACTTTACAAACACTGCATGTACTCCATGGAAGTGGCAATCAATTGACTAGAGGTTGAAAAAGTCTAGTAAAGACAAACCATTGGGTAGTTTATAATTTACAGGCCACGTCTACGCCAGGGAAAGGTTAACACACACCTTTTTCCTAGTGAGGATAAAGCCAGAGTGTCTTTGGGGACTTGCACTCTCTCATTAGTGGCCCATTTTCTTTAAAACTTCACTAGCTTTTGGCTTTGCCTTCCCTGCAAAGGAGGTGTGATTTTACATCAAGACAGCTAACTCGGGTCAGTTTTCTAGATGTAAAATGCTAATAGGAACAAAGCAAAAGTAGCTCTTACCTTCATGTAACTACTCAAGGTCAACCTTACACACACAGACACACACACACAAGCCCCCACCTGGCGTTGACCCCAGCTAGCTCTATCATGGTAAAAACTGCCTGTGTCTTGTCTCCACTAAGGTTTTACATAGAGCGAGCTAACACGAGACAGCTGTCTTGATGTAAAACAGACACCTTTTCTGCATCATAGTTTCATATTTCCCTGTTAGTACATCAGTGTTTTACGGCTTTATTAGAGTTCAATGTGTTATCTTTAGAGCCATCTGGAAAACAAAACATCTTATGAAATATTCTGATTTCCATCCAAACATTCCAACCAGCTCTGCGTATTACCCTAAGGACTTCACTATTTTTAGTAGCTCATCGACAATTCCCACCCTACTGTTGGCGATTATCTTTATCTGAAGGACAGGGACTGATATGGCCGGCAGAATTCACATCCTCTTCCACCTGCTCTTTAACTTAGGCCTATTCTAGGCTGAGAAAGGAAACCACACTGACATCTGGCAGTCAGTTTAGACACTTGTCTCTAGGAAAGTCTGAACATGGACCCCCAACTCTGCTAAGGGATCAAGACCCTGATTTAAAGTCTGTTAATATAGGATAGAAATTTTCAGCAGGGTTCTGCTGTTAGTCGTGAAAGCAGGACTGTTTTATTCTTTCTAGATCCAGGTTCTGCCTATATTCTCTTCTCTGAACTGTTACTCAGTGCACAACATGTCTCACAGCAATGCCTGAAAAAGCAAAAGCAATTGCTCTTACATATGCCATTAGGGTTCAGAGGCTACCATCCCTGTTTCCTTATAGTAGGTGGATTGAGAGAGTAGAATATTTCTAGAAGTGCCTGTCAAATTATGCGCAGGGGCTATCTAAAATACAGAGTGACTTTCAAAAGCCCTCAGGACTTGTCTACCTCTGCTGCCATTACAATCAATGGCAGGCCTGCCATCTGCTTTAATGGGAGCAGAATTAAAGGAGACCCCAAGGGATTTTGAAGATCTTGCTCACTCTGTTCACCATTTCCAAAACGGTTCTCAAATAAGGGGAGGGAAGAAGGGAGATGAGCGGGGAGGGGAGTCTCTCAATACAGCAGAGCTGCGCAGGCTAACACTTATTTAAAGAGATCAACCATTTACATAGAGAGCTGATTGAAAAATTTCCCTCAAAACTGTTTTTCAGCAGAAAATTGGGGTTTGGGTTGAATGACATTTTTCATCAGAAGTGTCAGCTTTCCACAGGAAATGTAAATTTTCAGGACAAAAATGGCCACACAGAAACCAAACTCTTTTTGGTTTCAGCTTCAAACTAAAACATGTTGATTCTGAATCCTGCCACAGTGCCCTGCAGTTCATTTCTGTGGCCTGGGCACCCCCAGCTGGACCTTATTTCCCACCAGCCAACGCAGCTAGGTGACGGTCATGTTGCACCATCTCCCCTCACTCACAGGTGAGACTGTGGTGTATCACAGGAAATGCAGTCCAATCAGGGAGCACAACCTATAGAGGAAAATGTGATGATAAAGCACCACGGCAGCAGAGAAATATTTCGGTTTTTGGACAGAACATTTCAGATTTCAGCTTGTCACTGAAAATTCAACACTTTCCCCAAAAATTCTAATGAAACCTAAATTTATGGTTTTGTCAAAATTTTCCATGGGAGGCAGAGAACCATTTTCACACCAGGTCCACTTAACTATTCTTAACTGTGGTGCCTCCCCACCGACCACGCTCTCCACTCTGAAGGCTACTGACCCTCACAGCTCTTTTTATCAGCCGTCAGCTCATAGCCAGGATCACAGGCACACTTGTAGCTGCCCAGCGTGTTCATGCAGCGCTGCTCACATCCACCGTTGTCTGGCCGAGAACATTCATCCACCTCTGTAGGGAGGAAAAGGCAACAATTCAAGCTCTCCTAATGGCCCGATCCCCAGCTCTGTTTTCACAGGCAGTGCTCGCAGGCTGGAGGACCAAAGGAGCACCTGAAGAGGTCTTGCTGGCCAGTCTTGCCCTCACCAAGTAGGGGGCATACAATTAGCATTGCCAGCCTGCTGGCACCACAGTGGCTTTGCCAGCCAGCGGGCACTGAAGTGACACTTTCAGTCAACATCATTGGAAGAGGAAGCGAGGTCTCTCCTTGCAAAGACTTTGCTGCACTTTGCTGTCATTTGCAGTGACACTCCTGATTTCCTTTATTCTTAGCACCCAACACTAATGCGTACGCGCAGCCTTGGGAACAGTGCTTCACTCCCACCAGCCTAGAAAGAGACTGGACTTTGAAACCTGGCTTTTCTGATCAGATTTCTATACCCTGTGCTGCTATTCTAATGCCCAAAGGTCTGATTCATTGGCCTCTCACCCCATTCCTGGCTGTAATTCATCCCCGCCATGACGCTGTGTGGAAGATAGGTGACCATTTATAATATTAATGATACCAATATTACAAAATTTCAGTGAATCTTACAAGATATGCCATGTAAGGTATCAGTGGAAGAGCTATGATTGGCTAAATATAATCATGTTTATATGTATGTATCGTCTTTGTATTGTGAGTTATAAATATGGGTGGTGTATTTGTATCACAAACCTGTGTTGTGTTTTGGGTGTACATCCCTAGACAGATTGGCATCAGCACTATCCAGCCTGCTTAATGGCCCATCAAGGACATCAGTTGTACAATGAACCCAATGAGAGAAGGCAGGGGCTATGCTTATGAGTCAGCAGGACACTTAGGGACATGCCTGTGGACAGGGGACTCCAAGAGCTTTTCCATGCCCATGTGCTGTGAGCTTGTGTTTGGGACAAAGGATGTACAAGCCACATGGCAAAGGTTATAAAGGCACCCGCATCTTCTCCATTTGGTCTTCAGTCCTGCTTCCCACCTCTGCAGTAACATCTCTACAAACTGAAGCTTTGAACAAAGGACTGACAGACCTATCCACACTTTGGATGTACTCCAGAGGGACTCTACAAGCCAGCAAACTCAACAATGTTGCTAGAAACCTGATATATGGACTCTAAAGTCTTATGTATGTATCTGATTGCTTTGACCATTGAGCAACACTCTTCTCTCTTTCTTTCTTTAATAAAATCTTTAAGTTTTAGATGCTAAAGGATTGGCTGGCAGCATGGCATTTTGGGTAAGATCCAAACTAATATTGACCTGGCAATGTGGCTGGCCCTTTGGGGATCAGAAGAACATTTTGTATAGTGAGCGGAGTTTTAAATAACTCCTCACCATACTGGACCTGTTTGCTGATTGGGAGCCAGAGAACTGGAATGCAATAAAGGGGGCTGCGTGATTTCCTTTTTTTTAGCTTCTTGATAACCAGTGTGGGGGATCAGGAGCACAGTTTGGGACTGGTTAGTGAATCTAACTACAGTGTTAACCACCAATTTGGGAGAATCAGCTCTCCTAGGCCACAGTGTCTGCGTCAGTCTCTAGAACCCTGCTTCTTCACTGTCAGGCTAAGACAGAATGCCCATGCAGGCTAAGAGACAATGCCAGACTTCCTGCTCCATGTTAAAACTGGAAAGGAAGTGGGGTTAAATCATTTGCATGAGACAAAGCTTAGGTCAGGGTCACTTGAGGTTCTGAAGCCATTTTCATAGACTCATAGAACCAGCGGGTTAGTAAGGGTCATCTAGTCTAACCCCTGCCAAAATACAGGATTTGTTGTGTCTACAAGGTGGGGATGTGAGCTCTGGGGTCCTGGTCATTATACTTCACTAAGAATTTACCCTGGTGGTTTTAACTGGAGAACTATTTATCTTCAGTTCCTGACCTAACCAGCTTTGCACTGTTTAGGAGCAGCAATGTCCCATTCCAGAGATGGCTGCATTTCAGTACAGGTAAGGGTATAATGTTTTGGGATGCTTCCAGATAAAAGGTACTATATAAAACCTAAAACTGCCACATTATTATGAATATTATATGCACTTCAGAGACTATCTGCATAACTGAGGACTGCTCTTGCTTCTCCATAAGGATAGCATGGAGTAGCAAAAACTAGAATAACCCCAATGGTCACATTTCTGGCTTGAAGACAAGGTAATCCCTCATTTTTGGGGCCTCATCCTCTAACTGTTGGACCTGAGTAGAAGGCTTAGCCCTTAAGGATTGATCCGGTATAGGTTCATGGCTGGTTTATTTTCAGCATTTAAAAGGTAGTGGTCCCATGTTCTCATAAAGCACAGATTTCAACCCATACTTCTACTCACGTTTTTTAAGCTGTTGACTGCTTTGTATGTTTCATGTTTCTTCCAAACAATCAAGACACACATTAAATTCCTGGTCATTACAAAATTCATTAAGATAACGGGTGCACCCAGAGTTGACTAGCTGAGGACTACAATGGCAAGTTGCCAGGAAGCTATGGGCCCCATCTAGTCTGCTTAAAATGGAAAGGAGAAAGCAGTCATTTCCTTTTTAATATTGAGCTATGTAGTCTTCAGCTCCCAGCCTGTGCTACTCCAAGCAACTTGCAGTCTTCAGTTTAGATAGAGGCCTTATGTTGATTTTTGCCTGTGGGCCACATTACTGAATATAGCCTGCACTTGGCCCCCGGGCCATCCTTGGAGAGGGGTCTCAAGTGTCTCTGATAGAGAAGTTTCACCTTAATGAAACCACCTTAGGGTCCGATGTGTAATCCATACCTTTAAAGAAATTTGCTGCAAATCCTGCTTTATTGATGGACCCATCAGATGCAAACTTCATCCACACTTTATTTGAGCTGGATTTGATATCTTCTGGCTTCTCGTAGCCGCAAAAGTGTCCCATCAAAGGGCTGTCCTCAGTGAGGCCATCTCGGATTTCCAGGTAGTCATAAGCACAACTGTCGTGCCTCTCAATCTGCAGAGGGAAAGGGAACACGCCAACAGAGGTCACCCACTTCACTCAGCCCCATCAGATTCCGTTTAGCTTTAAAGGATCAAAAAGCATAAATTGAGTCAATACAGGTCAGGGCAATGGTCTCTGCCTCAGCTGAAGCAGGGCTCATCTTTTCCCCAGGCTTTTGAAATTAGGGAGATGGGGAATTGTTAAGAGGAGAATGGGACGGGGTGGGGGGGAGATTTGTGATGGATCAGTTTAAAAATGAAACACACTCAAGTTCAGCAATTGAAGTTACATTAACTGTGCCTGGAGCATGGGGACAGGTGGTCCTAAGAAACATTCCTCTCAGTCAAAAGTATAACAAATAAACAAGTGGAACAGAATTTGGACCTCAAGGTTACCATCAGCCTACCAATCTGCAGAGCACATTATTGGTTGTATGGTTTAAAATGTCAGTTTAATTGAATGTGTAATTTGTGATTACTGACATAGCTACAGATCAGTCTCAGCTCAGCTCCCAAGTGACAGCATAAAAAAATCCCCATCATAACTGGCCCCTTGCTGTTCATCCACACAGGGCTGAGGTGTACGGGCAGGGCAGCATGGGGCCAGTTATGATGGGGATTTGCCTAGTCACAGAATTATAGAATATCAGGGTTGGAAAGGACCTCAGGAGGTCATCTAGTCCAATCCCCTGCTCAAAGAGAACCAATTCCCAGCCAGATTTTATCCCCAGATCCCTTAATGGCCCCCTCAAGGATTGAATTTACAACCCTGGGTTTAGTAGGCCAATGCTCAAACCACTGAGCTATCCCTGCTCCCGAAAAGAGTTGTTTTCATCCTCAGAAATACTGCCCTGCAGCCATGGATAGTGTCTCTAAGACATTAACTTTTACACATCTGACTACAGTGGAATATTCATCTGCTGTGCTAGGGAGACAGGCCCCCTCTGTACAGGAAGGAGGTTGGTAAAGGCTGAAGAGTGACAAGCAACTAAGGAAGAACCAGTGAGGAGAGTATGAGGCAGAGATTGCAATCCAGGCCTCAGTGAGAGTTGAACCTGTGACCCCTGAATTCTGAGACCACCACTTTAACCCCTGAGCTATGAAGCCACAGCATCCTTTGTTTCAATGAAGAGGGCCTGAAGGACTGGCTCAGACCCTACCTTCCTGCCCCTCCATTTTCTCTTCAGTTCTTGGATCTTTATGTTTGTTTTACACACTCCTGAGGTTCGATATCTGCTCTGATCATGGGTCCAAAGCACCCACCATATCATGCTGCCTCCTCCCAAGGGTATTGGTCCTGGTGGGACCCACTGCATCTCCTGCTAGTAGCTTTGAAGCCTCTTGCCTGCATTACGGGGCTGCCATCAAATCCCCTGCAGCCCCTTGAGATGCAACCTCAGAGTGTTATATGGTCTTACTTCTGTCTCCTTCACATGCCACCTTCCAATGAGACTCTGGTTCCTGATCATCTAAGAGAGTTGCCTTCCTCAGGCTCAGCAGCAAGGACGAGCAAATCCAAGAGATGATCTCCGAGCAGGAGAAGAACATCCCTATATGCCAGACAGCATGGAAAACACCAACAGGCAAATAGCTCAAGAACTAGGACTCCTTTGCTTTCCCAGCAGGATACCAAAATCTGTGTACTGTGGCCACAGCCCCTAAGTGACAGCAAAGGAGGGAGATGAGCAACAACAAACTAGGCAGGTTGGGGAATGCCCTGGGGTTTCATAGCCAACCCATTGGGAGTTGATGGCCCTTGTCTGGACAAAACAAGCAGAAACTGGAGAGAACAATCCTGTGCTGGCCTTTACAAAAGGAACAGATGGGAGCAAAAATGTACGTCAGGAAGACATGGCATGCCATCCCAGATCAGGGTCTGGCCCAGCCTATCTCCAGCCCTGCTACTTCAAAGAGTCAAAAAAAAAAATCAATCAAATCAGAATGCACCCGGCCAGTAGCGCAATGCCTACTGCAAACGCTGGGTGAAAATCCTTCCTGACCTCCGCAGAGGCTACCTGCTGTCCTGAAACATGACACTTCATTAGACATTTACAAATGCCACTGCTGGCCCTAAACTGATCTAAGCTCCAGTCCTGCTCCATTGAAAACAAGGGAAAAGACGGTTACTCACCTTTGTAACTGTTGTTCTTCGAGATGTGTTGCTCATATCCATTCCAGTTAGGTGTGCGCGCCGCGCATGCACATCTGCCGGAAACTTTTTACCCTAGCAACTCCAGTGGGCCGGCAGGTCACCCCTAGAGTGGCGCCACCATGACACCAGATATATACCCCTGCCGGCCCGCCCGCTCCTCAGTTCCTTCTTGCCAGCTACTCTGACAGTGGGGAAGGAGGGCGGGTGTGGAATGGATATGAGCAACACATCTCGAAGAACAACAGTTACAAAGGTGAGTAACCGTCTTTTCTTCTTCAAGTGCTTGCTCATATCCATTCCAGTTAGGTGATTCCCAAGCCTTACCTAGGCGGTGGGGTCGGAGTGAGAGGTCGCGGCCTGGAGCACTGAAGATCCAAAAGCAGCATCATCTCTGGACTGCTGGACCAGGGCATAATGCAAAGCAAATGTATGAACAGATGACCAGGTCGCTGCCCTACAGATTTCTTGAATGGGCACTCAGGCGAGGAAGGCCAGCGAGGATGCCTGTGCTCTGGTAGAGTGAGCAGTCATACGGCCCGACGGAAGTTGGGCCAAGTCGTAGCAGGTCCTGATGCAGGACGTAACCCATGACGATAACCTCTGAGAGGAGATCGGCAGCCCCTTGACCCTGTCCGCTACTGCCACGAATAACTGAGGTGACCTACGGAAGGGTTTTGTCCTGTCCATGTAAAAGGCTAGCGCCCGTCGGACATCTAGCGAGTGGAGCTGCTGCTCCCTGCAGGACGAATGGGGCTTAGGGAAGAAAACTGGGAGGAAAATCTCTTGGTTGACATGGAAAGCTGAGACCACCTTAGGAAGGAAAGCAGGGTGCGGCCTCAGCTGTACCTTATCCTTGTGGAAGACCGTATATGGTGGGTCCACCGTGAGGGCCCTCAGCTCTGACACCCTTCTAGCTGAGGTAATGGCCACAAGGAAGGCGGTATTCCATGAGAGGTAAAGCAGGGAGCAGGTAGCTAATGGCTCGAAAGGAGGGGCCATGAGCCGGGACAGGACCAGGTTGAGGTCCCATGATGGGGCCGGAGGGCGAATTTGGGGACAGAGCCTCTCCAGCCCCTTCAGGAATCTCGCCACCATGGGGTGAGAGAAAACAGAACAGCCGTCCACGCCAGGATGAAAAGCAGAGATGGCAGCGAGGTGAACTCGTAGGGACGACAATGACAGTCCCTGGGTCTTAAGGGACCAGACGTAGTCCAGAAGAGTGGTGACGGGAACCTCCATAGGACGAAGAGCTTTCTCTGCACACCAGCAGGAGAAGCGCTTCCACTTGGCTGTATAAGTCGCTCTGGTGGAAGGCTTTCTGCTGCCCAAGAGAACCTCGCGGACCAGGGTGGAGCACCGCAACTCAGAGTCAGTCAACCATGGAGGAGCCACGCCGTGAGGTGGAGCGACAGAAGGTCTGGGTGACGGAGCCTGCCGTGGTCCTGCGTGATGAGATCCCGATGAAGAGGTAGGGTAACAGGGTTGGTCACTAAGAGGTCCAACAACACGGGGTACCAGTGCTGTCTGGCCCATGTCGGAGCTATGAGAATCAATTGGGCTTTGTCCTTGCGCACCTTGATTAGAACTCTGTGAATCAGGGGAATGGGCGGGAAAGCGTAATGGAGGTGTGTTGTCCAAGGGATCAGGAATGCATCCGCGAGAGACCCGGGCTCCCGACCCTGGAAGGAGCAGAATGTTCGACACTTCCTGTTCACCCGGGATGCGAAGAGGTCTATCCGGGGACGACCCCACCTCTGGAAGAGTGAGAGGGTGACGTCCGGACGGAGGGACCACTCGTGTGAGAGGAAGGATCTGCTCAGCCGATCCGCGAGGGTATTCCGCACTCCGGGAAGGTAGGAGGCAGACAGGTGAATAGAATGGGCTATGCAGAACTCCCAGAGACGTATCGCCTCCAGACAGAAGGGAGAGGACCTGGTGCCGCCCTGCTTGTTGATGTAGAACATGGTCGTTGTGTTGTCGGTGAATACCACAACACAACGACCGTGGAGGAGATGGACAAATGCTTGACAAGCAAGGCGGACCGCTCTCAACTCCCTTACGTTGATGTGGAGGTTGATCTCTTGCGGGGTCCACAAGCCCAGAGTTCTCTGAGTGCCGCAGTGAGCTCCCCAGCCCAGGTCGGAAGCGTCCGTGGTTAGGGATGCGGAAGGCTGGGGCGGATGGAACGGGAGCCCCGCACATACTACGGATCGGTCCAGCCACCAGTGTAGAGAGTTCAGCACCGCCTGAGGGACGGTGACGACTGTATCCAATGACCGTCTGGTCGGTCGATATTGAGTAATCAGCCATGTTTGAAGAGGTCTCAGGCGGAGACGGGCGTGCGCTGTTACAAACGTGCAGGCCGCCATGTGGCCTAATAGGGCTAGACACATTCGGATTGAGGTCAGCGGGGCCGCTCACAACCGGAGAATAATGTCTGACAATGACCGGAACCTGGGCAGGGGTAACAAGGCCCTGGCGAGGGCAGAGTCTAGAACAGCTCCGATAAACTCTATCCACTGCGTGGGGAGTAGAGTAGACTTGTCGGCATTGATTACGAGGCCCAAAGCAGCAAAGAGGATGCTGATCCTGGTGACGTGATCTCTGACCTGTTGCTCCGACGTACCCCGGATCAGCCAGTCGTCCAGGTAGGGGAAGACGTGGATATGGCATCGTCTGAGGTGAGCGACGACTACTGCCATACATTTTGTAAATACTCGTGGGGCCGTAGAGAGGCCAAATGGGAGGACCGCAAATTGATAGTGCTGGCGGTCGGCCACAAAGCGGAGGAAACGCCTGTGATGGGGGGTGATAGCAATGTGAAAATAGGCATCCTGCATATCGAGGGCGGCGTACCAGTCTCCGGGATCCAGGGACGGGATGATAGTTCCAAGGGACACCATGCGGAACTTCAACTTCACGATGTACTTGTTGAGTTCCCGCAGGTCGAGGATGGGCCTGAGACCGCCCTTGGATTTGGGGATCAGGAAATAGCGGGAGTAAAACCCCTTGCCCTTCTCGTTCTCTGGAACCACCTCTATGGCTCCTTTGGCCAGGACCGTGTGCACTTCCTGACAGAGGAATTGCTCGTGAGAGGGGTCCCTGAAGAGGGACGGGGAAGGAGGGTGGGAGGGCGGGGGTGAGGAAAACTGCAGGCGATAACCGTCCTGTATCGTGCGTAGGACCCAGCGGTCCGATGTTATTTGGGACCACGCAGGGAGGAAAAAGGAAAGGCGGTTGGAAAACTGCGGGAAAGGATCCGTAGGGGAAACTGGTACTGCGCTCTCGGGCGCACCTTCAAAATGAAGGCTTAGGCCCTGGGGGGGCCTTAGCGGAGCCCTGGCTTTGTCCCGCCTGACCCCCCGACTGCCTGCGGCGGTTGTTCCTGCCCCGGCGTCGCGAAGGGTCCTGTCTCGGGCGGAACGGGGGGTATGGACGCCGCTGCCGCTGGTTTTGTTGTCTGAAGGACCTGCGTTGGGTCGCCGGAGTGTGCATTCCGAGCGACTTTATGATGACCCTATTATCTTTTAGGTCCTTCAGCCTAGGGTCAGTCTTGTCCGAGAACAGACCCTGGCCTTCGAAGGGGAGGTCCTGGATCGTGTGCTGGAGCTCCAGCGGAAGGCCGGAGACCTACAGCCACGAAAGGCGCCGCATGGTGAGCCCGGAAGCCAGGGTTCGCGCAGCTGAGTCAGCGGCATCAAGGGAGGCCTGGAGTGATGTTCTCGCCACCTTCTTGCCCTCGTCCAGGAAGGTGGAAAACTCCTGGCGTGCGTCCTGTGGCAAGAGTTCCGCAAACTTCTCCATTGCTACCCAGGTGTTAAAGGAGTAGCGGCTGAGGAGGGCCTGCTGGTTGGATACGCGGAGCTGTAGAGCCCCTGCCGAATAGACCTTGCGGCCCAAAAGGTTCATGCGCCTGGCCTCCTTTGACTTAGGCGCCGGGGCCTCCTGTCCGTGGCGCTCCCTGTCGTTCACCGACTGGACCACCAATGAGCAGGGAGTCGGGTGAACGTACAAATATTCATACCCTTTAGATGGGGCCATGTATTTCCGCTCCACCCCCCGAGCGGTCGGGGGAATGGAGGCCGGTGACTGCCAGATGGTATTGGCATTATTTTGTATAGTCTTTATGAAAGGCAAGACAACCCTGGTTGGCGCATCGGCTGCCAGGATGCTCACCACTGGGTCCTCCACTTCCTCTACCTCCTCCGCCTGTAGGTTTAGATTTTGAGCCACTCGGCGGAGGAGATCCTGGTGTGCCCTTAAATCCAATGGCGGGGGGCTGGAGGAAGAGGTACCAGCCACCGCCTCGTCCAGGGATGAAGATGAGGAGATTCCGGGCAACAGAGTATCCACGGGGGGTTGTGCAAGGGGCTGCACCTCGGTATCCTGAGGGAGCTCCGGGTCCCAGGAAGTGTCCTCCGTTTGCGGAGAGAGGGGTGGCCTGGACACCATAGCCTCCGGTGGTCTACGCTCCGCCAATGGACGGGGGGGTGATGCGATGAGGACCTTGTGCCTGGGCGTATGCCCACGGGGTCCAGAATCCCCACTGTGGATGTCCTCGATCTTGCTCCGGGAAGCGGTTCTCGTGCCTGTCGAGTGTCTTGTCATAGGCACTATCATCGAGGGAGGAGACAGAGGGCTCCGTAGCAGGCCAGGGAGGCGCTGAGCTGGAATGGTACAGCGCCGCCGGTGCCGCGAGTGATGTTCCCCTCGGTGCCGAGGCTCGGTGCCGTGACCGGGACCGGGACCGGGACCGGGACCGAGAGCGGCGTGATGATCTGCGCCGAGATCTCGATCTAGAGCAGGAGCGATGTCGATGTCTAGAGCGGGATCGCGACCTTCTGGAGGCCCGGTGCCGAGACGGCAATGGAGACCGGGACCTACTACCAGTGCGGTGCCGGGAGGTCGACCGGGTTCGGGACCTGCCACCAGTTCGGTGCCGGGAGGTCGACCGCGGTGCCGAACGCCAAGGCGAACGACTCCTGGAGGCTCGGTGCCGATGGTGTGATGAGGCCGATCGGGACCGGCCTGATGGTGAACGGTGCCGCGAGTACGACCGGCACCATCTGGGCGATCGGTGCTAGGACTCCGAGCGGTGCCCCGAGCGTGAGCGGTCGCGCCTTCGGGGTGATCGGCGTCGGGACGCGGGAGAGGACGGACGAAGCATCGGCTTGCCCTTGGATATGATGCATCCCGTAGGTGGCAGCTGTGGTTGAGTTGGCTCCGTGAGAGCAATCAAGTCCCAAGCCGAGGCGAAAGTCTCCGGCGTTGATGGGACCCTTAGCTCGACCCCTGATCGTATTGGGGAGCTAGGAGGAGCTGGACTCGACGGACCCTCCGGGCCCGGAGTCGACAGTCCTGCAGGCGGTGCCACGGCTAAGGTAGGAGCCGGGCGGTCCACTCGGGTCTGCCTGGGTGTGAAGACAGACGTCGAGGGACGTAGGTCTGTCCCCGGTGCTGGAGATGGTCGGTGCCGGGGAGTCTTGCCGGTGCCGGCGCGGTCCGGTGCCGGAGCCGAAGCGGTGGACTGCGCTGCTGGTGCCGGAGAGAGAGCCGCTTCCATGAGGAGGGCGCGGAGACATTGGTCTCTCTCCTTTTTAGTGCGCGGCTTAAAGGCCTTACAAATGCGGCACTTGTCACTAATGTGCGATTCCCCCAGGCACTTCAGGCACACATCGTGGGGGTCGCTTGTAGGCATCGGCTTCTTGCAAGTTGAGCACTGTTTAAACCCTGGCGAGCCAGGCATGGGCCCGGTGCCGGGTGCCGGGGAGGGCAACAGCCCACCCACAGGCAACGTTCAATAACTATTTACAAAAACTTAACTAACTACAACTATACTGAAAAGGTAATTATAACTAACTGAGAAAAAAGGTTTTAGAAGCTAAACGACGAGGAGAGCTAGGGACGTGGAGGTCAGCGAACCGCACTCCACAGTTCCAGCAACCGACACGGCGGTAAGAAGGAACTGAGGAGCGGGCGGGCCGGCAGGGGTATATATCTGGTGTAATGGTGGCGCCACTCTAGGGGGCGACCTGCCGGCCCACTGGAGTTGCTAGGGTAAAAAGTTTCCGGCAGACGTGCACGCACGGCGCGCACACCTAACTGGAATGGATATGAGCAAGCACTCGAAGAAGAAGTTTTGCTCTTGACTTCAGTCGGAACAAGATTGAGCCGCTAGACACAATATGATTTGCTAAACTCCAGGCACTGCCTAGTCACATGGGGTGAAGAGGTATCTTCCTTTTGTTTATTCAAAATTTACCGACCATTAAATTCATTAAATAACCCTGGGATCTCATGTTACATGACAGGGTAGTACAGAGGGGCTCGTCAATTCTAAGCCCTTCTTTAATATTCTTACATAGCTCAGTTATTGTAAATCCTGTCTAATTTCTCCTTTCAAGGCTAAATAATCCTAGTTGCTGCAAACTCATCAGATGTAAGCACCACCTCAATCTCTCAGCAACCTTCAAGTTGATCTCTCTGATTTCTACTTTTCTATGAAGACCTGGTTGGTGATGCAAGGAATGGTCTGTCCTGAGGTCTTTATGGCTACTGTAAGATTTAAAAAAGGGAGGGAGAAGATATGGATGTGTTCATGGGGCGTGCGGTCTCAATAGATCTATGCAGGGCTGGCTAGGGAATTGATGTCCTGTGCATTCTGCAGTCTGATGGCAGGAATCCTCTCTCAACATTCCCCGCACGCAGAGTGTCCTGATGGGTAGTGCAAGGGATTGGGTGCCAGGATTTCTGGGTTGTATCCTGGCTCTGCCACTGTGTGAGCCTAAGTAATTTGCGTCACTGTTACCTTGAACTCCTCACTGTTTGTTTGCTGAATCCTTCAGTTCTCATACTTTGATGGTGAGGAATTTGAGGCAGGGCCTGTCTTCCTTATATGCACAGACAACCTAGCACTGGGACTTCTGAGTGCTACTGTGAACACATAACCACTAACATGCTGTCAGGCAGTTTGCGGTCCTCAAGTAAAAGCATTATGGGTAGATTATCTGAAGCAGCAGCAAAGGAGGCATGCGCAGTACACACTTTTCACTGACGATAGTGGAATCAGTATTGGGTGGAAATAATGTTCTAAAACAGACATTTAGGGGGAAAATACCCCTGTTTCTACAAATTGTACATTCTTTATCATACTTCCTTTTTACAGTCTTGTTGGCTGCCATGTTAGCTTGGTTTAAGAGCACACACCTCAAACCTCTCACCTCAAATGCTTGGAATGTGAGTCCTACATGAAACCCCTCGGAAACCGTGATCCTCCAGATGCATTCTTTGGAAGGTCGGTAGTCATCTGGGTAATTGGGAGACTGAATCTGGCCAACATCCTTGTGAATTTCTCCACCACAAATTGCTTCAGAAAAACAAACAGCACATGGATGGGATTACACATTGTATCCTTACTGAATGCCTGCTCCCAGCACACCCTCTCCCCTTGCAAAGCCATTCTAACTACACTCATTCTACATGGCCCCCAGACAAACCGTGAAAGGTATTAAAAGCCTAACACGATTCTGCTTAGTGCCTCTGGTCTTGCTGTGTCTGCCCCCAAGGATATCAGCTCTGTGGGGCAGAAATTGTCTGGATAGTTATGTCTGGTACACCACTTAATAATTTAATTATCAAATTAATAATAGCAATCATACATGAAATGGACAATGTGAGGAGGGGGGATAGCTCAGTGGTTTGAGCATTGGCCTGCTAAACCCAAGGTTTTGAGTTAAATCCTTGAGGGGGCCACTTAGGGATCTGGGGCAAAATCAGAACTTGGTCCTGCTAGTGAAGGCAGGAGGCTGGACTCGATGACCTTTCGAGGTCCCTTCCAGTTCTAGGATATTGGTATATCTCCAATTATAAACAATTAAAGCTCACAAAAAGAGCAATATGAAATCCTGCCACTAGATGGCACTGATTGCAAACATAATGCAAGTTCATGGGACGATGTGCCTAAAGAACCGGCCGATCTAGTTCAGCTTGATAGCATATGGTCTCATGGATATGCATCCCCAGATGCTCTGTATACTTAGAATCCAGGCACAGTCATTCCTCTCTGCAGGCAAGAAGTTGGGCAACACAGAAGTGGGACTGCACATTGCGAGTATAGAGTTGGGACTTGCAAAAAAGGCAACAGAGAAGGAAGTTGCAGTAGACAACGTTGGGGCTATTTTCTAAATAAAACTTTTCTTATTGGTAAGAGGATCAAATCAAAGGAAGTCAAAGTTCTTCATAGGAATATGTATCAGCAGTTTATGCTATCAGCACCAAGAGCTGCGTAGAGAATGTGTGTTTCTTTTTAAAACCGCCCTCAAAGCTTGGATTTATTTTTAAAAGTCAGCCTAAAAAAAATGAAGATACAATTTCAGAGCCCAGCATGACCTCTGCATGGGCTCTGTGGGTGGGTTTGTACAGCACCTTGCACAATGGGTCCCAATCCTGAAACTGAGCACTACCACAGCAAACATTAAATAACAATATGCACATTCGATTTCCAGCACAGAAACCAGGGTGACAATGAATGGCGAAGCTACTGGGTAGACTTGCCTCCAGACGAGTCGTAAAACCAAGACCCTGGCTACCTTAGAGAATCCATAGCATTTCTGTATTAACCAACTCTACTAGCTTGGCTACTCATTGCAACTTAGGTCTTCCTCTTAACAGCCCCACCCACTGCAGTCTGATGAGGGCTTGTCTACATCACAAAGTTGCAGCGCTGGTGAGGGGGTTACAGCGCTGCAACTTAGGAGGTGTACACATCTGCAGGGCATCACCAGCGCTGCAACTCCCTGTTTGCAACGCTGGCCGTACTCCCGTTTTGTCTCGGGTGTAGAGGATCCAGCGCTGGTGATCCAGCGCTGGTAATCAAGTGTAGACACTTACCAGCGCTTTTCTTGACCTCCGTGGAATAAGCAGGTATCCCAGCATACCTGAGGAAGCCTCTGGTAATCAAGCTGGTCTCCTTCCCTGGTTTGCTCTCGCGTTCCCCGAACCCCGAGCAAGCAGGTCTCCTTCCCTGCGGTTTGCAGGGTGGTTCGGGGAACGCGAGAGCAAACCGCGGCGAAGCTGGTCTCCTTCCCCGGTTTGCTCTCGCGTTCCCCGAACAAGCAGGTCTCCTTCCCTGCGGTTTGCAGAGTGGTTCGGGGAATGCGAGAGCAAACCGCGGCGAAGCTGGTCTCCTTCCCTGGTTTGCTCTCGCGTTCCCCGAACAAGCAGGTCTCCTTCCCTGCGGTTTGCAGAGTGGTTCGGGGAATGCGAGAGCAAACCGCGGCGAAGCTGGTCTCCTTCCCTGGTTTGCTCTCGCGTTCCCCGAACAAGCAGGTCTCCTTCCCTGCGGTTTGCAGAGTGGTTCGGGGAACGCGAGAGCAAACCGTGGCAAAGCTGGTCTCCTTCCCCGGTTTGCTCTCGCGTTCCCCGAACCTCCGTGCAAGCAGGTTTCCTTCCCTGCGGTTTGCAGGGGGGTTCGGGGAATGCGAGAGCAAACCGCGGCGAAGCTGGTCTCCTTCCCCGGTTTGCTCTCGCGTTCCCCGAACCTCCGTGCAAGCAGGTCTCCTTCCCTGCGGTTTGCAGGGGGGTTCGGGGAACGCGAGAGCAAACCGCGGTGAAGCTGGTCTCCTTCCCCGGTTTGCTCTCGCGTTCCCCGAACCCCCCTTGAAGCCGCCCAACAGCGCTGCAGTATGGCCACATCTAACACCACTTGCAGCGCTGGTTGCTGTAAGTGTGGCCACTCTGCAGCGCTGGCCCTATACAGCTGTAACAACCAGCGCTGCAAAATTTTAGATGTGGAAAACTATTAGTCAATTCCACTCCTAAAAATCATCCTGTTATAGTGTTGCTAGTGCAGAATGGCTGCTGCATTTCTACCCCCACCCTCCCTCATAGCAGCTGCATTTCAGTAGTGGCTTAGTGTTCCCTAAATCATGTGGAGCAGCCGTAGCCACTCTATAGTTAAAGCTGAAGCTAGTTTATTATAAGCCCAGTTTTTGAAACGCTTACCACCATTCCCAATGTCCCTAATATGAACCCAACTCATAAATATTACACACATGGTCTCATCCCTGTGTAGATTTAGTCTAGGAAGTTTGGTAAAGTTAGCGAAAAGGGTTCTGAAGTTATGATATTTTTTAAATGGCTGAACTCATTTTTTCCCCCAAACTTTTCCTAAACTATGTTTGGCTGCACAATGACCATGCCCTATAAACTCCTAATTTGCTTGGATTTACTGAGGAGTGAGACCGCAACTTCCTTTGACAGGTACACAGAACAATACTGAAATTATGAATGGACCTGTCTGATTCCAGGCTGTGTTACACCAGTTGCTGGTCTGAGCCAGATGTTAAGAGGTGGTGATACATGACTGAAGAGGACTGCAGAGGGACAGGAGTCTTATAAGGAACCAAGGGAACTGAGGGAGAGGTGACTGGAAGGGAAAGATTGGAGGTGGCAGGGTGCCATGGAGCTGTGATCCCTGATGTCAGAATTTGAGAGATCTTAGGAGCAGGAGGTGGGGATGGATAGAGAGGAGCAGTAGTCTGGTGGAGATGGAGTGGGTTTGATGAATGGGGGCTTAGGGAATGGTGGGAGGCGTAAATGGGGGGGGGGAAGGCGGTATGGGACAAGGCTTAGTATGTGCCCAGTTCTGGGCACCACATTTCAGGAAAGATGTGGACAAACTGGGCAAAGTCCAGAGAACAGCAACAAAAATGATGAAAGGTCTAGAAAACATGACCTATGAGGGAAGATTGAAAAAATTGGGTTTGTTTAGTCTGGAGAAGAGAAGACTGAGGTGGGACATGATAACAGTTTTCAAGTACATAAAAGTTTGTTACAAGGAGGAGGGGGGGAAATAGTTCTGCTTAACATCTGAGGATAAGACAAGAAGCAATGGGCTTAAATTGCAGCAAGGAAGGTTTATGTTGGACATTAGGAAAAAATTCCTAACTGTCAGGATGGTTAAGCACTGGGCTAAATTTCCTAGGTAGGCTGTGGATTCTTCATCATTGGGGATTTTTAAGAGCAGGTTGGACAAACATATGTCAAGGATGGTCTAGATAATACTTAGCCCTACCATGAGTCCAGGGGACTGGACTAGATGACCTCTCGAGGTCCCTTCCAGTCCTACCATTCTATGAGTCTAGGGAAGGGAGGGTATGGACTGGGACAGGAAATGTGGCCATGGGGGCTGAAAGCACGAGATCATGGCAGGGGAGTGGAGGGGCCCAAGAGGGAGACACAAAGGGGGTAAATGCAGGAGACTGAAGTGGACCACGAAGGCGGTGATAGAACAGACTGAGGGATGTATACAGGAAATGGAGGACAAGAAAAGGTGCAGCTGCATCAAAACGAAATAAAAAAAAAAGTTGTAAATTGTTCAAATATCCTAGATATAAGATGTAAGAGCTTAAAGTTACCCATGCAGCTAAAATCCTCCCTGCCCTCTGTCCACGACCTTCCTTATCCTGCCCAGGAGTAACAACTCCCGCATGCTTCCTGTGGGCTTATTGAAGTCTGGAGGAAAAGTGCCCTTAATTGCTGGTCCTTGTAAGATCCGTTGGAGCAGAGCTCCCGCTCCTGAGTCAAATCTCTCACGCTCATTAGATACAGGAAAATTCCCAAACCTGGAGTCTAGGCTGAAAGCGGGAGTTTAACAGAGTCCACCAGAAAAACAATTACATACCTTCCAAAAAGTGTTAAGAAATCAGGACATGGACAGATAATGGATCTGGCCAATTCCCCATGACTCTATAATCCTTTATCACTCACTCTCTCCCCACCCAACTGTAAGCTGGATTCCAGGAATCCATTCCCAACATATTATAACACCACCACACTGCAAAACAAAACGCGAGTGTCGTTACACATACAAATTTGTGTAACCCTCCAGGACCACAAACCAACCCTAAGCATATCAATCGTGCCAATTCTATTCTTCAAAAATATTCTTCTGCTCCACTATCATCACACTGTGTAGGAACTAACAGTAGTGACTTACAACTGCTCCCTGAGGCTGCATTCCTTATGGAACCTTTATCACCCATTTAAACAAGCGAACAACATACACCCAACATACTTCCACTGCAGAACAAAACAAAAGGGGCAAACTTCAGGTCAGTCAGTGCCATAAGGAGTGAGGACTGATGACATGGCTGCGAAGAACTGGCTGGATATCAGATTTGCTCAAGTCAAGATTCACTAATATTTGTTTGAAAGTGCATTTATTTTTTGCCAAGAGTGTACAGTTTGCTTGGCATTAGCCAGACCCAGCTGAAGCATACTTCCCACCTCACTTCTTTATCTAAGTTTGGCTTGTACCTTGTAGCCTGTCAAGTGCTTTGGGAAGGTGCCATGAAAATGTGTGCGTATTATGTCCTGCCTCTTTTCAAAACACCATCACCTAGGTCTTATCTAGCACTTTTCAGCAGTAGCTCTCAAAGCACTTCCCACAGGAGGTCAGTGGGAGGTTAGCCCAATTTTACAGATGGGGAAACTGAGGCAGGCCAGTGCCAAGCCCACCGTGCACTTGGTCATGTGGAAGAGGATATGCATCCAGCCCATGTGAAGGTACTTTTCATAGCACAGACTATTCAAGAAAGAACCTGAAATCAGAATCTGATCTGTTCTAAATTCAGAGTAACTCCACTGGGCCAGCAGTAATTGAGAGCAGCAGGGGGCTGTTTGTGATCAGAGCAAATGGAAGGAACAATATGTCCAAAACTGTCAAACTTGAAAGCTCCACTATCTACGAAAGTGAAGGATTGCATGCATTTGATCCTGCACCAGAACAGTTTTGCCATTGACTTTGGCATGACCAGTCCCCCGTAGAGGAGCAGCAAAAGTTAGGTGCTGAAATAGAAGTACCTTGATTTTCAGAGCAGCTGAGAGACCCGGGTTTCCACTGGACCAGTGGGTGCTCATTCCCTCCGAAAACCAGGCTGCTTTTCTGTAGGTGTCAGATTTCAGGCACTCTCATTTTAAAGAGTTGGTCTATAGCTTCAGTGAAGGTTTGGCCTGAGTCAAGAGTTGGGCCCAAAGTTATTAGTCCTGCTCATGGTTGTTTGAGGTCTTCCAATGCAGGGTTGTTTATTTTGGTGGATTTCATACTTTTCGACATTTAAAATTGATTCCATTCTTTCCAAAAAATTCTTGCTAGTAATAGCCTGCTGTAATTGCAAGCAAAATGGATCGAGCTGGACAACAGCATGAACCTGCTCTCTAGGTATTTTCAACAGAGGGAGAGACAAGACAAGTGGTGCTTCAGACAGGCAGTAAGTGCCAGGGCCAAAAATCCAGCCAAAAAGCTAAGTGATACAAATGAAGATCCATTTGTGTCACCAGTTCTGAGAAATACTTATCTTTCTAATCTCGCTGCTTTTGGTCCCTGGTAATTACTCTGGCAGACAGGGGAAGCGACAACAAAAATGTAAGCAGCAAAATAAATTTTGAAAGAAAAAAACAATTATGAGGGTAAAAAGCTTTCCAAATATTGAATAAAAAGAAAGGGATGAAAGCCCTGCTAATTGCTAGGAAAAGGCTCAGACCCATACTTGAACTTAAGCTCTTAGAGACATTGCATTACCACCTCTCAGATGCACAGTACCGAGTACAGGCCTTCAAAACTTCTGTATAATGACCCACCCAGCAAAGCTGTCATTCACATAAAGCCCAGTGGTGCCCATATGCCCACAATGCTCTATTTGCCCCATTCCCCCACCTGGCCAGCCCCCTCCGAGCTGCTGATCCTGGAGTTACGCTGCAGTTACTACTGCAGCCTCTGGGTTGCAGTAAATGCCACAGTCCACTGGATGGTGTTGGCAGGGAAATCTGTCTTGTTTGCAAACTAGGGAGAGGCCGCAAAATAAAAACCTACTTTGGTGAAAAAAATCTATTTTTTTTCATTCCCAAGTGACCAAAATGGACCCTTTTTTTCCTATTACTTGTATAAATAACCAGTGGACTTTTCTTCAATAATTTTTTCCCTCCCAAAAGCAGCTATGGACATTTTTCAAACACTTTCAATAACATTTTCAGCATTTTCTATACAAGTTTTGGAAGATTGTTCATGCAAAACGACATGGAGAACTGTGTGCGAAAAAAATGCCTTTTTTTAAAACAAAGAACATTTTTCAACAAAAAGACACTTTTAGTTCAAAAATGTCATCCAACTCCATTGCACATCCATGAGCCCATGCGGCCACAGCAGGGGCAATGCTCTCTAACACACATGGATAGCTTCTTCTCCACAGCTGTAAAGAGACTAAGGCCCATAAAAGAGTTGAATCAATAGTGTATCACCAGTGTATCACACGCCCACAGACCAGTGGGGAGAGACCAGGACATCAGAGCAAGTCCCTACTCTCATAAGAAATGTTAGGCAGCACAGAAAGGGACTCAGGAATTCATCCAAGAAGCTTCAAGAAACTCACCTGATCTACCTGAAGGACAAAGGGCTGAGTCCATCCTTTGGTTTCTGGGAGGGTAGAAATTTCGGTGCCAGACATTTATCCCGCTCTGTGATCTCTGAGCGGAGACCTGGCTGGCCAATTAGCCTGCGAGGAAGCGCCAACACCCCAATGATAAACACTGACTGAACCTTTGTTAGATGGATCATAGCTACAATTGGTGGTTGATATGGCAGGGGTAAGCAGAAGAACTGATCTGAGCCCCATGCTCAGATATGATCCCCTCACTGCAGTATACCATACCTTGGAAATGGATTTGTGGACCAGGCTGGTTGATCTGGGCCTTGCATACTGAAGGGGGTCTCTGAATTCTGCAACCCCTGCTACCCTTTGGAAACATGGAGTGGATTGAGAGCCTTCATTTATGGTCAAACAGGTCTCAGCTCTGGGCCCACTTGTTACGTTCCCACTTATGATGCCTGGTGTTGGGATCACTGTGCAGCATGATGTAGGCCTCCTAGCTAAGGGTCGTACCTTCATAAACCGCAAAGAAGCCTTTGCCCAGGATATTGCTGCTGCTTCGGAACTCAATCCACAGCCTGCTGTCCGTGGAGATAAGAGGCTCAGGGATTTTATCACCACAAAATCTACCTAGAAGGCAGGAAACAGATAATCAAGATCTCTCCACTGATTGGCGAAAGTGGTTTGTGATTGCAATAGAGGTAGATGGGGAGACATACATGGCACCTGCAATTCAGGAGAGAGTCAATGGTAAAAGTAAACTGAGCCAAATAAAGGGCTTTTCACTCCAACTCCATCTTAGATTTTAAGAAGGGGCCACTTTATTTGTATTCAACAGGAACAGGGTTAAAATATCATCCGGGAACAAAAGCCAGCATGGCTCATTCCCAAATGCTGCCACCATTAGCCTGGCTCTCATTTTACCCACACAAAGGCTGGGCCATCTTAAAAAGCACGTAGGTGAACGCAGCAGAGACTTTAGTCTCACTTATTGTGAGAGACAAAGTGCTAGGAGTGACAGCCAATGCTCATGAGTCCTGGCACTTTACCTTCCATCATTCCTACTGATTTGTATCACAAGGAGCCCTAGGCATGTGCTGGAACCCATTGGACTAGGCACTGCACAGACACAGAATAAAGATGGTCCTTGTTAGTGTTAACTGCATTACAGCTGCGCACAACCCAGGACAAGGAGTCACGGTACTAAGCGCTGTTCCTGCGCATGGCAAGGAGCAGTCCTGCCCCTAGGCACTTCCAGTCTCACTACACCAGACAGACAAAGGGTGGGAGAACAGTGGGTTAATACGGATGGCAGTGCAGTAAAGAGAGCTCCTGGACAGTTTTGAAAATCTCAGCCTCACTGGCCCAGATGACAGATCCCTTCATCCTGTGGATGTAGCATGAAGGAAAACCTCTCCATCACGTCAGCCCACATGATCACTTCAATCCCTTGCACGTGACACAGAATCATCTTAGTTGAGTATCTTTTCCTACTCAACCCTCCATAGCCCTATGGCACTTGTTTACACTAAGTGCCTTTCCCCAGCACAAGCTCCTTCTCTGGATACTTCACACAGTTTGATTCTCACTGGTAAATGTCAGTTCCTGAACTGTACCATCGCAAACTGAAATCCAGCAGAACAATCGGATTAATAAATAAATAAATAAATAAATACATAAATAAAGATAATGATCATTCCTGATGGTTCTACAGCCTGTTTCGGCCAGAAGGTTCCTCAAAGCACAGTACAAACAACAAATAAGTGTTGGGAGTAATTAATGCAATATGGTTCTTTTCTTCGCTGGACACCAGCGACACTATCTGCTGTATGCAATAGGGTTGGGGTTTGTTCCTCATTTAAAGGAGTAACTAAATCCCAGCTTATCCAGTTGAATCTGCAGGGGAAATTTGGCAGAGGCTGAATGTAATTACCTAAGTTGGAATCCAGCCAGCACATCAGGGTTACGACTGCTGGACTCATGAGAAAAAAGATCATCCAGGGGATAGGTAATAATGTCCAGCGATCGAGAGATTGGTTTTGTGCCTCACCGGAAAGTCAGCATCTTAGTACCAACCAACATGCTGCATGATTGGTTCTCTATCTACTCAGGCCATGTCAAGACTAGGGGAAAAGTTGCATGTTTTAACATGAATTAGCTAACACACGTTAACCAGCATGCATTAAAATCCTAGTGTAGAGAAAGCAGTTGTAGTTCTAACATGTTAGCTCGATGTTAACACTAGGTTGCCCTAGGGTTTAATGGTGCGTTACAAACCTAGTGAAGGCAAGCGCTGTGGTGGAATAACATCTGCTGAACCACAATTCTGTCTTTCCTTGTGCAACTCCCATCCAAATGCTAACTCTGACCCGACTCTGCTTAACTTATGAAATCTGACAAAAATCACACCCCAAAGGTGCATGGCTGCAAGCACAAGGCTAGTTCAGGTGGGTCAGGAATCATTGCGGTATGACAAAGACCGGGACACAGCTTGCTGAAGTTTCCAAAGGCACGGGAAGGAGATGCTGCTAAGTGTCAAGGCTGCAAAGTTATTTAGTTCTAGAGTCACTGAGCAACCGCCTCTTGGATTTCAAATTGGAGTTCAACAAGGATGTCAAGGAGAGGAAATGCAGATGAGGAAGCCAGAATAAGTGAGATCCGTGGAGTACGATAAGGGCCCATTCATAAAAAGTTATGCACCATTTAAGGCTGGATTTTCACACACTTCCCTGGGAAAATATGCAGTGCACATTTTTTCCAGGCAAAAATACATGCCTTCACAATTCATGCTAATCTCTTGCCCACCCCCTGCCAGACTGCCACCAGGCTGCCTCTTCCTAACTAATTTCATGGCCCCAGCCCCCCTCAGGGGCCATGGCAGCCTCACACAAGCCACTTGTTCCGAACGGAACAGTTTGCAAATCCCAGCTGTATTAAAGAGATTTTTTTTTTGAAGCGCTTCAAATATTTGGCAAAAAACATGAAGTGATGTAAGCAAGGCTGCTGGAAGGATGTGGCGTGTCCTGAGGCGTGTGCTCACCCACAGCATATAGTGACCACTGTGCACAGACACTATGAGCCCCACACCTCTGCTCCTCGAGATAGCCTAAAAGAAACTGCAGGGAGACCACAGCCTTGCTCCCTCTGCCGGTGCCAGGTACCCACGCTACAGCAGAGCACTCTCCTACCTATACAGCCTTTACCAAAGCACTCCCGTGCTCGAACCTGCCCTGCCCAGGTGCTTAGTAGGTAGGAAACACATGGGAACCCAACCCGCATTGATGACGCATGGTCAGATGCCTAGAAGCAGGAGGGAGGTGCCTTTCATACCTCCTGAGGGTTATGAATCTGTCTCCACAGACACACCTGCCATCCTCCCTCTTTAACCTCATGCTTCTGAGTGGAAGAAAGCCAGCGAGGCTATGCCCAATGGCTGTCCTTACATAGCCTCACTTGCACACCCTATTACACAGCCTTGCTCTCTGCAGGCACAAGTCTTCATACTTTCCCTGCTCACGGTCAAAATACCTTGCCAGCATGAAGCCTCACAGCCCAGTACATTGAGCACTGAGTCTGGAAATGTCAAAGAGGCCTAACATCACTAGGAGTTCACTGAAAGGCACCAGCTTAGCAGCCCAATTCCTCGTTGGGTCAGACAGCTCCATACTGTCAACCTCAGGGACACGTCATGGGCTTACAGCTGGAAAGAATTTGGCATTAATTGTCTCACCTTGTGTGCTACAGCGGGGATCCACATCATCTGATGGATGGGGATGCTGAGGGTAAGAAACTTGTCCAAGATGAATGGGAGTTAGTGGCAGAGTTCTGAATAAAACCCCGGAGTCCTGACACCCTTCGGGAGGAGCAGACAGCGCTCTCTCCTCTAAAACACCCAAAGGCTCTCCAAACACCTGTGCTACCTCAAGAGGGACTTGATGGAATGGCACGGGCTGCAGGAAATAAATGAATCACAAGGACTTTAGACACTAGCGTTTTCCTCACAGTGATTCGGTCCAGCCGTACACGCAGCACACTGTCACATCAGCGATAATTCATACTGTTTCCAGAGGGGAACTGGAGACAATTACATGGGACCTACCAGGGATAGGTACAAGCAGAATCGCAAGAGTCCTTCCAACCCACGACACACACCAGTCCCAAAGCAGATAATGTTCTTTCAGGGTCCCAGCTCTGTTGCAAAGCAACACGTTGCAGGGATCTGGGTTCTCCTTGCTGTGTGACCCATGTTTAAATGGTTCAAAAAGGCTGGGAGTTTAGGTAAGAACCTTAAAGGGCCTGACTGTCAGAAAGTGGGTAACTAAGTGCTTGCCTGAAATCGGGTCCTCACTTAACTGCGCCGTGTTGAGCATCCAGTAACTAAGACTCTCCAAATCACTAGTCAACCCTGGAAACATGAAGCTAGAAGGCCTGCAGGGTGGGTTGGGAATATGGTTACAACCCGGTTTGCTCCTATCCGTGCTGCAAGACTGATCCATGTTCTAAATGCATTGTGAGGGCTCACAAGCCATGAGTGATGTGCTGACCAGAAGCACTATAACTGCCTGGTTTTTTCCCCCTAAAGGTCTTGGGATGTTTTCATCAACAGCTTGGACTTGGCCTGGTTGCCTTCTCCTCCCACTCTGGAGAACGCCTACTTGGGGCTGAAGTCCACTTTCAATCATTAATTGGTTTCTAAGCATCATGAGAGGAGGGAGGGGTTGGATGGCCCAGAGGCTTGAGGGAGAGGAGATGCTCTCTAAAATCATGCCCTGCAAGGTAGAAGGTTCAAATCCAACTCAAGTTTTTAGCAACCAAAAGCTGCTACCACATGATGGCTCTTCAGTGGCCTGTATGAAATGACTTGGGTGTGCCCAGACCTAGTTCCATGTGACAGGACCATTCCCACAAAAGCCAGCACTCTGAGGACAACACCAAGGACCAAATGGATCATGAAGGCTGACCTAGGGCTGAGCCACATTGGCTGGTCAGCGTGGGGCACTCTTTGCCAGGGCATGCAATCTAGTGGTGGGAGCAGGGCCTGGGATTCAGGCTTCTATTCCCAGCTCTGCTCACTGACTCACTGTGAAACCTTGGGCAAATCACTTCCCTTTCTCTACCTTAGCTCTCCAGTCGCACAACGAAGGACTATCACTTCCCTACCTCACAAGGCAGTTGGGAGGCTGAACAGCTTCAAGCCTTCAGAAGGATTTAGGCACCTAACTACCACTGATTTCAATGGAGTTAGGCTCCTAAATACCTTTAAGGATCCAGCCTTAATTATTCTCCATGAAGCACTTTGGGATCCTTGGAAGAAAGGCATTAGCACCAGGCACCTTTGCTCCCAGCAGCTGCAAAGGCCTATTTGCATACTTTCCACACTGCGTCTCTTTAAAAAAAGGAAATAGCCACTCACCTAACAAGGGAGCCTTCCTCCAGTAGCCATCACGCACCTCCACATAATCATACCAGCACAGGCGACTTTTAAACAAGTCCATCGATGTGAAATTTAAAATGATCTGTGAACAGATGGTGCACTGTTATCTTTGCCCAAGGATCTATTTCACGCTACAGATTCAGTTCCATCAGTGCCATTATCCTGCATATGAGGTTTAGATAGGACAGGAATGGATGACTGTATGTTTTTGTAAACATCTTTCGTTAAAAAAGCCAACCTTTCACCTGATGGGTTTTCAGAGCTATAGAGTACAACACAGCAGCCAGCACAAGTAACTGGGGGAATTATGGAAAAGATGAAGCAAATTGACTGCACAGGGATAAAAAAAGACTACTGTTATGTAATTAGGACCAATTTAGGTTTTGTAGCAAAACAAAAATGGGACCATAGATTCACCTAACATGAATAAGGAAGAAATAACAAATTTAACATGTTCTCCAGGAAAATCTTGATTTTGCTGAAATTTTTCAGTTTCTGTCAGGAAAATTAAAATGATTTTTTTTCTAGTTGAGTTAACCCAAATCAAAACATTCAGGATTGTCAAAACCAATTTAAATGTTCCATTTCCAGTTAATTCAACATTAATCTGAGTCATCGCCAATTGCTGTGGTGCATCATGGGAGATGTAGTTTGGGTGACTCATGCCTTCATTCCTTTTGGGCAGGTCTCTTTGGCCAAAGTACATCCTCCACAATAGACCACTGTCTCCCCTCTGGGTGAGCCACTCTGATGCATCATGGGAGATGTAGCCCAGCCAGGAAGTCCAGCCCATAGGGGAGAACAGAAGCAGGGAGTACCCAGACTACAATGCTCACAAGTTATCACAAGGGCTGAGGCAAACACAGGTTAACATCACACAGAGCTGCAACAAAATATTTCAATTTGGTTCAACAAACCAAAAATTAAATGTTTCTGTTCAGGAATGTCTCAACATTTTCTTTTTGATTGAAAATGTTTCTACTTTTCCATACTGAATATTTCTGAACATCTCACGCTACAAAAAATTTCAGTATTTCAACTTTTTGTCCAAAATCAGCACAAGAAAAATGTTGAAATATTGGATTTCCCCATAGAACGGAAATTCTGATTTTTGATCAGCTCTGAAAGTAAGATTGTTTTCATTTTAACATGTATGTTCTTGAGTGCTTGAGAAGGCATGAATTAAGCTTCACACAACAGTGCTGTCTGGTAGATATTATCCATTTTACTGAGGGGAAACTAAGTCAGGCATGCTGCAGCTACACACGAAACAAAAACATTTTCCAACAATGGTGCAGTTCTCTTCATTGTCCAAACTAAGGGCTGTGCAAAAAAGAAACACACAGCACAAGTGATGGAAGGTAACAAGACCATTTTTTTTAAAACTCTTGGCTCAGTTACATCAGTGCAATCATGCTGACCCAGTGGGGCTGGCTCTGATTTAAGAGCATAATTTGTCCCAAAATTTTTATTGTGACAACGTCCCTTTAAAGTATTCGGTTGTAAGACCACTAGCTGAGGAAGCGTGAAATTTAGAGCTAGAGGGCTTATTTCTGAAAAGGGACCCTCTCATTTGCATGTGAGAGTCCCCCCGAACCCAATGGACCTATTCAGGGTAGTAAGTGTTTGCAAGATTTGGCCCAGAGATTAATTTATATCTAATATCTTCCAAAGGAATAAGGCCATGCTAAAACCAGGTTTCTAGTCTATATTCTGACCTAGTAAATGAGATTATTAAAACTGGAAAGATTTTTAAAATGCTATTTACTTCTTATGATTTACCCTTCATCACTTTCTGCAGTTCTCTGAACCTGAACAATGAAAACAGACTAGTCAGTTTCAGTTCAGTTTACAGACAGCATCTGGGGCTCACACACTAGTTCAATGCAGCAATGTCTTGGCTGTAAACACCACAGGGGAAGGTCTATTTTAGGTATTTTTAAATGCTGGATTATTTTTTCCTTTACATGGGATTTAGATTTTATAAACATTTGTTTTTCACAGAACTTACATTTTGGGTCACATCTAACCTAACCCTTGTAACTGAGGCAGAGAGACACATAAAGAACATATAAAAGCTTGAGTCGTTTTAAAACCATCAAATATCATTTTAAGAGTCTGTACTGTTCTTAGAATTTTTTCTACTATCAGAAGGTCTCTGTTTGGGCCTGATCTTGCAAGGTACTTGCACATCTCAGGACTGGACCCAGAGGCAATGGAACCCAGTGATGCCAGAGCTCAGGCTCAGATCCTTCAAAGGTAGTAAGGCAGCTCACTCTGGGAGTTAGGCACCTAAATCCCTTTGAGGGTCTGGGCCTCAGGCCCTGAATAAGGTAGCTTGGCAGAAAGGCAGCTTTAAGCAAATGTTTGCTGAAGTGAGAGCTATGGTTTCTTTCTGCACTGTTTTGTTTTCAGGGTGCATCTGAAATGCTTCTCTACGGGGTTTACTGATTAGCTGCCATGCAGAGGAGCTCGCACACAGGGCAGCACACCTGTTGCAATCTAACATGATGCAAAGGGGTTGAGTGCAGTGGTGTTAACAGATTAAGGAAAGATTTCGTTTCCACTAGAAGATCAATAAAAACAAAGGAAGCTGAAAAGCAAACAGAGGAAGCAACTGATTGAGGCTCAGCAGGTCTTGCAATCGGAAGACATCTGAAGATGGGTGGGTGGCGTTCCAGCTGACAGCAGCATTCCCCTGTGCAGGTGATGTCCTGGATTCTCAGCCCCCCTTCAAGAACCAAGGGTAATTTTGCTCACAATGTTACAGAGCTAGTCAGAGTGGTAGGAAGGAAGCTTTGAGAGGTGCGCATCTGAGCTCTCAGTGCAGCCAGAGTTAGCAGGCTGTTGGATGGCTAACAGGCAGGTAAGAACCATGAGGGAAGGCCAGTAGGCACCTAGGAGAGATACTATAACCTGGATTCTGGCTTTCCACACACATTTAGTATTTGTCCTACTTCTCCCCCATCCCAAGTGGAAGGACCCATTATTACGTTGCACTGATGATTTCTTAAGGCTCCACAGCTCCCCTATTGTTCTAGGGACAAAAGCCATTACCCAAATTCCCCAAACAGCAAAAGACTGCAAGATTGAAAATGCTCGTTTAGAAACCTCACTGATCCCTAAAAAACAGATCTAGGGGATTTTCAACCCAGCAGACACATTCAAGAAGGAAATGACTTCTTCGGTTGTTTAGTGAAATCCATTCCCCCAGGGACCAATGCTGGGTTGTTCCCCATATTGCCTAGTGCTTTGTCCAGTCTGCAGCATTATATCAGTTCCTGTAAGTGATGGAGATTTCACCACCCCCATTAGGTGACTGTCCAACAGTTTACTACACCTCGCTGCCAAGAAGTTTCTCCAAATACCCAGGCACTGTCTACACTAGCACTTATGTTGGCAAAACCCTAAGTGACATAAGTTTTGCCAGCACAGGTGTTTATGTGCACCGCGCTATGTCGGCAGGAGACGCTCTCCAACTGGCAGAGCTACTGCCGCTTGTTGAGCTGGTTTTATTATGTCAATGGGAGAGCTCTGTGCCGTCGGTGTAACGTGGCTTCCGCTGTGCCGCTGTAAGCGTTGATATGGCTCTCTTTCACTTTTCCCCCCTCCTGGTAGCAGTAATTATATCCCATGGATCATCTTTAATAAACCCTCTCCATCCTTGTCTATAATTATAGAGAGCTATCATGTTTCCCCATAGCCATCACATAGCTGGGTTTAGCTCTTAATTTCTCTTTTTAAAACAACCCTTCCTTTTGCTGCTCTTCTCAACTCCATCCAATTGGCAAATGCCTTCCTGGAAATATGGTGCCCAGAACCGTGGGCAATACCGCCGCTACACTAGCAGCAGAGTTGGGCAGAGGACGCCGGTTACCCTTGCTCTGAATGTGACGCCCGTTTTAATAGTTTTCTGGCAGCAGCTCAGAGTTGTTGCCTGACACAATCCTTGAGCTCCCCAAGGCTCTGCACTAAATTCTGCTTTCTTGGGAGAGTAGCTAAAGAGCCTGTGGAGCATTCATTGTCAGCTGGTCAACTGAGCAGTGCACGGACCGCCTTCCCGTGTGCATGCAGTTGCTGCATGTGCATCAATGGAGATGAGTGAAGGGGGACAAATTTTCCATGAGAACGAAGAGGCTGGAAAAACTCCCACACAGATTGCCCACCATCTCCTCATACTAGAACAATAGTGAAGGGGAGCACAGCACAACCCACGTTGTCCAAATACTCCCCAGAATCCATTGAGGGGGCCCATAGATATGCAGCAAACAACACTGGTCCCCATGTGCCGGGCTCTATTCTGAAAGGAGAGAAGATCAGTGCAGAATATTGTATGTAGAGACCTGAACTCCCACAGCAAATACCTATCCATGGAAGCTGGTACTCTGTGATCATTGGCTCCACTTACCTGTGCAAGACTCCACCAAATGAGCCTCCACTTAGATCAAGATGGTGCACAGCCTCTGCATTCAGGAGGAAAACAGGTGTGGCGCAGGGCATCCCAGCAAGTTGCAAATGCAACCCTTAGGCAAAACCACATGCCTGTAAACTGCAGATACAATTTGCAGTCTAACCTACCTTCTCCCCAGGAGTCACAGATATTCTCCACACACAATGGGAATAGGAAGGATAGCCATTTGGAAAACCAGGAGCAGAGAAATTCCCCGTCGTGTCCTGCAAGGTCTCCCCACAAGCTATGTAATTGAAAGACAGCAGCAAAGAGTTACCATCTGAAAGAAGTAGGTCAGAGTTTATCAATCTGTTTTTGATCTTCTATTGTGGATAGCTTTGCACCTCTAGATCACTGACTCAAATCCAATCTCATTTGGTAGTGATCAGTGGTCATTGCCATCTGTCTGTCTGGTGGCCTCGGTGAAGTTCATCAACATCCGTGGGATAAGAATGATTTAGCCAGCTGAGGATGCTGAGAAAATAGATCATTACAAAGGGTAACCTCTCTGCCCTCCCTCTGCACCACACGCTTTTTTAATATATTTTTTAATTATCTGAATTGTGGTAGATTTTCTCTTCTCTCTTCACCAAATGCAAAATTATTAAAATCAAAGCCAGTTGCTAGAAAAGCTATTTTCCCCTCATTACAATCTGCTCAATAAAGTTCTCCTTAGTTACCATGTTAATATTCTTTTTCGGGTAAAACACTGTGACAAAAGCTAGCTGAGCCCCAAAGCACCCTCAATTCACAGAGTCAACTCTGCATTGTAGCAAGATGTGGCATAAGAATTTTAATGTCAAGATTTGCCCCACTCTCCACCACGCACTGTTTGTTGCCTGTTGCAGCGGGAGAGATGTAGATCTCAAAGTTTTTAAACGCCATTCTTTAGGCAACAGGCTTCCAACATCTGTGAAATCAGCTATGACTGTAGTTCCTGTTCACTGAGCCAGGAAGGAAGGGGCTGGAATGTGGAATGACATATACACGTGCAGAGCAGATGATGACTGACTGAGGCAGAAAACCCCACATTTCAAAGCACCTATTTCACCCACAGCGTTCAAAAGCTGCATGTGAATATATGCGATGTGGAGCAGATATCAGACTGCTGCTCGACTGCTCTGGATTGCTTTGGATTTCATAAACCTTGTGCCCACTCCCGGTCTAAAGTAGGGTCTGACCCTTGCTTGGTTTCCCCAGCAACTGTGAGGCAGCCCCCAAGAATCCTTCATTAAGCAGGAGCGCTTTGAAAGATTTGACAAGATGGAACATCTGCCTCCGTTTCTCATGCAAATGCCATGAACCTACTCGGCCTGGCACCCCTGACACTGCCTGACGCTGCGGGTTGCTCACTAATTTTTCAGCCTTGATCACAATTAGAGGGGTGGGTTGGAACCTGGAGGTGAAGAGAGACTGGCTCCATTCAGGACACTTAATATATGAAAAAATGTTATCACCCAGGCCAAAGATCCTAATTACCCAACAGTACTTTGACCCACAACTTAATGGGCCAAACAAGAAAGATGGCCTGCAGGCAGCAGCCGTGGGGATGGGACGTACAGACATCTTTCTCCTATTGAATGGCTCATAAGGCAGTTTAACGGTGAAGACGCTAAGATGGAAAAGTCACAGATTCCAAGTAGAGATACAAGTTGGGCGAGGTCATCTCTTTTATTAGACCGGCTTCTGCTGGTGAAAGAGACAAGCTTAAAGACAAGCGAAGCTGGTCTAATAAAAGAGATGACCTCATCCAACTTGTCTCTCTAATATCCTGGGATTAACATGGCTACAAGACCACAAACAATGCAGGTAGTAAGTTTGTACATGCTAGATGCAGAGGCCTCAGAGGTGAAGCCAAACATCTTGTAAAACTGCTAGAGAGCAGCATGCAGCTTTTGAACTCTGCGGGTGAAATAGGCGCTTTGAAATGTGGGGTGTCATGCCCCAGTCAGTCATCATATAAGGGAGAAAGGCGTGCCCTTCCTAGGGAGGTATTAGAAAACAGCAAATCAGATTCTAAAATCTCCAACCTACTCTCCATTCCCAACAGAAACAGCTATCAGCGTTGAGAAAACAGGAGCCCTGATGCAACCACAAAGGGCCATCACACCAGGGCCGGTGCAACCCATTAGGTGACCTAGGTGGTCGCCTACGGCACTAGCATTTGGGAGGCAGCATTTTGGGTCCTTCAGCAGCAACCACGGCGGCCGGATCTTCAGCCGCCCCGGGCGGTGGCGGCATTTAGGCAGAGGGAGATGGGGCAGGGGGGCACGGGGAGGCCCGCCTGCAGCAAGTAAGGGGGGGCAGCATGCAGGGGAACTCCCTGCCCCAGCTCCTCTCTGCTTCGCCTCCTCCCCGAGCACTCCGCCCCGCTTTGCTTCTCTCCCTCCCAGGCTTGCGGCGCCAAACAGCTGATTGGTGCTGCAAGCCTGGGAGGCTGGAGAAGTGGAGCAGTGATGGCGTTCTCGGGAAGGAGGCGGGGAGCTGCCGCATGGCTCCCCGGGCTGGGGGGAGCTGCTGCAGGGGGGGACACACCACAAGGCTGAGGGGGGGAGCTGCTGCAGGAGTAGGCGCCTCAGGGCAGGGAGCTGCCACGGGGGGGGGGGCGCACCTTAGGGCTGGGTGGGAGGATGGAGAGCTGCCACAGGGTTTGGGGGGTGGGGCTCAAGGTGGAAGTTTCGCCTAGGGCGCAAAACATCCTTGCACTCGCCCTGCATCACACCGCCCTTTTTAGCTTCCAAGTGCTCTACAATGGAAATCAACTTCCCCGCCCAGGCCCCTCCCGTGTGTCTGGCAAGTATTATCACTCCATTCCACAGACAGGTGGAGCAAGAAACCCCGAGAAAATGTAAGCCTCAGGGCCCGAAAAGGAGCTAATCTCCTACCTGGGATTACAGCTCCCGAGGGGCTGATTCACAGTAGGTGTATTTGCACTGCTAGTCCACACACCCACAAATGCTACATGCCCAAAAGGTCTGCCAGTTCCATGGGCCAGATGTGGAAGTGTTCACTGGAATGGGTTTAAAAAAATTCACATGGAGGGGAAGATGCTAGTCTCCTAGTGCCAGAGCCTGAAGGCTTTCACATGTGGAGCAGGTAAAGTCCAACCCTCATTCTCCAAACATCTGAGCTTTCCTGGCGGTCCCTTCTCTTGGGGCTGTTAACTCTGCATGGCTTACGGCATTCCTGGCCACACTGCCCAAAAAAGGGCCTGTGATGAAGCATCCACCTCACAGATCACCCTCAAGGAGACTGATTGAGAGCTGCTATTATTTGTTATGAGAACAGCAAGTCACTCTGGAACCAGTCATCTTGAATCATCACTGATGGCTAGAAGGTTGGCTCGAGGAATATCTGACCATTTGGGGACATGTCTCAAGTTGTTGGGCTTACCCACTATGTGGCTGACAAATCAACACAGCTTTTCTGAGCAGGGGAAAAAAGAACAACTGCTCAAACACAATTTGCCTTCGTGGAGAGATAATTACAGGGCACACATATCATATTGTCCTAATTACACAGGATAAAGAGGATGATTGCTCTCAGCTAAACCATAATGTGGCTTGCAAGGGAATTAGTTTTGGGCTCGCTAAGTGCAATTACTCAGTAATTTGCAGGATCATGTAATTACTTTACCAGCCAACACTATTCTGTTACAGTATCAGTGAAGGAGAATTGGGAGTTACTTCCTACAAAGTAAACATTCTCAGAAATTCTATTTGCTTATTAGTCACAAAAGGGTGTGTGTTGATGTGGGAGGCGGGTATCGGTGTTTTTGTGTGTGTATGTTGGGAGGGACATATGTTGAATTTACCTTCCCTTTACAAGTGACCAGCAAATGCTTAAAATAGGAGTGAACGCAGTGCAGAGGCGCGCCTGTGCTGACTGGTTCAATATCCCAGGAGCGAGAACCCAATAAGGGATTTTAGCACGGCATGGCAACAAGGTAGGCAAGTTTGACATTTTTCCTTTTTAGCCCCTGCGATTTAGGGGATGCAGCATGTTACCCAGCAGTTTGTTTTTCAGCTTAAAGGGATGAGTTTCCAGGGATGGTGCACATGGAATAGTTCTACCTCCACTCAGACTGTGACCCCGGAAGACTCAAGAATTGCCCCCTCCCTTCTAAACCACCAACATGGCTACTTCAGACAGGAAAAGCAGCTGCCCTCTTAGCAGTGGGAATTTGGAAAGTGCTGGGGGTGTGAAAAGACCATGCTTTTAAACAGACTGGGCTTACTCTCCCATTCACTTAGACGCCAAGAACAAGGAGTCAGAGCTCCCCTGTTCCTCACCAGATTAGAAGGCTAGTACAGTCTGGTCCAAAGGAAACAAGCTGTGGAAAATTGGGTCCCTACCTGGATAATAGACTATGAACATGGTGCAGCAATGCATTTTCTCTACTGAAAAATGGTGGGGAAGGACAATTTGACTTTAGCTTCCTTTTCAGCAAAGCATCCTGGGAAGGGGAGGAGTCTAGAGACCTATCAAACGCAGGCACTACCACCTCCCAGTCACTGCTGGGGAAGACAGTAAAGAGTCCTAAGCCCTAAAAAAATCAGGACTATTGACAAAGCACTAATAAAAGTTCAGTTCCCCCAGCCTGAAGCACTTAGATGGTCCACCTTCTCAGAGCTCTTTCATCAAAGGAATCATTAACATGCTATTGGACTCCGGGGCCTTCCAGATAAAGCACGTGCATGGGACAGAGTTGGAGCCATTTGCACTGGCCATATTTACCTGGGCACTTGTACAACTTCCTCGCCTGAGCAATGTCTCCCTGACTCAGCCGAATGCGCTGACCAATAGTTGGGCCGAACCCATTGTCATCTCGACGGGGAAGGATGGTGTCCAGAAAAACCCCTCTGGAGTGAGAGAGACAGACAGCAGTGAAAATGGCATGGATGTGCTGAGGGCAATCACAGTTCAACATGAGAATCCCATGACCACATACCCTGTGCTAGCAGGAAGGAGGAATAGAATCTGACTGGCAACGTATTTATGAAAAAATTTGTGCTTTGATATACATGTTCTCCCAACACCTGATGCCTGCGCATTTGGAAGCTCTCTCTGCCAATTTAGTAAATTCCTCTCGGGGACTAGCAGAGGCTGTGGCTGCTTCTATTTCAACACAAACACTTTACTTACCATAAATCAGAGAAAGCAATAAAATATCCTTTTACAAGGTTAAAATCAACATAACGCGCACTGAATCAACAATAGCACAGATTGGACAGCATGGCCATGGAAGCCGCTTGGGATTGTGCTCATAGTGATCACTGCGGAATGAGACGACTATAGACTTGCCATTCTTAGATGTTAAAACCAAGAGGCTCCTCTGCTCATGTCTAATTCATGCCCACTCTTGGTCCTTTTGAGCGGGCCAAGCCTCTGAGCCAATGACTCTCTGCATCTTTTTCCCATTCTCTTCTTTGTGCCTGCTTCCATGTTGTCCCTTATTCGCAGCGCCCTCTCCCCATGTCTGAGACCTTGATTCAACACAGAAATTAAGCACATGCTTGACTTCCAGTATGCAAGCAGCTCCACTGAAATCAACATACCTATGGTGCAAGGGTTTTTAATGCAAAAGCTACTTCAATGTAACATTACAGGGAGACAGTGGAGCCTAGTGGATAGAGTGCTGGATGGGGCCTAAGGAGACCTGGGTTCTATTCCCGGCTCATCCCCCAGCCTGATGGGTGACCTTGGGCAAGTCACTTCGCTGCCCAGTGCCTCACTTTCCCCATCTGCAAAAGGCGGATAATGATACTGAGCTACTTTTTAAAGTGCTCTGAGATCTCTAGATGAACAGTCCTGTGGAAGAGGTAAAATGGGGGGGGGAAAAGAGTTAGAAAATGAAAGTTTAGGGTCTTAAAACTAAGTTAACTCAGCCGTGCTACCCCTGGGCATTATTTTACATCACCCCAAAATACATTCTGAGTCTCACAGTGCAGATTGTAGTGACATGTTTGAACAGAGATTGTCAGGTCCTTGGGATATGGCTTGTCTTCCTAAGGGAAATAAGCACAGTCCTAAGGGGAGCCTGAGGAAAGGCAGGGCTGACAGCAATAAGATTATTGGGCCCAGGTCCAACAAGTGCTTCACTTCAAGCACATGAGTCATGCCACTAATGTCAATGGGACTATGCATGGGTGTAAGCACTGTGTTGGACTGGGAATGTTGGAGAGCGTGGAGGTTTTCTTTGTTTGATTTGAATAAAGACAGGCAGAGTAGTAGTGATCAGAGTCGGTCAAAAATTCCCTCAACGTTTTTTCAACAATTATAATTGGGGATGAAGAGAGGCAACAACCGGGTGGTGTATAAATGGCATTTGCTGACTTGGGGAGCTTTTCAAAGGCCCAAATGGCCAGCAGGCTCTCACTGGGAGCTAGGGCTAGATCCTCAATGGTATTTAGGCACCTAACTCCATGGAAATCAACGTGTGTCCTGCTTTATGCTGTGAAGGTATCAAAGATATTACTTCTAGCCTCCTGTCCCAGGAGTTTCTGTCTAGGGTTACTGAACTCTCTGAAGAGCCAGTCATAGGCCTTTCCTCCCTTCGCTCACACCCAGAGTAACAGAGCTAGGTTAAGGGGAAGATGAAAAGTGCTTTTTCTATTTTTAAATAAAGAGGGGTGGTAGCAATGTGGATATAAAACACTCTGTGTTGTGCTATGCAAGCCCAGCTGGTTGCTGATCCACAGAAAATCATGTGTCACCACAAGAGGTATTACCCCATTAGTTCATCTGACAGCGGCTCATGATTGTAGTGCTCAAATTCCGGGGTTCAATCCACTCACTAATGGCAGCTGTTATAGGGTGACACAGATCCCTACTGTCTGGCACTGTCCCAGGGCCGTCTCTAGGGTGGTCCGGGACCTGGAGTGGAAATGACGAATCCGTCACTTCTGGGACTGACCCGTCACTTCCAGGACCGACCACACTGGCCAATCGCGTCAGCCCATGGCTCCCCCCACCAAAAGCACGGGGCCCAGAGTGGTCACCCCAATTCGCTGTACCTTAGGGATGGCTCTGCCCAGGGCCAATCAGGTCCACCTAACATCTGGGCAGTGCCGCGCCTGCACTGGCTGGTGCTCAACGAGCTGCCAGCTGCACTGCTAGGCGCACTCTTCTGGCATGTCCAGGGCTTCCACCTGTCCGCCCAGCTGCCATTGCTACCGCCGGTACCACCAAGCACATGCCTAGCAACTCTGTGGCCTCCCTAGGCAATTTAAAAGGGCCTGGGCTCCTGGCAGCCACTGTTGCTACCATGCCAGTGGCCAGGGCCCCTACGGCCTTTTAAATCACCCAGGCCCCTGGACAATTGCCCCCTTTGCTCCCCTACCCCCCATCCCCCTTGGTCCCATGTTTCCTTTCACAGTGGCTCTGACAGAGGGAGATATGTCCTTATCAGACTGTCAACTCCCACAACCTCCATCCTGGACTGCAAGTTTACTGTAACAGTGTGACCTGCATTTGGGGTGAGAATATCCTGTTTGGATTAGGGGCTTGGAACCTAGTTAAATGACTATGACGGAGAAGCCATCATAGAGCAATCAAGGGTTATCAGCTTCGAATGTCACTCCCCCAATGGCTCATTGCCATAGGACAATGGACTCAACATAGGAGCTTGACTGGGAGAAGGGTCTGGCAGTTCCCAGCCAGCGCACAGGGGCAAAAAGGGGCTAAATTTATTTAACGAGGGGTTTCTCTGAGCAAAGAGGCAGTGGCTACTGTCACATGCCAGAAGACTGGGCTGAGGAGAAAGAGAGACCAGGCCAAGCCCGAAATGCTGACCAGATCTTGGGCTCACTAGAGTGGTGAGACCAGGCAGGGGGGTCTCAAGACCGCTCATTATTTTGCAAAGATCGGTAAAGGTGCCTGTGGTTAAGAAGTTCCTAAGAAGTTGCCTGTGTCCCTTGATTGCCTGCCATGTTGTTCCTGAGGTGGTTGCCTGAGAAGCTTGGAGCACCCACAGAGAGGTGGAACTCTGAGGGAGCATGTATAAACAACTGAGTCCCTGGAGGGCTCGGGCACTGGTTTGTGGGTTCAAGGTGGCTGGGCGGGGGAGCCCACATCCTAAGGAAGGGTGTCAGACACTGGGTCTGCACCTGGGAGTGCCTCAGAGACTCGGAGCCAGTAACAGTGGCCAATCACCACCTAGACACAGTGGGCGCAGAGGACTTCAGGATACAGTGTTGGGTCCCCTCAGCAGAATGGTGTCCATGCAGAGAGGAAGTGGCCTTGGCCAGGTTGTGACAGAGGTGTATGGAAATACAAGTTGTTCCAGGTCCCCGGAGAATGTAGTCATGTGAATACAGAGTTCCTGCTAAATTATTAATAAAAATCCCATTAAAAAAAACCCACAACAACACTAAGTACTTGGAAGTGAAGAAATCAAATTCCAGACAAATGGAGTCATGACAATCATTAATGACAAGCACCCAGTACACTGTACTTACAGAGCATCCTACGGATTAGGTATGACACAAAGTAACATGGAAAAATGTCTTTCATATATAGGCACTTAAATTCACTGCTAAAATCACTGCGCTAACTCCCTCATTGCTTGCCTTGTGCCTAAGGAAGGATGTGTGACACTGGGGTGTGCAACTAAATTAGCAGCATCCTCTAAATTACACTAGGAAGGCTGGATGACAAACTGCTAACTAAAGTATGACAATACAGATTGTGTAGAAAAGTCACTTTGAAATCCCAGGAAACAAAGTCAGTCTTCAGAACATGAATATTAGAACCATTTCAGAGAATGGAGCAGAGATCGTTTCACTCCCCACTGAAGTGAAGCCACCTCTGATGGGGAACAGGGCAATTTTCCAGCAGTGCACAGCAGCACCAGGCAGTAGTTTAGGACCAGAAGAGAAGAATCCCAATTAAACTGCAAGGGAAGTTCAGCAAAGCAGAGTGCAGCCATCCACCCTGAAATTTGCTCAGGGCACTAAGATGAACACACTATTCTTGAAAAAACAGCAGTGTGAGCAGGATCTTAATGTTGTCCAGTCTAAAAGAAGGTGCTTGCAGTATTAAGTAGATGTCATGTAGCGAGTCTTAGCGATTCCCACAGGCCTAGGGCTGCAGCAGCCACTGCTATATGGCTATTTCATACCCTGACTCCAGTCTGGGATAGGAAAGGAAAGATTCCATTTTCCAACTCTCAGCCACCAAACACAGGTTCCCTCTGCACAGCTTCATGCATCAGCTGAGAATTTGGGCCACAATTTGCCTGCACCTTTTTATTCCATTAAAAACACTCACAGGATATGTAAAACTTGCATGCTAGTGCTGCCTGCTTACTGTGGATACAAACCTAATGACCACAGAAGTGCTTAGTGCTCACTTGAATTATTGCAAAAAGACCATTGCTGAGGGGGCAATGGGTCAGGGAGACAAAAGGTTTAGAGAACCGATGAAAACCACACAATTATATTCAGAAGAATTATTGTCATTTTTGGCCCTTCAATAGCCTGAAGAGATCTGGATTTCAAGGGATTCAGACTAAGGCATCTACAGTATAAACGGAGGTAACATCTTAATCCTGCTTTGGTGTGAGACAATTACTACCATTTGAACCCCACTGAACTCTGGAAGGATTTAGCAAATGCCCCAAGGGAAGAAAAACTGCCTGCTCCAAGTTATCTGATACAAAGACATCTCTGAATGCAGTAAGCACCTTCCCCACACCCATCCCCAGAGCGGGTGACGCTACAGCATATTTCATAACTCTTCCTGCCAATAGAGTGACCAGATAGCAAGTGTGAAAAATCGGGATGGGGTGGGGACTAATAGGAGCCCATATTTAAAAAAAAAAATGCCTCAAATATCGGGACTGTCCCTATAAAATTGGGGATTTTAATCGTGCATCAACAAGAGAGAAGAATAATAGGTGTGGCACGTCCATAAAACTCGAGAGGTTAACAAAAATATTTGTGTTAAATTTTAGAAATGAAGAACACACATGAAAGGGGTCCTTTTTCCAAGTGAAAAGATGCAATTAATTAATGCAATAATTTATTAATAATATGTGATCATAGTAATGCAATAAAAAGGTCTGCAGTGTGGATGTGCTTGAAAGAAATGGACTCCATCTTGCAAACTCTGGTGTACTGGAATAAATGGGAGTTCAAGGCACACCAGCTGTGCAGAACTGAGAATTAGGGGAGAGCTTTCCAGTAGGTCAGACAATTCACAAGTCAGTTACAGAGCTGAATTTGTGAGTAATTTACCACCACTGGCTAAAGATTCCAGATCAACAGCCCAATAGGCATGGAATGGGCAGCAGGAGCACAACTTTTCCAGCACTGCTCTCAACCCTGACTGAAAAGACCACCTGTAGGGGTGAGATGGGAGCTGAGTATGTATGGCCCAAGCAAAGATGGACCCCCTTCTTTGCAGCCTTAGATGATAATTAGCTGGAGCAGGAACTCAGACAGAAATCCTCAACTCATTCACAAAAGTCACTGACCACCATCATTTTGGGTCACTGTCCATATGGGCTAGATTCAAAAGCTCTGCATCCCATCCCCAATCTCATCAAACCCTTGCTTCCAAGCCCTTCAACTGCTTCTGAGAGAACCTTACACCAGTTCAGGTCTAACTCCATGACAACAGGGTGGTCAGATATCTTTGCATATTGTGCATTGTGCAATCAAGCATTCTGGCAAGACAGTCTGAATTTAAGTATCCCCGAGGTTCAATCAAAGGATGAGTAAATTATCTCTGCTGCCCTAAACATATGGCTCTCCGGAAATTTAAGCAGTATGAATAGCTCCTGAAAGTTTGTCTGGTGCTTGGGATGTGACCTCTTTGGGCAGCACAGAGAACGTGATTCTGAAAACACTACTGAATATAGTACATACTACCACGAGATGTCCCTATTAAAATCAGTGGGACTGAGTATTCAGAGCAATAGGCACGACACACAGTAGAAAGTGTTTACAGAACAGGACCTTTAGAAGGAAAGCTGCTGAGGCTAGGACCTGCAACCTGACCTGTCTGTAAAATGCCACATACACCTAAACAACAGTGATCTGATTTTCAGCGGTGCAGAGGACCTACAGCTTTGGTGGAAGCTATTGGGGTTCAACTTTTATTTGGGTGCCTAACTTTAAGCACCCAAGCTGGAAATGTAGGCCAAAGATTCTTATATTCACCTCTTTCCAACTAACCATTGAAAGGGGAAAGGAGTTAGCAACTTCCCCTCTCCTTTTATAATTCTATAGTCCACAGTCATAAGTCTGTAGTGCATAGCACACGGTACTTGGTCATGTACCACAATAATAAAATAACTGAAGTTATTGATTGGTATTTACAACTTAACTTTTACCTTAGCAGAGTTGTTTGTCTGGGAGTGCAAAGGAAAGAATGCTTAACGCATTGCTGCAATTCAAAAGCACAAGTCTGAAAACCAGGAAGCTCAAAGCTAAGTTCAGAATTATCCTCACACACAACTATGCTGTGTAACACTGAAGTCCCCTGTACAATAAAGGAAGTGGTGAGTTGGAGCCAGTTTGCACCAGTTCACAAGAACTGGTTGTTAAATTTAGAAGCCGGTGTAGAACTGGTTGCTAAAGGGGTGGCCTGGTTTCCCTAGGGAGCAATTTAAAGGGCCTGGGGCTCCCAGCAGGGGCTGGAGCCCCAGGCCCTTTAAATTGCCACCAGAGCCCCACTGCTGGAGTCCTGGGGTAGTGCTGTGGCGTTCTGGGGGCTATTTAAAAAGTCTGAGGCTCCTGCTGCTTCTACTGCCCTGGCCCTTTAAACAGCCACCAGAGCCCGACTCCTTTCCCAGGGCTCCGGCAGCTATTTAAAGGGCTGGGGCGGTGGAAGCAGGGAAGCTGCAGGCCCTTTAAATAGCCACCAGAGGCCTGGAATAGCGGGTGGGCTCCAGGGGCTATTTAAAGGGCCAGAGTTCCAGCTGCCTCTGCCACCCTGGTCCTTTAAATAGTCACTAGAGCCCTGCTGCTTCCCCAGGACTCCGGCAGCTATTTAAAGGGACGGGGAGGTAGAAGCAGGGGAGCCCTGGCCCTTTAAATAGTCCCGAAGCCCCAGGTTGCTGCTGCTACTACACCGGTGGGGGAAGAGGGATGAGAAATTTGCATGTTCTGAGGGGGGCAGTCAGGGGCAAGATGTGGGTTGGAGTCAGATGGGTGGGTGGGGGAGGAGACAGGCACGTAGGACTTGTACTGTACTCACCACGCAGTTCCTTTCTGGGTCTTCAGCAGCGGCGGGAGTCTTCACTCACTCCGGGTGAACTACCTGCCACTGAAATGCCGCTGAAAACCTGGAGCAAGTGAAGACACCACCACCACCATCCCGCCGCCGAAGTGCCACCGAGGACCCGATAGGGAACCGGTTCTTAGGATTTTGGGAGCTCATCACTGAATAATGGAGTTAGTTGGATTGTGGGAGCTGGCATCACACACTTATCTACAGACTCATCTCAGCATCTGACTCGCAAATACTCAGCTCAATACTTTCTAAAAAAGAATTTTCCTACCGTCTTCCACTTACAGTGACAGGAGGTGTTTTTGGAATAAGTCCCTTTTCAGACAGAAAAGATTTTGAGTGTATGCAGTCCCCTCATCCCTTGACTGTGAATGTCAAGGTTTACATTACTAATCTAAGTTTCCTTGCTCAGCAAGTGGTGTGGCACTGCTTTTGTAGAATCAATGACACCACTCAGAGCTGTGTGAACGGGACAATTAAGTCAGATCACCACTTGTTTGCACACATGTAAATGGCTTTTCTTGGGCAGGGACGCTTGGCACTGTCTTGATTAACTAAGCTGAAAGTTCCCCCGGGATACCTCCCATACCCAGCCCTCACCCCAACCTGCTGAGAGCACAAGTAGGTAAATTTCAGTCATCAGCATCGTGAACCTCTCAACAAGTTCTAAATTTTAGTTTGCTAATCATGACAGAAGGATAAGCCAGGATTCCAGCTCCTAAAAATGGCTGTGTCTTGTCACCAGCATCTTTCTTTGTTTCTATTGTCCTGTAACATGGATGGGAATTCTGCTTCAAGGACAGAGCTGCAATTAATCAACTTGATCCCACAAGCTTCAGCTACATAAGGACCCATAATGGACTGCTCCATCAGTGACAGCCATCCATTCTAGCCTGCACCAGTTGTGAGTTGCAGGTCCTAATGTCTAGACAAGATCAGTGGGGGCAGAATTAGGCCCAGATATATGGGCCCAATTCTGACTGACATTCACATTTTAACCTTCACTATCCATGCAGTGGGAGGAGCAGGCCAGGGGCACTCAGAGTCACCTCAACTGGGGAGGAAGGAGAGAATGCCAACACCAAGCAGGAAGTACCTGGTTTCTCTATAATATATTTGGAGGTCAGAGTAGTGGGGGTATTATGGGTATTTGTGCAATGTGAGAGGTCAGAGTAGTGGGGAAGAGAACAGGATTTCCCCATGTTTCCACTGACTCATTTTTATGCTTCTGCTTTATGAATTCCTGCAGCTTGATTCATCCCTCACCTGAAATCGTTGTATATGCCATGCTTATCTGCAATAAACTCACAGTTTTCCTTCTAGTCGCTACATAGCCTGGGTAGCCAGGCACTATATAAAGTAGTAAAGAGAAATAACCTTGAATTCCGACCTTGAGAAGGTGTTCCGGGCGTAGTGCATGATGCTGTCAAAGTCATAGGTCTCTCCCAGAGAATTCACTTCCCCGGCTTCCATCTTTAAGAAGTTGTACTCCTGACCTGCGACACAAGGCTCCATTAAAAGGAAAAATGTTTCTTGGAAAACTGAGAGCCTTGCTCAAAAGAGCACTCATAAGCCGAGCTGTGCAAATAAATAAATTTTGGTTTGGTGGCCAAATCACCAAAATAAAACTTAGAAAATATTTTATTTTGGATCCACCCGAACTAAATGTTTCAAATTTTTTTGTCGGCAGTGTTGTAGCCATGTTGGTGATAGGATATTAGACAGATAAGGGGGGTGAGGTAATTTCTTTTATCCAACCAACTTCTGTTGGTGACAGAGACAAGCTTTTGAATTTACTCAGAAGAAGAGCTCTGGGTAAGCTCCAACACTTGCATTTTTCACTGATAGAAATTAGTCCAATAAGAGATTATCTCACCCACCTGCTGTCTTAATTTTTTGGACAAAACAAAAAAGTTGAAAATAAAATTGGTTTGGGTGGAATGAAACATTTCATTTTGGGTTTTTTTTAACCTGTTTAAAAATAAAATCAAGAGTAAATTTGAACCAAATTTTGAATAAAAACAAAACATTGTTTTGAAAATGTCACAAGAAAAACACTGACCTCTTTTTATTTATTTTTTTTTGCTGAAACAATTTGGCAAATTTGACACAAATTCACATCATGCTTCTGGTGACCTAAATCTGTATAGTTCAGTGAAAAAATGCATTGTCAGAAAAATTTCACCCAGCTCTACTCAAAAAGGGCATTTCTGTATTATACCCACTGAGACGGACAAAAGGCCTAAAATGAAGAACAAGTCTCTGTTGGGCACAACTCCCTTTCCATATTGGTTTCAAAATGCATTTGATCCTATTTCTCCCATATAACATTACCACAAGAAATGCTCTGGAAAAGTCAGTCACAGCCTAGCGCATGTCCTGTAGTGCTTGTTGTCATGTTGGAAAAGTTAAAGAGAGCTCACAATTACGACTAGCTTATGCAACTCTTGTCCTAATGTGCATAATCAGACAGATAAAGCAATGTCTGGCATCGAGGGAAGCACCAGTACCATTTACATTTCTGAAGCTAGCAAAATAATGATGGGGCTTCTCAGCTATTTTGTAAATTCCTTTAATATAATTCTGTTTAGTAAATATCTGTGGCTGAGAATTCCAGAAGCGACTAGTGACATTAAAGGGGACTGGATCTTACCCTCTGAAAATTCCCCTCCTGGTGTATTAAAATTGCTAGTCACTTGAATATTTTGGCTCTCTTTCTCTGCAATGCCTGGCATCGTAGTTTGGTTTCTTTTTGCAATAACTGAGGTTACCCAGTGTAACTCTTAGCTGAAGAGGAATTGTGCACAAGCCCAGGGAGATCTGAGGTTTCCTCCACACAGCATCTGAAATTGGTATAACAGCTTCTTCTTTACCTTGCTGTATGTTTTCTCTGATGATCGTGACATGCTGGTCCCGGTCGGGCCGCGTGTGCTCGTGCCAAAACCCAACCACGTGACCCAGCTCGTGGGCCACGATGCCGAACTTATCACAGTTCTTGCCGATGGATATGGCCTGGGGACCACCCCCTCGGCGACCCACATATGAGCAGCAACTGGAAAACAAACAACTGGATGAGTGATTTTAATGGGTGAAACCATGCTGGTATGGCTGGAGTAGCATGTGTCTATCAAATGGCAGAGTATGCACCACTGCCCTGCTGGATGGAGTCAAATCCACTGAAGAATTTAGAATTATGTAGCTAGGAAGGCAGAGATGGTGTCCCTAGCCTTTGTATGCCAGAAGCTGGGAATGGGCACAACAGAGGATGAATCTCTTGATGACGGCCTGTTCTGTTCATTCCCTCCGGAGCACCTGGCATTGGCCACTGTCGGAAGGCAGGACACTGGGCTAGATGGACCTCTGGTCTGACCCAGTATGGCTGCTCTTATGTTCTTACATTTTATTGGCTCAAGGTGCTCCAGAGAAGACAGGTCGAGAGATCATGCATGCTGTGTATCTCTCTCTCTTTCTCTCTCACACTCACATCCCTTTTAGCTTTTTTATCTGAGGTAGGTTTTTGGAGCAGAACAGCTTCGGGTCTCCCTACGCTGCATGCTAGTGGTTTTTTGTTTTGTTTGGTGGGGTGGTTTTTTTGCTGAAGACCATGGTATCTCTTTCTATTGAGAGATAGGCCTGGGAAGTTTGGATTAGATCTGGACTCCACCAGGTTTGGAGATGTTCAGGGGCAGCCCCTCTGTGATGAGGAGGCATGAAGCTGGAATCGGATCTGAATTTGGAACTCCCCCAAATGCTCAGGCCCATCTCAGCAATAGCATCCAAAATGGCAAGACCCCCACCCAGAGAGGACACTAACTTATGCTGGGTATTTGAAACTGAGGCTAGTGTCTTCTTGGAGCTCAGGATGTGATTTCCCAGCTTATGTAGACATACTCATGCTAGTTCTCATTGAGCTAGCAGCTAAAAATAGTAGCAAACCCATGGTAGTGTGGACAGTGGCGAGCAGGTCTAGCTGCCCTGAGCACAAACTCACCTGGATCCCATGGCCCTGTTGCCACTCACTATCGCTTGTGCTACATTACTATTTTTAGTGCACTGGTTTGATGTGTTCTAGCGTGAGTATGTCTATGTGAGCAGGGAATCACCACCCTAGCTCCAAGGGTAGATGTATCCTGAATGGCAGAGGGGGAATGATTAGAGGGGACCAAGCACATTCACGATCAATAGATTTCCTAGGCAGAAAACCATGGGTCAGAGTTATGAAGGTATTTAGGTGCCTAAAGATGCAGGTGGGAACCTAGTGACATTTACAAAAGTGCCTGAGTCAGGTGCCTGAGTCTGACATTCCATCCAGCAGAGGGCAGGCATGCACCACTACCCCTGCGCCTGACAATGCCATCTCCCTACCTACCCACCTTCCCACAGTGCTTTGACACACCTTGGCATATAACACTTTTATCGCTTAAGGAAAGCCCTGGTTTAAAGAGCCAACAGGCCCAACATTTAGATTTTGTTTTTCCTCCCTTCCCCAAAAATCTGACAAAATTCTCAAATATGTGCATGACTTTGTTTTTTAAACGAACAAGTATTACAGGGGAAAGTGGTGGGGAATTCTGACATTCTCCTGCAGCATTTACCTCCCCAAACAACCTACAGACTACTGAATGAAGCCAGAGAGTGAAAAGAGTTAGAAAATAAACTATAAACAGAGAGACACTGTCCCATTTACTTCAACTGTAAGCGCTTTGGGGACAGAGATTGTCAATTTGTTGTGTGTTTGTACAGTGCCTAGCAAAATGGGGCCGTGGTCCATGGCTGAGGTTCCCAGGAACTACGTTAATTAATAATAACGGATACTTTTATTGTCAGAAAAAAAGCACAGATAGGAAACCAACAGCATAAATAGTGAAAAGGAAATTGGAGCCTATCCATGTGAACTACAAAAATCTATTCATCTGAACTACACAAGGGCTCATTAATAATGTGGCACTGAACTCGGGAGGTCTGATACTCTATTCCCAGTCCTGCCACAGCCTTCCTATGTGATCTGGGCCAAGCCACCTGCATGGAGCTCCTTACAGGACGGGGAGCTCAACTTCTCTGAGACTCATTCTGCCATTTGACAGAACCTCCTTTGGGGGCACTTAGATGGCAAGACATAGCCCCAAAGGGCTCACAATGTGTTTTATAGTATCTGATCTGTGAAATATAAAAAATGGGTGTAGGACACTTTTAATGTGTTTTATCAGGGAAGCCAAGGCCTGATCTTGCACACTGGCAACCAATCACTGATTTTGCTGGTACGGGATCCAGCAAGATGCCAGCGGGCCATGTAACTAACACTGCTACATGCTCCGGTGCGCGTCGCTTACCCACAGGTTCTGTACGTGAACACAATGAAGCTCTCCTCATCAGTCCTCTCCACAAAAGTCACGCAGGTGTGCTTCTCCCAGTGCCTCATGGCCTGTTTAAAAATAGCTCTTTGGCTGCCTGAAAAAGAAATCAGAGCAGAATAAACATTTAAGGCCCCATTTTTCCACTGTCCCTGTGTGTGATGTTGCACTCTATATGTTCTATGGAAATATGTTTATAAGTGTGAATATGATGTAACTGGAATATGCTTTATGCAAAAGGTCTCTTGAAAGATATCATAACAAAGGTTATAACCTACTGAATATATTCCTCCTATTTGTATACATGTATCATTTTTGTATCTGAGGCTAGAAATATGAAGTATAACTCTGAGGACCTACTGTAATTATTCAAAGTGTGGGCCATTAATGGTGGTTTAAAATCTTGATGGCTCCCATTGATTAAGACAATTGATTGTAAATGACTCTGTTTACTTGCAAACCTTCCTGTGTACTGGGGGCCAGCCCAGGAAGAATGGAGGCTGGGGTCTCACAGGACATGTGATTATATCACATGATACTGGAATCCATCTTAAATCTGATACTTTTCCATTTAGAAGAAGGGGTGGGAACCCAGAGAGACAAGATTCACGCCTTGTGGCAAAGCTATAAAAGGGGGTGGAGCAGGACAAAGGAGGCCAGCCATGAGAAAGCTCCGTTTTACCACCTAAGATGTCTGCTGGAACTAACAAGGACTGTGCCAGGGGAAAGGACTGGGCCCAGACTAGGAAGGAGTCTAGTCTGTGAAAGAAGCTTATTGGAACATCTCTGCAGGTGAGATTTACCTGTAATCAGTTTCTTAACGTATTAGGCTTAGACTTGCATGTTTTGTTTTATTTGCTTGCTGACTTACTTTGTTCTGTCTGTTATTACTTGGAACCACTAAAATCCTACTTTTTATACTTAATAAAATCACTTTTGTTTATTGATAAACCCAGAGTAACACCTGGAGTAGCAAAAAGCTGTGCATCTCTCTCCATCAGTGTTATAGAGGGCAGACCTTTCCAGGGCCACCCAGAGGATTCAGGGGGGCTGGGGCAAAGCAATTTGGGGGGCCCCTTCCATAAAAAAGTTACAATACTATAGAATACTGTATTCTTGTGAGGGCCCCTGTGGGGCCTGGGGAAAACTGCCCCACTTGCCCCACCCCCCGGTAGCCCTGGGAAAAATAAACATTTAAAAATCTTCCGCATCTCAGCACAAACCCAGTTTTGAGAAAATATCTTTTCAAGTCGCCTTTACAAGGTATCACTGGTTCTGAGTATCAGCTAGTGTTAAAGGGCACTAAAGCTCGTTAAAAAGGTTGGACAAGTATTTTCCGTCAAAACTTTTTCTGGATCGAAAACTAGGGATTTTTAAAAAGCAGAAAAAAATCATGGACAATGTCTGCTTTCCTTCAAAATTTGTTGTGGTTATTTAATTGAAAAACTGAAATTAGTCTGCCAAAACCTGAATATGGTTTGGGGTTTCAGAAGTGTGTGGCCAAATATTTGCTGCTTGCTGTGTTTGATTGTTTAAAGAAACAATAAAAAAAATCTGCTTAAAAAAAATCCAAAACTTTTGAATTTTAATGGCGTTAGATGGCTTGCCTCCTTGATCTTCTCCAGCAAAAGCACACACAACAACAGACAAAGACTCCTTCCTCCCAGATTTGAAAGTATCTTGTCTCCTTATTGGTCCTGTTGGTCAGGTGTCAGCTAGATTATGTAATCTTCTTAACCCTTTACAGCCAAAAGAGGAATTAACCCTTAACTGTATGTTTATGACACACTCTAAAAGCTTATCAGATGTCACTGTTCAATCTGACAGGGGCCCTAATAAGCCAAAGTTCTTTCAGCCCTTCTGGAAGGGTTGTGTCTTTGGTCAGAAGGACTTGTCTGCTTGCTGTATCAAAAGAAGGCCCTGAGTCAGTTTAAATGTAGACTTTTTATGCCAAACATCCTTTCTTAGTCAGTTGGTCTCTGGAAAACCCAGTTTGAAATGGTTTATGCAAGCGTCCCCAGGCATGGTACCTCTCTGGAGGTCTTTAGAGCCTGAGTGATTCACCTTAAATCACCATCCACTGCTTTTAGTTCCTGGAGGAGCTGTGGTATCAATCTCCCTCATTCTCCTCCACTGCCCCAAGTTGCATACAGTCCCTGGCCCAGAGTGATACATAAACCATTCATAAGCTTAATACAGTATGTATCCCCAGAGATACTGCACAAGGTTGCAACGTATGTCATAACAACCTAGTATGATATTAGTCTCTTTTGTAGCTGCATCATATGGTTGATACATTCACTTTGTGATTCGCTATAATCCCCAGATCCTTTCCAGCAGTACTATTGCCTAGCTAGTTATTCCCAATTTTGTAGTTATGCATCTGATTTTTCATTCCTAAGTGCAGTACTTTGCACTTGTTTTTATTGAATTTCATCTGCTGATTTCAAACAAATCCTCCACTTTATCAAGGGCATTTCAAATTCTAATCCTGTCCTCCAAAGTGCTTTCAACCCCTCCCAGCCTGGTGTCATCTGCAAATTGCATAAGTGAACTTTCGACTCCATTATCCAATTGATTTATGAAAATATTGAATAGTACTGAACCCCTGTGGGACCTGCTGGACACATTTCCCCAGTTTGAAAGTGTATTATTGATAACCATTCCTTGATTACTGTCCTTCAACTAGTTTTTCACCCACTCTTTCACCTACCTGCACATGACTGAGCCGTAGAAGGCAGGCCAAGCACATACTTGGCTAAAATAATGTAGAAATATCTTGTGGTTAATCTGAAGAGCAGAAATAGACTATTTTTCTTCTTTGCCCAAGGAGTGACTCAGTTATAGATCAGAAAGAGGAATGTGCTAATGCCATCCAGCAAAAGTAACAGTTTCAGCCAGCCAGAGGCTGGGTGAGAAGCTGAGAGTTAAGGTAAGCAAGATATATTTAGCAGGTGCCCCCTATGAGACTGAACTCAGGCCAGTGGGCCATTCAGGCTAGGCATAAGGCACATACAGAAGCCTGTGCGGTTACAATTAAAGCTAGGTGATTTTTTTGTTCAATCAAAACAACATTTAAGAAAAAATGTGTGAAAAATGTTGTTTCATTCAACTTTTGTTTTCCACTTAAATAAAGTCTTTTAAAAAATGGTTTTCATTGAGCTTTTCCTCTCTTGGGCTTTCCTTCTCCTTGCCTCCTTTTCCCTCTTGGGGCAGGGAGAGAAAAAGGTAAAGAGGGGAAAAAAGGAGGCGGGGTAGAGGGGTAATAACAAATTGAAAACCTTGGAGGCTTTTTTGGTTCTTGTTGCACCAAGAAGCAGAAAAAAAAAAACCCCGCTAAACATTTCAAATGAAATGAGAATTTTTTAGAATCCCTGACCCATCCTGCTCCTTGTTCCCTGACCACCACTACCCCTTTCCCTGTCCCCTGACCACACCCCCACAAACCTCTGCCCCCTCCAACTCCTCCTCCCTGTCCCCAGACTGTCCCCGGGACTCCCTTCACACGTCTCAGAGTAGGAGGCTGGACTTGATGACTTCTCAAGGTCCCTTCCAGCTCTACATTTCTATGATTCTATAAACATAGATGTCTTTGTTCACCTATCCTTCAGAAATTTGACACTTAATTTTCAAGTTTACATATCATGGCCTCCTATGAATAGCTAGCTCTAAACAAAGCTAATTGGAACACCAATTACAACCAAAACACTATAATTACATTACTAATTCTGATGAGTTATGCAGTGGCAAATAAGTGATCCACATAAATTACAAGAACTTCTCTGGCCTGGTCTACACTACGCATTTAAACCGAATTTAGCAGCGTTAAACCGATTTAACCCTGCACCCGTCCACACACGAGGCTCTTTATATCAATGTAAAGGGCTCTTTAAACCGGTTTCTGTACTCCTCCCTGACGAGAGGAGTAACGCTGAAATCGGTATTGCCATGTCGGATTAGGGTTAGTGTGGCCGTAAATCAACGTTATTGGCCTCCGGGTGGTATCCCACAGTGCACCATTGTGACCTCTCTGGAAAGCAATCTGAACTCGAATGCACTGGCCAGGTAGACAGGAAAAGCCCTGCAAACTTTTGAATTTCATTTCCTGTTAGCCCAGCGTGGAGCTCTGATCAGCATGGGTGGCGATGCAGTCCCAAATCCAAAAAGAGCTCCAGCATGGACCGTACGGGAGATACTGGATCGGATCGCTGTATGGGGAGACAAATCTGTCTATCAGAGCTCCGTTACAGAAGACGAAATGACAAAGCATTTGAAAAAAACTCCAGGCTATGATAGACAGAGTCCACAGCAGGGACTCAACACAGTGCTGCGTGACAAGCGTAATGGAAAGCCAAAGAATCAAATGGACCCTTATGGAGGGAGGGAGGGGGGACTGAGGACTCCAGCTATCCCGCAGTCTCCGAAAAGCATTTGCATTCTTGGCTGAGCTCCCAATGCCTGAAGGGTCAAAAACATTGTCCAGGGTGGTTCAGGGTATATCTTGTCAATTTACCCCCTTCCCCCCACCCCCCCATGAAAAAGAAGGGAAAAAAATTGTTTCTTGCCATTTTTCAGTGTCACCGTATTTCTACTGCATGCTGCTGGTAGACGCGGTGCTGCGGCCCTGAACAGCAGCATCCCCTCCCCTTCCTTTCCTGATGGCAGACGATACAAAATGGTGGAAAACCGTCATCAGCCCGTGAGTGCTCCTGGTTGGCCTCGGTGAGGTCATCCAGGGGCGCCTGGGTAAAAATGGGAATGACTCCTTGTCATTCCTGGCAGACGGTACAAAATGCTGGGTAACCGTCCTCATCATAGCAGCTGGAGCCTGAGCTCCATTAGCCCCACCACCCCTTTTGTGTCTAAAGAAAAGATTCTGTACTCCCTGGACTATCATAGCAGCGGGAGGCTGCGCTTCTCTCCCCTCTACACTTTAATGTCCTGCCTGGACTATCATAGCAGCTGGAGGCTGCCTCCCCCTCATTTTATCTCACTAAAAAGTCAGTGTTTCTTATTCCTGCATTCTTTATTACTTCATCACACAAATGGGGGGACACTGCAATGGTAGTCCAGGAGGGATGTGGGAGCAGGGAAGCAATGGGTGGGGTTGTTGCAGGGGCACCCCCTAGAATAGCATGCAGCTCATCATTTCTGCGGGATCTCTGGGGCTCTGACCCAGAGCGGCTGTGCTTTCTGGTAGACTTGCCCCATATTCTAGGCAGGACTGACTCTATTTTTAGACAAAACATAAAGAAGAGAATGACCCAGGGAGTCATTCCCATTTTTGTCCATGGGCCCCCAGCCGACCTCAATGAGGCCAGCCAGGAGCACCCATGACAGCAGCAGATGGTACAAAATGATTGATAACCATCATCTCTTCGCCAATTTACAATGGCAGACGGTGCAATAGGGATGATAACCCATATCTGCTACCTTGCAAAGGCAAATGAATGCTGCTGTGTAGCGCTGCAGTACCGCCTCTGTCAGCAGCATCCAGTACACATACGGTGACAGTGACAAAAGGCAAAACAGGCTCCAGGGTTGCCATGCTATGGCATCTGCCAGGGCAATCCAGGGAAAAAAGATGCAAAATGATTGTCTGCCGTTGCTTTCACGGAGGAAGGATTGAGTGACGACATTTACCCAGAATCACCCGCGACACTGTTTTTGCACCATCATGCATTGGGATCTCAACTCAGAATTCCAATGGGCGGGGGAGACTGCGGGAACTATGGGATAGCTAAGCAGGGTCGGTGCAAGGAAGTTTCATGCCCTAGGCGAAACTTCCACCTTGCGCACACCCCAGCCCTGCAGCAGCTCCCCGCCCTGAAGTGTGCCCCCGCCCCCATGGCAACTCCCCACCCCCTGGCCCAAGGAGCCCTGCGGTACCTCCCCACCCCAGCTCATCTCTGCTCCGCGTCCTCTCCAAGCAGGACTGCGCAGTGGAACCCCTGGGCTGGCAACTGCCGGCAGCGGAGTGCTGACCCAGGGGACCACCTGGGCTGCCGGCGGTGCGCCAGGGCTGCCCAGAGGATTCTGGGGGCCTGGGGTCTTCGGCGGCGGAGGGCCCCCGCTTCGGCGGTAATTCGGCGGCGGGGGGCCCTTCCGCTCCGGGACCCACCGCCAAAGTGCCCCAGAGACCCGCTGCGGGGCCGCCCCTGCCGCCGAATTGCTGCCGAAGCTGGACCAGCTGCCAAAGTGCAGCTGGGTCTTCAGCAGTAATTCAGTGGTGGAGGGCCCCCGCCGCAGGTCTCCGGAGCACTTCGGCGACTGGTCCCGGAGTGGAAGGGCCCCCGCCACCGAATTACCGCCGAAGATTGGGCTGCATGTCGGCAGCGGGTCCCGCTTCGGCGGTAATTCACTGGCAGGGGGTCCTTCCGACCCCCTGCCGGCGAAGACCGGGAGCAGAAGCAGCTCCGGGGGCCCGGGCACAGTGAGAGTTTTCCGGGGCTCCCAGAGCAAATGAAGGACCCTGCTCCAGGGGCCCTGAAAAACTCTCGTGGGGGCCCCTGCGGGGCCCAGGGCAAATTGCCCCCTTGCACCCCCCCCGGGTGGCCCGGTGGCGCGCTGACCCAGAGGAAGCCCTGGGCTGCCGGCAACGGCACGCTGACCCAGGGGACCCCCTGTGCTGCCGGATGCCGCAGCAGCGCACTGACCCAGGGGACCCCCTGGGCTGCCCACTGCCGATGCCGCTGGCAGCTCAGACTCCCTCTCCATCCCAGCAGCAGCGGCCACTCAACCACTTAAAAAAAATTGGGGGGTGCTGCTTTTTGGCACCCCCAAATCTTGGCGCCCTAGGCAACCGCCTAGTCCGTCAAAATGGTTGCATTGGCCCTGTAGCTACGGGATAGCTACCCACAGTGCAACGCTCCAGAAATCGATGCTAGCCTCGGTACATGGACGCACACCACCGAATTAATGTGCTTAGTGTGGCCGCGTGCACTCGACTTTATACAATCTGTTTTACAAAACCGGTTTATGTAAAATTGGAATAATCCCGTAGTGTAGACATACCCTCTGTCATGATTTTTTCATGATGAACCACACCTATTTTATTTTCTAATTAAGATAGAGGCAACTACAGAGGATAGTCAGCCACTGCATAGAATGAAGCTGAGTCGTCGTTATCATCAACATCATCTTGTAAATTGCACAATGAGAGTTAAGTTTTCATTGAGCTTACACTCACTGCCCCTTATCCAACCCGGCCCCGGCCACTTACCCCCATGTCCCAGCGCCTCAGTGCGCGCGTCGAGAAGCAGTGCTGAACAGCGCTGCAGCCACATGGCTCACGAGGGTGGGGCTGAGCTCCTCCCCGCTCAGAGCCACGTAGTAAGAGGAAGAGCCGCTCGGCCTGGAGCTTGCAGCCCCGTCCCCTTACCACGCGGCTCTGAGCGGGGCGGAGCTCAGGTCCCCTGGAGCCATGCGGCTGCAGCGCTGTCCAGAACACGCTGAGGTGCTGGGAGGATGGTGGGGGCGAGCCTCAGCCATTCTTGTGGGGGCCCCTGCGGGGCCTGGGGCAAATTGCACCACTTGCCTCCTCCCCCAGGTGGCCCTGGACATTTCATGAGTTTAACCTGTATAAGCTTTATGCAGAGTAAAATGGATTTATTCGGGGTTTGCATTCCATTGGGAACTGTGTATCTGGGTGCTGGAGATAGGTAACCTGCTGAGTGGTTTTCAGTTAAAACCTTCAGCTTTGGGGGCGTGGTTCAGACCCTGAATCTGTGTTGCAGCAGGCTACCATGTCTGGCTCAACAAGACAGGCTTCTGGAAGTCCCAGGCTGGCAGGGAAAACAGGCCCAGTGGTAATTTCAGCACATCAGGTGACAGTCCCAAAGGGGTCTCTGTGTCACACCATGGACTCCAACTGCAGCTGGACCTTTAGTGCTTAATATAGTAACCCAGGCTTGTCCTTCCTCCTTACACTCGATGTGTAAGGGAGGTTTAGGTTGGACATTAGGAAAAACATCCTAACTGTCAGAGTGGTTAAGCACTGGAATAAACTGCCTAGGGAGGTTGTGGAATCTCCATCATTGGGGATTTTTAAGAGCAGGTTGGACAAACACCTGTCAGGGATGGTCTAGATTGGGGTGGGCAAACTTTTTGGCCCGAGGGCCAGATCTGGGAATAGACATTGTATGGGCAGTCCATGAATGCTCATAAAATTGGGGTTGAGGTGTGGCAGAGGGTGAGGGCTCTGGTTGGGGTGAAGGCTTGGGGGGGCCAGAAATGAGGAGTTCAGGGTGTGGGAGGGGGCTCTGGGGTGGAGCTGGAGATGAGGAGTTTGGGGTGTAGGAGAGTGCTCCGGGCTGGGATCAAGGGATTTGGAGGGCAGGAGGGGGATCAGAGATAGGGCAGGGGTTTGGGGTGCAGGCTCTGGTTGGGGTTGTGGGCTCTGGGGTGGGGCATTTGGGGTGTAGGAGGGTGCTCTGGGCTGGGATCGAGGGGTTTGGAGGGCATGAGGGGGATAAGGGCTGGGGCAGGGAGTTGTGGTGCAGGGAGAGGCTCAGGGGTGCTGGCTCCAGGCAGCGTTTACTCAAGCAGCTCCCAGAAGCAGTGGCATGTCCCTTCTTCAGCTCCTATGCAGAGCTGTGGCCAAGTGGCTCTGCTGCGCGCTGCCCTGTCCACAAGGCCTTGCAGCTCCCATTGGCCACAATTCCCCGCCAATGGGAGTTACGGGGGAAGCACATGGGGGGGGTCAGCATGCGGAGCCAAGCCCCCAGGCTGCCCCTATGCGTAGGAGCACGGTGGGAGCCATGACGCAGCTTCCAGGACCCGCGTGGAGCAGCCCCCAACTCCACTCAAGGGCCAGCTTAAAACAGCTGGTGGGCTGGATCCGGCCCGCAGGCTAGATAATACTTAGTCCTGCCGTGAGTGCAGGGGACTGGATTAGATAACCTGTCAAGGTCCCTTCCAGTCCTATGATGAGTTACTGTATTAAAATGACTAACGAATATGATTAAGCATTAACAGTATATTTCATGCATACATAAACCAGTAAAGTACAGATTCTCTGCTTCTCCCATCAAGAGGCACACGTGCAAAAGGGAGAGGCCAAATGGCCAGAGCTGCATGGTGCTTTGTTCTGTATGTGACTACAATCTCGCAGCGTTCGTTCCCATGCTAGCATAGGGCAGGAAAGCAAAAGATGTAAAGCTCAGCTAATTACAGGTCTGTATTAGGTGCACATTTCCCTGGATCCAAGTGAATAAAGCAAAATTATTGCCCCCCAAAAAGTCCTCAAAGTAGGAGCAAAAGATAATGCGGGGAAAAAAGCTGGAGGGAGTGATTTCTGAGGCAAGATTGAAAGGTACATACACGGACAGATGGTCTGGCCCTGGCTGAGTGCGCAACACAGAATTCTCACTGAGCCCTGACACAGAAGCCAGGAGTAATTGCTGTCCTTTTGCCCAGTGCACAAGGAGGGCTCCAGGCTTACACCTACACCTAAAAGGGACAGATGACAGAGTTCTGCACTGTCAGCTAGAGATAAGTTTATGGAGGGGATGGTATGACAAGACTGCTTATAATGCAGCCAATTTGCGACTGCTAGCGGCAAATATCTCCACCGGCTGGTGAGGGGACACTGGATGAGGAGGGCTCCGAGTTACCACAGTGAATTATTTCCAAAGTGTCTGGCTGGTGGGTCTGGCCTACACGCTCAGGGTCTAACTGACTGCCATATTTGGGATCAGGAAGGAATTTTCCTCCAGGTCAGATTGGCAGAGACCCTATTGTTGTTTTTTTTACCTTCCTCTGCAGCATGGCGCATGGGTCACCTTCAGATTTAAACTAGCGTAGATGGAAGATTCTCTGTAACTTGAAGTTTTTAATCATGATTTGAAGACATCAGTAACTCAGCCAGAGGTTAGGGGTCTATTACAAGAGTGGGTGAGATTTTTTTGGCTTGCAATGTGCAGAAGGTCATACTAGATGATCATGATGGTCCCTTCTGACCTTAAAGTCTATGAGTCTATGAATGCTGCCATGCAGGAGGGTGGCACTGCACCTGTAGCACCCAGGGATTGCTGGAGCAGTTATGCCCACCTGAGTGACACAGTTCCTCCAGGATCTCCTGCTGGCTCATCGCCTCTGCACCGCTCCCTCCTGTGAGCTCTGCTGCAATGCAATAATTGAACCCTCATTGGGTAGCTTGGTTAAGAGAAGGAGATAGAACCATGGAGAAATATTTGAAGGGAGTAAATCTCAAGTAGAAAGTGCACTAAGAGAGGCCACAAAGGAGTATAGTGCAGAATACTAGGGTGAAATTGGGTTGAATATTGGGAGAAATATTGCCACAGTGAGAGATCAGACTGGAACAGTCTCCCAAAGGAAGTGGTAGAAAGTCTCATCACTGAAGTTATTTAAAGCGAAGGTGGACAGACCACTGTGGGATTTATTGTAGGGAAGGATCCTGCACTGGCCTGTGCAGGAAATGGGGGGGATGGTCTCTTTCCCCACATCTAGGGTTCTGTGGAAGTTGTGACTCCCCTGTCTTTAAACCCTTTCCCAGGCTACTCTGACTGAGGGTGGTAACTGGGCACCTCTCCTGTGGCTTCCCTCAACAAAGCACAAAGCACCGGGAAATGGCAGGATCCAAATGAATGTTTTAAGATGCACGTGGCTGGTAACAAAATAGCAAAGGACACAATGAAGTATGGCCTGGCAGGGCTGCACTAGAGAGGCAAAGACATCTTCTCAATGGATATTGCAACACAGTAGGCAGGACACCAGCCCCTCTCCAGGCAGCTACTGTTGGACACTGCTCAAAGGTTGTGCAATCAAGAGTCTCTGAGCTGTACTAAGAGATCCCCCGTTCCATTCAGGGATCCAGCTCAGAGCTCCCTCTTCCTCCTCTCCACTCAGTTGCTTTGTGGCTCGGCATCACACTGACCAACTGTGCAGAGGAGAATCGCAAGGCCCAGTGGTCTCGGTGGTCCAGTGGCCAGAGGGATCACAAGAGAACAGCCCAATGCACTTTCTTCCCCATGCCTGTGGGTCAAAGTGCCCTGCCTTTTCAGCACTCCCATCCTGGAGCTCTAGACAGCAAGGAAGCAAGCTCAGGTTTCAGATTCTGACCCACCACGGATCAGGAGTTTTAAGCTGTGTCCAGCTGCAAAGAGGTAGGCTGGACTGAGTGCCGAGGCCTTTCTCCTGGAATGTCAGGGGTGGGAATCAGTTATTTGTCCAGCCGCTTCGCCATACAGCCAGCCCTCTCCAGGGAAGGGCTTCCAAAGATCAGGCACTCTTGAGCCAGGAATGGAGAAGATCTCCTAAGAAAGGGTTCCCCAAGTCACAAACAGCTAAGCATTGTGTTTTGCTACTGACCAGTGAAATTTCCTCCAATGACATAGGGTATGACCCCTCCGGGCCAGATTCTCTCTGCCCTGGATGTGGTTGCCCTGCGGATTCTGGGAGAGGAGCCCGTGGCTGAGAGAAGCAAGTCTTTATCCTCCTCCTCCGTCGGCCTCCTTGAGAGTGTGGCGTTCCTCCTGTCATCTGCAAGACAAAAGTAGCAACACTGTTTAAATCCTCTTGCTTCCCACAGCAGCCCCAAGGCAATACCCTGGTCTCAGTGCACACAAAACAGAACAAGCCAGACCGTTAATGTGAACCAGAAGCCACATCTAGGTCTGCCCTTGTTTTGTTCAGGGCTATCACAGAGCTAATCTATAGCAGAAGGTCTTATCATTTGACCTTCCCCATCTTCAGTGCTAAAGTAGAAGGGGAATCGTCATTCTGCTGTTTCTTCACATTACAGCCAGGGCTTTGGAACTGTGCTCTGGCTCCACTCCAGCTCCGGCAAAAACCTGCAGCTCCACTGCTCCGGAGTAGCAACCTCACTGACGGGGACATTGAGTTAGAAGTCTGAGTAGAGATGGGCCCAAACCAAAATCCCAGATCCGAAAACCACCAGAGTTTGCCTCTAGACCAAATTGGCAGTTTAGACTCCTGGCATTTTAGATGAATGTAGATTCCATTGCATTGCATCTGTCAGTCAGTCAAAGCACAGGGAGACCGAACAATTACAATTATTAGGCCTTCCAGTGTAATCACAACTCTAGGGTCCTTCATATAAACTCATAACTACATCCTTGTCCTTTTGCCTGAATTTATTCCACGTGAGGCAGTTATTGATTTGGCATGTACCCTCAATTAATTGATTCATCTTCACACTAATGTGTTAAGAGGCTGAAGTCTATTCCACATCTACATTTTTATAATGGTAAAGTATCCATACCTACTTCTACTTAAAAGTGAAATCTGTTCTCACAAAATGAAGGAGCAACCTCCTAAATTCTCAGCTGAATAGTTTTCACATGTAATTTCCAGGCACTTGGGAGGGTCTGTGAATTGGGCAGTTTCTGCCAGGAGGTTGCAGGTCTTCACCATGGAAAAATAGAGAAATTTGATCCTCAGCATCAGTTACAAATCTGCGAATATTCAATCTCTTTTTTTGGTACAAAAAGAACAAAAAGTTAACAGGCAAAATGAGAAAATGTCTCCCCCTTACTTGCTAATTGGGCAACACTGTTAATTTCCATCTGCCTTGGTGCTGCTGCAAACACACTTGCTCCAGTTCTAACCGTGATTTATTAACTCTGAGGGATAGAATCAGAGAATCGTAGAATATCAGGGTTGGAAGAGACCTCAGGAGGTCATCTAGTCCAACCTCCTGCTCAAAGCAGGACCAATTCCCAACTAAATCATCCCAGCCAGGGCTTTGTCAAGCCTGACCTTAAAAACCTCTAAGGAAGGAGATTCCACCACCTCTCTAGGTAACCCATTCCAGTGCTTCACCACTCTCTAAGTGAAAAAGTTTTTCCTAATATCCAACTTAAACCTCCTCCACTGCAACTTGAGACCATTACTCCTTGTTCTGTCATCTGCTACCACCGAGAACAGTCTAGATCCACCCTCTTTGGAACCCGCTTTCAGGTAATTGAAAGCAGCTATCAAATCCCCCCTCATTCTTCTCTTCCGCAGACTAAACAATCCCAGTGCCCTCAGCCTCTCCTCATAAATCATGTGCTCCAGCCCCCTAATCATTTTTGTTGCCCTCCACTGGACTCTTTCCAAGGACAGTCCCTGCAGATCCTCTTTCGTTAATGACCCTCTGAAAGCACTAGAAATGTGGCATTTACTGCACCACAGACAGCTTCCCTGCTGCCTGTTTTAATCCTCTGCCTTGTTTTAAAGATCACTTACACACAGGCTGTACAGCCCACAGGAATTTCCAGCTGATGAGTCTCATGGTAGGTCTATGTTGCTATGAAAGGATGGAATTGTAGCAGGTGTAGAAATACCTGAGCTAGCTTTAATATAGCTAGCTCGGGTACTGATAGCAGTGAAGCTACAGCAGCATGGACTTCATTGGGGGCTAGCTGCCCAGTCATTACCCAGGGTTCCAGTGGGGCTTGTACAAACCACGCTGAAGCCCGTGCTGCCCTGCTATTGGAACCTGAGTTGGCTACATTAAGGCTCATGCAGGTAAGTCCACACCTCCTGCTGTCACATACCCCAGCTGCAGCCTGGACTGACCTTCAGTCCAGTACCCAGGGTACAAGCAGCCCCATCACAAAGACAAGCCAGTGACGACTCTAGTTAACCGCTGCCCCGGCTGGCAGCATCAGCACTGAAGCTGAGGGCTGAATGAATGGGCCATTGACAACTCCATTTTCACCCTGGGATGGGCTGTCCATCCCACCGAGGCAGAGTAGGTTGCTAGGACAATTAACAACCTGGGGGAAAGCCAGAGACTGAAATACCAGTTGATGCTGAAGCCCAGCTCGGCAGGGGCAGGCTGAGCTTGTATATAGCCAGCAGGCTAAGAAAAGAAGGCAATAGCAGGGGAAGTAGTCTGCAGTCACTCCCGGAGAGAAGGGAGGTGAGTTCGGGGCTACAGAGAAGTAGTAGTCTGCAGTTACTCCCTGAGAAAAGGATGTTCAGGCCCGTGAACTCAGAAGAGGTCCAGAAGATAAAGAGGGAAATAGGAAGGCATCTAGGAAAGTAGCCCCAGGGCCTGGGAGCTAGTTGCCAGGTATAGGGTCCCTGGACTGGAACCCGGAGTAGTGGGCCAGCCTAGGTTCTTCTACCAGCTGCTGGGAAAGTGGCAATTGATCTGGCCTTCGCCTGGAAGGCTGACTAGGCCAGCAAGTGGGTTGTTAATCCAGTGGGATTCTGACACTCTGGAAAGGGAGGACTATGGTGAACTAGCTGGAGGGGGGAGTCATGAAGAAGGAGCACCCTAGGTCCCAGAGAAAGAAAGACCACAGGGCGAGGAACCGATGGAAGGAGCATCAGACCGGTGGAGAGAAAATCCTAGTGGTGCCCAAAAGAGGCCCCACCAATGGTGAGTGAGCCCCTTGTGACACACATCTGCAGACAGCCCCCTGTCAGATCAGAGCTGAGGCAGTAAAAGAAGCTTGCCCTGCTGTTGCCAGTGCCCTACCTGTCCAGGGGATAGTGGGAGAAATTGGCCTTTAGAGTTCTTCCTGTAGCACCTTACACCCCAACGAGGCATCACACGACACTTCAACTTCATAGATTTGTTACAAAACAAAGTGGTTGGTGGCCCCTTGTGCTCCCCCAGTCCCGCTCCATCCCAAAAGGAGCCAGACCCCTGCTGCGCAAGGGTGGAGGGTCAGGAAAAGAAGGGAACAATGCTTTGGCAATGCCCTCTCTCCAATCCACAGGCACCAGACCCGTACCCTTCTGCTCACGCACCGGGGGATGCAATTTGGGCTCATGGCTTGCTGAGTTTTGCTGAAGCTCCAGGCAGAGGTGCTTTTGCACTGTTGTCAGCATCACTGCTGTTGTGGAGCCAGTTACCAGCCTCACTTCCTGAATCAGTTACACACGCAGGGTTTGGGTTTTTTAAAAAGCCTCATTATAAAAATACTCAGAGCCTGCTGAGCCCTACTCTCCATGCAGAAGGGGTCCCCACGACCCACCGTGATTAGCAGGGGCTGCAGACTGAGCCCCTCTCCCATTCATCCTCCTGGCGGAGACATGAAGCAGCAAATCAGTGCTGTCAAGGCTGAGCAGCGCTGCACAATGAGAAGGAAATTAAGGCAGAGCAGAGGGATGGAAGGATGAACTTACAAACTTCCTGCCCACCTCCTGCAGGGCCCATGTTTACTTGTCAAATGCCTTCCCTGAAGCTGCAGGTTGAGTGAAGACACAATGCCTGGAATTTGCCTTTTGTTTGGTTGCATTTGTCTGAAGGGGTCTCATGTGGCTGCAGAGGGGAGCAGGAGCATCAGGCATTTTAGAAGCATAGGAATGGCCCACCCCAGAACCAGCGCATAGGCCAGCTAGTCAGACACCCTGGTTACAACAGGGGTCAATGCCGGGTGCTTCAGATGAAGGAGAAGCCACCTTCTCCTCTTACCTTTTCACCCACCCTAGACACATATACTTGTGCCCTACAGCATTATGGGCTAGACTAGGGGAGCCCTCTGCAGGTGCAAAGAGGGTGAGGGAGATGGAAGGAGACTAGCACTCGTGCCTTCACAACCAGGCACATCTCACCATGCAAGGACTGGGGGACTTGCAGCAGATAGTGGGCCTAGGAGCCCCATAGAGAAGCAGGACAAGGGCTGGGTCATGGCCCATCCTCTCTGCACCAGCTGCCATCAAGGTAGGACCTTTAACAGGGTGCAGTGACACTCTCCAGGTGAAGTCCATGGGCAGCGGCATGCAGCATTCAGATGGCTGCATGGTGTGGAAAGGGGAGAGAGGGCCCATGGACACCTTCTCCCAGCCACCATCTCGCAGCAGCCTTGGCCTACCATAAGGCTTAGTGAATACGCACATGGACAATTACCTCCATTCAAGCTAAGCTAGTTGCCTTTTGCCTCACTCTCCAGCCCAAGCCTGCAGTTTGTGGCACATGAGGAGTTCCATGGGACAGATTCTGTAGCTGTGCTCGTGTGTCAGCTGGGAGACCACAGGAAGAGCAATTGTAGGTGCTTTCCCCTCCCTAGAGATCCCAATGCACCTTGCTGGGGCAGCCCCAGGCTCAGACCTCACTGACAGCTCCTGGTCTTTTCCCTGCTGGCAGCTCCAAGATTCTGCCCCGTCCTCTTCTATTTGTGGCAAGGCCCTAGAGAAGGCTGCCCTTCTCAACAACTGTCTCGACAATGTCCTAACTCATCCAGCAGAGAGCTGGGGCTGCTTGTGGAAGCGGTAGCAAGTGAGGCAGCATTGTGTGACCAGCAAGGACTACACAGTTTGTGGCTCTAAGCAATGGTCCTCATATCTAGCCATAAGTGTGAAGGGAAGTTCTTTCTGAGCCCAGTACATAGAATCATAGAATATTAGGGCTGGAAGAGACGTCAGAAGGTCATCTAGTCCAACCCCCTGCTGAAAGTGGGACCAACACTAACTAAATCATCCCAGCCAGGGCTTTCTCAAGCTGGGCCTTAAAAACCTCTAATGATGGAGATTCCACCACCTCCCTAGGTAACCCATTCCAGTGCTTCACCACCCTCCTAGTGAAATACTGTTTCCTAATATCCAACCTAGACCTCCCACATGCCACAAAGAATGAAGACAGAGGCTAAAAATGAGAGAGGCCTTATCTTTTTCCTAATAGCAGAGGCTGTTCTTATTCAGAGAGTTGTTGGCCCCAGAAAGGAAAAGCTCTACATGGCTTTGAAAGCTTGTCTCTCTTACCAACAGAAATTGGTCCAATAAAAGACAGTATCTCACCCACCTTGTCTCTCTAATATCCGGGGACCAACACGGCTACGACAACACTGCAAATTCTACTCTGGACAGTTATAGGAGTCCATCTCCCTAACGTTCCTCCTGCAGTCTCAACTGAGTAGCTTCCTTCTTCACTTCCTGTCTTGAAATGAGTGACTAAGTGTTGCTGTGAGCTGTTAGCTGCCATAGCCACCCAAAAGTGGCAGCATTTCAGAGGAGGGGTGAAGAGATTCCTCGTACGCTGACTGTAGCTGATGAAGTGCTTTGGGATAAGAAGAGCTATTAAATGGTCCCTGCTGCTTCTGTACACACACTGTATGTTCTAGCCTCACATGTCTAGATATGGACAGTTTGTCAGAAAGGTTGAGCTCAGTTTTAAACATGAGTATCTGCACCGGTGCGTCTCAAATGGGAAGAGGGTGGAAAGACCAGTAACACTACGCAGCCTTCTGGATAACAAGGCCCTACACAATATCCATGAACTGTTCTTCCTTGAGTTAGTGAATTTAATCCAGAGGCCAGATGGCAAACACTGGGTAGGTCAGCAGGAGCTATTCTGACACTACATGGTCCAGGGGACCAAGCACTGGATTAGAAACTAGGTGCTCCTAAGTTCTAATTCGTGGACTTTGTATGTTGCCCCGGATGTTGCTCAAGCCCTCTCCCTCAGTTTCTCCACCTGTAAAGTGGGAAGAATGATTTGTAAATGCAAAGCATGTAGCACCTTAGGAATTACACCAGCCCCAGAGACTGATGTCCTGTACTTATCCACAAATCAAGTATAGTCTAGGCAGTGGTAGCTCCCTCTTTTTACTCTCATTAGTGTTTGAACTCTGACCTAGGGAGAGAAGCAGTCACTGACACAGCTCCTGCAAGTGAGATGGTCATATCTCTGCTTCACAACAAGGTGCATGTCCCCAGTTAGCTTAGCTTTTTGAGAGGGGCAAAGAGTCTCACAAGCACCCACCCAGCCAGTGCATCCTATACGGGACCAAACCCACCCTGATGAACCTACACCCAGGTCCGAGAAGGTGTGTCAGGGACACAGCTGGTCTGGTCAGTGCAAGCACATGTACACAGGACAAAACATTCTTTTACAGTGGATAGAAAAGGAAATAAAAGATACCCAAAGTCTGGGCGGGGCACCACATTACCCTTTTTAACTTTTTTGCTACTACGACTGGTTGCCGTGGTGTTCTGGCTGGGCCCGGCAGACTGCTCCCCTAGGCCACCTGTAAAGAGAGGAGAAAGAGAGCCCATTGTGAGCAGGTAGGGAGAGCAGATGCACCAAAAGGACGACAATGATCATCGAATTCCACTGGTCTACAATTTTTGAGAAGTCGTCTGCTTCAGAGATAAAATGTGATATTTATTATGTATTTTGATGTGCTGAATTCAAATATGACAATTAAAACAACTGATTGGCTACTGTTTCTAAGATATTTAAGTTTTTACATTTTATGTCTATGTATATTGTGTAGATAGTAGAGTTTTAATCATAAATTGTAAACCTAGGTCTTTTCATGTGTTTATGGTTGCTTTACATGATAATATTTCACCTGTCCTGTTTATGTAACACTTTAAAAATCAGCAAAAGGGTTATATAAATAACATTTATTATAAAACAAAAGGCAAAAAACTATTATGTACATAGTTTAGTCCTATTCAGTGTCTACTCGGCGCTTCTTGGCTTGTCTCTTGTATTCATTAAATGGAGCATCTCTTGTCACTGTCCAGCAATAGTCTGCAAGCATTGATGGGCTCCATTTGCCCTGATAGCATTTCTCCATTGTTGCAATGTCCTAGTGAAATCGCTCGCCGTGCTCGTCGCTCACTGCTCCGCAGTTCGGTGGAAAAAAATCTAGATGAGAGTGCAAAAAATGTATCTTTAGTGACATGTTGCAACCAAGGCTTTTGTATGCCTTGAGGAGGTTTTCCACCAACAACCTGTAGTTGTCTGCCTTGTTGTTTCCGAGAAAATTTACTGCCACTAACTGGTAGGCTTTCCATGCCATCTTTTCCTTGCCAAGCGGTGCATGGTCAAATGCATCATCTCAAAGAAGTTCACGAATCTGAGGACCAACAAAGACATCTTCCTTTATCTTAGCTTCACTTAACCTTGGAAATTTTCCACGGAGGTACTTGAAAGCTGCTTGTGTTTTGTCAGTGGCCTTGACAAAGTTCTTCATCAGACCTAGCTTGATGTGTTAGGGTGGTAAAATCTTCCTTGATTCAACAAGTGGTGGATGCTGAACACTTTTCCTCCCAGGCTCCAATGACTGTCGGAGTGGCCAATCTTTCTTGATGTAGTGGGAATCTCTTGCACGACTATCCCATTTGCAAAGAAAACAGCAGTACTTTGTGTATCCAGTCTGCAGACCAAGCAAGAGAGCAACAACCTTCAAATCGCCACAAAGCTGCCACTGATGTTGGTCATAGTTTATGCACCTCAAAAGTTGTTTCATGTTGTCATAGGTTTCCTTCATATAGACTGCATGACCAACTGGCTTTGATAGCAAAACATTGCCATTATGCAGCAAAACAGCTTTAAGACTCGTCTTCGATGAATCAACAAACAGTCTCCACTCATCTGGATCGTGAACGATGTTGAGGGCTGCCATCACACCATCGATGTTGTTGCAGGCTACAAGGTCACCTTCCATGAAGAAGAATGGGACAAGATCCTTTTGATGGTCACGGAACATGGAAACCCTAACATCACCTGCCAGGAGATTCCACTGCTGTAGTCTGGAGCCCAACAGCTCTGCCTTACTCTTGGGTAGTTCCAAATCCCTGACAAGGTCATTCAGTTCACCTTGTGTTATGACGTGTGGTTCAGAGGAGGAGGATGGGAGAAAATGTGGGTCCTGTGACATTGATGGTTCAGGACCAGAAGTTTCATCCTCTTCCTCGTCTGACTCAAGTGAGGAGGATTCTGGTGCATCAGGAACCGGCAGTCCTTCTCCATGGGGTACTGGGCGTATAGCTGATGGAATGTTTGGATAATGCACAGTCCACTTTTTCTTCTTTGACACACCTTTCCCAATTGGAGGCATCATGCAGAAGTAACAATTGCTGGTATGATCTGTTGGCTCTCTCCAAATCATTGGCACTGCAAAAGGCATAGATTTCCTTTTCCTGTTCAACCACTGGCGAAGATTTGTTGCACAAGTGTTGCAGCATATGTGTGGGGCCCACCTCTTCTCCTGATCTCCAATTTTGCAGCCAAAAGAAAGGTGATAGGCTTTCTTAACCATAGTGGTTATACTGCGCTTTTGTGATGCAAAAGTCACTTCACCACAAACATAGCAGAAGTTATCTGCACTGTTCACACAAGTACGAGGCATCTCTGCTCACTTTGGCTAAACAGAAATGTGTCCCTTTGCAAAATCAAACACTGACAAATAAGAGAGCACGACACTGTATGATTTCTAGAGTTGATATAGGGCAATTTGTTCAGCAGAGTGATGTAAGCTTCGTTATGATTGCATCATCCATGACTTCTAGGAATAACATGATGCAATTCATATCATGTATGATGCAATACCAGCTTCAGATTGCATCATTCATTGTTTTGCCTCAAAAGCAAGTACTGTCCAAACCCAGCCATAGATTTATTCATAGATCCAGTCAAAGATGTATTTTGGTCATTTCTGGTTTAAATTGAGATCCCTTCCCTTTATAACTCACTTATCCTCCGCCATTCCCAAGTCAAGGGTCGTATATACTGACCCAATAGCATATCTTGAAAACTAGAGCCAATCAACAATTTTAAGCATCATTTTCGTTCTCAGTGACCCAGAATTAGTAAAGTTGGACTACATTTATTTCAGAAGTATTTTGGCTGTAGAGCAGTGTTCTCAGTGCGATCCCTGGAAGGGGACCAACCATGGGGATGAAAAGTGATCGCTCTCCTTCCAGGTGTGAGACCTGGTGGGTAGCGCACAGAACTGGGGCTCATGAGAGCTGGGTTCTGCTCCCGGCTCTGCCATTAGCCTGCTCTGTGATCACGGGCCAGTGACATCACCTCTCTGCAGCCCAGTTTGTAATGGGGAGTCTTACCATCTTTGTAATGGGATGCGTGAAAGGAAAGCACTATTTCAGAGCCAGACATTCATTATGGTGGCTATTAAATACAATAATAAAAGACACTGACATGATAAAGGAATAAGCCGCTCATCATCCCTGGTCCCTCAATGAATTGATTTCTACCTAACATGGATCTGCCCCCACTTGAAAACAACAATCCTTCTAGGTGTTATTACAATACTGAATATAAAGAACTGCACAATCCCACTTTATTTCTTGCAGCTCAGTCAGGGCCAAATTCCCTGTCTACTTCCAATACTTGCAAATCCCACAAGGTCTCACAACCAGAGGAGAGGTTGTCCCTTAATTCAGACACAAACTACACTGGTCAGTTTCACTGTTTTTTTCCATAAGCCCAGCATCACTGCCTGGCTTCCCTGCACTAGATCAGCATAGGTGCTACTGGCCTCAGAATGTTGCAGGGGAATGTCTAAAGTGCCCTTCTATGCTAGAAAGTGACACAAAATACTTGCATCGTGGAACTGCATGCTTCTGTCTCAAAGGACTCCAGAATGAAACTGCTCAGTTTACAAGTTAAAGACAGCCCTGCAAACTCAGCTGGTGCTCCAAGAGCCAAGCTGAGATCTTCCCCACTCATGCGATAGTGCCAGTAATTAAGGTTTCAGATTGTGTTCACAGTGACACCTGTGCAACCCCAGTGCCTTCAGACTGGGTTCACAGTGACGCTAGGTGTAACTGGATTAGAACTTGGTGAACAATTCGGCTGATAATACATGAGAAAGAACAGAATCCAGCTCCTGCTTTCTCCTGCCTGTGCTAGTTCAACAGGGCTAAAAGATAAAATGCAGTAAAAACATGTCACCAAAGTATTGTTCTGAATACGCACAGGCAGGTGCTCTGTTGTAAAGAGGTGTCATTTTTATATAAGCAATTTTCAGAACTGTCCCTGTATAGCCCCCAAATTGTGACCTATTTCATAACTGAACTTTTCTAGTCACAGTGCACTTTGTAACTCGCCTCTCTTCCCCATCTGACTGGGAGGCCAAAGCTATTAGTCCACCTCCCTTTAAGAAGCCACTTCTGGGCTTATTTCAGGCAAAGCATGGTAGATAATTGAACATCAGCAAAACCAACAAAACCAGAGCTAAATAAGGCAAATGCCTGAAATGTCAAAACGGATTAAAAGCAGAGGAATTCGCTCAATGCATTTTGATCTTTTTTAGCTTCTTAAAACAGACCCAAAAAATGTTGAGTGCTTTATGATCTTTGGTGCCCAACATGAGACCCATTAAAGGGGCCTGATTTTTCAGAGGGTGGGTGTCAGAGGGTAAGTTGTCTCAAATTGAGTACCCCCAAATCATTACGTACTCTTGAGAAATGCTGGCCTAAGTGTTGATCTGAGTTTCCAAATGTGGGACCAGGACATTCTAGTAAGACTCTCCACATTTGAAAATAGTCCCTTTTGTCATGGAGGGCACAGTGCTACTTAGATTGTCAGATCTTTAGGGGCAGAGGCTGTCTTTTGTTTTGTGTCTGTACAGTGCCTAGCGCAACAAGTCCTGAGCCATGACTGAGGATACAGGAATACAGATATATAATAATAATAATGCTGGCTCCATTTATATAGCACACACCCTGGACTCCCAGTGTTTCAGAGGTTCCAATCTACAGATCAGAGATGCCAAATCCATCCATCCTCCCTCTGGCTGTACCATAGGGCAGTGAAAGCTCCTGTGACAGCTAAAGACTGAGGGATTTTCCCAGTGTCCTATCTGTCCCTTGGTATAAGCGTGAGTACTGGGTAGTACCAGCAGCTTGGAAAGCGCATGGAAACAGAGAGAGAACGCTCATGAGAAGGGTGGAAGAAGACTCCAAAAGGAAATCCAAGAGGAGAACAGCAGAACACAGACCTTGGACTTCAGAAAGACAAACTGACTCCCGCAGGGAACTGATGGGCAGGATCATCTGGGAGGCTAATATGAGGGGAAAAGGACTCCAGGAAAGCTGGCTGCATTATAAAGAAGCTTTATTGAGGGTGCAGGAACAAACCATCCCGATGTGTAGAAAGAATAGCATATATGACAGGCAACCAGCTTAGCTTAACAGAGAAATCTTCAGTGAGCTTAAACATAAAAAGAAGCTTACAAGAAGTGGAAACGTGGACAGATGACTAGGGAGGAGTATAAAGATATTGCTTGAGCACACAGAGATGTAATCAGGAAGGCCAAATCAGAATTGGAGTTGCAGCTAGCATGGGATGTGAAGAGTAACAAGAATGGTTTCTACATGTATGTTAGCAACAAGAAGGTGGTCAGAGAAAGTGTGGGACCCTTACTGAATGGCGGGGGGCAACCTAGTGACAGATGATGTGGAAAAAGCTGAAGTACTCAATGCTTTTTTTGCCTCTGTCTTCATATACGAGGTTAGCTCCCAGACTGCTGCACTAGGCAGCACAGTATGGGGAGGAGGTGAGCAGCCCTCAGTGGTGAAAGAACAGGTTAAGGACTATTTAGAAAAGCTGGACATGTACAAGTCCATGGGGCCGGATTCACTGCATCTGAGGGTGCTGAGGGAGCTGGCTGATGTGACTGCAGAGCCATTGGCCACTATCTTTGAAAACTCGTGGTGATTGGGGGAGGACCCAGACAATTAGAAAAAGGCAAATATAGTGCCCATCTTTAAAAAAAGGAAGGAGGAGAATCCGAGGAACTACAATCCCTCAATACCTGGAAAAATCATAGAGCAGGTCCTTTTGAAGCACTTGTGTGACGAACTGGGAAAGTTCTTAATGTTTTCTCTGAGTACTGTGTTGGTGCCTCAGTGTCCCCATGTCAGTTCTTAAGTCTCTGGCAGAGCCAAGGGCCAGTGCACCTAAACGCCTGACCCTCTGTCTCCTAGCAACTGATGGCCTGGGCCCCTCCCCTGCAAAGGTGCCAGCTGAAGGTGTTGGAGACAAAGGGATCAGGTGACCTCCTGGCCCGGGAAAGGAGCTGAGCAGAGAGGAGGGGCTGGGAGGGGTTGTGAGTCTGGAGCTGGCTGGGGTCGAGGGTGGAGGGCAGACCTGGGGGTCTGGCTCACTGGCCCCAGAATGGACCCAGCCGAGGGGTCCGGTTCGCTGTATCTACAAGCTCTGTTTTAGACCCTGTTCCTGTCATCGAATAAACCTCTGTTTTACTGGCTGGCTGAGAGTCACGTCTGACTGCAAAGTGGGGGTGCAGAACCCAGTGGCTTCCCCAGGACCCCGCTGGGGTGGACTCGCTGTGGGAAGCGCACGGAGGGGCAGAGGATGCTGAATGCTCCAAGGAGAGACCCAGGAGGTGAAGCCGTGGGAGCTTCTTGCCCTGAACAAGTCTGCTCCAAAGGAGAGGAGGCTCCCCAAAGTCCTGACTGGCTTGGTGGAGAGCAGTTCCAGAGCATCGCCCGGGGACTCCGTGACAACTGGTGGCAGCGGTGGGATGTACTGCACCCCGTGAATGGTGCTGCTTGCAGTAAGTGACTGGGGAGCAGTAAAACAAAGGAGGGATAATGAGGACCAGGCGTGCTGAAGGCTCAGAGAGGGACGGTTTCAGGGGGCAGTTAACCTCTGGGAGCGTGTGACCAGTGAGAAGGACTGTTGGAGTAACGGGGTCCCCCCGAGGACTGCAGCGAGCAGTCTCGGGGCGGAGGAGCTTGCCGCTCGACCCTGGGAGAGAGAAGGATTTTGCAGTAGCAGGGTTCCCCGGGGGATTGCAGGAGCAGTCCCAGGGGCGGAGGAGTCTGCAGCTCGACCCTGGCAAAGAGGTGGTGATCACGAGAAGGGCTGGCACACCAGGGGTTCTTCCTGGAAACCATGGGGGAGCCAAGAGCACACAGGCCTGAGAGTCCAGAGCCACTTGGGAACGGTGAAGTGATGGCCTATCACCATCTCCTTGAGAAAGACATTGTGATCCTGTGCACAAAGAGAGGGTTACGCATGGGGAAATTCACCAAGGCACAGTTAATCGTGCAGTTGAAGCAGAAGCACCGCTCTGAGGAGCACATTCCTGGCCCAGATGGGGCTACAAGAGGATCTGAGAGAAGCTGGAGTATCAGCCAGGCATCCCCGGGAGTCTGGTCCCCAATCAGACGAGGGTCTTCACGATTGGGTTCCCCATCAGGAGATTGGAGATGGATGGGATGGAAGCAGAGCCCGAGAGAGCGAGAGGACCATGAGAGAAAGGAAGAGCCCGAGGAAAAGCTGCAGGAGAAGCAGCAGCAGCGTGGACTGGTGATGGTGGAGCAGAGAGACATAGGGGGCTGTCCAGGGGTCAGTGGGGAAACACGCCTGCAGGGGCGAGACCCTGGGACAGAGAGAACTGTGGTGGTGCAGCCCCAGATGCTGAGGGACTGTGGGACCTGGGTGAAGTTCCCTGGGGTGAGGCCCCTCGTCCTGCCTATGGCCCAGATCCCTGTGCAGACCCAGGAGGCGTCGGGCTGGCTGGTGGTTGGGGTTCTCCAGGATATCGGCTGGGAGGCCCTGTTGGGGGGTGACTGTCTCCCCATGGGACAGGATCCAGGCCCCGCTCCTGCAACGGCCGAGGGTTTGAATTCAAATCCAGGGAACCAATTGGCTAGGATGGAAATGGTCAGTGAAAATGCAAATGACCTGGCTGGCAGGGGGGAGGGGCTGCTGGGCTCAGGATACCTGCCTACCTGTAACCAGCCCCCTGGGGCTGAGTGGGAGGGAGAGATGCTCCCCACCCCCCTGCACACCGGAGAGGGGGCTCACACTGGCTCTGATGCTGTGACCAGAGCAGAGAGCTCGCTGCCTGCCCCCACTGGGACAGCAAGGGCAGCGCTGAGCACGGGGGGAGCTGAGACCCCAGCTGAGTGGGGGGACACTCAGGCAGGGCAGGTCAGCTGCCAAACAGGTTTGCCTGGTCCAGACGTGCTGCTGGGAAGTGATTACACAGCAGGGAGGGAGCTACCAGGGACAGGGCTCAGGGGGGCTGTGACCCCAGGTCCAGCCAGCGAGAGGGAGCAGGTCCCACTCCCTGCCCTAGCCGCTGAATCCCAGACTGAGCTGCAGAGGGATCCCTCCTTGGAGAAGCTGAAGGAACTTGCTGGCCACAGCGCTGCAAACCCCCTTGGGGAAGGCTGCAGGGACAGAGTCCTGCAGGAGAAGGGATTCCTGTACCGGGAATGGGCTCCCCAAGGGGAAGTAGAACTGGGGGAAATCGGGAGGCAGCTGGTGGTGCTCCAGGAATGCACAGGGCTCTTCCCATTTGAGCTGCTGGATGGGAGGAGAGTGAGGGGACCCCTGGACCTGAAGAGGGAGGATTGGATGGAGAAGGGGGAAGACCCCCGGGGGGATCTCTTCCCTGAGGTGGGAGCCAATCTCCCCATCAGGTGTTCCCCATTCAGAGTCATTGGGAAAGCAACCCAGATCCTGGAGAGAGAGATCAGGAACATCCTGGCTTTAGATGGGATCCAGCCGTTTTACAGCCCATGGGCCTCACCCATGGGGCTGATCCCCAAGGGAGACAGGAAGGTCTGGTTTTATGGGGGCTATCAGAATCTTAAAGCCATCCCAGTGTCCGATGCTGACCCCATGCCTAGGCCTGGGGAGATTCTAGACAAGCTGAGAGGGATGGAGAACTTGGCCCTGGCAGACACTGATAACATGTGCATCTTTAGCCAGACCTGGGAGGAACAGGTGTCCCAGGTGAAGAGGGGGCTGGGCTGCCTCAAGAAGGTGGGACTGACGGTAAAAGCTGAAAAATGCAAGGGGGGACGGCAGAGGTGTTGTGTCTGGGCCACAAAGTGGGAAGTGGCTGCCCAAGCCCAGAACTGGTAAAGGTCAAGATGGGGGCTCTTAACCGAGGGAGCCCAAATCACAGACCAGAGTGCTGGGAAAAGACCCAATCCCAGCTTGAAGCCCAGGGGTACTGGGGTGGCAAAGGGTGTGGGCTGCATAAACCTTCCCACATGCGGCCTGCAAGTGCCATCAAGCACACCCGACCTAAGGGAGGGCATAAGACTGGACTGTCCTGGTGTAACTCACACCAAGGGATGGGAGAGATGCTGGGGCATCCATGGGAACCTTGGTGGGTTCGAACTTCCCCAGGTCACTGGCTGGAGTGACCTCGCTCAGTTCGGTCTCGAAGGGGGGAGAGATGTGACGAACTGGGAAAGTTCTTAATGTTTTCTCTGAGTACTGTGTTGGTGCCTCAGTGTCCCCATGTCAGTTCTTAAGTCTCTGGCAGAGCCAAGGGCCAGTGCACCTAAATGCCTGACCCTCTGTCTCCTAGCAACTGATGGCCTGGGCCCCTCCCCTGCAAAGGTGCCAGCTGAAGGTGTTGGAGACAAAGGGATCAGGTGACCTCCTGGCCCGGGAAAGGAGCTGAGCAGAGAGGAGGGGCTGGGAGGGGTTGTGAGTCTGGAGCTGGCTGGGGTCGAGGGTGGAGGGCAGACCTGGGGGTCTGGCTCACTGGCCCCAGAATGGACCCAGCCGAGGGGTCCGGTTCGCTGTATCTACAAGCTCTGTTTTAGACCCTGTTCCTGTCATCGAATAAACCTCTGTTTTACTGGCTGGCTGAGAGTCACGTCTGACTGCAAAGTGGGGGTGCAGAACCCGGTGGCTTCCCCAGGACCCCGCTGGGGTGGACTCGCTGTGGGAAGCGCACGGAGGGGCAGAGGATGCTGAATGCTCCAAGGAGAGACCCAGGAGGTGAAGCCGTGGGAGCTTCTTGCCCTGAACAAGTCTGCTCCAAAGGAGAGGAGGCTCCCCAAAGTCCTGACTGGCTTGGTGGAGAGCAGTTCCAGAGCATCGCCCGGGGACTCCGTGACAACTTGGAGGAGAGGAAAATGATCAGGAAACGTCAACGTGGATTCACCAAGGGCAAGTCATGCCTGACCAACCAGATTGCCTTCTATGATGAGATAACTGGTTCTGTGGATATGGGGAAAGTGGTGGACATGATATACCTTGACTTTAGCTAAGCATTTATATGGTCTCCCACAGTATTCTTGCCAGCAAGTTACCTTATAGTCCTTTCATCCACTCCATACTTTAGATAGAAAGCCAGCTAGATCGTTAGGCTCAACCAGTAGTGATCAACAGCTCAATGTCTAGTTGACAGCTGGTATCAAGCAGAGTGCCCCAGGGTTGGTCCTGGGGCTGCTTTTATTTAACATCTTCATTAATGATCTGGATCAGTGGTCCCCGCCATGGCGCCCACTGGGGCATTTATGTGCGCCCGCCTAGTGCCCAGCAGGGGAGAGAAACCACGGCCCCGCACATGTTGGGGACAGAGAACTCCAGGGCTGCAGGCTTCATTCTATGTTAAAGTAAGAATAATAAATATATTTGGATCAGCAGTTCAACAATGTTTTACTTTTTTAAAATAAGTAAGATGTAAACTGTTTATATATTTATTTTGTAAAAACTCCTTAATTTTTCTTACAGGTAGATAAAAAAGAGCAAATTCACATGGTAAGGTGAAAGTAATTGCCGGATAATTTAATTAATACCTTTTACATGTAAAATTACCCTTTTTATCTTATGGATTCATATATTATGAATAGTAAATATGATTTTTTTGTATTATTTAATGTACAAATACAAAATAAGCCTTGAAAAATTGTTGGCACCCGCCACACTCTTCTGAAAACATGAATGTGCTACTGGCCACAAAAAGGTTGGGGACCACTAATCTGGATGATGGGATGGATTGCACCCTCAGCAAGTTCGTGGATGACATTAAGCTGAGGGGAGTGATAGATAGTTGGGAGGGTAGGGATAGGGTCCAGAGTGACCTAGACAAATTGGAGGATTGGACCAGAAGAAATCTGATGAGGTTCAACAAGGACAAGTGCAGAGTCCTGCAATTAGGACGGAAAAATCCCATGCACTGCTACAGGCTGGGGACCAACTGGCTAAGTGGCAGTTCAGCAGAAAAGGACCTGGGGATTACAGTGGACGATAAGCTGGATATGAGTCAACAGTGTGCCCTTGTTGCCAAGCAGGTTAACGGCATATTGGGCTGCATTAGTAGGAGCACTGCCAGCAGATTGAGAGAAGTGATTATTCCCCTCTATTCCGCACTGGTGAAGCCACACCTGGAGCATTGTGTCCAGTTTTGGGCCCCCTACTACAGAAAGGATGTGGATAAATTGGAGAGAGTCCAGCAGAGGGCAACAAAAATGATTGGGGGCTGGGGCACATGACTTATGAGGAAAGGCTGAGGGAATTGGGCTTATCTAGTCTGCAGAAAAGAGTGAGAGGGGATTTGATAGCAACCTTCAACTACTTGAAGGGGGGTTCCAAAGGGGATGGAGCTAGGCTGCTGTTCTCAGTGGTGGCAGATGACAGAACAAGGAGCAATGGTCTCAAGTTGCAGTGGGGGAGATCTAGGCTGAGGGAACTGGGCTTGTTGGTCTGCAGAAGAGAAGAGAAAGGGGGAACTTGAGAGCAGCCTTCGACTACCTGAACGGGGGTTCCAAAGAGGATAGAGCTCGGCTGTTCTCAGTAGTGGCAGATGACAGAACAAGAAGCAATGGTCTCAAGTTGCAGGGTAGGAAGTCTAGATTGGATTTTAGGAAAAACTATTTCACTAGGAGGGTGGTGAAGCACTGGAATGGGTTACCTAGGGAAGTGGTGGAATCTCCATCCTTAGAGGTTTTTAAGGCCTGGCTTGAGAAAACCCTGGCTAGAATGATTTAGTTGGGGTTGGTCCTGCTTTGAGCAGTGGGTTGAACTAGATGACCTCCTGAGGTCTCTTCCAATCCTAATCTTCTATGATTCTATGAAAGAGGATAGGATAATGACAGGGAAGGAAAGTAGCATGGAGAACAGGCAGTGACATAGCTACAATGATGCAGTCGTGCCAGGGCCCACGATGTTATGAGGGCCCAACCAGCAGAGGCCACTCTACCTATAGGCAGACTAGGCAGTTGCATAGGGTGGCAAATTTTTGAGGGGCTGCAGATTTCGGGACATCTCCCCAGTCCCTCCATGGGCAGCAGTGGGGTTGAGGCTGATGAGGCTGCCTGGGAGAGGGAATGGCCACCAACCAAGGAGCAGGAAGGTCCCCCAGCTGGGTTGCCGGGGAAGCAGTCCCTCCCCAGCTGCTCCCTGTCCCTGGCATGGGTAAAATTGCAGTCACAACTCAGACCTGCTCCTAGCAGCTCCGCCAGGTCTTCTGCTCCCCACACAGGCCCCAGCCACTACCCTCGATTGCACCAAGGCCTACGCTTCAACAGAAAGGAGCTTTAACAGAAAGGGGCACTTAGCCTATGCTTCCACCAGAGCACTCTAGGGTCTTGTTAAGCAATGGAGAATGAGGTGAGTCAGATAAGTGACTCAAAGAACACACATCACACTAGTGCGGCCATCTCTTATGCAGGTTTATCCCCATTTCCCAGCAGCAAAGCATGAGCTGCGAGCACCAGAAAGCACAGAGGAAAAGATACAGCGCTTAGAAACATGGGCAGTAAACCACAAACTGGTTCAATTTGGGAATGCAATGTGGTACGACAGCAAAAAAAAAAAAGGCCTGTGTGATTTTTGGGCTCCAGACAGACATTGAGCTCCCCATAGGTGGCTTTGGCATTGTGTCCAGTTCTGGGCACCTCATTACCAGAAGGTAATTGAAAACACATGGGAGTTCAGAGGAGAGAAACAAATGATCAGAGAGCTAGACAGATTTACTTATTAAGGAAAATTAAAGCAGATTGGTACAGCTTGACTGAGAGATGAGCAGGGAAGGGTTTGATCTGCAAACATCTGAAGAGTGTAAAGACCAAGAGAGGGGAGGCATCTTACATTCATGTCATACAAACAGAAAAGTTAGATAAGAATATAAAATACTCTTGCTCGAAGATTGCAGCGTAACACAACTTTATTTCTTAGAATTCAGAGCTCTACCACACTAATAACCCAAAACCAGAACAACACAAAGCAGGCTGCTCCCTAAAACACAGGCACAACTACTCTACCTTACTTTAGGTTGCCTTTCTGCAGTTGACTCAGCGAGACCCAGATCACATGCTTCCTACAGAGCCCCTAGCCTGCCGGCAGGACTAGGTAACCCCTTACCACTTAAAGTAATAGCTTGTAATTTCTAACACAATTTTCCATACATCACCAAATCTATTATTTGTATTACGGTAGATTCTAGGGCTCACTGTGCAAACATAATAAGAAACAACCCCTTACCCAATCAACTCACAAACTAAATAAACACAACAAAGAGAGGGGAACAGGATGTAACACTGAAGCAGAGCAATGGTTTGCAAATGCCATATGTGGCACCATTATTTTTTTTTTTTTTGCTGGAGGAGCTAAATTTTATTATATTTGATAGGAGGGGATTAGACAGACAAAGAGAGGGAGGGGGCACACTGCATGGGGCAGTGGTGGGATGCTGAAAGACTAGGGCAGGGGAGAAGAGGGAGGGGAGCACAGAGGGCAGGTGAAGTGAGAAGGAAAGGCTGGAGCAATCAGCTTGTTAGTTACACATTTTTAGATGGCTTTGGATTTATTCTAAATTGTATAACTATGAACCATACTCCCAGCATGCCTTGCACAGATGTAAAGCTTTACAGTGAAAACTTATTAGCAGGTGGACTGTACATACCCTCTGCTGTTTGAATATGCAGAATCTGTTAGACGTATAAATATAAACAGTGCGCTAGGTATGGCTGGTTATCGTTGAGATAATTGGTACCAGTGTCTTTAATTAGATAAGATGCCAGAAATAATGGGTGCAGATGATCTTTGTACCCTGAAGAACAGGAATGGAACTAAATAAAGAAAAGGGATGAAACGTATGCATTCACAAGGTGAAATCTGGGGAATTTTCTATTTGTTGTACACAAATGAGGTATAAAAGAAAAACAACTTGACGTCACTTCTTGGAAGTGAAGATTCTCAATATCTGGAGAACACACATGCAGCTTTGGGTAATGTATGCATCTCTCTGTTTGTGCTGATTTCTCTGTTTAATCAGCAAATTGTGCCAGGTTATCTGAGCTGAGTTACAGCTGACATCAATAAAATAACTGACCCCTCAGCAAGCCACCTGACATAACCAGTGCCCACCAGCCCCTGCTGTAGTACTTGCTGAGACTATTCCTCTGTCTGCTCCCACCAGCTTGAGAATTTCTCTGGATGCTGGGGCTGGAATTTCTTCCCCAGACCCAACATGATTTGACATGGGCGGTACATGTCTCTTAGTGTGACCATCCCTAGGCCCCATCTTTCCCTCTCCCCAGTGCTGCAATATCTGAATTCACCAGGACAGGACAAAGAGGTCTGACTAGAAGCAGTGGGATGAAAGTGGGGGGGGGGGCCACTGAACACCAGGTGAAGTTTCCTTGCAGGGACATGCATTATGGTGTGAAATTGTCTCCTAAGGGAAGTGGTGGAAGCTCCATCGTTTGGGACACTTACCATTCAGTTGGACAAAAGTCACTACATGTGTGAGCTAGTGTAAACCTGGATTGACAAGATGGGCTGCTTGGGACCTAATCGCTCACTGGCCAATCTGAAAATTTTCCTTTGTTCCATTTCATCTTGCTACTTATTACATCCACTAAAATTATCTCAACACAGCTCTTCTGACTAGCTGAATTTGGCTAGTCAGGATTTCTTTCCACCAACATAAGAACAGCCATACTGGGTCAGACCAAAGGTCCATCTAGCCCAGTGTCCTGTCTTCCAACAGTGGCCAATACCAGGTGCCTCAGAGGGAATGAACAGAACAGATAATCATCAAGTGATCCATCCCGTCGTCCATTCCCAGCTTCTGGCAAATAGAGGTTAGGGACACCATCCCTGCCCATTCTGGCTAATAGCCATTGATGGACCTATCCTACATGAATTTATCTAGTCATTTTCTGAACCCTGTTATAGTCTTGGCCTTCACAACATCCTCTGGCAAAGAGTTCCACAGGTTGACTGTGCGTTGTGTGAAGAAATACTTCCTTTTGTTTGTTTTAAATCTGCTGCCTATTAATTTCATTGGATGGACCCTAGTTCTTGTGTTATGAGAAGGAGTAAATAACAATTACTTTCTCCACACCAGTCATGATTTTATAGACCTCTATCATACCCCCCCCCCAGTCATCTCTATTCCAAGCTGAAAAGTCCCAGTCTTATTAATCTCTCCTCATACGGAAGCTACTACATACCCCTAATCATACCATTCAGTATAGAGCATCAGTCATATTTAAAGGATGTTAACGCGGAGCTCTTATGGTCTGGGGAGCTTTGCTGGAGTGGAAAATAATTTTGTATTTATAAATAAAAAGCAGCTTGCTTCCAGAGTCATGAACAGATTGTTTCTTAATTGAATTTGGGAGGTGAATTATATGGTGAATTAGAAAAAAAGAACAACTCTGCATTTAGTGAATTGTTCCCCTAAAAGGGGGCCGCGTGGAAGTGAATTGCAAATGATGGTACCAAGCATTACAGCCGGCTCCCCCTCCATCCCAGGCTGCTGACCTCTGCCGTGTTTTCGCCATCTCTGGAACAGGCTTCCTTTCAGAGCTACAATTGCATTCTTTCCCAGAGATCTGTGCAAGCCTTGGTTTTGTGTGCAAAAGAGATGTTTGAATAAACTACTAAGCCTAATGAAACCTACAAGCTCTTTGCGTGTTTTCTCTCATTGTCGCCAGTGAAAAGGGGGATGATTACACAAAGGCTAAATATGGTTGCGGTGATACACCAGATATTTTCAAACATTATTAATCTTGCCACCACAGCCATGAAACACTCACACTCCTGCCTAAACAGATGGATGGTTTTATTGACACATGCCAACTTTAGAAGACCACATCCTAGATTTTTGGGGCTCGTAGGCCTTACCTACCAACTTGGTATCTAAACATCTTCCAGAGGCTCATTAAGCAATGTGATGCCCCTTCTCTGTTCTTCTCACCAGGGGAATATAAAACATGATTTTGGGGGGGGAGAGAGAGAGAGGTAAATTAAGGGCTTTATTAGTGAAGATGAGGTCTAAGAAATGCACCTTTCATTTGGAACAGAAAGTGTAATGGTTCAAGGTGATTCTTGGTTCCTGTGGCAGAAAGTTCCACAGTCTCTCTTGCCAGCCCACTGAGAAGGTAAAAATGAGCTTTACCTTCATGATGAACTATCCCATTGCGCCAGAGGAGCAGAATTGCTGATTGCAATTATAGTTCCAGAGTATGAAGTGATGACTTACGTATTTCGGCCCAGTATAATTAAGAATGCTGAAGAGGAGGATGGAGATCTTGAATCTGGCGCAATGTTCTATGGGAAGCCAGCAGAGCATGTGGAGGAAAGATTTATGCTTGCAGTAACCTGTGCGTTATGTATTGGTTGTATGTGTCTCATGGCTGATTTCTCACATCTAGATAGATTGCAATGCTGTAGTCCAACTGAGATGTAACAATGGCATGTGTTATCAAGACCAGGTCAGCATCCACAAGGATGGGACGCAGCCTGCTAGCCAGCAGTGAGAGCTTAACTTTGGTGAGGAGTCCAGGAGAACTCCTAGATTGCAGCCTGGCTCTATTAGCCGTGGTGTGCATCTTCAACATGTGCAGAAGGCACTACAGCTGCAATCCCTCAGTATTGTCCTCTGCTAGACAACTTTAAGCAGATCTTCCTAGTTCATTCTGTAGTTCTGATCTCAGCCAGTCACTGGGTTAGCCAGATGGCTCTGGCATCCTTGTGTGTTGTGAAGGATATCTGGAGCTGAGTGCCAGCTGCGGTTGGTGTCTGGGCCAAAAAATCTCATTGGTTCTCCTAGTGGTTGAGTGTAGATGTTGAAAAAAACTGGACAGAGACCTGATCCTTGGGGAACCTGCAAATACCTCCCATCACTATGTTCTGTTTTTTGTTTATTTGTTTTTAAAGAAGAGGAAAAAGAAAGTTTAAAAAAATTGGGAGGGGGGGAGTTGTAAACAATTGGTTAGAGCAAAGCCAGAAATCATGATGGTGACATTGCTCCTGTAGTGGTGGGAGGCCTGGAAAGGAGCACCTGCACAGTCTACTATAGCAGGGTTAGGAGCTGTGCCTATGGTCTCTAAGCCAATTCCCATCAAGTCCTCCTCAGCCAAAGAAGGGCAATGAGTGACTGATATAGGACCCAAGGGAGAAGTAGAAGGACAAGGGGACACTCCCACCCCTTTTGCAGTAGCCTCTCAGAACCCGCCATCTTCTCCTTCCCCACATGAACACTGATGGTCCTTCAAAAATTGCTCCAATAGGACAGTCATGCCATTCACGAGATAAACGTGTGTTCCCTGGCTCCTCTCCTAGGCTGAGAAATCAGCCCAAAAGATGTGACTGTGACTGTGTACCGACACAGCCATTTCTGAGTGGATTCACTGTTCACAGCATCCAACATGACCGCTGGCATTCTGGGTAGATCCTGTCTACAGCAGATATGAAGCTTAATGCTCTTTATTGATCCAAGTGCTGCCTAAGTGCATATAACTGGAGCCAAGTCGTCCAATGACTGTTCTTTCTATTGATCAAGGAGATGCGATACTCATATAGCATTGCTCCCTTCCCAGCTGCACAGTCAATACAACAAGACTTTCTGGTTCAGAGTATTAGGTAACATACCAGAGAGTTCTAGAGGACAGGGACCTCCTAGATCGATCAATCTCCAGCATCACACACGAAAGGAGACACTTCACTTCCCAGAGACGTGTCCAATTTCACCTGAGGCACTTTTAGCTGAGTTGCCATGGCTATCCATCTCCCCCATTCAGCATTTCAAAGAGTGACAGCACTCACCATCTAAGGTTCTGTCTGCTTTCTTGGGAGGACCTGACTAGGAGCAGCAGAAGTGCCCTAAATGTGGGGGGACCATAAGCACCTGAACCTTCCCTCCAAGGCCCCACCCTCGCATCACTGCTTCCCCCTGAGTCCCCGCCCCTATGCCACCCCTATAGGGTTGCCAACTTATTAATTGCATAAAAACTGAACATCCTTGTCCTGCCCTCTGCTCTGCCTCTTCTCTGAGGCCCCGCCCCCTCCCTCTTCCCCATCCGCACTCACTTTCACTGGACCAGGGGAAGAGCCTCAGGTGTGGGAAGGGGTGAGAGCTCCAGCTGAGAGTGCGGGCTTTGGGGTGGGGCTCAGGGAGTTGGGATCAGGAGGGGGGCTCCAGGCTGGGGCCAAGAGGTTTGGAATGCAGGAGCAGGCTCAGGGCTGGGGCAGGGGGTTGAGATGCAGGAGGGGGCACAGGCTCTGACTGCAAGTGTGAGCTCTGGGGTGGAGCCAGCGATGAAGCATTTGAGGTGTGAGAGGGGGATCAGGGCTGGGGTAGGGGTTCTAGGTGGGAGTTTGGGTGAGGGAGGGGGGTTTCAACCTGGGGCAAGCGGTTGGGATAAAGGTGGGGGTGCAGAGTCTGGGAGGGAGTTAGGGTGCAGGAGGGGGTTCCGACCTGGGGCAGAAGGTTTGGGGTGCAGGCTCCAGCTAGGCGACGCTTACCTCAGGTGTTGCCCAGTCAGTAGTGCAGCAGGGTTAAGGCAGGCTCTCTGTCTGCCCTGGCTCCATGCTGCTCCCGGAAGCTGCCAGCACCACATCCCTGCAGCCCCCAGGCAGAGGGGCTAGGGTGCTCTGCGTGCTGCCCACCCCCGCAGGCACCGCCCCCGCAGCTCCCATTGGCCACTGTTCCGGGCCAATGGGAGCTGCAGAACAGGTGCTGGGGATGGGGGCAGCATGTGACGCTTCCCTGATTGCCCCTGCACCTAGGGGACAGCCATGCCAGATGCTTCCAGGGAACTGCGCAGAGCCAGGGCAGGCAGGGAGCCTGCCTTAGCCCCACTGCGCTGTCGACCTGACTTTTAATGGCCCGGTCAGTGGTGCTGAGCAGAGCCACCAGGGTCCCATTTCAACCAGGCATTCTGGTAGAAAACCAGACACCTGGCAATCTTATGCCTCTTCTCCCCCCCTCCCCGAGGCCCTGCTCCTACACCATTCCTTCCCTTTAAAAGTGGGGGTCCACGGGTCCCTGTCCCCCCCCGGATCTGTCTGAAACACCTGTCATAAACAGATAGTCAAGGGTTAATAGAACAGAAGTACTTCATGTCTCTTTTGCCTGTACAGGGTTAAGTTCAGTGAGCCTGGTTGTCACCTGACCAGAGGACCAATCAGGGGACAGGATACTTTCAAATCTTGAAGGAGGGAAGTTTTTGTGTGCGCTGTTAGATTTTGGATGTTGTTCAGTCTGGGGGGCTCAGAGGGACCAGACATGCAACCAGGTTTTTCTCCAATCTCTCCAATACAGGCTTTTATAAGTTCAGAATAGTGAGTACTAGGTAGATAAGGCAAGTTAGGTTATGTTTGTTTTCTTTATTTGCAAATGCGTATTTGGCTGGAAGGAGTTCAAATTTGTATTTTGCTGAAAGGATTTTAATTTGTACTTGTATACTTAGGCTGGGAGGGTATTATTCCCAGTGTCTATAGCTGAAAGACCCTGTACCTATTCCATTTTAAATTTACAAAGATAATTTTTACTGTTTTTCTCTCTTTAATTAAAAGTTTCTTGTTTAAGAACCTGATTGTTTTTTTTAATCTGGTGTGAGACCCCAGGGGATGGGGTCTGGATTCACCAGGGAATTGGTAGGGAGAAAGGAGGGAAGGAGGAGAGAGAGGCTAGTTTCTCTCTGTGTTAGGATTACTGTCTCTCTCAGGGAGAGTCTGGGAGAGGGAGAGAAAAGGAGGGGGAAGGTGGATTTTCCTCTCTGTTTTAAGATTCAAGGAGTTTGAATCACAATGATCTTCCAGGGTAACCCAGGGAGGGGAAGCCTGGGAGAGGCAATGGTGGGGGAAAGGGTTTACTTTTCTTGTGGTAAGATCCAGAGGGTCTGGGTCTTGGGGTTCCCCAGGCAAGGTCTTGGGGGGGACCAGAGTGTACCAGGCATTGGAATTCCTGGTTGGTGGCAGCGCTACAGGTTCTAAGCTGGTAATTAAGCTTAGAAGAGTTCATGCTGGTACCCAATCTTTTGGACGCTAAGGTTCAGAGTGGGGAATTATACCATGACACCACCGTTGTCCCAGACATAGTTAAAACACAGGGCAGTTCTGTCATGCAGAGGTAACCATAGAAGTGTTTAGGCCTGTTACTGAATCGTGCCTCAGCCTTGGACACGAGGGATGTTTGGGAACATGCACCAAATGCAGAAATATGAACCACATTTGGAATTAAAGGACTAAAATAGTTACCACCAGTGTTCTAAAAATCAGTTCCTCAGCTAAGCATATGGGACATGGAAAATCAAAGGGAATATTAACAGAGCTATAGATTAATTTAGTAGCATCATCAATGAAAGTTTCACTGTAGATTATGCCCAACAGAGGCCCCTCCCTCCCCCCAGGTACTTCTAAAGCATCCCCTTGGAGCTTCCTGATTTCCGGAAATCATTGAGGACAGACTTCACTGTAATTCATAAATCCAAAAAATCTGTGGCTCTCCTCCCAGACCCCTCCAGTCTCTCAGCATCTGATTCAGATGAGAAGCCCCCACTTAGCCACTGCTAACCAGCCCTAAGAAGCACTTGGCATGTTATTTTGTTGGACATGAAGTGAAGCACTCTCAGAGTCAGCCTGTCTCCCTCATATTCTGGACTGTCCCTTAGCACACTGGTTTCCAAACATTTTACTAAGGTGACCCACCAAGTGCATTTTGTCTATTTTTGGGGACTCACCCTTGCATATATACTGGATATCTATCTACTATTGCCAGCTAGGAGCTGTCATATAGGGCTGCAGACTGCCATTTAAAGTGGGGGGCTTCCATCCCTCTCCCTTTTCTTCCCCTCCCCTGGCCCCCAGACTCCCTGCTTGACTCCCCCAAATCCCTGTGCTCAGTTGCTGTCTGCTTCCTGGTTCCGGCTGCTTCCTGCACGCTGCTGCGGCCTGGAACCCACTCCCCACACCACTGCCTGCAGCTCTACCCCAGAGGAAGTGAGAATGTGGCGGAGAGCCCATCCCAGGGCACTGGAGGGGTGGGCAGGGCAGGGAGCAACATGAGAGAAAGTGACAGATGAACCACCTAGACCCTTGCCATAACCCACTGCTGGTTCGGGACCCACTCTGCAGGAAACACTGCCTTGGCATGTTACTCCATCTGTCTCCCCTGTTTGTCTGCTTCTCCCACAACCAGTTTCATGCTTCTCTCTTCTCCACACAACGCCCTCTCAGAACTGAACCATCAAGCCACTAACTCACTCCTCCCTCAGATTCCATTTCTGTCATGATTCCTCCAACAAATTAGCCAACTAACAACATCAGGGTCAACAGACAGTTGGAGACAATCAATTTGTAAGCATAATAGGGTGATAAGCAATAGCCAACATGGATTTGACAGGAACCAATCATGCCAAACCAACCTAATTTCCTTTTTTGACAGGGTCACTGGCCTAGTGAAGGGTTGAGGATGCAGGAAACTGTAGACATAATTTATCTTATTTTAGTAAGGCTTCTGACACTCCCCCACCGGACAGTCTTATAAGCAAAGCAGGGAAAGGGGGTCTAGATGAAATTACTATAAAGTGGGTGCACAGCTGGTCGAAAAAATGCACTCAAAATGTAGTTATCAATGGGGTTCATTGTCAAATTGGAAGGTTGCATCTGGCAGGGTCTTGCAGGGGTTGGTCCTGGGTCTGGTACTATTCAATATTTTCATTAATGACTTAGATAATGGAGCGGAGAGTATGTGTGGGAACATAGGCCCACATTAGACCTGGGCGAACTATGGTTTTCACTTGAGTTGAAATATTAGCCTGGGTAATAGGCCCTACGTATGTGATCAAAAAGAATAAGATCATGAGAAAGAAGAGTTGTTGGGTTAAACTTGTAGTGATCCTTCAAAATACCAGTGTTATCTTTCTTAAGATTTAGGCAAAAGTAATAGAGAAAGGGGGAAAAAAAACATGGTTGATTGGGTACCAGGTGCAGTAATTGGCTTTGTTCAACATATAAAAAACTGCTTTGTCTGGCCTTAGCTAGGTCCAATAATCGGCAATGACATCACTAGATTGTTAAAGGGCATAAAAAAGTAAACTCTTAAAGGATTCATCACTAATACCTGCCTGGCCAAGTTGAAGCTGACCAGTATGAATCTAAATACACCTGGGTTAGGTGTCTTTAATCAAATGCTCATCAATATTTTGTTACTGTTTGAATGCAGCAAATTGCTTATTACTGAGGCTTTTTAGATGTTTAGAGAAATTGTAGAAATATCATCCGGCCTTTAACAAAGGAATTTATGGTTAAATTGGTGTCAGTAATATCCTAAAGTAATAACAATTCCAACTGTGCGCTTATAAAATCTGTGGATGACCCCAAGCTGGAAGGGGTTGCAAGCACTTCTGAGGATTTGAATTAAAAAAAGACCTTGATAAACTGGGGAATTAGTCTTAAAAAAATAAACTGGAATATAATAAAGACAAGTGCAAAGTACTACACTTAAGAAGGAACTATCAAATATACAACTAAAAAGTAGGGAATAACTGACTAGGTGACAGTACTGCTGAAAAGGATCTGGGGGTCACAGTGGATCACAAACTGACTATGAGCCAACAAATGACAGCTATTTAGTCTTCAGAAAATACGACTGAGCAGAGGCCATGATAACAGTCTTCAAATATATTAAGGGCTGTTATAAAGAGGATCAGGATCGTTTGTTGTCCCTGCCCAGTGAAGGTAGGACAAGAAGTAATGGCCTTAATCTGCAGAAAGGGAGCTATAGGTTTGATATTAGGAAAAACTTTCTAACTCAAAAGGGAGTTAAGCTCCAGAACAGGCTTTCAAGGGAGGCTGTGGCATCCCCATCATGGGAGGTTTTTAAGAATAAGCTGGACAAAACACCTGTCAGGGATGGTCTAGGTTCACTCAGTCCTGCTTCAGCACAAGGGGATGGACTACATGCGCTCTCGAGGTTCCTTCCAGCCCGACATTTCTATGATATTTATAGAGGAGAAAGAAACAGACTGTTTAGTTATATTCAACTGTTCAACCAAACAAAGCTTGGGTTTGTTCTTATTAACTGTATTATGGTAGTATCGTCAATGTGCCAGCTGTCTTCCAAACTTATAGTCCAGCCCTGAAAGAGCTCATTCTGTCCCCCACCCCAACCTTTGCTTCTTGTCCTCTTACACAGAGCTCCTTCAGGTCTTCTTCAATTCCCATTTGTCCGCTCAGCTGCGATGATGAGGACCAATGAAGTCTTTCCACCATTTTCTGTCCCGTATCAGCTGTAACGCTGCCTGCAATGACTCAAGAGCATAAGCACCAACCTTGGGGCAGACACAAAGAAAGCAAGAAACAGGCACAAACCCCAAATTGTTTGAGAGTTCTATACTTAGGATTTCACCAACCAATCAAGTGTAAACGCCTCCGGAACTATAACAGCCTTAACATGGAATCACAAGCAGTCCTCTGGGATACTCTGACCTGTCTCACCACCCAGACCAGCTGACGTTTGTGATAGATGGCCTCTTACACCAAGCATCACAGCAATATTCAGGTATCAGAGGGGTAGCCGTGTTAGTCTGGATCTGTAAAAGCAGCAAAGAGTCCTGTGGCACCTTATAGACTAACAGACGTATTAAAGCATGAGCTTTTGTGGGTGAATACCCACTTTGTCGGATGCATCCACGAAAGCTCATGCTCCAATACGTCTGTTAGTCTAAAAGGTGCCACAGGACTCTTCGGAGCAATATTCAGCAAAAAGAACAGGAGTACTTGTGGCACCTTAGAGACTAACAAATTTATTTGAGCATAAGCTTATATTCAGGTTACTCCCAGTCCCAAAGGACCAGTCACTTACACCAGGTCAATTGTATCTTAGATCTCACACCAAAGATAACACTCATAGCCAATCCTATAATTAACTATATAAAGGTTTTTTGAAATAGGAAATCAGAGTTATTTACAAGGTTAAAGTAAGTAAACAGATATACAGATAAGTTACAGTCTTAAGTTTTGAAAGGTAACAAAAGCTTCTATAATAAGTAATGCTATAGATCCTTTAGGGCTAATCCCTAGCCGCTTAGCCTGGGTCTCTTGCTTATGCCTAGAAACACTTTGCCCCCTAGAGTCCAAGCTGCTAGTAATACCAAGTTCCTTCTTTTTGGAGCTTTTATCCCTCTCCTGCCATGTGCTTGGAGCTGCAAACTCAGCTGATGGGAGATGTCTGCTTATGACTCATCTTCATAGGAAAGACAGCAGAACAACAAAAGTATTTTGTCCTCTTGATGGTACGTAGGGAAATTACAGATGCAAAGTCCGACACCAGTTCATCTGGTATCAACAGACCTTTCCTTTTGGGACGGGCGTAACTCCTTCTATTGAAGATCAGCACTTCACACTAGTTAATGTCTCTCTCCTATCTGGTGATTTACACAGTCACAGAGGCTCACAATACAACTGCTCTAATATTACCTTACAATACGGGGACAGATATTATAACTGAGATTAAAGCCAGCAGCAACTCACAAGCATTCAACAATGTCAAAGCACCAAACATATTCTGATAATTCTAGAGTACTCATTTTAACAATACTAACGCACAGTTGACCCAGACAGACTCCAGCTGTGTTTCAGCTGAGACACGGGAACCTCAGTATGAGCTGGCACCTGGCCTCCCAAAGTGAAACCAGCTTCACAGCTTCATTCATCTTTAAATCTTTTTTGTTCTATGTCTTTTTTCATCATGTCTAATCCAGTGCAGCCTTAGTCTTGCCCTATTTCTAGTTTCTTGCACTCTAGTATGTACTGCCATGTATGGTATCTTTTTTGGATCCATTTCTGACATGTGTCTAAACAACTGCAGTCATCTTTCTTCAGTCTTCTGTAACAGCATTATTTCTTGCCCTAGCTGGGCTTTTTTTTTTTAATTTATTTTCTGCAGAAACTCCCAGTATTCCCCTCAGCCAGTTCATTTCTGTAGTCCATATCTTTAGTTTGCCATCTTTCCTCATACTCCAGCATTCCGACCTGTACATCAGTATCTGCACAACTCATATATGCTAATTTCAGTTATCAAAATGTCTTTAGATCTTGCAGAGTGTTCCAAATGCAGTAGCAGCTAGTTTAATTTTTCGTTTCATGTCATCTTCATAATTCCCATTCTCCAATACCTGTCCTCCAAGAGAAATAAATGTTTCTATTTGTTCCAGTTCTGCATCTCCGACTTTGATCTTTATGTCTTCCTTGTTTTCCAATTCCAATAGTTTTTGTCTTCTCTCTGCTGATCTTAAGTCCAAATTTTCTGCTTTCCCAATCAATCCTGTCAATTTTTCTCAGTAAATCCTCCTTAGTCACTGCTAAGAGGTCAATATTGTTTGTGAATCTAAGATTATTCACCGTCTTCCCTCATAACATGACTCCTCCCATTTCATCTCTCAGTGCTACAACTATTACTGCTTCTAGTACCAAATAGAATAAATCTGGGGATATCGTGCACCCATGTGTCATTCCTACAGTCGTCCTGCACCATTCTATCAGCTTCCTGTCTCAGGGCCGCCCGGGGGGAGGAAGTGGAGCAATTTTCCCCAGGCCCCGCAGGGGCCCCCACAAGAGTTTTTTGGGCCCCCTGGAGTGGGGTCCTTCACTCGCTCCGGTGGCCCCGGAAAACTCTTGCAGGGCCTGGGCCTCCGAAGCTTCTTCCACTCTGGGTTTTTGGCGGCAATTCAGTGGCGGGGGATCCTTCCGCTTCGGGACCCGCTGCTGAAGTGCCCCGAAGACCCGCGGAGGGAGTCCTTCCGCCCCAGGACCCGCCGCTGAAGAGCTGGGTCTTTGGTGGCAATTCGGTGGCGGGGACCCTCCGCCGTTGAAGACCCCAGGCCCCCTGGATCCTCTGGGCGGCCCTGTCTTGTCTACTTTCACCACACCCATCCACCTGCTGTAGATGTTTTCTAACAGCTTGATCAGTTTCTTGGTGATGCCATACATTCTCATCACTTGCCATAACCCTTTCTGCCAAATGCTATAAAAAAAAACATTTGAAGTCTATTAAGTTGTTGTAGCAGCTTTGGTTGCCTTCTGTGCACTTTCCCGATATCGGTCTTTTCCTGATCTATTGTATTTCATCATGGTCTAAATCCACCCTGCTCCTCTGCAAGCTCCACTTCCTCTCCATTCTCCACTGCAACATCTTGGTGAATGCTTTTCCTGGAGCACACAGTAAGCTGATTGCTCTGCAGTTCTTGCACTCATTCTTGTTTCCTTTTTTTTATAGATCAGAATTATCACCATTTCCCCCCATTCGCTCATCCCTTGTTCTTTTTTGTAAATCTCATTGAACAGCTTGTGCATTGCCCTTACCATGTGTTCCTCACCTGCTTGAAGCAGGTCTGGGGTTATGTTGTCACTTCCCAGAGTCTTTTTCTCTCTCAAACTTTCTGCACATTGTACCGCTCTTCAAAGTATTCTGGCCATCGCTTATATTGTTTGTTCGACTTCAGTATTTGCCCAGGCTTGTCTTTCACCGCTATCTTCAACTCATATTTCCCACTCAGTTCTCTTATCTTGCAATACAACTTGTCTGTCACATTTCTCTTCATGTATTCTTCTATTTCTTTACACTGTTCACTTTATTCAATAGTTTCTGTCTCTCTAGCTAACCTATTGTACTTCAGGGCTAGGTTTGTTTTACTATAAGCTTGGACACTGTCTAGCAAGCTGCAGGTATTTATTGTCTTATCGTAGCACATAGCAGCCCTAGCTGTGGACCAGGACCCTACTGTGCTTGGTGCTGTACAAACACAGGACAAAAAGACAGGCCTGGCCCCAAAGAGCTTACAGTCTAAGGACTTGTCTAGAGAAGCCACTAGTTCGCAGTAAGCTGAGGCATAAATCTACAGTGCACTAGCCTGCCGCGCACTAACTGTCCACATGGACCTTGCTGCCATGCACTGACCTATTCCCATTTCAAAGAGCATTGATCTAAATGAAGAAGATAAAAAACCCCTCCCAGAATACAGGGGAAAAAAATCCTTTCCTGACCCCCCTGCAGGTGGTCAGCCGAAACTCTGAAGCATGAGCTTTTAGGAACATAGTACATCTGTTACATGTGGTTCGTTCTCTCCTTCGTCCTCTTCCCAGAGGGAGAACTCTGTGTGTGCAGTGTTTCAGCAGGTTTGTTTTTTTTAAATGTTCATGCCATAAGGAATCACTTCCCTCTCCAAAGTTCACCCCAACTTCATGGGCCTCAGCCTTCGAAATGCTGAGGCAGAAAAACTTTCCAAAACCACATAATAATCAGATGTTTCTCCGTGCACACAAGAGTATGAGGAGTTGCTGTTATGGCTTTGTACCAGAGCAAGGGTTTCATAAAGCTGGGGTGTGTGTTGCTACCACACCACCTCCAGAAATAATCATTAATATACAGAACATGTACATTGTGTTGGCAGTGCTGGAAGACCCATCTCCCTGAATCTCCAGTAGTAGAGAAAGTGGAGCTGAAGCTTCTCATGTTAGCGTCTGTGCAAATTTGCTATCAGAAAAAGCTGTGCAAAGGACAAAATAAAAAAGCTAGGAGAAGAGTCTGGGACCATTAGGTCTCTGAGGACTGGAGGATTTGCATTTTGGTGAGTTTCGGGACTTCACATAAATTAATTGTGTCACATGCTCTGGGAGTTAAATATTCTCCAATTTTAGAGATGTGGAGATCTAGGCCATAAGGGTGCATACAATTAGGTATCAACATCCTTATTAAGCACCTAAAGTGACCTGACTTTTTTCAGAGGCATTAGGCACCCAGCAGCAAACTCTGATGCACTTCTGCATTCAGGTCCCCAGTTCAGCAAAGCATTTAAGTGCATCCCATTGACTTCAGTGGGACTTAAGCATGTGCTTAAATGCTGTACTCTGAACAGGAATGGACTGGTGAATCAAGGCCTTAGGTGCCTGCAACAAACTGTATCCCTATGTTCATCCTTTCTACAAAGCTATGATAAATTTTGTACAAAGTATGTCTTGTGAGGCATTATTAAAACTCATCATATGCTGAATGTTATTGTCCTGGTAAAATGTGTGTGCAACATTACATGTAAAAGTTATAAGATTCTACTGTATAACACTGCTGTAACATGTTCCAGAGTTAGAAAGGAAGGCCAAAACCAGTTCTTCAGACAAAAAAGACATACTGATGCCTCAGTCAGCATAATCAAATGGACTATCATGAGCTATCATCTAGTTAAGTGCCCATTCTTTGGCAGGAAGACGGGTGTGAGTGAGAACTTTACACATTGGGAAAGACACAGTTGGGGGGCTGTGTGTAAACAGACTGGCTGGTGCCTGAACCCCAGCTGGAGATAATCCTCATAAGGGGGGGACATAGAATGAGAAACAGAGGCTCCCAAATCACCTCTCTCCCCTCAACTCTACAGCTACAATGTTTGAAAGACAAAGGAAGCATCACTGAACTTGGAGGGGGGAGGTCCTGGCTGAAGCAATCCAGCCAGACTGCTGTAAGCTTATAGTGAGAAAAATCTTTTAAACTTTTACATTCATCTAGCTTGTTAAATTAGGCATCAGTTTCCATTTTAGCTTTTTATTTTATTTGTAACTAATTCTGACTTTTATACCTCATTACTCGTAATCACTTAAAATCTATCTATCTTTTTGTTGTTAAACTTATTTTATTGTTTTATCTAACCCAGCGTGTGTTTGGATTGACGTGTTTGGGAACCTCCACTTGAGAAAACAGGGTTTGTGCATATCATTTTCCACTGATGAAACAAAGGATTTCCTATGAGCTCGTATTCCCTCTCATTCATCAGGGAAAAACAGCGATGAGCCTTCAACCCCAGTGACTGATTTGCAACAGTTTAAGGCAGCAAAGCTTTGTTGTAAAGTGAAAACTAAGTATCTTGCTCTTTCCCATGCAAACAGTCCACTAAGATTCTCCTCCCACCTTTCCGGGTGAATAGGTGAGGTACATCAGATTGGTGATGAGTAGGAAGCAGCCAGGGCCACACATCTCATGGATTTGTCTATGTTTTGCATGCACTACGTGCCAAGGCCACCCAAATGAAATTCCAGTGGGACAAAAGACCCTCGCTACCAGAGAATGGAGCAGAGCCAAGCGCTCCATGTGCCAGGGGCATGATGGGATGACAGCAGCCTCAGATCAGATTAGTCAGATCCTGCTGCTCAAGCTGCTGCTTGCCTGGATTCGCAGATCTACCTGTGCACTCCGATCACTCACTGCTGTACGTGAACAGTAATTAACATTCTTAAAAGGAAGCTGTGCTGGCAAAGTGGCCCAGTTACCAATTCTTATGTAATATGCCATAAGGTGTGCATAATTCTCCACAGGAAATAACAGATGACAGCTCCCTGTCTGCAGGATTTTACAGACCTAAATTGGGCTAGATAGAGAGATTCCTGGAGGCAGGTTAAACGCACAGAAGAATTGTTGTTGATTACCACAGTGCTCCAACTTTTTTTTCCAGCTGAATCCCTTCCAGGGGGTGAACGTGCTGCCGTCTTAATAGAATTCTACTCTGAGCCTTTGCGGAAACTAATCATAGCAACAACTACAGCCAATTGAGCAATGGAGGATTTGAGACCAGCCCACAAGGATCCAAAGATGGGACAGAAACAAAACCCTGTGGCCAAGCAGCCCTAGGATCTGGCTGTCTGAAATGCATAACGGAATCTTTCCAAACTCAGTACTGCCAACCCCAGGCATCCAAAAATCACAAGTCATGTTTCAAAATCTCATGAGATTGGCTTAAATCAGGAGATTGTTTTTCTTTGTGTCTGATTTCTGAGCCTGGAGGGTGCACTGGGGTTACCTTTTCAAGCTTTTCTCTGCTACCACGAGGGATAGAAAATTCCTTTTTTAAAATCAAAGCTGAGATTCTTATGCAGTCCCCTGACTCCAGGAGCAGAGGATTAAAAAAAACCACACCAAATTTTGCAAGATTCATGATAAAATCATGAGTTGGCAACATTGGCTGGGGTATTCAGATTTAATCCATTAGAGAAATAGTTCCAAGTTTGCAGTGCAAACCATGAACTGGATGGAGAACCAGCAAATAATTTCACATAGACGCCACCAGAAGCCTTCAGACATTAATTACCTCCAGTCACTACTGACTAGGACTAGAGTTTGAGCTGTTGACTTAGCCTATGAAGCTTTATCTCGAACCATCTAGCCCTCCCTTGCAATTAAATAAAGCAGCAGTCCTATAACAAGCTTATCTGTAGCGTCTCTGCTTTTGGTTTTACGCTTGTTCATCCTCTGGCACAACATTGTTCTGGGTGTGCGAGCTGAAGGTGCTTTAGTGCAGGCTCACTTTTCCTATATTTCATTTTGGATTTGGGTCCAATGCAATTAAAATAATAAATATTGATGTGTAAACATGTGCTCAGGGGTAATCAGCCCTGAATTTCCGAAGATATTTTACAGGCAATTTGGATTGACAATTTACAGGGAGAGAATCGGGAACATTCCCAATCACTGGAAGTACTTGGATGCTGGACTATCAATTCTCCTGGTACAGTCGTGGTGAAGAACTAACCAATTTTAACGTTGGAAATGTATTAATTTCCAAGCAAAGCCACAAAAAAAGCATTGCATTTCACCAGTCAACGTTCTGTAGGGCGATCCTTGCTACTTCGACATTAAGATCAGAAATTAGATCTGAAGGTCACACTTCATAGCAAGATTATTTATATTCAAAGGATTAAATAAACCACACGCTGCGATAACTTGTTGCGGACATGAGTAGTATGTAACAAATGGTTATCAGTATATCATTTGAAGAGGTTACAGATGTTTTAAGCAAACTGTCAAATCTAACACTGTTTCTTAAAAATATCCATTAATCATTTATAAAGTATTTGTAAATGGAACTTTATATTAAAGCGTGGCTGATCTGAAACCATGTTGGCAATGTAGAGCAGGGCTGCCCGGGGGTGGTGGCAAGTGGGGCAATTTGTCACAGGGGCCCCCACGAGAGTTTTTCGGGGCCCCTGGAGCGGGGTCCTTCACTCACTCCAGGTCTTCGGCAGCAATTCGGTGGTGGAGGCCCCCTGCTGCCGAAGACCCCAGGACCTCTGAATCCTCTGGGCGGCCCTGATGTAGAGGGAATTCTCTTTCCACTGATACAGCTAGGGCTGGAAGCTCCAGGGTTTTCATTCATGTCAGATCCATATATCACTGTGACTACAGTTTAGAGATGGGCCTGATTCAAACAACCCTGAACTTCGAGTGGTGGTAGGAGATTCAGAATCCAAACCAGAATCCAGAGCCACGGGTTTGACGCTTAAGTAGTCTTAACCAAAACCAGAATCCAGACAAACTCAGAGTCTGGGGAGGTTCAAACTCTGTATCCGAAATCTGTAGCTCAGGCTCATTCTGTGCTGTCTTCTCCTGAATGACCCCTATTCTCTCCCATCTATTGATTCCAACCTCAGAAGGCAACAGGAAATGCGAGAGGAAGGATTTACTGTCAATAACCCCAGAACAAATCAACAGCCATGACTTGAACTGGTTTCTTGGAGCCAACACAAGCCTCCAGCAATAGATTGTCCTCTAAGCACACCCGATATTGAAATTCATGGTATAATTACCATTGTAAGGTTACACACAGCCAGATCAAATCTATGGCTGGATGCTGAGCTAATGAGAGATTTTTGGGAGGGGAGGAGAGAATTCCATGTCTTTAAGAACATGATTAGAAAAATTTAAAATCCCCATGTTTAAAAATAATAGCACGGCCAGTGGTAATAGGCCAGTGGTTCTCAACCTTTCCAGATTATTGTACCCCTTTCAGGAGTTTGATTTGTCTTGCATATGCCAGTTTAACCTCATTTAAAGACTTGGGCTTTGGCTTCAGCCCCATGCAGAGGGGCTCGGGCTTCAGCTTTCTGCTCTGGGCCTCGGCGAGTCTAACGTTGGCCCTGGTCACCCCATTAAAACAAACTTGCTCACAGTTTGAGAACCACTGAACAGGATAAACAAGTCATTGTCTGTATGAAAATTTAGCTTGTACTGACTTCGCTAGTGCTCTTTATGTAGCCTGTTGTAAAATGAAGCAAATATCTAGATGAATTGACGTACCCCCTGGAAAACCTGTGCATACCTGTAACCCTTCTGCCCCTCTGAATTGGCAGCAACAAGGGCTGGGTTTAGTATTTAGGGGTTCCGTTTTAATAACACAATGCATAACCGGCTCGAGCCCTCATCCAGTGACCTGGGACACTTACATACCACCACCCCAGTGCGCCTTTAGGAGGCAATATTTCCCCTCTCGCAAGCACGGAGTCTGAGTGTAGCAAAATCCTTTTAATAAAGGAGGGAAACAATGCGGCATTACATTGGAGAAACACCACAAACAGGACTATAACACAAACCATAAGCAAAAAACCCACCTTCAAATACATTTGGCAATGTCCTTTCCCCCTTAGGGTCTTAAGTTAAATCACCCCAAAGTCCAACAACCCAAAAGTCTCTGGTCAGTGCCACCCCAGAGTTCAAAAGTTTATCTGCAGAGTTTTACCCCCCTCAGCCTGGGTGGAAATGGGGGGGGGGCCCACACAGGGTGGTGGGGCCCACACAGAGTGGTAAGGGGCACCTTACATGGGCCAAGGCCAACTGCTCCGCCTCTCCGTGGAGTTCTGCTGCAGCCTTCACCACAACCAGCTCCAGTACACCAGCTGTGCCGCTTTTTCAGCCAACCCGCGAGCCACTTCAGCCGTCCCCGCAAACTGCGCCACTTCGCTCACTGTTCCATGGGCTGCTCCAACATGCTGCAAAACTGCTCCACTCTGCCAGCCACTTAACAATAGGTCTTTAAGCTCCCCCACTAGTTAGCACAGCACTCAGTGCTCTCAGCTCAGTAGTTCCAGCTCTTTAGTGATTTCAACTCTTAGCAATTTTAACTCAGCAGCCTTTAGGTGGACTCCTAATGGAATCAAAATTAGCTCTACTCTTTAACAGTGGAGAGAGGAGGATGTGCAACTGGTGTTCCAGGCCCTCAAAAGGGGCCCATACCATCAAGTACACACACCAATCCCCAACCTCTCTCAATTCACTAGGTTTTGGAACCCATGTCCCTTGTCTAGCAAGTGCTACTTAACTGAGGTTGAGTCATTTCTGTCATAAAGCAGTCTCATATTTCCTCATTCACATAATCAGGGTGACACCACTTTGTTACTGGGGAAGGAGGAATAAAGAAATTGGGGATCCCAGAGCTGTCAAAATAACCATCCCAGACTGCCGTGGGCTATGCTAGGTAGGGTGGGTGTGCCAATGCAAATACTTGAAATTCCTTTCCACACTCCCTGAAATTCTATCCACACTCCCCATAATTCACCACCAGATGTCAGGGCAGAGCTCATCCTGACTCTGCTTACATCTCCTTAGGGGTACGTGTACCCCTGGTTGAGAACCACTGGTCTAGGTAGGGTGACCAGATAGAAAGTATGAAAAATCGGGATGGGGGTGGTGGGTAATAGGTGCTAATACAAGAAAAAGCCCTGAATATCAGGACTGTCTCTATAAAATCGGGACATCTGGTCATCCCAGCTCTAGGCCACTAGGTGATAATCTAATTAATACAAATAATTCATCTAGCCATTAAAGGGACCAGAGGTCAGGATTTCTGAATCGTATTTCTGCCAGTGACTCACTGTGGCTCCTTAACTGCTATGCCTTAATTTCCACATTGCAAAAAATGGGAATAACTTACCTAGCTAGATGTGCTGCCTAGTGCATTCCCTGAAAAGTGACGGTCAGCGGGAGCAGGAATCTTGACGGCAGGCTCAAGGGACATGCAGGGTGGCAACCTGCTGCTCCTCTAGAGCCCTTCCCTACCTTCTCCTTACTGGGAGGGGGGTGCAACTTGCATGCTAGTTCGGGGTAGCGTAACCCAGCGCACTTCTCCCTGAGTGCACTGCGTCCAAGCTGGTGCATCAGCTGGCCACCTCTGCATAGCGCCCTCTGGCCCTTTGGAGGGCACCTGCTCTGATGAACAGTAGTTTGTGTGTACTGAGTTTTGCAATGCTCCCTTCCCCCCTCTTGCACACTGTCTTCGCAAAGGTTGGTGCTGCAGGTGAGCTATTGAGGTCAGTCCACGCCAGGTATTCTACGTATGCCACATGTCACAGTAAAGCTACCATAGAAATGGTTTCAAAAGCACAGTAATTACTCTTGTTTCTAGCCTTCCATTTGAAGCCAGGCCCTCTCATACCCATGGCATCACGAAGCAGAGAGGGAATCCCCCCTCAGTACGGCTCCAGGATGTCTTCAAACTTTGCATCAGGACCCAAACTCCTACAAACCGTATGGGGGCAGGGACCTGGGGTTTGAGTCAGGCCCATCCCTTTAAAAAGACTGGACTAAAATATCAAGGATGTTACAGCTGATGGCTTCGAAAGCAATGTTGGAATGTATTATTGCAGCACGAGTTAGCTTCTCCTTGTGACATCACAGAAATAGCAGGTGAGATTTTCCCAAGCTGGCCCCACAGTGCTCCCACAGACACCAGTGGAAGCTTTGCCCTCTTTGAGAGCAGACACAGGCCAATGCTGAGTGCTTTGGAAAATCTCTTCCTGTAATTAAAATAAATGCAGAAACCAAAGGGGGCAGCTGGCTGTAGGGGTGGGGCGGGAACAGACAGAAGAGAGGGAATGGAGGAGACAGAGAGAAAGGGAGCCAGGGACAGAGCTCTGAAGTAGTTTTCAGCAGTGGTGAGCTGGAGCCAGTTCCCACTGGTTCACAAAAACCAGTTGTTAAATTTAGAAGCCAGCGTAGAACCAACTGTTAAAGCGGCAGGCGTGTGGGCAAACAACTCTGGTCCGCGGGCCACATTCGGCCCATGGGACCGTCCTGTCTCTGGTCTGCCTAAGCTCCTGGATGGGGAGGCTCCTCCAGCCCCTCCCCCGCTTCCCCGCCTCCTTGTGAGGCCACAGCCTGCGGAGCCACCAGCACCAACACTCTGAGCAGCTCTGCAGCTCCTGCTGCTTTGAGTGGCAGGGTAAGGGGGGGGCTGCGAGCTCCAGCAGGCTGCATGGCATCCATACCCGCTGCCCTGAGCAGCATAGTAAGGGGGCCAGGCCAGAGCTGGGACGAGGGGTTAGATAAGGCAGGGGCCGGGCAGGGAGCACTTGGAGGGGGCAGAGGTTCGGGGGGGAGAGTCCAGTGGATGAGGGGGTTCAGGTAGGCATGAGTTCTGGGGGTCTGTGAAGGTGGTGATGAATGGGATTGAGGGAGTCAGGGGACAGGGAGTGGGGCAAGTTGGGTAGAGGGTTGGGAGAGGTCCTGGGGGGCATTAGGTTGGGGGGTCTCGGGAGGGGTGGTCAGGGGATAAGAAGCAGGGGGGCTGATGGGTTGCTTGTGGCCCTTGCAGGTTCTGAGGGGGGCAGTTGGGGGCAGGACATGGGTGGGGGTCAGATGTGGGGGGGGACAGGCTGTTTTGGGAGGCACAGCCTTCCCTACCCGGCCCCCAATACAATTTTGCAACCCCAACGTGGAAGTTCAGGGCCTGATTCGAACAGTTTTGATGGAGCCTTGGCAGGTATGACTTAAAAAAAAAAAACCACATAAAAATCCACATGGGGCTTGTACTCACCAGGAGGCGCTCTGAGTCTTCGGCAGCACTTAGGCAGCGAGTCCTCCACTCGCTCCGGGTCTTCAGCGGCACTGAAGGACCTGCCGCCAAAGTGCTGCCAAAGGCTCCGTAGCAAACCTGTTAAGATTTTGGCAGCTCATCACTGGCTTTCAGTGTGATGCAGAATGGGAGACAGCAGTGAGAATTTCAGAGCAGGTTGGTCACCAGGTGGTCAGAAGAGGGCTGTGATCTCAGCAGAGGCAATCAGGATGGACAGAAAGGACGGATCAGAGGTAGAGAAAGGAGCAAGGAGGGAACTATGGTCAGGGGTGAAAGTAAAATGAAGCTCTTACCGGTACGGGGCCAGCTCTCCCCCCTCCCTCCCCGGAATGGGTGGGGCCTCAGGCAGAAGGGGCGGGGCTGGGGGATCAGCATCCCCCAGCCAACCCATCTCCTCTGCCTGGCCCGCACCACCTGGGGATCCAGCAGCTATTTAAAGGGCCCAGGGCTCTGGCCACCGCTGTCATGGCAGCGCTTTAACATCGCTGACCCTGCAGGGCCGTCGATGGGGAGCGCAAAAGGGGCAGTGATGTTAAAGCGCTTTAACGTCAGAAGTACAGGCCAGTACTGGTGACCACTTTTTACCCCGGCTATGATACTTGGGGAGACAAGGTCGAGAAGCAGGAGCAGGATTTAACAGTAGGCATGGAAAGGGCAGAGATCAGTGCAGCAGGAGAGAAAGACTTCGTCTAAACAGTGGCCCGTGAGCTCCATTCAGGTGGTCCATGGATAGTTCCCCCTAAGGTGCGCCCCTGGGCAGCCGCACACAAGAGACTGAAGGGCCACCCACCTAGTTAGTGGAGCTGCGGAGGCATGGCTCTACTCATTAGGTGCCTGGACCCTGGAGAAGATGCACATGTAAGATGAGGTGGTGGCCTTGGGTGGAATAGGAAGAGTGGTGGGGGCAGTGGGGTGAGAAGAGGGAGGAGGAATTTGGGATGTGCAGGGTTGAGGCGGCCAGAGAAAGAGGCGACTTTCCCCAGCTCCAGGGCTGCAGCTGCCCAGGAGTGACAGCTCTCCTTCCCAGCACCAGCTCGGGAGCTGCTGTGGCAGGGGGGAGAGGGCGGGAGGGAGAGGGCAAATCCATCGCATTAGAAAGGTAAGAGTACTGATATTAAAATATGAGCTGTGCACTTTTATTTGTAAAACAACAAAAACAATTATTATTGAGGTATTTTATATAGTGCTTTTATCCAAAGCACTTTACAATAGTTAGCTAACGGCACAAAAAACTTTTGGAAAGATCATTAAGTGGTCCGCCGAGACTCTCAGCAATTTTCAAGTGGTCTGCGGAAAAAAAAGTTTGAGAACCACTGCTCTAGACAAACAGATTGTGCGCAGCAAACTGGGGTGTTAATCTACCTCGCGTTAGTATGCTGCACACTGACTGTCCATATGAACCAGGCTGCCATGCACTAGCAGCTCCACAGTGAGCAGTGAACGACTCCTGTTTCAAAGGCAGGTAGGTAAAAGCACACTAGGGAACTGCTAGTGCGCAGCAGGCTGGTGCGAAGTGGGATTATACCTCAGCCTGCCAGGCATGAACTAGACAAGCTGTCTAGACAAGCCCTTAGTAACCAGCTTTTCTACACTGTTCTCCTATTTATCTTTCCTCTCTAATGCTGCCACCTTCCATTGCACTCAATGTCCCTGCCAACCGAAGGTCCAACCTCCCAGCAGCCTCTTCCAGATCAGCTGGGCAGGGGTCCGGTGTGTCAGAAAGGAAGAGAGATAGTGCTGGCTGTATTTGAGAATCCTCCCTGAATGAGAACTCAGAGAACACCACCTGGATGTTGACCAGGCAGCTAGGGCCAAATGAAGAGAGGGTATATATGTATTTCTGTAGTCTGGGTGGATGTTCAGCTTGGCTCAGTAACCAAATGCTTTTGATGGAGCTAGGCCTCGGCAGATGCATTCTTGTGCCATGAACATCATGACGCCCTGGATTTGACAGGACTTTACTACAAAATGCTACCCGATCTAACCATGGCAGGGCCTTTACTAGACTCCAGTGGATAACTTGGCTCTCACACATAGGCCCAAACATACAAAAGGAGCTTCACAAAGGTCAGATCGCTCTGTGCGTTCAACCTACCGCAAGCTTGTTAAACAACTCAACTTTTCTGTTCTGAGAACACCAAAGCGGCTCCGCGAGGACCTGCACTGCAATACCACCGTGGGAGCTTTGCTGATTAAAGGAGCTTTCAACAGCGCCAGTGCGCCAGAGAGCCAAGCAAAGCCCACAGCGTTCCCTGCCCCTACGGAACAGCAGGTGTCAAGATTGTCTGCGCACACTACAGAGAGTCTCATGCGATGTGTGAGGGCCCAGTGAAGCAGAAAGCGGCAGCCTCTGGAATCAGTGGGAAGAAAGTGTCCCATGTGACTCTTACAGTAGAGGAAACTCAAAACCTAACCTTGTTCAAAGAAAATCTAGTTGCTCAGCCGGGACCACAACAAAAGGTAGCAGATTAAGAGGAGAGCGCAAAGCATGCCAAAGAGTCAGAACAAAACTGTACTGTTTTTGGCTCTTTTGTGTCTCTACTGTGAGCTGACAAGGGGGGCACACAGGGTACAGGTGGGAGGTGGAACCATTTTTGGCACAAGAAAGAGGGTGGGGGAGAGGGACCCAGTTTGTTAATTTATGAGACTTGCAAGTTTAGTTCTCCTGCAACATGTTGGCACTTGCTTTTTTTTGTTTTATCCCAAGTAGTCTGAACTATGAAGGACCTGGGTAAACCTCTCACTAAATAACACTTTGCCCTTCTCTGGAGCCTTCCATCCACAAATCACAAAGTGCTTTATAAACACTGGGGAACATCAGCTCAACGTCCCTATGAGTGCTGTCTAAGGCTATGTCTACACTACCGTGGTAAGTCGACCTACGCTATGCAACTCCAACTATGTGAATAGGTCAAGTTACCGCGGGGTCTACACCGCGGGGGGTTCACTGGAGAAAATCTCCTATCGACTTATCTTACTCTTCTCTTCGGGGTTAGAGTACAGGGGTCGACTGGAGAGCAATCTGCTGTCAATATGGCGGGTCTTCACTAGACCTGCTAAATCGACAGCCGGTGGATTATCTCAGAGCGTCGATCCCAGCTGTAGTGTAGACCTGCCCTTAGAGAAGAGGAAAGTGAGGCCACGTCCAGACTACCCGCCGTATCGGCGGGTTAAAATCGATTGCTCGGGGATCGATATATCGCGTCTAATCTAGATGTGATATATCGATCCCTGAGTGCGCTTATATCGATTCCGGAACTCCATCAACCCCAACGGAGTTCCGGAATCGACAGGGAGAGCCGTGAACATCGATCCCGCGCGGTGTGGATGGGTGAGTAATCCAATCTTAGATATTCGACTTCAGCTACATTATTCACACAGAGTCAGCACCTATGGCAACAATATGTTGGGGGAGACAGACACTTTTTTAGTTTGTACTATGGCAGAGAAAGTGATAGTTTTATCCACAGGAGGCGTCTGTAGATCTAACTGGGAAGATGACGTTCAGACACAGGAACAGATGTTTTCCAGAGCCACTATCATATCTGTTCAGCAAAAAGCTTCTGTACACTTTGGGCATGCCATGGAGAGCTGAGCACATTATTTGTGATCAACTCCGTACTTGTATTTGGCATTTCCTGCCAGTGGAATTTCCAGGATGCAAAAATATCATGCAAAAAACATGCAAAAAAATCATGGCATAACTTTGAACTTCTGACTGAACTCTGAACTTTGAACCAGGATGGATCAGTAATAGCTCACTGCCTGTGTTTGATTTTTATTATTCTAGTTGGCACTGGTCAGGCAAATCACATGGTATTACACCCAAAAGTACTGCCCGCCCCAATCTTGCACATACACAGTTACAATTCACTTCCTACATATGCTTGTGTGTGACTGTGACATTTGCATCCCATGAACATTCATAAAAAAGGCAAGTCATTTGGGTAGAACAAAATCATTGGGTTGGGACTAACCTACTGTAAGTTTGTACAGCACCTAGTGCAATGAGATCCTGACCTTACTGACCTCTTGGTGCTATCTCAGTATCGACGGTGATATGACAAGTCATCAGATGGCACAGTCGCATACGTTCACAAGTTTTTCCTTCACATACAAGCATGGGTACGGTCTTTGAGGAGATTTTACACTGCTTTTGTTTTACAGTGATGTTTCTTATTGTGAGAGCTGTTGCAAGCAACAGGAGAGTTTGCTCTCTGCCTTAACCCATGTAACTAGAGTCAGTGCTTGAGGCAGAGCTGCTTCCTGGGAACCTGCAAGTGGTATTTTGGCAGAGATTCCTGGAGGAGGGGATTGCCCTGTGTGCTATTTGTGACCACCTTTGTTCAAGGACTGGTGTGTAGAAAGTATAAATAAAACAAGTTACGTTAAGAAAATATCCAGACTCTGTGCCATGGATTTCTCTTCCATTGGGAAAGCGACCTGCAAGTCCCTGACTTCTGCTACAGCTCAGCAAAGTGGAAAAAATAATGTAACAATGTGAATGAATGAGAAAATCATCTGTATTAGTGCTCCAAATTTACCATGAGGTTTCCACCTGCAGCACTGGACTGTTAATGTGCAGGCACACCAAAGACATCAGCAGTGTAACTAGCCCATGCAAAACATGGGATGTCCTTTAAAATGTAATAGGTCCAGATCTGGCTTCTGGGAGGGCAGTGGAGAGCAGCAGAGCTGTGTAGGGCAGCCCAGATCTAGAATATGGCAGAGTCCGTATGCATGTCCTCTCCTCCCACAAACTTTCTATTCTCCTTGTTTTCCCTCACTTGTTTATACTGGATAAAAATTAAACCAAGTATAAATGACACACTGGAAACTAAATTATTATTGGATGCAATTAACAAACTCTTTCTACGGACCCTAGCCAATAGCCATGCTCTCTGGCTTTGTTTCCAGACAGATTTTCACTCAGTCCTGCCCAGGGGGGAGGAACTGCATCTGTTTTAGGGTTTTCTATGGTATCCATCACTATAGCATCTAAGTATCTGAGCTATGCATGTGTGCAACTTTCAAAACGTACATTACAAACAAGGAGATTGTTAAAACAAATCCTAGGGTGTGTCTGGAAATTACCCCGCCTGTCCTCCCAGCTCTGCATCTGGTCACTTCAAGGACCCTTGGTGCTTATTGCTCTGCAATCCAATCCCCAAGGATCAATCAAAGAGGACGCATATGAAGTATTATAGTCTTATTCTCAAAGTGCTTGACGCACTGAATATACATCCCCGGGTGAGGTAGGACAGTATTAGCCCCCATGTTACAGATGGGGAAACTGAGGCAAAAGCTAACAAGTGGAAGATGTTGTACCTAAAGAGCAAGCATCTCTCTGTGGGGGACTTATGGAGGAAAGCTGAAGTCACCTGGGTAATGGGAACTGAATGTGGACGCTGCCTGGATTGTTTCAGGGCAAAGTCCTGCTCCCAGACCCAACACAGAGCTGGTGAAGAGCAACAGCTGCCACTCGCCACACCTGTAAGAGCCGCGCAGCAGGGCCACTCCATCAGCCACTCTCTAGTCATTCAGAGAGGCCCTGACAACCCTAGAGGGTGGGGGGAACTGAAACCAGGACAGGCACCAGCCTAGCAGTCAGGGGAAGTGGAAGAGCCGGTAACAACCAAATCCCTTTTCTCAGGAGGCTGGAGAGGATCCAGAGCAGCTAGCTAAAGCTTCAGCTAGAGTCATTCAGCCAGGCTTTCTATACAGGCCATCAAAGGAGACGGGGCAGCATTCTCAGCACACGGGATAACTCTCATGCCAGCATTTCAAACACCTTGTTTTACACACACACACACACACACACACACACACACACACACACACACACACACACACACCTCTTGGAGACACTGATGCACAAGCAGCAGTCACTCACCTAGCCTAGCCTCCAGGTCACACACCACAGTAGTCAGCAGAAAGCAGACACACCAAGGCTCTGACAGGCTGACATTCCAGTCCCCCAAGGTTAGGCTTGGGAGAGCCAGGAGGAAAACTATCTTAAATAGATGGTTCTCCAGGTCACAGGGAGAAGCTAACATGCTCAGACAAAGCTGGGCGGGGGTGGGGGGGGAAGCTTCCCCCATCACACAGATTGGCAGTGTTCACAAGGAGGATGTGGATCAAGGTACGGATTTTCCTCCCAGCCTGCAGCCATACTGGCATGGCTGTGATCTTGTCAGCGCTCAAACCAGCAGCATGAGTCCTGGGATGGCAGGCTGCCTGTGAAAAGCCAGGGTACTGCTGGCTGATTGAGCAGAGGTCACTCTTTAATTCCAAACAGAACCAATGCCCCAGCATGCTAGCGTGACCGGTGCTGCCAACAACGTCAGCTTTCAGCTACTACATGAAACAGATACCCTGATTGTTTGAAGCGATTCAAAAAACAGCAGGGGAGTTATTCTTGGTGTTCTGGCCAAATCCCTACTGGGTTATTACATCCTCACCTCCTGTAAGCCCCCTTGTGGTTTTAACTGGCTACACTAGCTTTCTTCACTTCAGTAGACTATCATGCTACCGATGCTGTTCAAAAGACTGCCCCACTCCAACCCAGAGACAGTTGCATTTCAATGGTGAATAAAACTAAGTGATTCATAGAGAGCTTTAGGTGGAGATTTTGAAAGCTGACTTTGGGATTTAACCACACCATTAATTTCATTGGGAACCGTATGGCTAACTCCCCTAGGAAGCTTTTGCCAATCTCAATGTCTACAAGTGCTGTATAACTAAAGCACCCCAAGGCTTGATCTGAAATATTTCCTTTCTGCTTTCCTGACACAGACTGCACCAGCAGACATCTACCTTCCAGCTCTAGACGAGATGCCATTTACATCTAAAGATCTGATCCTTCCAGTTGCCAGAACTACAGCACGGACACCATGCTGCATTTAAGTCTAAGACTAATTTGCTTTCTTTCCCTACTTGACAGCTGAATAAATACTTTGTCCGTGGGGTTTGAAAAGGGGAGCTGCAGCTTTTTTGTCTGCTGTGGCTAAAAATGTCTGTCCTCTCTACAAATTAGGCCTGAACAAGCAACTTGAAGCTAACACTTTATTCTACAAATGTAACTCCTTTCTCCTCACAATTGACCACAAACAGCTTAACGACCTTCTCTAAATTTATTTGTTGTTTGACATTATTGCCTCAAATAATTTTGGTGACTAATTCTTGGATCTACAACTCTGCTGAAAGCCTTCAATTATTTCAATTGAGCTTTGATGGGACAATCGTGGGCACATGGCCAGGTGGCACTGGTGGCTGTGATATACAGAGCATATTACATGACCCGGTGCTCCCTTCTGGCTTTAAACTCTATTCTGGTCCTAATCCCTGACTGGATGAAGACAGCCTTTGAAAGTCAGGTTTCTGGAGCAAATCTCATTACAGATTCAAAGTCTTCTTTCTGATAGCATTCTTCAGCTGAAAACTCCTCCATTCCTGGGCCATTCCTGCCTATGAGCTCCTTTGCCAAAACATCCTCGGAAACGAAATACACAAAGGGCAGCCTACGCAGTTGAGCCAAATTCAAATTTATTATTTGAACAAGTATTCAAAGAAATGAGGCATTTTCCCAGGTCCAAAACTTAAGCTGGATTTACGTAATTCCAAAACTACTGGCTAAGCAGTCTCTAATATTACAATTAGTATAATGGATTTAACCTCCAGTGCACTTTTCTAATGGATACGCCGATCCCCTTAAGTACATTTGAAATGTGTTCTCTGCATAGCAGCTAATTAATATAAAGTTATTTAACAATCTCCATTCAAGCACAACAGACTGTGTTCAGTCTTTCTTGGCTTCAATATAAAGGACACACTTTTCCTACCCAAACTGCAGACCAGAACAAGCAAGAAGTTAATTAAGGATGGCCAACAGCAAGACAGCGGCGGACAAGAATCAGATGTTCGACAAGTGCTCTATGCAGTGCATAGGCCACTCCTACAGTGTTAATTAGTTCTTGGCATATTGTGCATGGGTTAACGAGAACACCGGGAACCAAACTGTGCTCAGTTTTATCTGTGCAACTGAATGCAGAATTTGGACTTAAAGTGTTTCATGACAGATCCAAACCAGTTGGGTACAGGAGTTTGGTAGAGGGCAAATATAGTGGTCTCTGGATAAGTAGTTTTCTGTTCCCTGAGTGACCAGAGCAGAGGCTGCACTAGAGTAATCAGGAACCTACTAGAACCAATTAAGGCAGACAGGCTGATTAGAACACCTGCAGCCAATCAAGGCAGGCTAATCAGGGCACCTGGGTTTAAAAAGGAGCTCATTCCAGTTAGGTGAGGGGGAGCCAGAGAAGAGGAAGTGTGTGTGAGGAGCTGGGAGCAAGAGGCGCAAGGAGCTGAGAGTGAGAGGCTGTACTGCTGGAGGACTAAGGAGTACAAGCGTTATCAGACACCAGGAGGAAGGTCCTGTGGTGAGGATAAAGAAGGTGTTTGGAGGAGGCCATGGGGAAGTAGCCTGGGGAGTTGTAGCTGTCATGCACCTGTTACAAGAGGCACTATAGACAGCTGCAATCCACAGGGCCCAGGTCTGGAACCCGGAGTAGAGGGCGGGCCCGGGTTCCCCCCAAACCTCTCAACTCCTGATCAGAGTTGTCCCAGACTGTGGGGAAGACCACTGAGGTGAGCAAATCTGCCAATAAGCACAGGACCCACCAAGGTAGAGGAGGAACTTTGTCACAGTTTGTAGAAGAAAAGTCTGGGAAGATGCTTTTTTGCAACCACTATTCCTGCTTGCATCTGTGCCCAAGTCTGAAGACAGCTGTTCTGCACAAGGAGATGTACAAAAGAGTGCTGCTTTTATGATGCTTAGACTGCTGTATTGCCTTGTATACTCTTTGGAATCTTCTTTGTGTGCTTAAAGAAAGATAACTGCTCATGAAGAAAATACAAGCAGACTAATCTGTAATATGCAGCTGGGAATCATTGACAAAAATAAATCTGAATTTTTTTCCCTATTTTATTCCCAAAAGAATCAGTGGATTGGATCCATAAGAGAAACACCAGTAAATTTCCACAAAGAAATGTTGAAATGGCTGAGTTTGGAGTAGTGAAGGATTTTCATTTTAATGAAAAGAGCTTTCGTGCCCAGCGGGAGCATTATTACAGAGCTTGTAAAACTTCTAAAGAAAAACATAACGCCATATTTTTTACTGCAACGGGGAGGAAAAAACCTAATATTGACAGACTGGATGCTGCCACCCAAAAATAAGGGAGCAAGCTCACAGCAATATTGTGTTTCTAGAACAAGCTTCACTGGTGCATATCACCAGCTACACAGGGTGCAGTGGCTGAGCGGTGAAGATGCTCAACTACAATCCTGAAGATAGGGAGTTTGAGTCTTGCTCGGTCTCACGCTGAAAGGCCAGCCCACTCTACCGGGACCTGATCGCTTGCATTTGGGCAATCAAAGGCTGCCACATCACTCCCTGGCGTACCACTGGCTATGAAACTGACGGGCCTTAACTTGACTTTCATCAGCTGCAGTTGTGAAAGGAGAGGAAAGGGAAAATAGAGAAAATGCCAGGGCTACAGCACTTCGAGCCACTGCCAGATAGAGCACAATTATGGCAGCTTGTGGAGCTGGTGCCCAGACTACTAGCTGGGCCTGGACCGAGCAACCTTCCACAGAATCCATTGTTCTGCAGTGTGCTGGCTTTGGAACGCCGCATCCTCCCAATTCCTAAACCTCAGGGAAGGTTCTAGGCATCAGTGGCCACAACCACACTGATTTTGGTGCAAATCAGAATGCCAGAAAAGCCCAGTTCAAAAGAAAAGCCCTGGTGCTGCTGCCTACCATCATCAGAGGCTGCTTCTTCACTAGGTGTGTAGGGAGATCGTGCAGCCTGGCAAAAGTCCTATTGACTCCTACAGAGAAGGATCAGGGCCAAAGGGATGCTGCAAACTGGAAGTAGGCTCCAATAAGACAGTGGGATTATTTCCTCTTGTTCCCAACAGGCAGTGCACTGCACCTCTTGTGAAGAGAGTGGGTCTGAATTTGTGGGGACCATAAAGCAATAAATAAGCTTTGTTTACAGGGAGATCAATATCACTTTCCTCAGTATTTTTTTTTTTAAAGTAGGAGAGAAAATGCTCACATTACACCTCACACAGGCTAAACAGCAGGAACCCAGCTGACGGTATTACTCCAGGGTAACATGCAATCCTGATCATGCAGCTTTTCCACAAGACCTCTGCCTCATTCAGTGCAGAGGATGCTCTTGGGAGGAAGGTGGGTAATGTAGTGAAGGATGTCTGTAGGGTGACCTCCACCCCACACCAGCCATGCCTCATTTGTTGTACAAGTTGGAAAGCATGTAGCAAATGAGGCAGGGGATCACAGGAAGGGGAAGGATAGCTGCATCATTAAAGAAACTTAATGCCACCATGAAGAATTGAATTCTACCCCCGTTTCTGCCACCAAGTCACTTAAACCGAAATGTTCTCATTGACCACTAATTATGAGCTCCTTGTTTTCTGGGTGCCCACCACAAGGTATCTGGCCTCCGATCTGCAGCAGTGCTGAGCGCTCACAAAGATAACTAACATAAACAATCAGGTCCTAGATGTGTCATAGAAACATAGAATATCAGGGTTGGAAGGGACCTCAGGAGGTCATCTAGTCCAACCCCCTGCTCAAAGCAGGACCAATTCCCAACTAAATCATCCCAGCCAGGGCTTTGTCAAGCCTGACCTTAAAAACTTCTAAGGATGGAGATTCCACCACCTCCCTAGGTAACCCATTCCAGTGCTTCACCACTCTGAGTGAAAAAGTTTTTCCTAATATCCAACCTAAACCTCCCCCATTGCAATTTGATACCATTACTCCTTGTTCTGACATCAGGTACCACTGCCAAATAGACCACAATTATGGCAGCTTGTGGAGCTGGTGCCCAGACAGGAAACTGGGCACCAGTCTAGATCCATCCTCTTTGGAACCCCCTTTCAGGTAGTTGTAAGCAGCTGTCAAATCCCCCCTCATTCTTCTCTTCTGCAGACTAAACAATCCCAGTTCCCTCATCCTCTCCCCATGGGAGACTTAATGGACACTTCTGACAATTATGGTCTTAATTCCTCTACTTCAGCATGTGATGAACCACTCGTACGCTAGTGAGTGACAAATATCCAAGAGGAAATGAATAATTTTGCATTCAGTGCAGGTTGTGTGTAGAACACATATTCATATTTATTTTCATCCATTTCAATCAATAACCATCCATTCATTCAGGAAAAAACTTCCTTTCTGTCAGAACAGTAGGCTAGTGGACCAGACTGCCTAGAGAAGTTGTAGACGCTCCTTCACTGGAGGTTTTCAAAAAGAGGCTGGGCAGCCATCTGTCTTTGATGATTTAGACATAACAAATCCTACATCTTGGCAGGGAGTTAAGACTAGATGACCCTTGCGGTCCCTTCTAACCTACGGTTCTGTGATTCTATGATTCACTGAATGACATAGATCCCATGGGAAAATAAAGTGTGATCATGTAAATAGAGATCATCATGATACATAAGCACATGGGAGCCAAAATAAAGTTGCAAAAGTAACCTGAATTCTGGCATTGCCTAACACTTGAGTGCTTGACCTTGAAACCTTAATGTTCTTTTAATGTAGTTTTTTTGAGGCAAGATTTGGGAAAAGAAACCTGAAAAAAAAAATTCTATCATGTATAACCATATTGACCCCACACTTGGGACAACTGTAGCGGTGCAGTGGTTCTCAACCTGTGGCCCACGGGATGCTTGCAGCCCAATCAGCACAGAGCTGCAGCCCATGTGACATCCTCAGGGCCATACATATAATAGTGGATGTGGCCTGCATAACACATTGTAATGATAAATAGGTTGAGAACCACTGCTTTAGACCAAAGCACAGTCTTCTAATACCAGAGCTGAGTAACTGGTAGAAGGAGGAGGTGGCTATCTTTGTGGACTAGACACTAGAGCGGGATGACACACACTTTGGAGTGGGTTTCACAACCATCTACCAACAGCAGAGGAATTGTGAGACTCAGAACACTTTGGTTCCATTCCAGGCTCGGAGGAAGGGAGTGTTTTCTAGTGGTTATAGACCCTGCTGCTCCCACACCCCTTCCTTCCAGTTTTCAGCCCTCTACATTCCAGCTGTTTCCTTCTCCTACCTGCTAACTGAGCACGAGCAAGGGGGCATTGAGATAACCTGAGAGACCATCTCCATGCTCTCAATTTCAGTGTCAGCCACCACAACGCCCCCTAGCACTTAGGAGCAGTAATTACTAGGAAAGTCAGGTTTGGACCCTGCAAACTTGTGCTTGAGCATGCTCAGTTCAGACTGAATCTTTGGAGAACGTAGCTGCCAAACGTGAACAAGGCTTCACTCAGCATGTGAAAAAAGATTTTCTCAGACCTATACCTTTGCTAGACTTGGGCGGTGCTTCATAAGAGCTGCCAGAGGCAAGTAACAAGGGCAACCCCCCTGCCAATTATCAAGCCCTTGCTAAAAAAGCAGGAGACCTTCCCAATGAACAGGCTGCAATAATTTTTCTTTTAATGTCAGCAAAACAACATTTTTCACAAATCTCATTCTCAGAAATGGCTGAACTGCTTCAGCTGAAACTTTAAAAATAAATTCAGCCCGAGGAAGACAAGATACATGGAAAATATCAGCCCCATTGGTTCAAATCTGCCAAAGTTATAAGCAATTGAAAACAGGATCCTGTAATGAAAAGTGTCAGGAAACCAGCATCCACAGGGTTCAAATGCTACGTGGACAATATCTTCATGAGGGAAGAAAATCTAGAATTGTCCCTGAAAGCTGTAGTAAATAGACTGCAAGACTATGGTTAAGGAGTAAAGAGAATTAAACATTCATTTTCCCCCCACTCCACAAGATAATGTAAATTACCAGTGCCCTGAAATGATGTGTCCAATTCTGATGCCCACAATTCAAGAAGGATGTTGATAAATAGGACAGGGTTCAGAAAAAAAGCCACAAAAATGATTAAAGGATTGGAAAACATGTCTAATAGAGCTCCTTGAGTCTAACAAAGAGAAGGTTAAGAGGTGATTTGATCACAGTCTATAAGTATCTATTTGGGTACTAGCAGAGAAAGTTCTAACAAGATCCAGTGGCTGGAAGTTGAAGCTAGACCAATTCAGATGGGAAATAAGGTGTACATTTTAACAGTGACACCACTTCTTGTTGGGATAAAGCCTCTGATTTTACATGGATGGATTACAGTGAGCAATCAATGACACACGGGACACACAGAGGCAAACAGAAAGCAGCTGTGCACAGGTGGAGGGAGACTTAATACAGAGCTCTGGATTAATGAAATTCCATTCACACATGTAGAGGTCTTTCTTACCATACATTTCTCCACACACCTTTATTAACAATTAAAGAACTCTAGTGGGGAGAAGGGAGGACCTTAAGTAGCAACTGCCAAGCACCAGCTCTGATCTTTCTACCAATGACATTCAGTGTAAATCACCCATGGTAACCCAGATACTCTTTCCAGGTTGCCTAGAAAAGTCAAGGCACCTGAATACAATCTGATACACAATGTGACTTTCTTTTGTAGTTAAGAGGAGTGAAGAAAGGACACAAGTGGAGATGACACTGGAATCTGTTTGCAAGAAAAGGAATTCCTTGGTCCAGTAAGATGTTTGGTAGAACTAAGTGGGTGATGTGGGGATTCATGTACCTGCTAGTCATCTACCAATATTTACTGAGCAGGGAGTTTTCCTTGCATTAATGAACTACAGTACTATGGGAAATTCATTCCATGGTTGTCTGCTCTGGTTTAACCCCTGACTGAACAGAAACAAAAAGATAAAAATTGGGACTGGTCACGGGAAAGCATTTGGTGCAGCTAAATAAGCACTGCCATCTACTCAGGTATTGGTGCCCTTCGCATCTGCCATTCCCGTAAGCTTGAATTGTGAAGACCGGATTGGTCCTCAGCCAGCCCAGAAACCAGAGGGCACAAAGCCACCTTCTAAACCTCCACAGTCTCGGCACTCCTCCATCTATTCCTGAGCAAAGCATGGCTACAACCAAGACTCAAGGCCAGAGATACATACAAGATTAGTATGAAAAATGAGCTTTGAGTTTTAGGGCTGGTTTGAAATCATCAGCGCCACTGAGTTTCACAGGCTCATTTCCCAAATCCATAAAATCAGTCCTTTTCTTCTGGAATCTCAAGCAACCAAAAGTCCTTTATTTGTGTTACAGAAGTTTTGCATAACTCTGGACTCCACTAGGAATACCAGGATGACACTGAACAAAGAGACCATCAGGGAGTATTGCCTAAAGATGAGACCTAATTGAATGTGCAACAGCTTCTGAGATGAAGCAGTGAAAGCCCTGTTGAGTGGGACACTTCGAGCTAGCGCAGGCAGAACACTGGAAAACTCACATTAATTTTGCTGCTTTAGCCCAACCATGAACTAAGTGTTGCCTTACAGAAAAAATATGTTACTGAGCATAAGTTGTACTCTGCTGATACACTTTACAAGAAAATTCACACTGTTACTATTCTAGCTAATGTACCATTTAATGGTTAACTTTCATAAAGTAATTGGAGAGCAGTGGCACATGCTCTAACAGCGGATCCCCAACCACATTTAAAGGAAAAGCTTTTTCAAGTAATGAAAGGAGAAGCATCATGGATATATCTTTCTCTTCAAAGACAGACATTTCAGAGATGCACCCAGCTATACCCATCACTCATCAACCAGTGGTCTACACAGAGTCTGTACCCTGGTGATGCCATACACAATGTGTGTCTGCACACAATTCAGACTAAGATTTTGTCACAGGTATTTTTATTGAAAGTCAGGGACAGGCCACGGGCAATAGACAATATATCACGGAAGCCCAGAGCCCAGCCACCCAAAGCTAAAGTCACAGAGATCATGTAAAATCATGGAATCCGTGACCTCTGTGATGGACTCTCAGCCTTACACACAATATATCCAATCCATGATTTGTTAAGTGTTTTGACCCTGCCAGTGAGACGGGCTGTAACTAGGATGACCAGATGTCCCAATATTATCAAGATCACCTCAATATTAGGGGCTTTGTCTTACATACGCAACTATTTCCCCAGCTCCTCCCCCCCCCCAAAAAAAGTGTCCCTTCCCCAAAATGCTTAACAATCAAAGTAGATAAACCTATGGAGCATATGCATCCCTAGTCCAACTGCACTGACTTCAGCTGAGAGTTACACCAGGAATTAGTTTTACTCGTTATTTGCAGGCTTATTAACACTAGGACATTCCCATTGCTTTGCGTAAGTCTTACAGGCTTTGTCAAGGTTCACAGGCTAGGAATCTAAAACCCCCTCAATATCAGAGAAACTCCATTTAAAACGTTCTTGAAAAGCATTCTTGGCTTCAGCAGGGCATAGCATTGCCACCTCTGTGTTAAACCCAACAAAATCTGGCTTCAGCCAGGACCACCAGATTCCTGCATCTTCTGAGCCCTCAGAACCACAGCCAGAATGTGGGGGAGAGACTCGCTCTCTTTCCCTCAATCATGGAAGTGTTTTTTTCTATCAGGAAACTGTCAGAGCTTTATCCCCTCCTAGAAATCATAAAATATGGTCCCAATCTTTGTGGAAGTAGCCCCTCTGTATTTAAGAGACCCTAACTGCCCAAGCTCTTTTGGAGAATTTAAAGGCAGCCTTTGGAAATTAACCAAAAAATGAATAAGACATTTAAATAGACACATTCTTTAAAAGATAAAGAAAAACAAATAGTTTCTCCTACGTGGCTAACGCCTCAGATGATTCAAACAAAGGCATTAAAAAATCTAAGTTTCATTTCACCATTTCTGCTATTTTATTTTCTGTCCTTCACTCAGATTGGACAGAGAAGAGACCCTAGTCATTTTCATTTCCTGTTTACAGACTTTCTGGTTCCTTTCACCATGATGCTGGGTACTTGGGTTTCTAACAGCACAGGAGCATCTATAAGATTTTGGCTCAGGTTTTCTTTAAAAATAAAAAATTTAGTATAAAAATAAATGTTTTAATGATTTAAAAAAAAATCCTTGAAAATCTTTAAAAAATATTTGAAGTTCTTTGACAAAACTTTTATGGACGTTAGTAAGAGTGAGCAGAGTGGGATTCCTCTATTTGGCTTGAATTTAAAGCCACCTGACAGAATTATCTGGATATCCAATTTGCATAAGTGTACTTTGAATGTTATGGGGTCAGATCCTGAGTATCCTGATGCAGGAAAAACTCAAAAGGATGATGAGAATTTTTACTGCATAAAACAGGGCTTCAGAATTTGACCCCACATAAATTTGTGCAAATTACTCACAAAGGTCTGGTCCACATTACAATAAGCCATTGTGATTGCTAGCACTGTTGCTAACAATCATATTAGCTAAGAGAATTACCAACCCTAAGTATTCAAAAATTATGACTCAGCCCCTTCCCCCTACCCTCAAAAATCATTAGATTAGTTTAAAAATCATGAGGGTTTTTTAAAAAAAAAGCAAGTTTGGGGATCTTTTTATGTGTCTTTTGACACCTGATGGCTTCAGGGTACACTTGGCCACATTTTCAAGCTTCTCTCTGCAACCCTGAAGACTGCAAAATTACCTTTTTTAAAATTACAGTTCAGATTTTCATGTAATTACGTGACTGCGGGAACTGGGGCTCCAAGAAAAACACCAAATATCATGAGACTTGCAATAAAATGGCAAGAATTAACACTGCATCACATGATGCTGACCACTGTTTAGTAGTCAATGTTGTTCAGGCCATAGACTTCTTTAGTTCTCAACCCTCTGCCTAGCAGATGACCAGGGCCCTGCAGGTTGGCTTTCTAATAAGGCAGAGTCTGGGTGCAATCTAAGGGTAACTTGTTTTAGTTACACATATATATACCAGTCATGGAACAGAGGTGGTCAAACAGCATGCAGGCAAGCTTCTCCTTCAGAAATCTCATCCCTACACCAATCCCTGGTTCCCAGAAAGTAACTGCCTCAAAAAATGAAGTAATCAGAGAGAAGCTTCCTCCACCCAGGACCTTATACTAACAAAACTAACACAAATGCAGCATGTCTTCCCAAGACAGAACATTTGTCCGCACACTAAAAAAAGAGCTAGAAAACTACCATCTCCCATCTGCTGACACACATCAAACCTTGCCCAAATATATATGGTCAGAGGTGTAATGCACGTTGTTAGAGAAAGCAAAGGCATGACTCAAAAATGTGATGGATGACCTGTCTTACAGACTAACAGCAAGATTTCCAATCTACTACACTAGGGTACCACAGAATCAAGGGTCTTTCAGGTTTAGCTTGTACATAGGGCCTTCACCACACTACAGAGCTGTAGTCCCTTAAATCAACTGAACACATAAAGAGGAGAAAGTCTCCATTCGTTAAAGCATTTTATGCATCAGAGGGGTAGCCGTGTTAGTCTGGATCTGTAAAAGCAGCAAAGAATCCTGTGGCACCTTATAGACTAATAGACGTATTGGAGCATGAGCTTCCGTGGGATGCATCCGATGAAGTGGGTATTCACCCACGAAAGCTCATGCTCCAATATGTCTGTTAGTTTATAAGGTGCCACAGGACTCTTTACTGCTTTTAAAGCATTTTAGTCACTAATTAATTATAATAATTTTCATTACAGTAGCACCTAAGAGGTTCCATTGTGCTAGGAGCTGTACATGCACAGTCCTTATCTTTGCTTCTAACTTGTGTGAAAACTAAAAACTGCCTCCTCTTCTCCAGGATTTTACCCGGGGTTCACACACATTTATTTGTAGTCATGTACGGAAACCAAACAAGCCTAGCTCACATCTTTTTACATTGTTCTTCTGAGTTCTAACTGTCCTATGCACCAAAGTGCAACTACTGGGCTTAATGATCTATATTCTTAGCTCCTGGCCCTGCATTGCACTCGGCACGCACGCACACGCACACACCACTTCCCTCTCTGTGTCTGGGAAGTTGCTGCCTGACAAAAACTCTGTTCTGAGACAACAGTGTGGCAAACCCACCCAAGCACATTAAATGCAAATAAAGAGGCATCATCTTCTGGAATAAGAAGGCAACAGTGCCTCTCTACATAGCATAGTCAAAACTGCACCTGGAACTTTGCCCACTTCTGGACACTTCAGTTCAAGGAAGATGCCAACAAATGCTAGGGGTTCATATAAGGGCAACTAAATGTGATTAAAGAGCTGGAGGAATTTCCTAAAGCAGAGGTCTTCCAGAATTCATCTTATTTACTTAGTATTGCACCAGGAGCTAGCACCCTGCAGCAGGACTGGGATGTACAAATGGCACCAACCTACTCAACAGATATGTTTCCGGTGTGTTTTCACAGTCAGATACACCCACTTTAGACTGAATTAGTTATTACTACTTTTTTATCTCTATGTCCCCTGCAGAGCCAATTCCACTCTAGGAGAAGCAGCTTAGGGTTGCCAGATGTCCAGTTTTTCACCAGAACACCCAGTCAAAAAGGGATCCTGGTGGCTCCGGTCAGCACTGCTGATTGGGCCATTTAAAGTCCAGTCAGCAGTGCAGCATGGCTAAGGCAGGCTCCCTGCCTGCCATGGCTCCACACGGCTCCTAGAAGCAGGGACATGTCTCCTGCTCCCACCCCAAGCACCAGCTCTGCAGCTCCCATTCGCTGGGAGCTGCAGGGGCAGCGCTTGCAGATGAGCCAGCACACAGAGCCACCTGGCTGTACCTCCACGTAGACGCCGGAGTGGGGACATGCCATTGCTTCCAGGAGCTGCTTGAGGAAGTCTGTCCCAGAGCCTGCACCCTGAACTCCTTCCCACATGCCAACCCTCTGCCCCAGCCCTGATCCCCCTCTCACCCACCGAACCCCTCGATCCCAGCCCAGAACATCCTCCTGTGCCCCAGACCCCTCATCCCCAGCCCCACCTCAGAGTCTGTACCCCAGGCCAGAGCCCTCACACACACCCACACCCCAACCCCAGCCTGGAGTCCCCTCACACACCCTAAACCCCTCATTTCTGGTCCCACCCTGGAACCTGCACCCCCACTCCCTGCCACACACCAACCCCTTGCCTCAGCCTGGGGCCCTCTCCCATACTCCAAACCCCTCAGCTCCACCCCCCAGTCTAGAGCCCCCTCCTGCACCCCAAACTCCTCATCCCTGGCCCCACCCCAGCTGAAGCCTTCATACCCTTCCGCATCCCAACCCACTGCCTCAGCCCGGAGCCCCCTCTCACACCCCAAACTCCTCATCCCTGGCCCCACCCCAGCTGAAGCCTTCATACCCTTCCGCATCCCAACCCACTGCCTCAGCCCGGAGCCCCCTCTCACACCCCAAACTCCTCATTTCTGACCCCACCCTGGAGCCCGTAACCCCAGCAGGAGCCCTCATCCCCTTCCACACCCCAACTCACTGAGCCAGCTGGATGAAAATGAGCAAGCGAGTGAGGGTGGGGAAAGCAAGTGACAGAGGGAGGGGGTGATGGAGTGAGCAGGGGGTGGGGCTTCAGAGGAGGGGCGGGGCAGGGGACAGGGTAAGAGTGTTCAGTTTTGTGAGAGTAGAAAGTTGGCAACCCTAAAGGAGCTGGATCCTTGTTGCTTAAACCTTAACAGAAGATGCTACTAAGTTCCAGTCAGTTACACCTGTGAAAATTCACTGAGGGCAATGGGCTTGCACAGGTGACACTGAGGCCTGCAGGACCATTAGTAATAATGCACCTGTAGAAGATACGTACCCAGCAAGTACCCATGAGGTTTCAAAGATGATAGTAAGGTGAAAAAAATATTTTCATCTGTAAATTGATCGGATTTGATTTGCAGTCGCAGACAGAACAAAATACACAACTCCAAAATAGCAATTTACAGTCACACTTCAGAACAGACGCACACAGTGTGAAAAGAGAGAATTGAAGTTGAATAGTAAGAAAAATCTCATATGGTGAAATGCAGCAGACTGGAATAGGAAAGTCACACTACGGGACCCATTTAAGATTTCACCAAACAAAACACTTCGGAACAGATGTTGGAGTGAAGCCTGCAATGGTCTCTATGGATTGGCTATGATATCAGCTAATTAATTGGTGGCTTCCAATCATGATATTCCTATTTCAAGAATGTATCTCATCGCTTTGATACAGAGTTAATCTCCGCTGTTGGCAAATATTCTCAAGGCTCTGTGTTCTAACACATTTAAGCTAGGCTGATAGAAATCAGCATGCAGACACCTAAAAATGTTAGTGACAAAATGCATGGTTAACATATTTAGCTTGAAGCAGGCATCTTGCCTCTGCTGTCCGTCTCAGCCGTGTTTGGAAAGATTGACTTTTACTAATAAATAAAAGAACACAATACTTAGTTTTGTATAGTTTCACATAAACTGTGGGCTCAGACCTACAACTCTTAGGTGAGTAATCCTTACACAGGTAGCTCTGTTGAAACAAACAAGACTATCTGAGTGAGTAAAGGTTGCCAGATAAGGCCCTATATCCCAAAAGGATTTAAGTAATCCAGGGCAGCAGATGGTATATGGTATAAATTACAGGACTGTGCCAAGTCACTGTGTGACTGATTAAGTTAACGGGTTCAGTCATGACAGAGAAATTCAGACAAGAAGAGGGAAGTTCTAAGTAAGTGGAGGAGAGAGTTGGAAGATATAAGATGGCAGCAGCTGCAAAGGAGAATGCTCTTGAACCAAAAGTGGCCAGATTGTGTAAAGCCAATGCTAGATGAATAGAGAAGAGAGACACAGTATTGACAGACCATGGAGGCTGTTCAAACTAAGAGCTGGGAAACACTGAACTGCACTGTATTCTGAGCCATTCACTGCAGTATAAAAATGCTTTCTCCCTAATGGATTTTACCCTCAATATCCTGGAGAAGTAGGGAACCATTATCCTCCTTTTACAGATGCAGTGTTGCCAGCTCTCAGGATTTTACCATAAGCGTGTTTCAGTCAGAACCCCCTGCTGATTCAGTGGCGCACACTCCCACGGCCCTGGGCTGGGGCCTGGTGGAAAAGGAGGGCCTGGGCCCTCGTAGCCGGGCCACCACCACTCGCCTTGTTCTGCATGCTGGCCATCTTCCCCAACTGAGACCACTGGGACACCAGACCTTACTGCCCTCTGGACTGAGGTGAATCTATTGACTTTGGCCACTCGGCCTTATTGCCCTGCTAAGGGGTGCGAATCTATGGACTCTGACCACTAGGTCTTACTGCTCTGCCAACTGGGGCAAATCTGTTGACTTTGGCCATTAGGCCTCATTGCCCTACTGACAAGGGTGAGTATATAGTCTCTGGCTACAGAGGCACAGATGCAGGTTACAAATGCCCCACCCCCACACCCTAAGTGAGATGGGGAAGCAGGTTTGTATAATTTTTGGTGGTGCCCAGAATGGGTCCAAGTCATGCCCCCCCCACATCCCTAAGGGTCTGGGAGGAAGTTTGGGTGTGGGGGGAGTGTTGGGCTCTGGGAGGGCATTTGGGTGTGGGGGTAGGCTCTAGGCTGGGACAGGGGACGAGCTCTGGGAAGGAGTCTGGGTGAGGGGTCTGGGCTGGGGTAGGGGTGCAGGAAGGGGTTCAGGGCTGGGGCTGAAGGCTGGGGTGCAGGGGGTGAGGGCTCTGGCTGGGGGCATGGGCTCTGGGGTGGGGCAGGGCCAGGGACGAGGAGCTTGGGGTGCAGACAGGCTGCCCCGGGGCTAGGGCCAGAGAGCAGGACTTCCCCCCAACCCTCACCCCCACTGCTGCTGCCCCTCACCATAGCCTCACTGGGGGTGGGGGATGGGACTCCTCCTTGCCCAGCATGGGGCTGAAGCAGGGACTGTGGGCGGGAGAGTGCAGGGTGTCACTACACACACCCAAGTCCCAGCTGCTCAGGTCCAGGAACCCACCTCCACCTCCCCTGTGGTGGGTGGGTGCTGGAGTGGGAGTGGAGCTGGGGGAAAAAGTGGGCATGTGGCACACTCAGGGGAGGAGGCAGAGGCGAGCTGGGCAGGGGGCTGCCGGTGGGTGCTGAGCAGCCACCAATTTTTCCCTGTGGATGCTCCAGCCTGAGAGCACCCACGGAGTCGACACCTATGGGTAGGATCACAGGGTCAGACACTCAAGGAAGCCCCAGTAGCTGCTCAGGTGAGTGAGATCCAGAGATCTCTTCCTGCATCTCCTCCCTGTGGGTGCCGGGGGAGGAGAGGGCTGCCAATCATGTGTGCACCTCCTCCCCTCCTCCAGTGCAGCAGCAGCCAGCTGCCTCAGCCTGCTCTTGTGCTGCAGCAACCACCCGCTTTTAATCAGACAGGTTCTCTCCAGGGCTGGAGGAGGCGCAGGAGGAGCAGGGGGCGGCAGGCAGGGGCCGGGGGAGAGACCCAGCTCCAAACATTGGCAGAGCTGGATGGGCCCCCGGCTAAGGTGACCAGAGGGCAAATGTGAAAAATCGGGACGGGGGTGGAGGGTAATAGGTGCCTACATAAGAAAAAGCTCCCCAAAATCAGGACTGTCCCTATAAAAATCGGAACATCTGGTCACCCTACCCCCAGCCCTGAATATTGCTGGAGCCCAGGCACCACAGGCCCATGAAACTCGCTGCCCCTGAAGGGAGATGGGGTGTACTCGCCCCGCACTGGAGGGGGGTTTTCCAACCCTGTCACAACATCTCATGATTTTTTAAGACAGTCTCATCATTTTTGGAGTTGTGGCTCATGCGGGGGGCCAGCAATGCTACAGATGGGGAATTCAGGCACAGGACAGGTTATGTGACTTGCTTATGGTTGTGCAGGAAGCCTGTGGCTGAGTCCAGGTGGCCGGAGGGGTCAGTCTAGTGCCACATGCACTAGGCCAGTGGTTCTCAACCATTGTGGGCCATCTATACCGGTCAGTGTGTTATATGGGCTGCATCCACACAATAGATATATTACCGGCATGGCAACTAAAGATGTCACTTGGGCCATAGCTGTGTGCTGATTGGGCTGCAAGCAGCCTATGGCCTGAGAATCACTGCACTAGCCCACCCTTCCCTCCCCCCCCCCCCCCCCCCCAATGGAGCAGTGGTTCCCAAACTTTAACAACCTGTGAACACCTTTCACTAAACTGTCAAGTCTCGCGAACCCTCTCCTAAAAATGAATATTGCCAGGGATTTTCTCCTTTACCAGAGTATAAATTATAAAAGCAGTGATCTTGGAAATATAACATTTGTTTTTATGACATGCTTATTACACACTATTTATTGACTATTATTTATCAGTACAGTATTTTTATTACATTACGAAAACGGCAACGCTCTTCCAAGATCTCACTTTCATAGCTTGTATCACTTTGATTAAGCCTGTTATAAGACAAGGCTTCTATGTTTCATCAAGGAGTATCATGTGAAACCAGCACAAAAGTATTTAAGAAGCCAACTCAAAGAGTTCCTCCTACACAGCATTCAGGTCTTGAGCAGTCCATGCAAACAACGCACGTTACAACAAAGCTTAAACTTGTTCTTTATAATAATTTTAAAAAACAATACTAGCTGCCTATTTAATTTTAAAAACAGCAAAAAATATCCACCTCCCTTTCCATTTTTTTTAATAAGGAATCGGAGTTTAAATCTCCTCAGTGAGACAGATAGGCTTGCTTTGATCTGCTTAGCTCTTGGAAGTCCAGGGGCTGCTGGCCCCATGGTGCCCGGAGTTCCTAGGGACAACCATTAGGGAATTTTTCCCCAAGACCCCCTGTAACGTTTTGTGAACCCCCAGGGGTTCATGAACCCCAGTTTGGGAACCACTGCGGCAGACAGTGACATGGCTGTGACTCTTCATACACACAAGACAGGCAGCAGCATTCTGTTCTGGAGTCTGAAGGGCTGGGGTTGGTAAATCTGATAGATATTATTAAATAAATTACCAAAATAATTGAAACTGGCATGATTATATAGGGTTATTTTGGGAATGGCAAATCTTCAAGAGTGGTGGACACAGGCTGGCTTGCAGTCCATATCAGGCAGAGCTGATACATGACTGTTATGAGAGTTGATCGCATTTTAATTAAAGAGCTACTCCACTATTGATAGGAACTTGGAAACTGTAGTCCTCACCAAAAATCTAACAGCTGGGCAGAGGTAAATTAAACATGCCCAACAATCACCAATTGTACATCCCCCCCCCCCCACCAAAAAACATCTTCTGGGAGAAGAAAATCCAGGGAAAGCAGAATGCAGGGCCTGGTAGTTTGTTCAGGGCTGCAGCTCCCTGATATGAAGAGTCTGGGTGTCTGTATATACGTATTAAGTACTTCCTCCTCTAGACAACTAATCCGATTAGCAGCTTTAGGAAACTTGGAAATGTTATAATTCAAGAGGTCCCATTCATAAAATGTCTTGGGCTGTTTCTGCACAGAGGTTGCATTCTTCCCACTAGATAAAAAAATGCCCAGAACAGGACTCTCCCCCAATAGAGTCCCCCTCACTGGCTTGCTGTCATTCACCCTCCTCAAGCGGACCATCCTCTTTCAATTCCCACAAGGGAGGAACAAGCCCAAAATACAAAGAATCAGCCCCTTCACCCACTGTAAAGAACCCACAGCACGTCAGATTTGTAACACTCTAGGGTGGATACAGACAGGCTTCTACGTGCTCAGCACAGGAGCAAAATAAAATAAGCCCACTAGAAAACTCACAAGATTTACTAATCTGCAGTAATGGAGATGCAGAGATTAATGAATGTTGAGCTGGGTAGGGCCAATGGAGTAATGTCACACTCCCCATTGGCCAATCCTGGAGTGCTCTGTCATGCGTTGACCCTGCCTCTTGTAATAAACAAACAGGACACAGCAGTGCTGGTATAAGACTGGTCTTTATTATCAGGCCCCAGTCACTTGACATGAGTTGAAAGTCACAACAGACCAGTACTCCTGCCACATGACAGACGACGGTTACAGAAGGTCAACATCCCTGTCACCTGGCCAGGATCAGCATCCACTCGCTGCAGTGACTATTGTCACATTCCCCCCCCCCTTTTTTTTTAATATCAAATGCAAACAGCACAGTATCAATAGAAAAGCCCACAACCAGACACTAGCACAGCCAATTGCCACATGTGCTTTGTTCCTCTAATACCCTAGCAGCATCTGGCCCAAGCAGCTTAAAAAGGGGGTTGTGGAGAACAGAGCCCTCACCGTTTCCTCCAAAATCTATTTGCCATCTGCCCAGGTTCCCCACTTACAATGGTTTGCTTTGCAGGCAAACCCCCAGTCATGCCTCACAGCAGGAATGCTCTTCTACCAATCAGTAACCTCAGGTTAACATGTTGAGTAATAAGGAGAACAAGGAAAGGGACATTGACAAGATGGATACTATGCTGCAGTACTAAGTGCCCACCTAACAATCTAACTAGGTGTGTTGGTGGCAGAAGTGGGGGGGGGAGTAGAGGAGAGGCATGTTCTGCCTCCACCACTCAGTGCAACTGGGCTTTCGGGGGGGGGGGAGGGGGGGGGAAATAGGTGTGAGTGGGCTGTAGAGGGCACAGCTTGGCTCTGGGGATAGGGGCTGTGAGTGTCTGGGCTGGGGGGGGCCATGGCTGGGCTCTGGGGGGGGAGGGGAGTGTCTGCCCCTCTCCCCAGATGGGATCTGGGGGTAGAAGGGAGTGTCTGTCCCAGCCCCAGCTGGGCTCGGGGGACTGGAGGGGGCAGAGAAGGAGGACCTGGGTTGTTGTAGGGGTTTCTTTAACTCTGTACTCCTGGGGGAATTTGTGTGTGTGTCTGTGTCATCACAGACATACTCGCTGACAGGTATTTTTAAATAAATTTACCAAAATAATTGAAACTGGCATAATTATATAGGGTTATTTTGACAAATAAAATTTGCAGAATTTTTAAATATTATGTGCAGAATTTTTAATTTTTTGGTGCAGAATTTCCCCAGGAGTGACCTCTCTCTTGTAATGGCACGGAGCTCCCCACAAGCAGTAAGGACTGAAAACAGCCAGGCTCATGCTGGAGTGCCAAGGTGCCCCCATTGTAGAAAAGCAGACATTTGGAGACTACAGCGATAAGGGCCACACAAGGAGAGAGATGGATCTGGAACTAATCATCAGCTGTATGAGATGGTCCAACTTCAACCTTCCTGCAGGGTTCGCTGGGGGAATTGCTGCATTGAGACATGCACACAGGAGAAATGGCACATTAAAAATGTGGAGGGGGCAGCATCGTCAGGAGAAAGGGATGTGAGGAAAGCAGGGATGTGCATGGGCCTGATAAGGAGAAGAATTGTGTTTACGAGACTTGGGTATAGGAATTGGGGAACCCTTTCCCCAAGTCTCTGAGCTCAAGGATTTCTCCCACATGCCTTTGGGGAACCTTCTGAGCACAGATGCCCAGGCCAGCATGCAGCCACAGAACCTGTAAAGAGCAATGAGAGTTGGGGTCAAGTCACCTACCAATGAGAATTCTTGACATAAGTCCCACCTCGTGCCACTCACTTATTCCAGCCAGCAGTATCGTGACACACACATTAGCTGTAGAGCAAAAGTGATGACTGGTTGAGCTAATTCTGACCCACGTAAGCTATTCAAGTTGGCCCCATCTGTTGTCTTATATAAAATCATAGTATAAGCCGCGACCACTCAGTGTGGCAACCTTTCCCCCTTTAGTGCTGGCTAGGCTGCCTAACGGTTACAAGCTGCTACAAAGTTAGCTAAGTATCAGAGGGGTAGCCTGTTAGTCTGGATCTGTAAAAGCAACAAAGAGTCCTGTGGCACCTTATAGACTAAAGTTAGTAAGTGAGCAAAGATTTTTAGCTCAGGCGGTGGAGGCTCATGTATTAGGATCCAGAGGTCCCAGGTTCAATCCCCGTTGCTGACAACCCACCCACGAGCACTGGCGTTAAACAACAACAATTGTTAACTGAACTGAATTACAACCAAACTTCAAGGGTAGCCTCTGCACATAAGACTACAATGATTTAATTATACGGAAAGTGTGAAGAAGCTACATTATTCCACTAAGATTATTGAGGACAAAAACTTGTCTGTGAGGGCTAAATCTCAAATGATCCATTTTTATAAATGACTGAGTTCAAACTAATTAACAGATTACTTGTAAGTGTTGCGGAACATTCATTCTGTACTCTACGAGTAAGGGCTGTCCATTTGGGGAGGATATTCTAGCTTTCATACATGAGAAAGAGGCTGAATCTCAGTTTAAGTGCAAAAGCTAAGCTCAGTCTTGACCAAGCTTTCATAATGGTGCGGAATCCAATCCTCCTCTGATTGGAATAAGCCGCAAGACTGCCCATGCATTTCAATGGCTGCGGGATCACACCAATCCCTAGCAAATGAGAGTGAGGGGCTGCTTCTTCAGATCTACTCTTGCAATAAAGCCTTTTTAAATAAGGCATTGTCTCTCATATGCTCTGCACATACCTGTAGTGTGTCTTGTATTCTCATCCAAATGCTTTGTTAAATCAATAGTTCTGTCTATCTGAAACAGCTTCAAGTCCTCTTCATCTAAAGCAATATCTCCCCAGAAGGCAGCTGGAGACAAAGGCAAAATAAATTACAGTTAGTTCAGCTCTGTTTTGGAAGGCAAGTGTCAGTTCTATAAAGGATTGTATATGATCCACATTGCAACCAGAATTACCCCTGCGGACTGAAAGATGGCAGGGACTGGGAAAAGGTCATAAATGACACTAGCTTTTCAAATGGGGCTGGAACCGTCAGACTAATAGAGGCCAGATACAATGTTTAAATTAAGCCACTTTTGCTGAATAACCAGAATGGAGTCAAAGGAACTGAATAGCTAGGATTCCTCATGCCCTCCTTTGTTTTATTGCTGGCTCCAAACCAGGGGCTTAAGTGGTACAATTCGCCCTTTATCCACATCTCACTCTACAACTGGGGTAATTAACCAGCATTTCCCCCAGCTAAAAAGGGAAAATGTCAGCCAGTTCGCAGCTTAAATTTAGATTTGAACTGTGTGTTAACAACTTGCACCAGATACTGCAAAGTGACGCTGTAGTGGGAGTTCTGTAATTGGATCCGGCTTGCAATTTCTAGAGAGTTTTAATTTTGTTAAAAGCCTGGAGTTTAAGACAGGTGCCATAAAAATAATAAAACAGGACAGATCCCTCAACGTTTGTGACATGGAGAAATAAATCCTACGAAATCCTTTCCATGGAAAAAAATGACAGCCAGATTAGGATCAAGATGACTTTGTGGTGTACAGTTACCGTTTTCGGAACATCAACGAAAGAAACACACAGAAGAGGTTGATCAAACATAAACAGCTTTTTTAAAGAGAATATAGGTTTTGAATAAGATTTGTTAGTAGTTGCATGGAAGTTTGTGTATGTTAATGATAAAACAAAAGGTTAAATAAGAAAATGAAGCAAATTCGTCCTGGCTGTAATTCCACTAAAGTCAAGAAGTTATACAAGGGGTGAACTTGACTTACTGTTACTATAAATGCTTGATTCTCCCCCCACCACCACCATTACTACCACCACCACTACCATTGTCAATTTAATGCAAGTGTTTGCATCATTGAAAAAGGTTCCCTGCAGCATGGGAAACACAAACAACCAAACTCTGCTAGTGCCCAGAGAACATCATTCTTAACTGACCACTCCAGCTTTGCTGACAAGACCACATGAAATGCAAAAAGGACCCAAACATTAGAATGAGTGAAAGATGCACAGCAAAAAAATTTCATTTTTTAAATATAAGGTGTTAACTTGGGTAAGGGATTTCCCCCCAGCTACAGTGTTTATATTTTAAATCTCCCTTTAAAATGTAAGGGGGAGGGGGAAAAGCCACACAGCTGAAAATAAAGAATTCCCTGAGCCAACAGAATGGCCAAGGAACAAGAGGACAGAAATCATGCAACAGGGCACAGAAATGTGTGACTGATTCTACTTGATTAACAAACAGTAGCGGTTCCCATCTATATAGCCTCTTCCATCCCCAAACCCTTAAACTTGCACACGGCTACTTCTGGGGGCAGAGGGCAGCAACCAAACTGCTCAGTGTCACGGAGTGTGCGGGAGTCAGGGCCCTGCACCCCGCACTTCCTGTGATTCATCGTGACTCTCAGCCAGCCAGTAAAACAGAAGGTTTATTAGACAACAGGAAAACAGTCCCAAGCAGGGCTTGTAGGTATAACCAGGACCCTTTAGCCAGGTCCCTCTGGGGGGCAAGGGTCTTAGACCTCAGACTTGGGGTTCCCTGCCTCTTATCAGCCAGCCCAAAACTGAAACCAAAAACCACTCCAGCAGTCTCTCTCCCCCTCTCCCTTTGTCCTTTTTCTCGGGGAAAGGTATTAACTCGCCCCACCCCCCCTTCCTGGCTCAGGTTACAGGCTCAGGTACCGTCCTTCACCTAAAGTCGCCCCCAGCTCTCCCATCCCCCACGCAGACAGTTCCAGTAAAAATAGACAGCATTCCCAGGTCAATCCACCCCGCTCCCTATTTTGTCATCTCTCCCCACCTTTGAAACTGAACTCAGGAGGGTCACTCTAACCAGTGACCTGGAAAAGTTCAAGGCCCCCTCTCTGGGACAAAGCATCCACTACCATGTTGGCACTTCCTTTTACATGGACCACATCCATATCATAATCCTGGCAGGAGCAGGCTCCACCTCAGGAGCTTGGCATTGACTCCTTTCATCTGGTGTAGCCAGGTCAGGGGAGAGTGGTCCATGTACACAGTGAAGTATCGCCAAACAGATATGGCTCTAGTTTCTTAAGGGCCCATACCATGGCCAGGCATTCCTTCTCAATAGCTGTGTAGTTTTGCTCCTAGGGTAGCAACTTTTTCCTCAGGTACAAAATGGGGTGTCTCTCCCCTTTTTCATCCTCCTGCATTAATAGCGCCCCCAGTCCCTTGTCTGAGGTGTCAGCGAACACCATAAAGGGCTTGTCAAAGTCTGGGTTTGCCAGAACTGGGCCACTGACCAGAGCCTCCTTCAGTGCCGGGAGAGCCCCCTGGCACTCCTCGATCCAGACCACCTTGTCTGGCTTCCCCTTCTTGCACAGCCCAGTGATGGGGACAGCTATGGTGCTAAAGTGTGGCACAAACCTTTGATAGTACCCCACCATCCCACTAAAGGCTTGGACCTGCTTTTTGGTTTGTGGAGCAGGCCAGTCTCTGATCACCTCTACTTTGGCTGGTTCCGGCTTTAGGCGGCCACTTCTCACCCGATGGCCCAGGTAAGATATTTCAGCCATCCCCACCTTGCACTTCTCAGCTTTTACGGTCAACCCAGCCTCCTGGAGTCGGTCCAGCACTCATTTAACCTGGGACACGTGGTCCTCCCAGGTCTGGCTAAAGACTCAGATGTCGTCAATATATGCCACAGCAGAACTCTCCATCCACCTCAGTAGCTGATCCACCAGGCGCTGGAAGGCGTGGCACTCCCTTGAGGCCGAAAGACAGGGTCAGGAACTCCTAGAGCCCAAGAGGGGTGATGAAGGCTGATAGCCTGGCATCTGCATCCAGTAGCACTTGCAAGTAGCCCTTTGCAAGATCCATGGTGGTAAGGTATCGAGTACCTCCCAACTTGTCTAGGAGCTCATCAGGCCTGGGCATGGGGTAGGCATCGGATACAGTGATGGCATTAAACTTCTGATAATCCACACAGAACCTGATAGACCCGTCCTTTTTGAGGACCAGCACCACTGGCAAGGCCCAAGGGCTGGAAGACAGCTGGATCACCCCCAAAGCCAGCATCTCCCTGACCTCTCGTTCCAGGTCAGGAGCAGTTTTTCCTGTGACGCAGAAGGGGGAGCATCTTATAGGAGGATGCGATCGGGTCTCCACCCAGTGGACAGTCAAATTAGTGCATCCAGGCTGGTTGGAAAACAGCTGTCGGTACAGATGCAGCACCCTTCTGATCTCAGCTTGCTGGGCAGGGGTCAGACGATTAGAGAGGGGAATTGTTTCCAGGGTGGGGACCAGACCTTGTCCCAGGGAATAGATCTACTAAAGGGTCATCTCCCTGCACCTCCCAATGTCCACACATGGCCAACACCACATTCCACCTCATCATAATATGGCTTCATCATATTGACATGGTACACGTGGCAGTGATGTGCTTGGTTAGACAACTCTGCCACAAAGTTTACCTTATTTAGCTGCTTGACAACCTTGAAAGGACCTTCCCAGGCAGCCTGTAATTTGTTTTTCCTCATGAGGATAAGAACCATCACCTAATCCCCGGTGGCGTAGGCACGGGCCCGTGCCATGAGGTCATACCAGACTTTCTGCTTCCTCTGGGCTCTGGCCAGATTCTCCCTAGCCAGGCCCATAAGCTCAGTCAGTCTTTCTCCAAAGGTCAGGACATATTCCACCATCGACTCTCCATTGGGGTGGCCTTCCCCTCCCATTCATCTCTCATCAGGTCTAGGGGCCACCTTACCCACCTGCTGTAAAACAGTTCGAAAGGTGAAAACCCAGTAGACTCTTGGGGTACTTCCCTGTACACAAACAGCAGGTGAGGTAAGTACTTGTTCCAGTCCCTGCGGGTGCTAGTTCATAAAGGTTTTCAGCATCATCTTTAGTGTTCCGTTGAACCTCTCCACCAGCCCGTTGGACTGGGGGTGATACGCTGAGGCCCAGGTGTGCCGGACCCTGCATTTCTCCCACAAGCACCGGAGCAGGGCCGACACGAAGTTGGACCCTTGGTCACTCAAGACTTCCTTGGGGAACCCCACTCGGCTGAAAAGGTCAGCAGCGCATCCGCCACAGTGTCTGCTTCAATGGAAGCTAAGGGCACTGCCTCGGGGTAGCAGGTGGTAAAATCAACCACCACCAAAATGTAGTTCTTCCACGACAGGGTCGTCTTACTGAGAGGTCCCATTATGTCCATAGCCACCTTCTGGAAAGGCTCCTCTATGATGGGCAAAGGTCTCAAAGCTGCTTTCCCCTTGTCCCATGCCTTCCCTACATTCATTCCTCACCTGCATAATGGCGCCAATAATTCGGTCTTACCTGTTTACACTGTAAGCGCCTCCCGATAAAGACCATCAGGATCTATGTTTGTATAGCGCCTTCCACAGCGGAACAGCCTCAATCTCAGCTGGGATCTCTACCCAGCACAAATGAAGAAAGCAAGATATCTAGCTTTTGCAACGTGTGTCTTAGATACTGTACTAGCAGAAGCTGTGATTCATATAAATTGTTCATCTTTTTCAGAGTGTCACTAAATCATGTGGAACAGTCCAATATCCTCGTTAGAGAGAGTTCCACAGGGGAGTTCTTATGCCACAAAAAAAGACATTCCTTGTGCTCCATGTCTCCTCTCCTTAGCCAGTCCTTAGTATTTGTTTCAATTTACTCTGCTGCTCTACTTCAAAACCTTAAACAATTTTCTTTGATCTACTTGAGATTTCCTTTCAATTAGAGCAAGCACCCTCCTTCTTTGTTTATATGAGCTCTAGGGGAGCCTAGTCCATGCCACTCTTTATTTTAATATCTCCCCCCTTACACGGGCACTTTTCATCCATATAGCTCCAAGGACACAAGTAACATCCCCATTTTACAGATGGGGACACTGAGGCTAAGGTCTTGCCCAAAGTCACATAGCAGGGTTAGTGCTAAGAACAGAACCTAGGACCTCTGACTCCCAATCCCTATTCACTGAACCACAATTTTATTCACGTCTACTCTACTTCCTTCCTCTTTTCCAACCAAACAACCCTATCTTCCTCCCCAATTTCACGAAACATGAATGGCCCCTAATGGCTTCAATTATTTTCATCGTCTCTTTCTCAAGAACTTTCCTATTTCTGCTGTGTCTTCTTTTGTCTCTTAGAGGAGGCAAATCAGCACCAATCATGAGATTCAAGACAAAGCCGGGCCATGGATTTACATAACAACACCGTCGCATTTTCCATGTTATTCCATATCCCCACGCAGAAGTTCCTCCAGCCCCAGTGAAGTAATTTGTTTTTGCTCTGAAGTCAGACATGATTCTGAAAGATGGCCTGTGACAAAAGCAGAATTGCTCCAACTTTTATTTCCAGCCACCGGCGGTCCCAGAGTGCCGTGGGGGAAGCCAATATCCATCACAGTTCAGCAGTGGCTGAGTAGCTTTCCTTACTGGGGGTCCCAAATGGAAACACTGTGCTACAACTTCTCCTCTGCTGTCAGCGGTTATCTCCTCACATTATTCAGCCTGAATGATGCTCAATTCCCATATGTAACCCAGCAGTTATCACCCACCAAAGAGCTCTTCTGTTTGTTCAAGCATTTGCAGGGAGCTGTCTCCGAGTGCAGGCCAGGTCCTTTTATCTAAGAGGTTTAAACAAGTTCCAAACCTGTCAGCACATGAGTTGTATGAAGCATCTCAAAAGCATCGAAAAATTCTTGCTTTAACTTTAATAAGAAGATTTCCCAAGAAATTCAGACTAAACAGCAGACTAAAAGAAGCTTATAAACCCACATCTTTCAAACTGACTTTTTGCCAAGAGCAGGCTCAAAATAACACACAGGTACAGGCTACAACATTAATTGCAACAATGGATTAGCTTTTGTTAAAAAAAAAAAAGGCAACTTCTAACCTGCAGTCAATTCATGTGGGCTCCAGTTTAACCCAGATGACATGAGATAGCTAAGCTTTTACTTCCCAGCTTTTCGAGCAGTTTCCTTTTTGGTAGAGGTCTCGGTTTGAAACTGTTCTACACATTTATTCATATCTTCATTCTGTGCAGCACTCAATAGCAGTATCACACCTGGCATAGGCTGCAGAGATGCTGCACTGACAGAAGATGAAAATAAATCCTCCTAGTCGGGGAAAAGCGAGCTGTTTCCCCATAAATTTCACTCACAAGCAGTGATGCCATGCGAGTTCCTTAACATCCCATACTTTACCCACAGTAACATGCATGGCTCTTAACCAGTTTCAGCTGCAAGCTACATCATTAGAACAAGCAGCTTTTCTAGCTTGTCATTCCACTTCCTCTGCCCCTGTGATCAGTTAACAGAACATACCTCTCTAGCCCTTTCTGTTTCTCCTGTTGGTCTTTTCTACTGCAACTGTTTTGAGTGAGAAAGTTTGCTTTTTAAGTAGTGCAGGTTGGAATTTTTATGAATTTTCCTCAACAAATTTTCAACAGCTATTTTTTCCTCTTTTTTTGTGAAGAATCGTGCCTTTTTTTAAAAAAAAATTTCAATTTTGTTTCCGAACCATTAACAGAATTGTTCATTTACCTAGATGCAGGTTTTGGGTAGAGGAAACATTTTGATAAAGTCTGAAAGTTTCCAAAAAAGCGAAAAAAACCACCAAAAACAATTGGAAAAAAGAAAAAAACAGGTCAGATTCAGACACTTCACAATAAATATAGCTTCATAGTTACAGCGTTTTTTGCAAAGCAGAAGTGTTTGCGCAACTATCTTGGAATCTCTTTAAAGACTATGGCTACACAACAACTTAAGTGGACATAAGTTATGTCACTCAGAAGTGTGAATTAGCCACCTCCAAGCGATATAACAACCTAAGCGCCACTGGGGACAGCGCTTTACTGGCAGGAGAGCATCTCCCTCCCTCCCACATAGCTACCGCCACTCCTGGGGGCTGGAGTATTAAGCCAACAGAAGAGGTCTCTCCTGTCAGCTTAGAGCAGCTACACTAGAGAGCTTACAGCAGAGCAGCTGCACCACTATAGGCTCTCTAGTGTAGTTGTCGCCTCAGATTTCCTTCCTGCAGTTTACAGAAGTTTCAGTCATTCAATCAGGGAGCAAACACACTAAATGTCACTCAAGCAACCAGTCACACACGCTACGAGCCACATAGGCAGACAACATGTGGAGTGCTTGCTTTGCGAACAACCCCATGAGCTCATACAGGTTCAAAGTAACAAACTGATGAAGATCAAAGTCTTTTCCCACATAATTCATGAACTGAAAGAAAGCACTAAATCCGCCAAGCAAATCATTCACTACAACTATTTCACCTAGCTCTTGCCTTGTCGATGTATTTCAGCAACACACAGAAGCCCCAACTGAGACTGGGGCTTTATTAATTTGTATTACAGAAGTGCCTGTAACCCCAGTTGACATCAGGGCTCTATTGCACTAGCATTGTCTCAACACATAGTAGGAGACAGTTCCTGCCTCAAGAAATTACAATCTCAATAGACAAGACTGAGTTAGAGAGGGCACCAGAGGCACAGGGAAATGAAAAGATTGCCAGTTCCTCTGTTCCAGAAAAGATCAGGAATAGAACCCAGGTCTCAAATGCCAGGGCAATGCTGTGTGCACCAGAGCATGCTGCCTCTTGAGAGTTTCAGCATCTCACAGCTGAAGCATGTTCCTCATTCAAAACATTGCGGCTTAGCGAATAGAGCACTGGAGTGAGACTCAAGATATGGTCTGTGTTACACAGGAGGTCAGATAAGGTGATCGCAATGGCCTCTTGCGGCTTTGGAATCTATTCCTGGCTCTGCCACTGAACTGCTGTGTGACCTTGGGCATATCAGTGTCCCCATCTGTAACATGGGGATAACAATACATAAGCGCTTTGAGACCTAGTGACAAAAGCGCCATAAAAACTAGGTGGTTATTATTGATATACATTCCAATGCCATTTCTTTGGCAGAAACAGGTCATTCCTCTCTAAAGGAGATAATGAGAGCAGGATTTAATTGCAGTGAATTTTTCAGCATTAATTTCCCCCAATACACACAGATTTATATTGTGCACCTGTCAATTAAAAGTCAGTCATGCGCACCGCCAATACAACCCCCACTCCCCCAAACTTCAAATACATGGCAAAAAAACAAAGACACACTTTGAACTCATCTCACATTCCTAGAGGTGGTGGCCCCCAGAGCAGAACAGTGCAAGCAAAGATTGCCGTGCCACTGCCTACACTACCCCTGCTGTGTTTGTTACAAGGGTTTATATAAAAAATGACCCTGCATATGAGGGTGTCTGTACATGGTCAATATAAAGAGTGCCATCGACTGGCACATAATATAACATTGTTATAACAATCAAGTTAGTGCGGTGCCCAGCAATGGGCTTCCCCATTACACAGCTCTTAATACTATGTACATGTAGAGAACATACATTTTCAGGGCTGTCTCTATCTTTCACTAGGGCTAATCCTCTTGCATTTTTAAAAATAAATCAGCAACTAAGACAGCCATTTGCCAAGGGCTTCCATGTGTCACGAGTGTGTTGGTCACTCACTGAACCAAAGCACCCAGCTGAAAAATTCCCCTGGTTAAAAAAACCAAAAAGCACTCTTCAATATAAAGCAATCACTGTGCAGGCAGGAAGAATGAAGCCCAACAATAAGTCAGCAAACGACCCAAGAAACCTGGTGAAAAAGGAGGACACCAAATGAGTACTTTGGAGCCAACAGGCCAGGCCCTGAGCTTCCTCAACTCCCTCTGAGATGACTGGATGTGGTGGGGGCACAGCACGGCTGTTCAGCATTCAAGCATAGAGAGAGGGAGCAAAGAGAATGCTACATTCAGGCATTATTCCTTTCCCACATAGACTGTGCTCTCTCATCATGCACTTCCGAATGTGTAGATCTCTAAATTCTTATACATAATCCTACTACAACGCCCCCTACTGGGAAGCTGTTTATATTATCCCCACAGGATCAGGCAGGAATTAGCATTCATTCAGTTGGCACTCGATAAAACACTTTTGTGAAAGATGACAATGCGTTAATGAACGAGCCTCTCACGCCTGGGTTCGTCCAATGCTGCAATGAGACATCTGAGGATATACAATGACCCACTTTAAGAAACAATACATGCTCTCCCCTGGCTGAATGCTGTGTTATTTTAGCTGAGAACAGCGCTATTCAGTAGCATGGATTATATTGTCTGCCATCATTAGGTTAGCAAAATAAAGATCCAGGCCTTTTTAATATTCAGAACTTTCCTGCTGCTTGCTGCCTCTTAATCTTTACAGACATGAAAAGGAAGGAGGATTCTTATGTATCGCCGTGACTCCAGTTCAGCCAACAACATAATCCATTCCAGTGTGTGGTGAGCAAATCTAGAAGGGTTTAGAGAGTGCAGAGAGCCCATATTGTACTCAGGAAAGCAGCTCCCCCTATGGACTCCAATGACTGAATACCCGCACTGTGGCTTCTTTGTCAGTATGTCCACACCTTGACAGCTCAAAGTTCAGGGCTTATCTTCAAACAATTAGACAGTGGCAACCTAGGGTGTGAATTCAGCCCACACTAGCTTGTTGTGTTGTAACCGTCCATGAGCACCCTGCTGATTTGTGTCTGCTAACAGTTCGTTAAAGCCCCTTGAGCTAGGACTAGATCAAGGTGCTCTAACGAACAGTCAATGAGCGTCAGACAAGTACACATGGACTTCTAATCCACAACAGGCTATTGCAGGCTAGATTCACACCCAGCTTGCAGTGGTCTGATTGTGCAGACAAGCCCTAAGTGAAGTGGGATGGCTCAATGGTTTAAGCATCCGGTTTAGAATACTGAATGTCCAATAATCACAGGCTCAGATCGCAACTGGGTTAACTCACTGTTTCATTCTTCCGAGTGTATGCAACTTACTTACTTTTCAGAACCAAGGACTCCTCTGTCCTGGGTGAGCATTCAACGCTCAGTGGTGTCTTTCGTAAGAGCAAGGATTTTGACCTGGCCTCCTTGGCCAAAACATCCTTTCCCCTTCACTGTCGGACAGTGTGCTGATTGCCAGCCTCCATCAAACCAGCAGTGCATGCAGGGAGTTTTAAAGGACTTTGGGATGAAAGTACCATCGACATCCCAAAGTGTATATTTAAATTGATCCCTCCCTACTGCTATCTTCATGGCATATCCTAAGTCAACAGTTTACGCTGATTTGGAAAGCTCGGCATCTTATGGATGAAAGGTAAAACCCAGGCCCTGGATCAAACTGAAAATGTCTCCATCCCTCCATACATGCACATCTCTCCATGTGCGACCCCTTAGCATTCAGGGAAGCAGTTTGCATTTAAAGGATTATAGAAAATGAAGCTGTGTTTGATTGCATTGACTTAATGGGTCCACAGGTGACAATATTTTCCTTCAAACACCCAACCTTGATCAGACTACAGGTCTCACCTCTTGTACTACATGGGGCCATGAGTCTTGCAGCGGGCACTCTCAGTCTGTAGGTGCAGGGACACTGTTTGTATATGGGGTTAGCCTGCTGTCTAAGTTACATGCAGTTAAATGCCACACAGTAGTTGACAGTGATTCCAGAAAGACGTGAAAACCTCCTTCAAAGCCAATTTTTTGACAAGAGGTGCCCCCTTTAGGATTTATGATGGTTAAACAAATTATACTGTAACCATCTAAATCATCACTTATTCTAACCTACCCAAACTAAGAAATGTGAAGACTAGAATTTGCATTAAGCTCACGTTACTTTGTTCCCCTCCTGGCCTAGGTAATTACACTTGATCTTTGGAACATTTAGTGCTGGCCTAGCATCAGGTGACTTTAAAATGTTCTTTTCTGCAGTATTCCAGAGTCAGGCCCTGCCATCCATCACTATAATAAGGCACAGCAAACGAAAGCCACATACCACCACTGCGCCCGTATTACCAATGCTGCTGCAGCCAATTAATCTAAAGCCTCCGCCTGCTGTAGATCTTCTGGTTCCTGCAATCTCAGGCATATTCATTCATTTCTTATTGATTTCAATAGAGAAACAAAACCTCCAGGGTTGCATCCCCAGAGGCTGCTGGGCAGGAGCCAGCACTTTCCCATTATACAGATGCTGTGCATAAATTCCCAGCTGCATAGTGAGGCATTTATGTCTAAATATAAATAACCAATTAGCAAGCTGGAAAAACTGCTTGTGGAGGAGATGGGTGTGAATCTCCATTCCAAGCCAGCCACAAACGTACTGACCCAGAACCTGAGATGGAACTTTGAGGGCAAAACCCAAAGGTGGGGAGGGTGGAAAGAGACACAGAAACTGGACACAATCTGGCAGTTCGGTCTGCACTTCTGTTTACATGTTTCCCTTCCTTTTGAACTAAATCTCAGAGAGAAACTCCAGGCAGGTTCCAATCCTGCCCCAGGTGGATAGAGAAGGTTACACAACATCTCACACACCACAACAGGCAGGATGTGCACAGCTCTGAAACGCCTCTTGTGAGTCACAGCCTTTGAAACTGTCTTAGGAGGCACACCAAGCTTCTGGGCCACCTAGCTCCTACACAGTGCTTTTTCATCAGTGGATCTCAGAGTGCTTTGCAAACAAGATCAGCATCATACACCCCATTTTATAGACAAGGAAACAGGCACACTGAGGGGATTTGCCCAAGGTCTCCCAGAAAGTCATCAGCAGAGCTGGAAATGAAAGTTTCCTACGTCCCAGTCAAGCCTCCCACCGCTATTCTCTGATTTACCTCAAAAAGTCAAGGGAGCTTTCTTCAGAAACAACATGACATTATGAAAGTTAAATGAGAGTCCAGTGGATAGCGCACTGGGTTGGGACTTAGAAGTTCTGGGTTCTGTTCTGGGCTCCCCACCCATACAATAAGCATAACAGCACTCGCCTACCTCCCAGGAGAGAGATACTAAAGACTGTGAGGTGCTCAGATACTATGGGAACGGAAGCCAGCTGAAGATCAAAGATAAGAGGCCTTTGGGAACCATCTACGTGAGATGCACCATAAATAAATACAAGATTGTTATTAGACAAAGAGGCAATACCCTTCCTAACTCCCCACTTAGTCTTCACAATGCCTTTTCCCCCAAGAAAGCTGGAGATTTACATTCAAAGCTCTTTACTCACTACTCTGCTCACCGGAAGGATGGATGCGGTGACTCGTGAAATACTGCATCCCTTTGACTGCCCTTTAAGACCGGAAGACGGCATGTTCTGGGCAATTAAAGCCAAGGATGTATTTGCCAATTAATTACGGACAATCATTCCACAAGCCCCATCAGGCACCCTTCATCACTTCTGCCGCTCAATATAATTTTAATTAATTTTTCCTTTAGCAATTTGAGGGAAGAATGATATTGCTGCAAAAACACCCGGTACATGAAATCGATTTCCTGGTTTACAGCCTTCCTTCCTCCTCGCCCCCACCCCTGCCTGATTTGTGGCCCTTCACTATATGGCATTTGTTCTCTGCTAATGTAATTCAGTGCTCTAAGGGACAACCACATGAAGACTGACTTTTCTGAATAACAAGGTGGGGGAGGTAATATCTTTTATTGGACCAACTTCTGTTGATGACAGAGAAGTTTACCCAGAGCTCTTCTTCAAATCTGGGAAACATACTCAGCGTCACAGCTAAACACAAGGTGGAACAGATTGTTCAGCATAAGTAAACACATATTGTAAGAGACCATTCAAGGTGAAGTGGCCCATTACCACATCTTTGCAGTTATTGTGTGGGGGAGGTTAGTGGATTACAGATCGTTGTAAAAAACCATAAATCCAGCATTTTTATTCAGTCCATGATTTTTACTGTTTAGCAAAGTTATGACTTTTACCTCCCAGGCTTGTCTTCTGTAGATGTTGTGCAGGTTTCCTCTATAATTTTGTGTGGCTCGAAAGCCTGTCTCTCTCCCTAATAAAAGCTGGCCCAATAAAAGATAGTATCTCACCCACCTTGTCACCTGGGAGAACGCTGCTACAACAACACTGCAAACAGCTTTTCTGAGTGTTCTTTGATGACAAAAGGCAAAGGCAAAGATCAGACACTTGCTCCTTCTCATTGCCCTCCAGTGAGCAAGTCACTAATGTCACCCGATTTATCTCTGTACCTTCAATATCTTCTACTAACAGAACCAACAGTACATACAGGTGTGTAAACCGAGTAACCAAGTGATCCTATTCCTGTAGCTTCCCGCCCACCCTCACTTGTCATGGCCCATCTAATTAAACGTAGTAATAAGATGCAGCGGAAGCACACTATTTGCAGGAAGATCTGGATGACCTTGTAAACTGGAATAATAGTAATAGGATGAAATTTAATAGTGAAAAGTGCAAGGTCTTGCATTTAGGGATTAATAACAAGAACTATTATTATAAGCTGGGGAGGCATCAGTTGGAAGTAACAGAGGAGGAGAAGGACCTCGGAGTACTGGTTGATCACAGGATGGCTATGAGCCGTGAATGTGATATAGCTGTGAAAAAAGCTAATGTGGTCCTGGGATGCATTAGGCGAGGTATTGCCAGTAGAGATAAGGAGATGTTAGTACAGTTATACAAGGCACTGGTGAGACCTTATCTGGAATACTGTATGCAGTTCTGGTCTCCCATGTTTAAGAAGGATGAATTCAAACTGGAATAGGTTCAGAGAAGGGCTACTAGGATGATTCAAGGAATGTAAAACCTGTCATATGAAAGCAGACTCAAAGAGCTTGGCTTGTTTAGCCTAACCACAAGCAGGCTGTGGGGAGATATGATTGCTCTCTATAAATATATCAGAGGAATAAATACCAGGGAGGGAGAGGAATTATTTAAGTTCAGTACCAATGTGGACACAAGAACAAATGGATATAAACTGGCTATCAGGAAGTTTAGACTTTAGTTTTGAAATTAGATGAAGGTTCTAACCATCAGAGGAGTGAAGTTCTGGAACAGCCTTCCAAGGGGAGTAGTGGGGGCGAAAAACTTATCTGGCTTCAAGACTAAGCTTGATAAGTTTATGGAGGGGATGGTATGATGGGATAGCCTAATTTTGGCAATTAATTTGTCTTTCACTACTAGCAGTAAATATGCCCAAGAGCTTGAGATGGGATGTTAAATGAGGTGGTATCTGAGTTACTACAGAGAATTCTTTCCTGGGTGTCTGGCTGGTGAGTTTTCCCACATGCCTAGAGTTTAGCTGATCGCCATATTTGGGGTCAGGAAGGAATTTTCCTCCAGGCCACATTGGCAGAAGCCCTGGGAGATTTTCGCCTTCCTCTGCAGCGTGGGGCACAGGTCACTTGCTGGAAGGTTCTCTGCACCTTGAAGTCTTTAAACCATGATTTGAGGACTTCAGTGGCTCAGACACAAGTTTGATACAGGAATGGGTGAGTGAGATTCTGTGGCCTGCATTGTGCAGGAGGTCATACTTCATGATCACAATGGTCCCTTCTGACCTTAAAGTCTATGATTCTATGTGACGGCTCTGGGTAAGTCGTCAACAGCAGGGATTGAACCCGGGACCTATGGATCTAAAACCTCTCTTGTGTGAAGTAAGGGTCTACCTACACAGTAAAGAAAAATCCACAGCTGTTCCATGCCAGCCAACTCGGGCTTGCAAGGTTCCAGCTGCAGGGCTGTTTCATTGCTGTGTCGACTTCTGGGATCAGGCTGGAGCCCGGGCTCTGGAACCCTCCCACCCGACAGCCCAAGCCCCACTAGCCTGTGTCAGCTGACATGGGCTAGCTACAGGTGCCTAGTTGCTGTGTAGACATATCATAACATAAAAAGAGACCCAGTTCTGTTAAGCAAAGCAAGAGCTGGCTCACCCAGCCTCTAGAGGGAGACAAAGGCTCATATTTACTGGAGGTAGGTTACCCAAGCAATCTCTTTGGGGCAGGTACATACAGCCTACTTACTAAACCTGTGTTAGAGGGGAAGGTACGACACTTCCACACAGCAACAGAACAAGCTCAGGTGTGTTATTGCTAAGAGAATGATACAGTAATTCACTGACAAGTCGCAGAACGAACCAAGTAACTGGGCTAAATTCTGTTCAGCCTTGCCCATGGGAATCCAATAAAGAGCAGAATTTGCACATGTACACGCTGCAATGAGTATCCATGTAACAGCCAACCTTTTCAGAAGTGATCTGGGGTGAGCACGCTGAGAGCCCTTGGAAAAGAACTTCATTTGCAGAAAGTGCTGAGCAGTCACCCTCTAAAAAACACCAGACTCACTTAAGTGTCTCTCATTGTGCTCAGAAAATCTCTAGTCATGTCTGAAAATCTTGGCAAGGTACCGTACATAGTAGCTGTTCTTGAAAAGCATTATCAGAAGGTCCATAGGACTGTATTTGACAGGGTCGCCACCCCAAGGCCCCATGGGACCAGACTGTAGACACTTCCTGGTCTCTCTGCCCAGCAAGGGGTATCACAGACACCATATAGATAGGGATCAATGAGTCATTCCAGACTGAAGCCCTACTTCCAATTCCTCAGAAACATGCCTTGGAGCCGGAGATTGCTCACCATCAGTCTCTGCCTTAATGAGGGATTTATTTCCTTCCCTTTAAAAAGGTCCAATAAGTTCACCAGAGCCACTTAAGAGATACAGTGCAGAATCAGTGCCTCTTAAGTTGGACATTGGACCTGGATCATGCCCTGTGCTGCTGCTTTGAGAAGAGAAGAGGAAAGTCTGCTGAATCCAGGGAAGTGGTTGGCAGACTCTCAATCGTCCCCCAAGACCATGGAACACCCTATTCTGATACATCCTGGGTACTGTTTTCAGGTTTAGGGGACAGGATGGGGGACTGAGAGACCAGCTGCTCAATACACCTCTCCGACACACCCAGGATACATCTGTGGGTCAACCATCAGGAGTTTTTTGAGATATTTGTATGGTTCCCATAAGATCTGCACACCCCACAGTCTTCTGTATATCACAACACCCCTGTGGGGCAGGGCAGGGGTATTATCTCCATTGTACAGATGGGCAACTGAGGCACAGAGAGACTAAGTGATTTGCTCAAGGTCACCTGGGAAGTCTGTGGGAAGAGCAGAGAATTGAACCAGAACCCCTCCTTTCTACCTGGAAACAATTGCCAAGGCACTGAAGCTTGCTACGTTTTCTAGATCTTCTGCTCCCATCCTGTGGAAGGGGACAATCCAAGCCACTTTTTCCACTCAGCTAGCTAAAATGCCTTAACACAGGCTAGGGGCTTATTCCTCAGTGAGGTAAAGGGCCTGAGACATGGCAGGAGAAAGTTTTAAAGACAATAAGCAAATTAACATAGAGGCGGGGGAGTTGGTGGCTTAGAATTCTCTTCTCGTTACCCAGAAGTCAAGCTCCTGGGGCTGCTTATTGAAGTGTATGGCTTTCGTGCTCTTGGGTTTCTTTAGGAAAATTGTGACAAGTGTGACAAAGTTCCTCTTCTACCTTGGTGGGTCCTGCGCTTATTGGCAGATTTGCTCACCTCAGTGATCTTCCCCACAGTCTGGGTCAACTCCTCCTGTGTCTGATTAGGAGTTGGGAGGTTTCGGGGGAACCTGGGGCTGCCCTCTACTCCGGGTTCCAGCCAGGGCCCGGTGGATTGCAGCTGTCTATAGTGCCTCCTGCAACAGCTGCATGACAGCTATGGCTCCCTGGGCTACTTCCCCATGGCCTCCTCCAAATACCTTCTTTATCCTCACCACAGGAACTTCTCCCGGTGTCTGGTAACGCTTGTACTTCATAGTCCTCCAGCAGCACACCCTCTCACTCTCAGCTCCTTGCGCCTCTTGCTCCCAGCTCCTCACATGCACTTCCTCTCCTCTGGCTCCTTCCCACCTGACTGCAGTGAGCTCCTTTTTAAACCCAGGTTCCCTGATTAGCCTGCCTTGATTGGCTGCAGGTGTTCTAATCAGCCTGTCTGCCTTAATTGGTTCTAGCAGGTTCCTGATTACTCTAGTACAGCCCCTGCTCTGGTCACTCAGGGAACAGAAAACTACTCATCCAGTGACCAGTATATTTGCCCTCTACCAGACTCCTGTACCCCACTGGTTTGGGTCTGTCACACAAGCTATGGCCAAACCCTAGAACTCTCTTGCCACAGAGCTTCAGTTTATTGGAGAGGGTTCAGAGAAGAGCCACAAGAATTATGAAAGGATTAGAAAACCTGCCTCACAGTGAGAGACTCAAAGAGCTTGATCTATGTAGCTTAACAAAAAGAGGAGGAGAAAGGGTGACTTGGTTATAATTCCCAAGTATCTATATGGGAAATAAATATTTTATAATGGCCTCTTCAAGCTAGCAAGGAAAGGGTTAAGACGATCCAGTGGCTGAAAGTTGAAGTTAGACAAATTGAGATGGTCAATAAAGCATGAATTTTTAACGGTGAGAGTAATTAACCATGAGAACAATTTACCAAATGGTGGTGGATTCTCCATCACTGACAATTTTAGAATCAAGATTAGACGTGTTTCAAAAAAAAACTCTGCTTTAGAAATTATTGTGGGACAGGTCTCTAGCCTGCGTTCCACAGGAGGTCAGACTAGATGATCACAATGGTCTCTTCTGGCCTTGGAATCTATTAGTCTTAACATTGGCACTTAGATCTGGCCCCAGGTTAGCAGGAAACTTTCACTGCTGAATTAAATGTGCCTCATCCCAGGCAGGGTAACAAATGAAAATCTCAGCCCTGAAACTTTGCTATAGGTCGTGAGCTTGGGCCCCATTTCAAGCAAACTTTGGGAAGGTTGGTGGGTTTGCCACTCAACACACATGAAACAGGGTGGCTCACGATGTGTTACATGCATTCAAGCGACAGGCACTAAGAGCAAACACAGGATCATTTTATTCATTATTACTCATCCAACAAACAGAAAAAAATGTTCCTGCCTGGCTTGAGGATTCTATTGACAGGCAACGTGCAGGACACAAACGAGAGCTGTATGCAGGCGATAGCTAATCTGAGCTGTTTACGAACTTATCCCCGGGCTCTCAGAGGGGAAAGAGAGAGGGTTTTGGCCATTAAAAATATAATGTGAGAATCCATTAATTTTCCGTAGAAACAATGTCACCATAGAAGCGAGACAAATCCAATCAGTCATGCAAATGTGCTGGAGTTAAATTCTCAGGCCTAGGCAGAGAATTTTGCCTGCCCAAATTGCAACAATGAAGAGATCAGAAGGAGATTATCGGCAGTGGCAGCAGGAGCGTATCATAAGGTGGGGGCACGATATGGACCCAACCAAACACAGCAACATTTCAGGGTATGCCACAAAGAGCAGAGAGTGTATGTGTACACATGCACTACATAGTCAACCCACCCCCACATATACTGCAAGATTTAAGGTCCCAGCACAATTTTGATGTCTTTGTTTCATGACATAACACAGTCTAGTATTACCCACCGATTTAAAGAGATGGACAGGAAATAGTATATCTGTGTGACCTGATGGAGCCAGTACTGCTGCTGCAGTCTTCCTCATGCATTTGCTGGGGTTTTGTCATTTGAAACACACAGCACTAACACAGTTGTTCAGGTTGGTTTACAATAGGAAGTGCACTTCTCCCCTGCCAAAAAAATGCAGGGATTTTCCCGCAAACTTTCCAAAAGCTCCTCTGGGGGACGAGATCAACCACGGAACATTTTAGAGCCCACAAGTTTACACCCTTGCATGGACACTGGAGCGATCACTCCCCACCATGGGAATTCAAGAGAATACAGCAGCTATTCTGGGCTAACACCATCACCCACTGGGCTCTTAGAGGTGCAGAATTACCTCTCAAAACAAAGCATTCCCCTGCCACCATTCCCTACTCCCACCCCCAGAATGTTACTAAGATAATGTGACACCAAGATTGCCTTGAAGACCTCAGCTCTGGTATTTTTTGCCTTTCTCTGACCTCTCAAGCCTGTGTGTTTTGTTATATATGTGATTCCAAAGCCTGTTTGCCAGCCTCCTGGAACAAAGGGATGTATCCTCAATGTTTATCCATATGCAAAAATATTGAACTGTCACAGGTAAAGCAGCACTATTAAAAACCTGTACATTTAAAAACAAATCTCACCTCCCATTTTTGATTATGCATTCAGTCCCTGTGCTATTCGGCACCTGCCTGTATATCGAAGCATTCAGCAACAGGCTGGACAGCAAACAAGAGTCTATGGTCTAGCCAACATGGGGAAAATCAGCTGAGGCCTGGTCTACACAGCTGCCTTGTATTACCTAGCTTTGGAAGTGCCTTCACTTAAATTTGGCTCCTGTCGATGTAACTGGCCCCTCTGCTGATTTAGTAACACCACCTCCCTGAGCCGCACAGAGTCACGGTCGATGTAATGAGGTCGATCCTGTGTCAGTATAGACACGGCATTGCTTATATCAATTGTTACTGGCTTTTAGGAGCCATCCCACAATGCCCCAAACTGACAATACAATCGATACCAGCACTCCTAGCATGGACCCGCACTCTCAACACAAGAAGCCAAATGTGCGCACACACAAGTGATTTAATAACTGCGGTGGCTGTATGCCGATGTACGTTAGATTGACACAATTTTGTAGTGTAGACATGCCCCCAAAAGCAACTGCCAAATACTCTGGAATAGCTCCCTGTGTGGACACACTATTCCGGAATAACAGTGACTTTGTTATGGAATATTAGTGCATTTTGTGAACATAATAATTATTCCAGAATAAAGTTATTCCGGAATAGCATCCACACTAGTAAGGTGCCACTCTGGAATAGCTATTCTAGTCAATTTCCCCACCCAGACAAGCCCCCACAGGGTCTGGGAACCGTTTAAAATTATTCAGTTTGGCAGCAGCTCTGCAGGAAAATTATAAGCTCCCCGCATCCTCCATCATGACCATTTGATCCACAGCAAAGGCACAGACCACATTCCCCAACAGAAGGCTGAGTCACCTGAGCACACATGGCTGCAATGACCAGGAATAATGGTTTAATATTTGTGCCACAATAACACACAGAATCATAGAATATCAGGGTTCGAAGGGACCTCAGGAGGTCATCTAGTCCAACCCCCTGCTCAAAGCAGGACCAATTCCCAACTAAATCATCCCAGCCAGGGCTTTGTCAAGCCTGATCTTAAAAACCTCTAAGGAAGGAGATTCCACCACCTCCCTAGGTAACCCATTCCAGGGCTTCACCACTCTCTGAGTGAAAAAGTATCTCCTAATATCCAACCTAAACCTCCCCCACTGCAACTTGAGATCATTACTCCTTGTTCTGTCATCGGGTACCACTGAGAACAGTCTAGAACTGTCTCCTGCAACAGACACTCAGATACTCACTAACACAGCCCCCCTGATGCAGCACTTAGCGTACCTCCTCACGGACAGATCCCAGGCAAACTCCCTCTGTTAGCCTCTGCTGTTCGCTGCATAGAGACCCCGTCCACTACCCACAGCCTCCAAGGCCAGAAGGGCCACTGTAATCATCTAGTCTGACCTCCTGCATAGCACAGGCCAGAGAACTGCCCCCACCATAATTCCCAGAGCAGAGCTTTTAGAAAAACAGCCATTCTTGGTTTAAAGATGGTCAGTGATGGAGATTCCACCACCTTGTGCTCAGTGCTGGGTACTTAGCCCATCACTCCCCTGAAGAGCTTAAACTGAAATAGACAAGACAGACAAAGGGTTGGAGGAGAAAACAGTCACTGAGGTGAAGTGATTGGCCTAAGGTCACAGAGCAGGTCCATGTCAGAGCCAGGTCTCCTGACTCCCAGTGCAGTGCACTACCCACTGGGCCACCCAGCCTCTCAAAAAGAATGCATCTATTTGGAAGAATGACTAAGTACCACAGAGGCAGGAATCTCCAAATGCTTCTTGAGGCAAAGGAATTCATCAGCATAGACAAACCCTTGGAAAGCAGTCATGCAAAATGGTCACAATGGTGTGGTTGGATGGGATGCAACATCAACTCTACGCCACAAGTCACATTCCCATGCAAACACTAGCACCCATGATTAACCTGACAAATTCCAATTCCACGTGACTATTTACTTGCATAAGTGTTTGAAAGTCTGGAGCCAATCTCTGCTTCTCGGCAGTAAGATAGAACTCAACGCATTTAGGGTACATCTACACTACCCACCGGATCGGCAGGTAGTGATCCATCTAACAGGGATCAATTTATCGTGTATAGTGTAGATGCGATAAATCGATCCCCGATCACTCTCCCGTCAACTGCTAAACTCCAGCTCAGCGAGAGGCAGAAGCAAAGTCGATGGGGGAGCTGCGGTGCGCTGCAAGGATGCGAAGTAAGTAATTTTAATTCAATCTAAGATACGTCAACTTCAGATACGCTATTCTCATAGCTGAAGTTGCGTATCCTAGCTAGACAACCCCCGCCCCCCCGCAGTGTAGACCAGGCCTAGAAAATCTCAGGTAGGAATATCAGGACCATGGCTATTACCCACAGGTCAGGTGCTCACCAAGTAACTCACCTTTGATAACAGAACACCCTTCCCAGATGCCAGATTACCTCCTCTGCACCCAAAGCTAGATGCTTTTGTGTAAGAAAATGGGTGACCTCAGTCTCTTTAGGAAAAGCCAACAAAAGCACCGTTAGTCTCAGCTCTCCAGCATGTGCAGAACAGATAAGATCTCCTGCTTCTTCTTTTGGACAGCTTTTTCCATCAGCTCTTCATACTAATCTTCCCACCCTTTCATTCAGTCCTACCAGTGTTAGCCCTAGAGCTTTCGCATGTGTCAATTCTGCCACCAAGAACTTCTCTCCACCTCACTGCCCCTCCATCATCTCAGAGCTTACCTGATCTCACATCACCGCATGTTTCTCCACGCTTCTGTAGTTCTCTTTGTTATTGGCCTTTCGACTTAACTCTAATTTACTCTCCAAACAATGTCTTTAGATGCCACAGGCTAAAGAAACCCATTTGAACAGTCATACCTCTCTCATCACTATAGTATCAGAGTGTCTCATACCTCATGCTGTCTTGTAGTTAGTGCCGTAAAGATTGCAGGGGTATCAGCTACATGAGTCTGCATAGCTCTATCTTTTATCATTGTTCCATTTACTCACATTTCATTTTGAGCCTCCAGCAGCCAAACAACCACAGCCTCATGTTGCTCAAGGTAATTACTTGGCAGAAGAACACTATGTATGTAGGAAGTGACCCTATCTAGACTCTGCTGCCCCCTGCTGGGCAGATGACAGAGGCACTCCCATCAAGAGATTATGGGACAAATTACAAGGACACATAAGAGCAGCCATTCTGGGTCAGAGCAATGGTCCATGTAGCCCAGTATTCTATCTTCCAACAGTGGCCAATGCCAGGTGCTTCAGAGGGAATGAACAGAACAGGCAATCATCAGGTGGCCCATCCTTTGTCATCCACTCCCAGCTTCTGGCAAGCAGAGGCTAGGGACACTCAGAGCATAGGGTTGCATCCCTGCCCATCCTGGCTAATAGCCATTGATAGGACCTGTCCTCCAGGAACTTATCTAGTTCTTTTTTGAACCCTGTTACAGTTTTGGCCTTCACAACGTCCCCTGGCAATGAGTTCCACAGGTTGACTGTGACAGGTGTGTGAAGTAGTACTTCCTTTTGTTTGACACATATTACACACACATAAATCTCTTTTCCTGAACAAAGTACCTATGCAGGCAGAGGGAACTATTATGTCCATTTGGGTTTTTTAACTTTCTAAATTATAAGCCTTTGAAATCACAATTGAAAGGCCCCAACAAAGAGCAAAGTGTTTTAATGGCATTTCTTCATTAAGCCTTACAAGTACAGTTCAACCCAAGGCACAAATTTGCATCCTGATTTCAATTTTAGAGGATCTTTGGTCCATCTCCTCTCACAACCTCCTGCGAGACACAAAGAGGATCAGACTCTCTTCTAAATCAGTAAATAGAGGCATAGAATGATTATGTGACTTCTTCAAAGTTGCACAGCATGTCAGCAGCAGAGCCAGGAAGAGAAGCTAGGGGTCCAGACCGCTCACTTCCCTGCTGTAACTTTTGCGAAGCCACAGACCATCAATATGCAACATTTTTAGGGCAGATTCCGCCTCCCTATTCATGCTGAATAATGGAATCGGTGGAGACTCCTGGTTGCGTAAGGTCTTATTTAAGGTGATTAAGCAGCAGAACCTAGCATTCAAACAATAGAATCCTGTGTGACCTTGTGACATTATTGACATGAACTGTAACCGTATAAATCACTGTTGCAACCAAGGTCCTATAGCTGCACCAAATCTTGTACAAAGGAGGTCAAGGTGTCTCTAAAAAGGTTGTAATTTGCTGGTAATGATTATGCTGTCTGTATGTGTGTATCATTTTTGTATTTGAAATTATGAATAATGGCTATGTACTTGTATCTCAATATGTTTAATTTTAAGTAGCATCAGTGAAGCATTTAGTCAGCCTCTTGAGAAAACTATTCTGAGTAATTGCTCAAATCAAGAAACATTTAACTGATAATGGACCTTGGAAGACTCAAATCCACATCTGAGGAGCCTTCCTGGGAACGTTCACAGTAGCATGTGAGCAATGGCTGCCACCTGCAAACTGAGTCATGTACGGACATGTAACTTGCCCATGTGACTCCAAACTCCATCTTGCTGCTGTGATTTTCCACAGTAAGAACAAAATGGTCCTTCCACATGGCAGAGGTTATAAAAGGCCCTGGAACCCCTTCCATTTTGTCTTCAATCCTGCTTCTGACCTCTGAAGGAACTGTGCTTGAAACTGAAGCTCTAAACAAAGAACTGAATGACCAATTCAAGCTGTGATGTTTGTACTCCAGAGACTAGATTGGTTTAAATCAGCAGTAATCCCATCAAGCCTGAAACAAGCCTGAACTAAGAACTCTGCAATTGTTGTATGTATTTGATTCCATTTAACCAATTTTAACTGTCATCTATATTTCTTTCTTTTTATGAATAAACCTTTAGATCAGGCGTCGGCAACCTTTCAGAAGTGGTGTGTCGAGTCTTCATTTATTCGCTTAAATTTAAGCTTTCGCGTGTCAATAATACATTTTAACGTTTTTAGAAGGTCTCTTTCTAGAAGTCTATAATATATAACTAAACTATCATATGTAAAGTAAATAAGGGTTTTAAAATGTTTAAGAAGCGTCATTTAAAAATTAAATTAAAATGCAGAGCCCCCCCCCCCACTGAAAATTAGCGTGTGTGCTACCTTTGGCATGCGTGCCAGAGATTGTCTACCCCTGCTTTAGATTTTAAAATCTAACTGTTATATTGACCTTGGTCTGGGGCTTGGTCCTTTGGGATCAGGAGAACCTTTTTTCTTTTACTGGGATATTGATTTTCATAACCATTCAACACCATAAGAAGTGGTGCTGGTGGTGATACTGGGAAGCTGGAGCATTATGAGGAAATGGCTTGTATGACTTCTGGTTAGCCAGCGGGATAAAACCGAAGTCCTTTCTGTTTGGCTGGTTTGTTTTGCCTTGGTGCGCAAAGGAACCCTAGCCTTGGGCTGTTACTGCCCTGCTCTAAGCAATTTGTCCTGAATTGATACTCTCAGTTATGTCCTGCCAAAAGCCACTTTTTTACAGACCTCAATCAACTCTTCACATTGAAGCTCAGGAAGCTACTGCATCTCTGCTTTGTGAGTCAAAGTAGCATGGGAGAGAGCTGGTGATAGGTAAGGGAGCTCAAGGGCTAAGTGACATTGTATGCAGTTAAAGATCCAACTTATTTATGCATTAATCACCCATGAAGAGTTGGACTTTATTAACAGACATCCTGTAGCATTCCTGCTCTGTTTCACTCCAAACACTTACATTCATCCAGGCGAAGACATACTCCCCAATTTTCAAGCCAGCAGCAACCTTCACTCAGTCAACTATAAATGACAAAAGGCTGCCTAAGAATATGCATCTGTTTCGCTTATGGCTTACATGGCCAATTTAAACAGCTTCCATATGTTGACAAAAAACTGGGCCCAAGCGCCGCTTGCACATAAATGCAGAGATTGTGGAAGAAAAACAGGACTGTTTCATCGCAGACCTCAGCATATTGGTTCATTTACTCCCAGGACTATGTTTTCGTAGGGTCTAGGCATATTTACATTTTGCTGATCATTCTAAACACTGCCTCCTGGTGCATGCAGCTGGGAATTACTGTAGTCCTACAAATAACAGCCTCCTTCACTGCACAACCCTGGTTCATCCCCAGAGCAGGACCATCCCCAGCACTGAATGAGGCAGGGCATCCAGTGGGAAAACATAATATGTGATCCTGTAATTAAAGACTATCTTAATGCATACACACAAGGGGACTAAATTAAGGTTGTATCGGCTACATTATTCTGTAGAAACACTTGATTGGGAAGGGATCAAGCAGAAAGCAGGAGGGGTAATACCGAGCCATTGTTTCCCCGGGATGCTGGCTTTTCTTTACAAAGCTCCACTCCTTGAAAAGGCTCTGTGAGTGAAGGGCCTTAGGTGCAATCAATTGTCTAACCCAAATAACCTAACTGTAGCCCAGGACACAAAGGGCATTCCACATCTCCCTCTTTTAGGAAAGATCTGGTGGGACCATGTGGGGGGTCTTACCAGGGCTGCCCAGAGGGAGAGCAAGTGAGGCAATTTGCCCCGGGCTCCGCAGGGTCTCCAAGAGAATGGCTGGGGCTCCCAGCCTGACCTCGCTTCTCTCCCGGAGCCTCAGCACATCCAGGAGTTTCCCTGAACAGCAGCAATGTGTCTCCCTTGGGGCCTGAGCTCCGCCCCGCTCAGAGCCATGTGGTACGGGAGAGGGGCTGGGAGCTCAGGCCCCACTGAAGCTCGCAGCCCCATCCCCTTACCACGAGGCTCTGAGAGTGGAAGAGCTCAGGCCCCGCCAGAGGCAAGCTGCACCGCTGTTCAGGGATGCTCCTGGATGCAATGTGCTGAGGCTCTGGGTGAGGGGGGAGCCAGGAGTAAGAGGCTGGGGCCGGGGCCAGGATAAGGGGCAGGGAGTCCCGGGCACAGTCAGGGGACAGAGAGGGGGCAGAAGTTGGGGGGGCAGTCAGGGGACAGGGAACGGTGGGGTTGGATTGTGGGTTTTCCAGGGGTCTGTCAGGACTCAGCGGCGGGGTGGATAGGGGTTGGGGCAGTCAGGGGACAGGGAGCAGGGGTGGGGTCCCGGGGTGGTGGTGGAGGATGGGGTCTCTGGGGGACGGTGAGGGGACAAGCAGCAGGATGGGTCAGGAATTCTGAGGGAGGTGGGCAGTTGGAGGGCAGGAAGTGGGTGGGGGTCAGATAGGGAGCAGGGCCAGGAGGCACAGCCTTCTCTACCCTAAAGCTCATTCAGCAGTTTGAGGCTTGCAGAAGAGCCAAGCTGTTAGCTTTTCCATTAGGGCTACCATCCCTTTCACTTCTCAAATATCAAATTATAGTCTATATTTAATTTCAGTGCCATAGGGAGATTCATGTCAGGGGAGGGTAACTTCATTTAAAATTAGCCACTGGGGGAAGGATCACATGAGAACAGCAATATCCTACACCACCTACCTCCTTCCCAATTCTACCAAGGGAGACACCCCCCGCCCCGCATTCCCTGAGGCTTTAGAGGGGTTAATTCAGTGGTTCTCAAACTTTTGTCCTGGTGACCTTTTCACATAGCAAACCTCTGAGTGCAACACCCTCCCACCCCCATAAATTGGGAACACTTTTTTATATATTTAACACTATTATAAATGCTGGAGGCAAAGCAGAGTTTGAGGTGGAGGCTGACAGCTCGTGACCCCCAGTAATAATCTCATGACCCCCTGAGGGGTCCCAAATCCCAGTTTGAGAACCCCTGGGTTAATTTAATTTTAGCACCCTGTGTCCAGTCACATGCATGTGCTATTTTGAGCATATCAGTTTTCACAACATAGGCTCATCCTAGATTGTGGAATAAGCTCAAATGCTCAGTTCATGGAGTATGTACATAAGCTGTACTAAAGACAAACCCACAGTAACCGTCTCCAGTTTGTGACGGACCCCATGGAGCCAGTCTCTAGGAAACAGATAAATGCCTGGAGGTTAAGTCCATTAATGGCTATTAGCCAGGATGGGTAAGGAATGGTGGGCAGTTTGTCAGAGGGTGGAGATGGATGGCAGGAGAGAGATCACTTGATCATTGCCTGTTAGGTTTACTTCCTCTGGGGCACTTGGCATTGGCCATTGTCGGTAGACAGGATACTGGGCTGGATGGACCTTTGGTTTTACCCAGTATGGCTGTTCTTATGTTCTAAGCCAAATGAACCCAAAGTTATGGAGACAGATGAGAGTCAAGGAAGCCAGCAGATTATCAGAAACCTGGAAAAATCTCTGACTGGATGGGCTCAGGTGTTTGGTCACAAGCTGAGGTGGTTCAAAAGTTTTGGATTTTTTTTAAGCAGAATTTTTTTTTATTGTTTCTTTAAACAATCAAACACAGCAAGCAGCAAACATTTGGCCACACACTTCTGAAACCCCAAACCATATTCAGGTTTTGGCAGACTAATTTCAGCTTTTCAATTAAAAAAAAACAACAAATTTTGAAGGAAAGCAGACATTGTCCGTGATTTTTTTCTGCTTTTTAAAACCCCCTAGTTTTCGATCCAGAAAAAGTTTTGACGGAAAATATTGGTCCAACTCTTTTAATGAGCTTTAGTGCCTTTTAGCACTAGCTGATGCTGAGAACCAGTGATACCCTGTAAAGAAGTTTTTTTAAAACTGGTTTTGTGCCGAGATGTGGAAGGTTTATTTTTCCAAGGGCCACCCGTGGCAAGGGAGCAAGTGGGGCAATTTTCCTGGGCCCTGCAGGGCCCTCACAAGAATATAGTATTGCAATTTTTTTTATGGAAGGGGCCTCCAAAATTGCTTTGCCCCAGGCCCCCTGAATCCTTTGAGTGGCCCTGGGTCTTACCAGTGAAGTAGCTGCAATAGCTAGCATGGATGGCAAGACACAGGGGTAAGGAAGGGTATGGGGCATTCCTGAGTAGAACAGAGCAGATCATTGATTTTTCAGTTCAGGGGCCAAACCAAGAAATCAAGGGAAAAAAATTCAGTTAGTTTCAAACCAGAATTTTTTTGGCGAACACTCACCGCACGCACACACACACAAATACTCATTTTGATGGAATGAAACGTTTCACAAGTCAATTCAAACAAACATTTTCTAAACAAAGTGTCAGACAGTTCATCTCAAAAATGAAACAGACAAGGTGGGAGAGATAATATCTTTTATTGGACCAACTTCCATCTCACCCCTCTTGTCTCTAACATGTGGGACCAACACGGCAACAGCAACACTGCAAATACAATGAAACATTGACATCTCTGAATTTTCCCATTTTTTTCCAGCCAAAATTACTTGCTGGACTAACCTGAATTCACGAACGGTTTCAGTGCCCTGAAAAATGCATTTTTCAGCAAATTTGCTATCCACTGAAAAAACATTGCCCAGTGCTATTCAAGGGCAATTCTGTTACCAATGATCAAAATAGCACAGGCTGGAGATAACTATTCTGTGGTTCTTTGCTAGGAGAGTTTAGTAGCATAAGCCCTAGCATGCAACCTAGCAGAATCTCTGATAAAGGCCAAATTTGACCTCACTGCGACCTCCCAGGAAGCATTAGCCCACTGCCAGATCCAAATCTGTAGAAAGCAGAACACTGCACAAGCCACTTGCACTTTGCAGATGAGCACCCTACACCATAAGCCACTGTAATTACACTGCCATCAACCAAATAAAACTTACTCCTGCTAATAGTTATACTTCTACAGCCTCTGAGCTGTCCAGCAGAGAGACATCACATCAGGGCCAAGTTCTAATGCTTACAAAGCTGGCATTTCTCAGAACTCGTGTCCTTTCATAAGAAAGGACAGGTGTGGGTGAAAGCATCAGCATTCCAAGGATTAAACAAGGAAGCAGTGTTCCTAGAGCAGAGAAATGGAGTCAGGCTTTTGTAGTTTCACTCCAGATTCTGCCACTGAGTTAGGGGGGTGGTGTTCAGCAAGCCTCTTAATTCAGCTATAACCCACATGTCCTCTACATGCAAAAGGGAACACGTTGCCACCTACCTGACAGAGAATGTGCGGGGCTTAAGTGATGAAAGATGGCACCTATAGCCTTATTGATTATGAGAATGCTGCATGCAGGAACATATACCACATATATTATTCCACACAAAATCACCTAAATGCACTTAAGGTTACACAGTCAAAAAACGTTAAATACAAGATTGTCAGGATAACCTTAACTCAGCCCCCTTGTGCATGATATGCAAGTTTATAGTTACAGGGCCTCATACAATTCCTCAAATAATACCATCTTTCCTAGAACCTTAGATATGGAAGTAGCATCATGACAGTTCTTCCTTAATTTATACTAATGCTATTTTCAATGTCTAGATAATTGTTTCTCAACAATTGGTCCATGGACCAGCGCTGGTCCCTGAGATCTTCCTGACACAGTTTAGGAAGGCAGCAAGCCAGTCCCTGGTATCAAAAAGGTTGAGGAATACTTGTCTATATAACACAGTATTTCTTCACTGGTGTATATTATTTAATGAATTCCTTTCTCTAATTTATGCACTTTAATAAATCCGTCAGCAACCTTCTACTATAGGCGGCCTTCCTTAGACAAGATTCAGTTAATTATTAAGCTGAAATCCAGGTGGCCTATATAAGCAAGCAAATTTCCACTATTACTTTAGAAAGAGGAATTGGGAGGTGTTATAATAATTGAGCCTATGCATTCACCCGCATTGTGAGTTCAACTGTAAAAAGTCAGAGTAAGTTCATAAGACGTCACAGTAACCTGCAATAAATGTTGATGGCAAAAGATACAAAAGCTGAAATTAAAGACTGAATTAGCCCAAACAAAAAGGCTTCCTGATCTAAGTCAAGGACCATGTTAAGATCATGCCTGGGAAACGAGACAAGTGTGGAACCAGAAATCAGTGAACCAACAATGGTGTGTCAGAAACTAGGCCTAAATGGTGGACAAAATCCCACCCATCATTCCCTTTTGGAGTTCTTAAAAGAAAACGAGTTGAGAGAAAAATTGGCTACTGGAGTGAGCTTTGCCATCATGGCCACCACACCCACCACCTCCTGGGACAGACCTTCTTTGTCCCAATTCTGAGCTGTCCTGATCAGACCAGGCCAGATGGAAGTGGGAGATCACATTACTGCATCCACCAGTTCCAGCTGAATCCCAGCTACCACCTGGGATGAAATGAGATTAGACTAACAGCAGCTCCAGCCCATCTCACTAACTGCTTCTCTCCTTTCCCCAAAAGGATTGTTATTGCCATGGTACTAGATTCCAAGGCTGGAAGGGACAAGACTGTGATCATCTAATCTGACATGCTGTGTAGTACAGGCCACAGAACTTCCTCACACTAATCCCTAGAGCAGAGCTTTTAGAAAAATAGCCAGTCTAGATTTAAAAATGGCCAGTGATGGAGAATCCACCATAACACTTGATAAATTGTTGCCATGGTTAATTACCCTCACTGTTATTTACACCTTATTTCCAGTCTGAATTTGCCTAGCTTCAACTTCCAGCCATTGGATTGTGTTATAACTTTTTCTGATAGACTGAAGAACCCATTATTACATATTTGTTCCCCATGTAGATACTTAATATGACTGTAATCAAGACATCCCTTAACCTTCTTTTTGTTAAGCTAAATAGATTGAGTTCCTTGAGTCTGTCAGTATAAGACGGGTTTTCCAATCCTTTATTCATTCTCGTGGCTCTTATCTGAGCCTTCTCCAATTTATCAACATCCTTCTGGAACTGTGGCATCAAAACTGGACATTGCTCCTGCAGTGGTCACACCAATGCCAAATACAGAGCCTGTTTATGCATCCGAGGATCGCATTAGCTCTCTTACCCTCAACGTCACATTGGGAGCTCATGTTCAGCTGATTATCCACCATGACACACACAGAATGGGAAGAGACTGTCTAGGAAGGAGTATGGCAGAAAGAGATCTAGGGGTCATAGTGGACCACAAGCTTAATATGAGTCAACAGTGTGATACTATTGCAAAAAAAGCAAACGTGATTCTGGGATGCATTAACAGGTGTGTTGTAAACAAGACATGAGAAGTCATTCTTCCACTTTACTCTGCGCTGGTTAGGCCTCAACTGGAGTATTGTGTCCAGTTCTGGGCACCGCATTTCAAGAAAGATGTGGAGAAATTGGAGAGGGTCCAGAGAAGAGCAACAAGAATGATTAAAGGTCTTGAGAACATGACCTATGAAGGAAGGCTGAAACAATTGGGTTTGTTTAATTTGGAAAAGAGAAGACTGAGAGGGGACATGATAGCAGTTTTCAGGTATCTAAAAGGGTGTCATCAGGAGGAGGGAGAAAACTTGTTCACCTTAGCCTCCAATGATAGAACAAGAAGCAATGGGCTTAAACTGCAGCAAGGGAGATTTAGGTTGGACATTAGGAAAAAGTTCCTAACTGTCAGGGTAGTTAAACACTGGAATAGATTGCCTAGGGAAGTTGTGGAATCTCCATCTCTGGAGATATTTAAGAGTAGGTTAGATAAATGTCTATTAGGGATGGTCTAGACAGTATTTGGTCCTGCCATGAGGGCAGGGGACTGGACTCGATGACCTCTCAAGGTCCCTTCCAGTCCTAGAGTCTATGAGTCTATGACCCCCAAATCTTTCAGCCACTGCTTCCCAGGATAGAGTCCCCCATCCTGCAAGTATGGTCTACATTCTTTTTTCCTAGATATATACATTTATATTAAGCCATATTAAAATGTACAGTTTGCTTGTGCCCAGTTTACAAAGCAATCCAGATCAGTCTGAATAAGTGACCTGTCCTCTTCATTATTTACCACTCCCACAATGTGTGAGTTTTTTTTATCCATTCAATGTGTGCCATGTTAATTTTATATCATTCTAGTTTTTTAAACAGAATTTTGGTACGAAGTCAAATGCGTTATAGAAGTCTAAGTAAACTATACCACCACTATTACATTTATCAACCAAACTTGTAATCTCATGAAAATATATATATATAAAGTTAAACCCATGTTGTCTTGCATTAACTACATGACCCTCCTTTAATCCTTACTGACAGAGTCCTTTATTAGTTGCTTCATTATCTTGCTTGGGACCAATGTCAGGCTGACAGGCTTCTAATTATCCAGGCCATCTCATTTACCCTTTTCAAAAATTGGCACAACATTAGCTTTCTTCCAGTCTTCTGGAACTTCCACAGTGCTCCAAAACTTTTTGAAAACAACAGTAATGATGAAGCAAGTGCCTCAGCCAGCTCTTCTAAAACTCTTGGATGCAAGTTATCTGGACCTGCCGTTTTAAAAATGTCTACCTTAGTTGCTTCTGTTTAACATCCTCCAGAGATACCAGTAGAATGGAAAGAGTTATCACCATATGATGAGATATTATCTTCCCTCCCAAACACAGAACAGAAATATTTATTGAAAACTTCTTCCTTTTTGCACTATTATTGATAATTCCTATCTAGTAATGGACAAATACTGTTGTCAGGATTCTCTTTGTTCCTAATATATTTTAAAAATCTACCTTATTGAGCTTAATTCTGCTAGCCATAAATTTCTCCTTGTATCCCTTTGCTTCCCTTATCAATTTTCTACAATATCTAATTTCTGATTATATCCATTACTATCAACTTCTCCTTTCTTCCATTTGTGTAATACTGTAGTTAACAAATAAAGATAGCCAAAGATGGTGAGAAACATTTTATAAATATATACATTTTAAAGCTGCCTTCACTTCCCCACTAAACCAGAATGTTTTTTTAACCTTCTTCCTCAATTGTGCCTTTTTGGGCATCTGCTAAGGTGTTCTTAAATTATTCCCAATTGTCATTCACATTTTTCTTATTTAATTCTTTCTCCCAACTGATTTGGCTCAGAATTGTTTTCAGCTTTGTGAAACTAGTTCTATTAAAGCACTAAGTATATATATTACTGCTCTGGACTTTATTCTACTTGCACATTATAAATGTGGTTGAAGTCATAATCGCTTGTACATAAGCTACCACTAATTTTTAGTTCTGTGATCAGTTCCCCTTTAATCTGTTAGGACAAGGGTGGACAACCTTTTTGGTCCGAGGGCCACATCTGGGTATGGAAATTGTATGGAGGGCCATGAATGCTCATGAAATTGGGGTGGGATGTGGGAGGGGATGAGGGCTCTGGCTGGGAGTGCAGGCTCTGGGATGGGGCGAGAAATGAGGTGTTCAAGGTGTGGGAGGGGACATTCTTCCAAACTCTACCCACACTATAAGCTCTGCCCAAGGAGGGTACCAAAAAGTGAGACACTGTGCACAGTAGATCATGTAGTTGTTCAAAATACAGTCATGTTCTCACTGGGCTTCTGGAGCTTGGCTCTTCATGGGGCTTGAACATTCCCATGGGGTCTGCTAGGTCCAGCTCCTTCTTGACCACAGCAGTGGGAAATTAAGCGAATTGATTCATCCAGATGCCAATGTGAGATGTCACCCCCAGCCAAGGGCACAGGTCTGCAACCCACCCTCTCCTTTCTCTCACGAGCAACGAAATAGTTAACAATGTTGGCATTTCAATCACTGGCATCTGGGATGTGTGGAACAGTTCACACCTCTGAGCTCTCTCTCCAAGCTCTCTGCATGGGAAACACTGTTCATATTGAAGTTTTGAGATTTGCTTGGCAACCGTAATAGCTGGAAGCTCTGTCTTAACATGCAAAATGATCTTCAGAAAACAAGAGAGTAGCCTCACAGTGGGTATGGCACGGCACATGGGTGCATGCCAGCTGTTGGCAATCCCTGATCATACATACATGTCCTCCCAAACTTTCCCCGGTGGCCCCACAAGGAAAGGGTCAGACTGGAGCTCTCCCAGCACCCTGCACAAGTGTCATTTGGGCTAGAACAATTGCCCCAAGCTACCCTCAAAAGCCTCTCAGAGGGAGGAGTATAACTACTCAAGAACAACTACATCAGGGGTGGGCAAATGTTTTGGCCCAAGGGCCACATCTGGGCATGGAAATTGTATGGCGGGCCACGAATGCTCACAAAATTGGGGATGGGGTGCGGGAGCGGGTGAGGGCTCTGGCTGGAGTGCGGGCTCTGGAGTGGGTCTGGGAATGAGGGGTTGGGGTGCAGGAGGGTGCTCCAGGCTGGGGCAGGAGGGGGATCAGGGCTGTGGCAGGGGGTTGGGGTGTGGGGGATGGTCTGGGGTGTAGGCTCCAGGCAGCGCTTACCTCAAGCAGCCCCCGGAAGCAGTGGCATATCCCTACTCCGGGTCCTGTCCACAGGCACCGCCCCTGCAGCTCCTATTGGCCACAGTTCCCAGGCACTGGGAACTGTAGGGGTGGCCCGTGGATCCTCCGGCTGCCCCTACGTGCAGTAGCCAGAGAGAGGGATATGCTGCTGCTTCAGGGATTCGCGTGGAGCCACGGCACGCACGGAGCGGGGCAAGCCCCCATCCCGCTCCCTGACAGGAGTCTGATGGGCCGGATGCAGCCCACGGGCCATAGTTTGCTCACCCCTGAAGTACATCCATTCCAGGAAGGTCTACAGCTGATCAGGGGTTATCACAATACACATAATAAATGCCCCAGTCAGAATGGGACCTCCAATGAATGGGGTTCGAACCCATCCCTGCCCAAAGAGTTTGCAATGTAAATCTGAGACAAGCCACAACCAGTGTGACCGAAGGAGCCAAGAGGGGAAAGAGGGTTGGGTCAGGGAAATCAAACAGCGTGGCTCCATAGGCACCCAGGATTGTGCAGCCTCCCTGGCTGGCTGACTTCCTGTAGGGGTCACAGCAGAGAATGGATTCAGAAGAGGGGAGCTGCCTTCCAGATGTATGTGCAGTTTCCACTTACATGGGGCAGCACGCAAGCAACTGCAAAAGCAGCTGTGGGAGATGCACAAAACAAAAACCTTCCCCCACAGATTTTAAATCATCTTCTCCCCTTATTGGTCCTTTTGATCAGGTGCCAACCAGATTATTTGAGCTTCTTAACCCTTTACAGGTAAAGGAGAGATTTTATGCTACCCTTAGCTGTATGTTTATGACAACCCCCTTTTCCTAGCCTGGAGCCAGCTCCCTTCCGCTCCCCCTCCAAATCTCAGCAGTTCCCCATGCAGAGCACCCACTCTGCTGCCCCTGACTGCACCTGCTCCCCTGCCTTTCCCAGACACCTGCACTGCACCCCTCTTCTCATGCACAGCACCCCACCCTGACTTCCCCCTATCCCACTTCCACTCCCACCACCCATGCTTAGGATGAACCTCCACGACCCATTCAAAGTGAGCTTCTGCCCCTCTGTCCCATCCCAACCTCCTCAATGCCTCTCTCCGCAGCGGGTAAGGAAGCAGACAGGTTAATAGCCAAGATGACTGTGGGCATCAAGGGACGGGGTCCTGACCAGAGATCTCGTATAGCTTCCTTACAGACAGCTGGCACTTTGCCCCCTTCCCTCCCCACTCCTCAGGAGCAGGAAAGTGTTGTGTAATTATCGTGGTGCCCAGCATATCACATCTTGGAGGCAAGCACTGTAGGCCCTTCAGCAGCTAGGCCTGGTGGGGCCCAGTAGCCACTCAGACACACGGCTCAGGGAAAGAGAATGGGATCAGGGCTAGCAGCAAAGGGTGCAGACACCCGAGGTACAGTTACAAATCCCAATGAGGCCTAGTGCTTGCTGTTTGGCCCTGGGGCAGTACAAGCGAGAGTCAGGGTCCTTCCGGGCTCGTGCCTGGCACACCCTCTCCAGCACAGTCTCTGTGCAAGCAAATAGGAGCTTTCTAGTTTCCAGGCCAGGCTCTGTTAGCGTCTCTCCTTGGGCCCCTCTGCATTGGCTCCCTGCCCAGCTGCTGCTGCTCCCCCATCGACCAGCCCCCAGCAGTAATGTCCTACTGCTGTGCTGAAACATGCACTTCCACAAGGGGACTCTGTCCACAGTTCCTGGAGCTTCTCTGCAGCTCCCTGTGGCCATGTGGCTCCCACTCCCTGGCTCTGACCCTTCCCTGGCTGGGGAAGGGGATGTGCAGTGGTGTGGGCCCATAGGAGCGGTAGACCCCACTCCACAGATCCTTGACAGAGGTTAGACTCTCAGGAGTTTCCCTGTGAGGGTGGGTGGAGCGGTGGCACTGCCCTCCCCGGCCGCACCCAGTGGACGAGCTCTCCCCTTTCAGGATACGCAGGGAGGCAAGGGATTCTGCTCAGCCCAGGTGGCACCCTTGCTACACTGGCATCAGCTAGGCACACACAGTTCAGCCCCGCTTACTCTCACACTGAGCTACCCAAGATCCACCCCACACATACAGCCCTAGACTTCCGCAGCTCGAAACATGGCCAAATCCACCAGGAACACCCCAGGGCCCATCTTTCCCTTTTTCCCTGCCAGTTATACTTCCTGCCCCCAGCCACAGTGTGGCTGCAGCAGTTAAGGGAGACAGACCCAAGAATTTCCTTCCAACATGGAAAGGATTCTTTCCCCTATTCAAACAGCTGAACCGCTCTAAATCCTCGAGGGGCAGAGACCAGGCCTGGGAAGCATCAGCTTGAAAGCAGGTGAGTGGTTGTGGCTGCTGCTGCCACTATATCACTGGAGTGGAGAGAGGGGAGCAGAGAAATGAATGGAGGGATGCCGGAGGTCAGCATTAAAATGCCATGGAGAAGGGGCAAATTTGGCTCCAGTGATGCTGGCCCATGACCCTGAAGGGCCCGATTTATAAAGATATGTAGGTATCCAGAGATGCAGACAGGAGACCATCACACTAGGTTCCTATATCCACCTCTAGGCACCTAGGTACCTTTAACCACCTACCCCAAAGAGCTGTTAGTGGCCAAGCAGCTGCTAATCCTGAGCTCTGCAGAGCTCATTTAAACAAAGGGTCTCCAAGTACCATCACAAGACACATGTCGTCATTCCCATTGTGCAGGTGCAGCCAATCCTTTGGAAAGTTCCTGCAGAGCGAGAAAGCCATCTTAAGCATATGCCCTGTCGTAAAACACGCAGCACCTGTCAGTGCAAACAACAAGAGAATCCACAGCAGAAGAGGAGAAATTCATTCCCTGACTGGGAAATTACTGAACACGCAGACTCCTGGATTGGAGTTTAGAGCTGGAAAATGTCCCTGGTTTATCTCCATTAGCAATAATCTACTGCGTGCTCCTGGAATCGCCGGAGCTTCTTCTTACCAGCCATGTTCCCAGTGCAAGCACTGACACCGACGGACAGGATCATTTCTGGCAAAGCTGTTTCAGTGGAAGCATCAGGAATGGCTACAGAAAAAATGAACATTCAAAAAGTTTGCCTTATAAGGCATATTCCTGAGGCAGCAATGGGATGGCGACGGGGGGGGACACCCAGAAAGAGTGAGACAGAAATCACACACCGACCCATTGAGTTCATTTAAAGCCTCCAGCAGGGGGATTTAGCCAAGGCTTGAAGCAGTTCTCTGGGACTCTTTGTCACAGGAGCGTAGGTACAAACAAACAGGAGCGCAGACAAAGGGAGTCAACACACATTTTATTAGTAAAAAGTTAATCGGCTTAAAGTGTGCGACTAAATAAGCAAAGCTTACATTAAAGTGGCCCGCCAAGAAAGGACTCCATGGAAAGAAAGTTCTAGGAAATACAATATAGTCTCTATGTTCCTTTGTAATCCAGCACTATAAATATTCATGATTCTGGGTTAATGGGGTACCCAGCTCTCTGCCACCACAATAGTTTTTTGTTTATTCTCAGGACCATGAACTTTGGAACCATGAACCTAAATTTCAGGCCTTTGCATTCATGCATGTTAGCAAACCCAGGGAGGGGGTGGAGCAGAGACAAAGCAAGGAACATGTCATGGAACAGTAACAAAGGTCTGCTTGCAGGTTTTTAAAAACAGTAATAAGGGCCTTGGGGTGCACAGAGCTTCCGGCATGTCTGCATCACAACTGCCCAGAGCAGCCTGGGAGAGCGCACCAGTTCCACAACTACCCTCCCCTCTCCTGCACCGCCTCAGAAACCAGGTAGGTTGCAGCAGCCTTTCACTCATTCACTGGGCAGGAAGCAGAAGAGGCTTTAAGTGAGAAGCAGCCACCGGCATTCACAACAGAGCAAAGAATTGGGCATCTCCTTCACAACCCTCTCCAAAGAGAAGGTCAGAAACAGCTAAGCGTAACCCCTCGGCCTACCACCCAGTCTGCACCATTTGTGCATTGATTAGGCATGGTTTAAGCACAAGTCTAGTGGCAGGAACTTCCCTGAGTTCTAACTCTAGTGCTCACAGCCGTCCTTGCAGAAGTCTCATATGTTAAGAGGTGCTGAAACCATGCAGCCAGCCCTGGGTTCAACTGGGTCTTAGGACTCACTTCCTTAGCACCACCCAGTGCCCACAGAGGATCAAGAGTCTTGCCATGTTTGACATTTTTCTGAAGCCCCCAGAGTCAGATGATTATGTGAGAATTTCTGCTTTCGTTTTCTTTAGCAGTAGTTTGCTCTCCTCACAGCTGGGGGGAAGAAAAAGCTGAAAAACATGAATCCTAGAGGTTCAGAAATGCAAATAAAAAGAAATCAACACTTTTTTTTTTTCTCTAAAATCTTGTGATTTGAAACACTGGGTTTCCATGGGCCTGGTTTATCACTTTCAAACCCTCAGGGTTTGGATCACAAGCACTGAATAAATAAGGCCCAGACCATACGACGTTGATACACATAAGTCAGGTGGTGCAGGATAGCATTTCCTCACCTAGACCCACCATGATAACATGAGTCAAGGTCAATAAAGCACTCAGAAGGCAACAAGCATTGATATTTTCCTGCAACAGCTTCCTTGATTGCTCTGTGCAAAACAACAGCCTCTTTCCTCCTTCAAATCACCCTTCTCAACCCCAGCTATCAGCTCCAGCCCTCCATTATAACAACGTATTCCTTCGGCTTTCAGATTCATGCCTGCACTCCTGGACTGCCCATCACCATCTGGGTGCTCAGACAGCCGTTTGGCTGGGACAGGAGAGCACAGCTCCTCATTCTGCCCTTATGGACGGCTCAATCTCCCAACAAGTTTGTCCCTACATGTCCCTTAGGAAGAAGGAAAGCTCACAACAGCCCCTAGCAGTGGTCCAATGCCAGCTTAGCCACACCGCTGGCAGAAGCTCTTTCTAAAAGAACACCCATGGAGTGAGAAAGCTCTGCCTCTGCCCTCACCCCACCCCCAATAAATGACCTCAGCTGGAGCATCTGGGCTGAATGAAGCTGTCGTTTTTGGAGTGTTGACTGAGACGTCTCCCTGAGTTCCCTTCCAGAACACACACATCACAGTGGCATCAGCAGCAGCTCTGTAACTACTGCTGTGCTGAAACATGCACTTCCAGCAGGACCAAAACCCCTTGTACACCCACTAATGACTGAATTTGCTCTCCAAATCCGCTGCAATAGCACTGCAGGAAACAGCTACGTTTTCTGTGTACGGTCGGGTTAATTACTAACTCGGTGCAAAGGAGCAATTTGGTCTGAAAGTCTCTCACAAATGAGTCCCCTTGTGTAAACCAAATCGTAGTCCCCAAGCTCCGACGACATCTCAAGGACAGCACATTGTAACCCTTAGTCATCAGAACACATCTGCACAAGGAGAAATCAACAGCACAGCCCAGACCAACCAGTCACTTCCATTCTCCTTTGCTGCCTTCTGGCCCCAGTAACTTGCCCACTCTCCCTCCCTGGCTCCTGCCTACAGCCCTGGAAAGCTCCTAACCCAACAGTATTCAATGACCACCCCACATTCATAGAAATATGGGGGAGGGATAGCTCAGTGGTTTGAGCATTGGCCTGCTAAACCCAGGGTTGTGAGTTCAATTCTTGAGGGGGCCATTTAGGGAACTGAGGTAAAAATCTGTCTGGGGATTGGTCCTGCTTTGAACAGGGGGTTGGACTAGATGACCTCCTGAGGTCCCTTCCAACCCTGATATTCTATTAAATGTAGGGCTGGAAGGGACCTTCAGAGACCACCTAGTCCATCCCCTATGCTGAGTCAGTAGCAAGTAAACATAGACCATGCAAGAGTTTGTCCAAACTTCTTAAAAACCTCCACTGACAGGGATTCCACAGCCCCCCTTGATTGCCTGTTCTAGTGCTGACCTACTCTTAGGAATGTAAGTTGTGAATTGAAGGCACAATAGCTATTCTGGTTAATTTCCCAGTCTACAGCTCTCTACCTGGGGAACAGACATTTGACAATCAGCGGAATCCTAGAATATCAGGGTTGGAAGGGACCTCAGGAGGTGATCTAGTCCAACCCCCTGCTCAAAGCAAGACCAATCCCCAGACATACTTTTTCCCCAGATCCCTAAATGGCCCCCTCAAAGATTGAACTCACAACCCTGGGTTTAGCAGGCCAGTGCTCAAACCACTGAGCTATCCCTCCCCCCTCTTCAACCTGGCTGGCAAAGGCTGGAAGTTGAAAGAAGACCATCCCTCATTTCATTTTCGTAACAAATGGGGTAAAACCCCAAAACTGTGGGATGGGGCTGAGTGAAAGAGACATGTGAAAGTCTAGGGAGTGGCTGGGGGTTGGACTTGGGGATCTAATACAGGATAGCTTGTGCGGTGGGGCCGGAGGATGCAAGCAGAGTCCCAGTGATCAGGTGGAACAAAAGTCAGCCAAGGAGGTGAATGCTTTTCGGAAGAGCTAAGAGTATAAACACGGAAAATGTTCTGCAGCATCAGCTGAATTATGTCACCATATAGAATGGAAAAATCGGTGCGTGCTAGTCCCAGTGTTAGAACCTTCAAAGGACAGACAGGACTTTAGGAAATTCTGATGCTTAGTCACCAGGAGCCAGCAATACCCCAGCACATCCTGTAATGTCTCGTTACTTAAATACAGCAACGAAGGGAATATAGTGCACAAGGCAGCAAAAAAAACAAACCCCAAAATCAATAGTATCTAACTGAGCGTGATGGGAACTCACTTTCCCCCATTAAAAGAGATTACTTACTAGGTTACTGAATCTTTCCTAAGTCATATTTAGATACCCAGAAAAATGGACAGCAAGCAGCAGGTCACAGTGGTGGCGTGGGTGGGAAATGCTAACTGAAGAGTGCATGCTTTCAAATCGGATCAAAGGTTAGACATTACGTGCATTCGGTTCTCACAGCTATGCAACATCGTGCGTGCCCTGTCTGAATGGTCAACTGCAGCTCGAAGTGTCATGGAACAAAATCTCATCCTAACACTAACAATACAGCAATAAAAGGTCTACCTTCAGTTACATGGACCCTCCCCACTAGGCATCCAGTGGTGATCTCACCAGAGATTTGCCTCTGCTCCCCTAGACTGGGTAGGGCTGAGGGCAGAAAAATTACAAACATCATCAACACTGTTTGTATCGTGGTAGTGCTTAAGAGATGCAGTCATAGACCGCTCAGTGCTAGGAACTGTACTGACAGCTCAAAGACAGTCCCTGTCCCTGGAGAAGAGCTCTGCGCTTAGGTAAAGATTATTACAGTGTTGTCACTAGAACTGATCAGTGATTGTCAGTCATGACCTATAAAAAATAGTGCTTAGCATTCATTTATGAAACTAAACATTTCTTGTTAAAAATTATTTTCTTCCTGGTGGACCTGGCTATAGGTATAAAAATAAAAGAGAGATCTTGGCATTTTGCTTTTGTATTGAAATTACACATTGTATTTTTCAATAAATAAGGAAGTCCTGTTAAAAGCAAAATGTACTCATCTGCACCACAAAAACTACTTCAATAGTAAAAGCTAACTGAATTTTTAAAACCCAATGCATTTTTCACCACTGATGCACGTTTGCTTCCTTTGCGGATTTCACTCTGCTTGGACAATGGGATTGTCTTCGCTGCAGCATTTAGCTTGAGTTTGGATGTTTGAGTTATTGCCCAACTCACACGAGAGCAGCCATGCTGCGAAATAGCACCGGAGCTACACAGAGAGATTGGATTTGCAGCTGAGTTGGAAATCAAGTTGTTGATCCCAAAGTGCATTACTTAGCTGGAGTGTCAGCAGTAACACCGCCCGGACAGGCCATCTAGCTCAAGTTTAAAGCACCACTTAACTTGAACTAGAGATTTGCATGTGTGGACAGGAGTTGGGTGGCAAAACTTGAGGTATACCTCAAGCTAACAATGCAGTGAAGACAAGCCCAATGAAACTGGTCAGTTTTACTTGGCTCATAAACAAGCCATATCAGAGTCTGATTCCTCTGCACTAGCACAATGCTGTGGTTTTGGGGTTACAATCTCCAAGGTAACACTTAAATAAAAAGCAGCTTTTTTAAAAAACCCTCTAAATTTGGGGGTTGAACTGCTGCCTGTAAGACCAAAAAAAAACAAGGGAAGAATTACAACTGATCAGAAAACAGAATTTCCAGCCAGCGGGAAAGGTTGACATATGGAAATTTGGAACAAAAAGTTGAAACGTTCAGTTTTTTTTTTGCAGAATGGGAATTCCATGATTCCGAAACTTTGAAACATTCTGATAAGGTACAAACATATAAACCTATTAAAATATTATCCTCCGAGTCAAAACAAAACATTAACATTATCAAAATGAAACACGGCAAAATGATTTGTTTTGACATGTCTGTCAAATTGTTGAAACAGACATGTTCCCATGAAACATTTCAACTAAACCACATTTTCTGATGGAAACTGTTCCAACATTTTTCAACTAGCTCTAATTAAGGCCACGTCAACTCTACGGGGATAACTAATGGCATAACCACGTAGTATAGACACAGACTACAGTGATGGGAAGAGTATTTCTGTCACTGTACGAACCACCTCCCTGAGCGACAGCAGCTAGGTCAATGATGCTTCCAACGACCTTTCTGTGTCTACTCCTGGGCCTAGGTTGACATAGCTCCATCGCTAGGGGTGTGGATTTTTCACATCTCTGAGAAACATCAACCTATCCAAGCTTAAGAATTTATTTACCCTAAGCACCACCTTTACTTGAGCACTACCGCACCATCACGTGGTGGGAATGCTTGCATCTGCCCTAATTACATCCCTCAATGAGAATGAAGTGTACTGCTTTACAGTTGCAGCTAGCAATCAATACAATAATAGAGCACTGGACTGGTGGATCATAGACTCAAAACTTTAAGGCCAGAAGGGACCATCATGATCATCTAGTCTGACCTTCTGCACATCGAAGGCCACAGAACCTCACCCACCCACTCCTGTCATGGACCCCTAACCTCTGGATGAGTTACTGAAGTCCTCAAATCATGATTTAAAAACTTCAATTACAGAGACTCTACTATGTACTCCCAATGGTTTTAGTTGCTTATAACATTGCCAAATGTTAACCATTTGGGCTGAAATTTTCTACTCTGGGTGTCTGACTCAGGCTGTTCTCAGTTTTTTGTTTCCTTTTTTTTTTTTTTTTTTAAACATTTCAGGTAAAATACTTAAGCTGTTTCTGAGATTGAGCTTAAAGAAAAACACTTGTCCCACGTTTTAGAAAATTCTTACAGACATTTGGCTGAGAAATCAGTGCCCCCATGGTCTGGAGCAAAGGCTTGGAATTTTGTGGGGGAAATCACCCTGGTGTCAAGGATGTGACTTTTGCCATCCCTCTGAAAATTTGCTCAAGTTACAAATCTTCAAAAAATTAGTTTGCACACATGGCTGGAGCACCCATGGAAAAAAAATGGTGGGTACTCAGCACCCACCGGGGAGCCCCCACCAATCACTTCCTCCCGCTCCCCCCAGTGGGCCCCACTGATCAGCTCCTCCTCCTCCCTTCCAGCGCCTCACGCCCACCACGGATCAGTTGTTCGGCAGCAGGCAGGAGACACTGGAGGGGAAGGGGCAAAGTGAGGGCGGGAGGCACTGGGGGGGGAGTGGAGTTGCTGATTGGTGGGGCCCGCCAGTGGGTGCTGGGCAGAACAGGGCGGGGCCTTGGGGGAAGGGATGGAGTAGGAATGGGATCAGGGGCAGAGCAGGGCTCGAGCAAACCCAGGGAAATGAGAAAGTTGGCACCTGTGGTTGCATATGCTCAATAGAGGCTTGTTAGAATCTTCGGATAAATAACCCTATCTGCCCCAAACGTGCGCCAGGAGCCTGGGGCTGATCAGGACTTCCCCTGCAATTGTTACTCCTAGCTGCTGTGGGTTGCCAGTCACCAGAACCAAGAAACAGGAGGCTCTCACAGTCTCCCCTGCCAGCACCCAGGCAGTGAGAAGAAAGCTGGCTGATTAGTGCAGACCTATGGGAAGGGTACTGGAGGGTAGTAGATTAGGACAAGGAGCCTAGAGGGAAGAAGACTGGCTGTGCAGGGAGACTGAAAGCTAGCAAGGGTAAAGGGAAGGAGGAAGACTGGGACTGGCATGAAAAATCTGGGGGTGGAGAATGAGAAAAGAAGGGACCAGGCAGAAAGATCCAGGCCTGGGGGAGAACCGAGGAAGACATTCTAAGATGTGTGAATTCTGCAAAGGTAATTCTGAATTCTTCCCAGCACTGCATTAAAAAAAATAAAATCAACTGGGAGCTGAGAAATCTGAGCTGGTGAGTCACTGGTACATCCTATTCCGATGCAGATTTTGACTGGAATAGGATAAAATTAAACAGAGCAGTCCTGCTCCTCGCTCACATTTCTTCTAGAGTTTTCTCGGCAAACAATTCATTTCCCACTGTGTTATATATTCTGAATTCAGTAACTTTGACCAGGTGCATTTTCCTGGGATGGGCAAAGTTTATGAGGATTCAAAACAACTTCTGGGGCAGAGTCTTAATGTGACTGAGCCGCTGCACATTCGGGACGCTGCTGCAGACCTCAGTAATAAAAAGGCAATTTATATCAGTTAAACAGGAAGAGCCTGTTTTTAGACAATTAAACAACTCTAGGAGTGCCAAGCCTGCCTATAGTAAACATGCCCAAGTGAAAAACAACAAGTCATCAGGATTTCTAAATCAATAACCAATCAACCTCCCAGTCAGCTGCTCCCTGCCAGGGGATCTTTCAGCCTTGCAAATGCTGGATTGGATTAAAATGCTGAACAAGGTATCCTCTCTTCTGCCAGGGAAGCTAAACATTTCTGTCACCTTAACTCAGTTGGAGGCTCAGATAGAAAAAATGACAAAAGTCAAAAATCCTGGTCAATGGGATCAAGCCAATGGCTAATAAGTGTCACAGGGCAGTGAGGGCAGATTTCAGCCCTAGCCAAAGGCAGCTAGGTTGCAGACTGACCCTTGCAACCCTCAGGATCCAGGGCAGGAAGATTATTTGGTGTCTCCACAGGGAAAGGATATAGGAACCTACTTACCTGCAGGGGAACCCTGTACTAAGCCATGCAGGAGGACTCAGCATAAGAAATCATACGGCACCCCCAGGAAGAAACCAGACTCTCCAGTGGAGAATGGCATAATGAATCACAGTGCCCTCTTCTGGCTAGGTACTTGTCTGGGTCCCTGCTTCTCAGGTGGCCAGGTCTTCTCCAGCTGGGTTGCGGAGAGGAAAGGGGAGATTAGTAAGCGAGCACATTCATTACAGCTGGTACCCTGCTCCAAAGAGCTAAATGAGACACAGTAAATAAAGCCATGGCAGGAAGTAAGTCTACAGCTTCGGTAAGTGAGAATGTGGGCATTAATGATAGGGGGGGAAAAAGACACCGGGGCATTATTGGCCTGGGGAAGAGGGAACATGGACCTACCATGGAGAAAGGGAGAGAGAGGAGGTGACAAGGAAAGATTTACACACAGGCAGTGGGACAATTGTCCAAACATCAGCACTGCCAACTCTGGTGCTATTTTCAGTTTTTCTTAAAGCCCTGGCTGCTGGAGTCAAGTGATCCCAGGAGAATCTCTGCTTCCATTAAAATAAAAAAAAAAAGTTTCCAGACTTCATGGTTAGAGAAAAGGTCGAAACCTGACCTCAGTGCTTCCTAACAGCACAGAAGGCCCAAAGTACAACAGATAATCCTTTAAAAAAATAATCAATTTTTAAACCACTTGGGGGGGAGGAGATATTCTGCAAGCGGGGGACTGACTTGTGAATTTGCAACACTAACATCTCCAATGATGTGTGCTGATCCCACATTTAGACATTCAAGCCCACAGCGAGGTGCTCAATTTGTAAACCTAAATACAGACTTGGATGCCACCCACACTGACCACATGGCTCTTTGTCCCCCTCTAGTGGTTAGGCCAGGTAGAGACATTTCTGAGTCCGCTAAAGCTTGCAAGCTAACAGCCTGGGTCCCTTAGCTCCAGCAACAGAGGGAGATAATTTTAGATACACACACACACACACACACACACGCCCCCAGCCCATGCAGATTGAGCCTGCATTCTAATTTAAGCATTAAGCGAGTACTGGGGCTTGCGATGCCTGTAGGAACTCTGTGTATAGTGAGATTAACCCTGGCCCATTCTTAAACACGTGGCTAGAAGGTTGGTGTAACCTAATTTAATTTCTTTCCTGGTTCCTGGACCCTTGACACAATTTTATTCTTGTTGCACTTATAGATTTTCTTCTAATCTATGTTAAATAGTTCCTATTTCACTTATGATGTGGTCAGGAGCCAAACAAGAGAAAAGCCCTCAGTATGGTTAATTAACTCATAGACTCATAGACTTTAAGGTCACCTTTTAAAAATAAAACAAAAAATCATGCTGCAGTTCCTATGCTCCCAGAATTTACATAAATCATTTCAGCCAACAGTGAAATGCAGCCACTTCTGGGAGTAGAACATGGCAGCTATTTAACAGTGTGCAGCAGCACCACACAGTAGTTTAGGACAGGAAGTGAAGTCTAAAATAGCCAAATAATTATGTTCCACTCACTGCAGTCTTAACAGTTGACTTTCCACTTGTGGACTGATGACTCTGGGCATTACCCTGTGTGGTGTGGAGTATCCTCAGCTCCAGATCAGCCCCTCAGGGGTGCATGGTCCAGTGTGTGTCAGATGCTCACCAGCTAAAGATGCCATGGTGGCCACAGGGTGCACCCTACAGAAGTGGGGAGCTCCAGATAGCTTTGAGACATCTGACCTGGCCTTGTGACGCAGATTAGCATCATCTCTGCTTCACAGATAGGGCAGAGGTGGAAAATGAGAGGTCAGCCAGTGAGCAAGGAGTAAAAGCCAGGTCTTGGGACTCCCAGTCCTCTGGCCTTCACCAATGGAACAGCCTTGCGTTGTCCCTGCCCCTTCAGACCTTGTCCCCATCAGGGAAGCACACTTTTATGGCAAGGGGAGACCCTGAGACGCGTACAGGCTGCAGAGCCTAGCACTGATGCAGATAGTGCTGCAAGCCAGGCAGAAAAAGCCATAGTGTTGGTGTGGGACGCTCTCGAGTTGCTAAATGCAAGAGACTAACCCCTCCCCAGCTGTTTCCCCTGGCAGGTTGCAGGAGGGCCTGGTTGGCTGTCTCCCCAGGGTGGTCTGGGAATGAACTGACTATTCATTGACCTGCAGCTAAGAGATGGTCATGGTGAACGAGCTCAGATGGGTAAAGGCTGCTGGAGACAGCGTGTGCACACACAGCAGTGATCTCGTGGCTTGCAGTTGGAGATGTAATGCAGCAGAGCTAGAGTCATGGAAAGAGTTTTAAGGCCATTTTCTCTGTAAGCTCTATTGGACACGCCTCATCTAATGTCTATGGTTTAAAAAATATTCCTAAACCACCTACTTCTTGCTTGAAATTTAGCATTTGGGATCTCATGGCATGGAGAACTTTTGTGGGCAGGCTTAAAAGGAATTGAGCAAAGCTCTCTAGAGATACGTGCGTGAAAATTTTCATTTTTTGGAGAGAGTCTTCTAACTTCTCTGGAAACAGCATGTCCAAACTGGCTCAGTCTAAGAGCACCTACCTGTAGCATGGTTGATGCATTTGTCCTATAGAAGACTTAGTACACTGGTCTGTATCTGGACTTCAGAGTTTGGTGTGTGTATTTGGGGTGGGAGAGGAATGAAGTACAGGTGGATTTAGGGCATAAAACTTATTAAAAGAGGCTGGGTGGTTAATTTTGGAGTTATTTGCCATGAATCCTTAAACCTTTTGCAAGCTCACTGAGGTCTCTGCGAAGGTTATAAACTTCTTGAGATCTGGTTGAATGTATAAACCTCATAGGCGTGCAGCCTGGTAACTAACCTCAGTAGCTCTGGTTGATTGCTAATTCCACAGGGTTCTTACTGTGTCAAATCCTTCAGTCAAATCAACCTGCGTGAAGGACTTTAGAACCCATGCATTGTTTCTGCAAATCTTCTAATTTCCACAAATTAAACAAGGTGCTTCCCAGTCCCATAGGTCGAAATCCCACTGTTAAGACTGCAGTGAGTGGAACAGGCCGGGTGGAGCTGTGACTCCATGGGCATCCCTGGGCACCCACTATTCCATGCCAGGCAACAAGCAGGCTACCTTCTTCCCCCCCCCCCCTTCAGAGAATGTTTCTAGGCTGCCTGGCTGTGGGAACAACCTTGAGAATGTGAGCCGAGAGGAGCCACTGCAGCGATGCCTGCCTGAGTCTCCAGGAAGCCTGAAACAAACAAAGGTGTGAACTCTTCCCCTCACCTCAGTTCAGGCCCTGTGGCCTCAGAAGCAGACATTTCGCTAAAATGCAACAGAACGCTGCCTTTTGCTGCAGCACTGGCTATTGTCTTGTCTCCTTGCTCTTCTGGGACTTGCCTGCCATGGCCTTGCACTCTCCATCTTTCCCCCCACAAGGGGTGGGGGTAGTTCAGTGGGTTCCAGCACTAGCTCCCTGCTCTGCTCCAGGCAGCTGATAGCAAGAGCTGGAGTCTACCTTACCCTTGGCAGGAGTGCTTAAGCCTGTGCAAGTGCTTAAGCAAGCAAGGAGCTCTGGACTGCCCTGGCACATAATGGGGGAGAGGGGAGCAGTGGAGGGTTTGGAACTGGGCCATTTCAACAACGTGGGAGCCAAGCCCAACAGTTACATCAATGAGTATCTTCTACTATGAGCCAGGGAGCTCTGTGATTGGGGGTGGAGGGCGGGAGGAGACAAGCTAACATTTACACACAGAGTTTTGTCTCATTGCTCCATGGAGAACAGGGCCCTGCAGACATATATGCACGAGCTCCAAGATTCCAGAAGGCTCACGATTTCCTGCACTGCAGATTCATCCACTCCTGCTCTGTGCTGCTCCAGCACAGCTCTCCTTCTCCCTCATTGGATCCTGGCCTACACCACCACCACATACTCCACCTATCCCCTTAGCCCCACCTGTGCAACTGCCATCCTCAGCTCCCACCTACTCCATGTCACAAACCCTGCCCTGCCCAAGTTTCCAGTGACATCTTCCTGGCACAGCAGCACTCTCATTTTACAGACTAGGGAGATGAGGGGCAGAGAGGCTTAGAGACCTACTCTAGGTCACTCAGCATCAGAACCCAGGAGTCCTGGCACCCAAGTCCACGCTGTAATGACACAGTACACCGTCACGTCGCTATTACTAACAGAGTGAAAGCAAGCGCTACAATTCCATCTGACAACAGAGTCCCAAAGAAAGGAAATCAATTACTACTTGCAGGGCAACAATTCAGCTCACATCTATGACCCTAGCCCAGGGGTTCTCAAACTGGCGGTTGGGATCCCTCAGGGGGTCGTGAGGTTATTACATGAGGGGTTATGAGCTGTCAGCCTCCACCCCAAACCCCCCTTTGCCTTCAGCATTTATAATGGTGTTAAATATATTAAAAAGTGTGTTTAATTTATTGGGGGGGATCACACTCTGAGACTTGCTGTGTGAAAGGGAGTCACCAGTACAAAAGTTTGAGACCCACTGCCCTAGCCTGTCCCCTTTCAGTATCGGTCAGCACGTGCATACAGCATGCCCCCTCCCCTACACTGGATACACACAGATAAGAGCTCAGAGTACACACAGGGAACTGGACTTCTGCAGACCCTGTTTGATCACATAACATTGGGCAGGCGCAATTTCCTCATTCAACACTGGGAGTGAGGCAAAGGTACAGCACTCCTCATTCAGCCAGCAATCCGTTGACGCTTACACCTGCCTCCAGTTCCAAGGCAGGGAATGAGACACACCTGCTACAGCTGGAGGGGAATGAGACGAACATGGTACGTCTGTGGGGCAAAGTGCATCTGCCACCAGCCGGGGAAATAAACTGTCACCCGGGGGCAGGCAGCAAAAAGGGTGTGAGAAACATCGCTGTACCTGCCATCAGTTAAAAGCGTGGGAGGAAGTGGGACATGAGGGAGATCTGTATGGGCAGAGGGACACAATGCATCAACTACGTGGCCCTGAGTGACAAGGATGCAGATGCAAAGGTAACACACTGGGGCTAGATGAGTCAATGCTTCTCCCCACCTGCAGTCTCTCTGTTGGTAGGAACAGTCTCCCAGGCCCCCTGCTGGAAGGAAAGATACATGCTCTTCACACCAGGTACTGTGCCATTAGAAGAATATCGATCCTGTAAACACCTGAATCTCCGTCACACAGGTAGGTACTTTTTTATGGACACAAGTTAAAATCAAAATAGGACACAATCCAAAATAACTGTGCACACAGACTTGTGCTGGAATAACTAGAGGTGAATTACTGCCTATTTCATTATTTTGATTCCAGTTTGTGTGCAGACAAGTCCTTATGGTTTAAGGCCAAGGATTTCAGAAGTGGGTACCTATTCTGTTTGCAAAGTATCGACAATTTCTCTCAAAACTGTTTAAATGGATCTGGGCTTGGGCAGTTTAATCAAGCCAGTTAGGACAAACACCATTGGTTTAGGCAGATCTCGAAGTTATATATTTCCCATCCATAACTGCACAGAGATCTAACAGAGAACATTTGCTACATTCTCTTTAAAAACCGTAGTGCCCCCTTGTAGATTTTGATGCAAATAGTTAAGCACAACCAATTTTGTAAATTACACTGACAATTCTAACCAAGCAAGATGACTGTTCAAGACAGTCGGTGGATTCTCTCTCTCATATAGCACTCTTATCTACAGGTGGGTAAGCCTGATTCATGGTATTTCTATCTTGCATGGGCACAAAGCTCCAGGAAAAGAACACTCAACGCCAACAGTCTGCAGCCTGGGCATCTATATTTAGGCACCACCTGAAAGTGGCCCGATTTTCTGAAATGCTGAGCACCTGCACCTCCTGCTGAAGGTGAGGTGACTCCCATGGTTTGAAACCTCTGTTTCCAGAGAGGTTAACCTTGACAAAATATTTTGCACTCTCTCAAATCACTTTACAGATAGTTAGGGCATCTGGTAGACAAGTACTGCCACCAATTTATAGATGGAGAAATGGACATGTCTTGACAATACTCCTCAGTAAAACTAAAAAGAACCACATTGGAGCCTGCACCAGCAGCAGCACAACCCTGGGTAGAGGCAGCATGTGCAGGGAAGGAAGCAGTGAAACTAACAAGAATTACATTGGTTTCACGTTGCTGCTGCTGCTGGGGGAGACTCTAAGCAGAGACATCACACACAGGGAAAGGATCGCCCACAAACCATGGCTACTGGAGAGGTGTCACAAGCCTTACCCCTCCCCCCCGTTCACACAGAAGCCTGGAGTCAGTGGGGCAGATAATGAACTGCCCGATCCCAAAGACTAGTGCATGCAATATTGGGTGGAGGAGGGGATCTTTATTTCACAAAACACAGAAGCATATTAAAAAGCAGAGACATGAAGACTTCCAAACCCCAATTCTGAAGTTTACACGAGGCAGCCAGGCCGACGTGCACTGAAATGATTTTGGCGTCGCCTTGACATTGCTACTTGTCTCTGCGGGAGGTGTGAAATCGGGTCAGGCGAGTATATTTATATACACGCTCTGTTGTTAGAAACAGACAGAAGTAAGCTCAGAAAACATTTCTTCATTACCATTGGATTCCAGAATGGAATTTCAGACCCAAGAAAGCCCATAATTAATTTAAATTCCATCGCTAAGGCACTTCAGTCAGATCAAATCTTTAACTGCCTGGCCTACCGAACGGAAGAGAATACCACACTTGGCAAAATAGATATCTTTTAAAAGGAATCGGCCCCAACCTGAATTTCCTATTTTGATCACAATTACAAATGAGGCAGGCGAGTTACTCATAAAACCCATCAGCAGAGTTCTTGCAATCGGTGTATGTAACAAATGCACATAAGAGCTGCACAACTCCCCGGCAGCGTCCAGATGCTTCAGTGCTTCCAGGATACTTGTAGATGCAAACCTAAGTGAGCTGCCTACAGAAAGCCAAGCCGTAGATGTTCAGAATGCCCCTGGGTCCTGTCCACCTCCATCACTTGCTGCCTTACTGGACTCACCCCTGTCTCCTTTAATTAACAGGGGGGTGAAGGAATGTGCAGCCCAGAATGAGGGGAGTTGAACATGGGCTCTTCAGGGTTTAGGACCTGCAGTAAGCTTCATTCCTGGCTGGCTGCTTCTATTCCCCCCTCTTCCCCCGGACACTCAGCTACAAGATAAACGAGGGACTTTTCATCTACACTGGGGTAATCTCGGAGCCCGGAGACGCTGCTTCAGTCCGGAAGCAAGATCCCCGCTTTATTCCCCAGCAGCCCTGCCTGGGGCGGTCCCAGCCCCTGCTGTCACCTTCTCCAGCTCAGCCTGGGGCGATGCACTGCCCAGAGCCTGGACACGCTTCTCAACCCCCTGCTACGCTAACGCGTTCTGCTCGGGAGCGCAGCCGGAGTTTGGCTCCTTCGCAGCCTCCAGCGCTGTGCAGCTGTTTGCCGCACCTGGAACGGGACAAGTCCCCTGGGGCAGCTACTAGCTCCAGCCCGGGCCAGGACACGCGCGCAGGGAAGTTATTGCTGCAGCAGCAGGGGGGAGGCGGATCTGCCCAGCCAGGCGCCGGCAAACTTGGCCCCGGAGTCCCCCCACTCACACTTACCGGCTTTGCAGGGATCGCGGTACCCCGGCTGCTGCTCCAGGCTCTCCTCCTCCGCCAGCCCCCAGGAGCCGCAGGCAGCCGGCACCCGCAGAAGTAGCAGCAGCAGGGTCCCAAGAGGGGCAGCCCAGCCCATAGCGGCTGCAGAGCGGAGCCCGGGGCGGCTGCACAGAGCTCCCCGCGCCGGCTGCCTCTGCCGGGGGCGATGCTGCTCCGCTTGCAGCTGGAGCAGGGCAGGAGCCGTACCGGGCTCCCGCCCCCACCGCGGTCTGGCTGGGCTCGGCCCCCGTCACTCAGGGCACGAGGAAGCCAATCCGCAAGCATCCGCGCCCCGGCTCCTCCTTCCAGGGGAAGCCCTGCGAGGCGCGGGGGCGGCGGGGCAGAGGGGGCGCTGCGGGCTCAAGGTTCCTTCGCCTCCTCGGAGCTGCTGCCGCGAAGCAGGAAAGAGCCAAAGAGCCGGGCCCAGGAGCGCACCTAGGCTTCCCCAGCCAGCCCAGCCCGCAGCCTCACCTACCAGGCTCTAGCCTGGGAGCCCAGACCTGCCCGCAGCGCTGTGGGAGATCCCTGGCTGCCCCATCGCCCGGAGCAGACCGAACCTGCAGCACTGCAGCCGCTACCCTGTTCTCCCAGCCCTACCTACCAAATACCCTGAGAGAAGCTGCTTACGTACAGAAACACCTCCCCGCCTCTGACCACACACTCCTAGCTGTCACCTACTACCCCACCCTGGAACTCATACAGGGTACCAAACAGCTACAACCCATACTGGACGGGGATTCCCACCCCCACCCCCAAAAATAAACATTTTTCTTGCGCCCCCTCTTCTGGCCTTCAAACAACCACCCTAGTCTTTCCAAGCTCATTTACAGAAGCAAGCTCCCTGCAGATCAGGACACACACACCCCCCCACACACACACACACAGAGGCCCTTCACATGCTTATCACAACATGTGGTGTACTTCAACCAGTGGGCTAGATGCCCCAACAGCAGCTAAGGTGGGTGAAACCAGACAATCGCTACACTCCGATGAACTCACACAGGAAAACAAGACAAAAACACCACATCACCTGTGGGTGAGCCCTTCTCACAAAGAAGCCATCACTGTATATCTGACCTCTCAGTCCTCATCCTCAGTGGGAACCTGCCCAACACTTTCCAAAGGCAAGCTTGGGAGCTTCAATTCATAACCTTGATGGATACTAAAAACCATGGACTGAACAGATACACTAGATTTATGGCTTATTACAACAAGCCCTAACTCACTAACAACCTCTGCCCCCAACTCAACTGGAGCCGTCTTAATGGTCCACTTCACCTCCAATGGCCCATTGAATGATGTGTTAATTACTGCTTCTAAGGAATCATTGCCACCTTGAGTTTAGCTGTGACACTCTGAGTACCTTCCCCAGACGTGAAGAAGAGCTGTGTGAGAGCTCAAAAGCTTCTCTCTTACCAATAGAAGTTGGTCCAATAAAAGATATTACCTCACCCCCTTGTCTCCTACCACTTACAGAGACGGAAACTGAGGTTAAGGGTCATGTCCTAGGTCACACAGCAAGCAAAGGACAACACTCCAGTCTTCCCAGTGCCTACTTCTCTGCACCAGCCACTGGAATCTCACCCAGCAGCCCATCACTTGCTCCAGCCCAGGACTCACAGGGTTCACCCAGAACAGGTTCAGTAGTTACCCCAATGCCCCTTTAAAACTATTCAAACCAGCTTCAGGAAAACAACTGAGAAAAAGTAGCCAGCACTCAGATGGCTCCTTATGGAAGTGGGATTGTGATCCAGAGCACTGAGCCAGCCTATGAGCCTCCTACCCTGAGGACCAGCAAGGATGCCCACAGGATCTTTGCCAGCCTCTGGTCAGCCAAGCAGCCATCCTAGGTGGACTACCCTGACCATCCTGCATTTCTTCAGGAAATTAACCTCAGAAGTCAAGCTCTGCTCCAGAGGGACCAACACAGGAGACTGACTAGGCACCTCTGCTGCCAGCCACATGCAGTAAGAGCTCCTCCCTTCCTAATCTATCTATCCTCTGGCATCAGTATTAGCACTATATATATCCCTTTGCCCACAGCTGTACAATCCCATCCAGCAGGACTTGCCTCTTGCAGCAAAGTCCCATTCTTTGTGCCTGGTACCTCTAACCGCAGAAGCGGCACTGACTTTCTGCAGCAACCTGGAAGCAGTTTAAATGAACAGCAGCATCAGGTTTTGAGAGCAATAGATAGGCATTAGCTGTAGAGCATTTTTGCAAATATCTAGTATATACTCGTTACCTTCTGACAGGAGTGGGAATACATTGTTTGATACAAGTGTTAGTAAAGTGCAAGGATCCAGTTAAGCATTATTTTACATTACAATTCTAAAACCCATAGCTTTCCTTCCTTTGGGAAGAGAACTGAACTTGTAAAACCATTATCAAAAGAATGAAACACCAAAAAAGTCCATCCCTCTCTCTCCTCCATCAACTCAAACAAGGTTACTGCAGTTTGGCCATTTTAAACTACAACAGGTATGCTATTTTACAGACACCTGTGTCCTGAAATAGTTTAAATAGAGCAGAGCCTGGAAAAATAGGAAGGCTGCTCATTATACTGGCTGTAAGTGGGACGCGAGCAAAAAGCGATATGCACCCCACTGCTGGATCTAATATCAGTTGTGAAGGGCTACAGCGAACAGAGTTTATGCACTGATTCTTGTATACACAAGAAATGCAGGCCCCTAGCGTAGATGCAGCACACACAGACAGGAGTTTTTCAGACAGCATAGTACCACCACCATCCTGAGCGACATTAACTACGTTGACAGAAGCACTGTCAGCACAGCTGCATCTTCACTGGGGTTTTGCCAACATAGCTATGTCAGCTAGTGTTTTCTCACCAGACTGGCTGTCATAGCACTACCAATAAAACTTTGTAGCATAGACTTGGCCTTAGAGACCATAAACCATTTTTTAAAGTAATAGTGCCTGCAACAATGCCCCGTGCTGCACTGCAGCAAGGAGTGTGTTTCCTGGCTTGTGACGGCCATATTCCATACCAAAGTTGCTGCCCCTCTGTTTATTTTAAGTCCTTGCTAGAGGGATGCACCGTAAGATCAGCCACCTTTCCACATGTGAGGTGGCTGGTGGCTGTCTCACAAGGATCCATTCTCTCCCTGGTCTTATTCAATATCTGCAGGGAGCATAGGTGATATGGTCTGTCAGCATGGTCTAAAGTGGCAGCAATCACCATATATAAAAGATGCTAGCACCACCAGCCTGGCCCAGTGCTTGAAGATCAGCTCATGGAGAACAGGAGCTGGCTGATGCTGACCTGGAGAGAGACAGATTATGCTAGTGGGTACAGGATAGCAGGTACAGGATACAGAAACATTTTAAAGAATGTGCAGCCATGATGCAAGTTTTTGTTGGTTGAAGACAAACACCCATCATCTGTCAATCCATTCCATAGCTTCAGAGTGCTCCTGAATTCTTCACTGATGCTAAGCTCTGAAATAGCAGCTTCCAGGAGTACACTCTCTACTATCTTGCAGCCAGCTAGATGACTTCATCCCCTCCTGGTCAGTGAACAGCAACCTAGCATCAGTTATACACTCCTTCACTACCTCTCCTCTGGACTATAGCAACATGATACACCTGGGTATGAAGAAAAGAGCCCTTAAGAAACTCTGACTGGTACAGAGCACTACAGCACAGCTCAACAACATGAGCTACTGCACATCACACCTGCCCTTCGCTCCCTACAGTGGCTTCCCCTAGAATATCACATCAAGTTCAAAGTCTCAGTCCTTATCCTGAAGGCACATCAACGGCTGGGCCCAGGGTACCTAGAAGATGAACTAAAGCTCCAGGATGAAGACTGTGGCCTTGTCTACACCACGTGGCTAAATTGACACCACTGTGATCAATGTCTTAAGCTCTACGCCTTTCGTGGAGGTGGAGTTAAATTGATGTAGTGGGCGACTTATACCAGCAGGAGCACTACTATAGTGCAAGCACTTACATAGTTAGGTTGACTTAAGCTGCCTTGTGTTGATCTAACTCTGTAGTGTAAACCAGGCCTTAGTCATGAAGCTAAATTACTGCTACTGACTTTAGCTCGGGTTTATCATGAGCTGCCCTCCTTCCCCTCTGCACACAGTATCACCTCCTAGATAAAAGACAGGTGAGAGCACATAAAGCGCAAGGACACTCCCTGCCCATACTGGCTTCACATCTGACTCTCGACCTGATTCTGATCTTTAAAGGCTTCAGTGATTTAGGGCCTAGCTGTAGCTAGCTTTGATATTGCCTCTCTTCACAATTTATCAAATAGCTGCACTCAACAGGGACTCTGCAATCAAGAATCTTCATTGTGAAACTCAGGGACTAGGAAGGTCCAGAGGAAGGCCCTGAGCTGTGGAATTCCTTACCAAACCACAAAAGAACTAGCCTGGCCACCATTTGGACAGGCTCCATCAAGTAGTAAGATGGTCTACAAAGTAGACCTTGCCAGGCTAACAAATAGAATTCCCATTGAAGAATGTTGTGTGCCCAGTGAAGTGTTTGTGCATGTCCTTTTTGGACATAATACTCATGTATGGCTCAGATACAGCAATGATGTACACACTGGAAATACAACAGAGATTACACTGTGGAAATAGAAATGTATGGCTGACAGTATCTTGACTTCTGCTGTGAGCAGAAAGGTTTAACTGCTGCTTTTTGGTGTCCCAGTTGCAGCGTTGCAGGTGCGGTATTTTCTTCCATTTCTCCAAATACAATAAACTGCAGCTCCACATTTTTACACCTTCCAGAAAGTGGCATTTCAAGGGGAACATGAAAGTGAATGAATAATAATTGCTTTAATCAGAATAAATTTTAAGAGTTTATTCCTGACCTTTGGAAGAATATCTTTACTAGAGAGAGAGGAGCCTAAGGAGAGTTGCCACCTTGTTTTTAACACATCTGCTAATACAAGGAGTTCTCAACCTTATTCCTTCCTCTGGAAGTTAATCTACCACTTCCTATGGCACCACATGCCAAAGTTATCACTGGTTCTAGTAGTAAAGTGAAGGATGTGCCAATTCCCCTAGTACTTTGTTCTTGTGAGACTAGGCACATTCTCCCCTCCTGGCTACTTGAAGGGGTAGCTGCTCCACTCCCTCCAGGAGGGTCCTGGCAGTGTTGTTCTCCTTCTGTGAGGGGAGTAAATACTTGAACATCTCCAACACTGGGAATGCAGCCTCTCCTGCTATCAGCACTATGGTTCAGCAGAGCTACCTGAGTGCTCATTAGTGGGATTCAGCTGTGTGCCATCAAGGAGTGGGAACCGTCTTGTGATCACATGGAAATCCTCTGCTGACCACCTTTAGGGTGGCAGCCCATAGGCTGGGAATTCTGTGCTAAAACAAAGGTCCCTTTGTAGAAATTAGCACTCAATACTTGCTTCAGGTCTGAATAAATAAGTCAATGTTTGTGGTTTCCTAGTTCTGTGGATTAGTTTGTGCAAGCCCAGCTGATAGTGATCACCTGGATAGAACAGTTATCCAGATGAGTGAATTTACACAGACATAGCAGCAAAGTCTCTTTGTGAGGATACAACTTCTAGACTTCTAACACCAAGGGAGCTCAGTCAGCCCTTCTTTGAATGCCCGTTTGGCATCCTCCCAAGCTGTAACATTCTTCAACTTGCAGCCAAGTGATGTTCAAGGGGTGACATTTCTTTCCCTCACTGAAAAAAAGATGACTTAATCTTTACAGCCAAGTGCCCCGATCAGTGTAAGTCACATGCACACACATCAAACCCCAACAGAAAAAGGCTTGTAAAATGTGGTTTTTTGATCCAAGAAGCTAAATGGCCCCTGAAATGTAAAATATAAACCATGTGATTTGTTGAGAGACAGAATCTTGCTTCCAAATGTTTGACAAGAAGGCTAATGGCATATTGGGCCGCATTAGTAGGAGCATTGCCAGCAGATCGATTATTCCCCTCTGTTTGGCACTGGTGAGGCCACAGCTGGAGTACTGTCTCCAGTTTTGCCCCCCTTGCTACAGAAAGGATGTGGACAAATTGGAGAGTCCAGCGGAGGGCAATGAAAATGATCAGGGGGCTGGGGCACATGACTTATGAGGAGAGGCTGAAGGAACTGGGTTTGTTTAGTCTGCAGAAGAGTAAGGGGGGATTTGATAGCTGCCTTCAACTACCTGAAGGGGGGTTCTAAAGAGGATGGAACTCGGCTGTTCTTAGTGGTGGCAGATGACAGAGCAAGGAGCAATGCTCTCAAGTTGCAGTGGAGGAGGTCTAATTTGGATATTAGGAAACATTATTTCACTAGGAGGGTGGTGAAGCACTGGAATGGTTACCTAGGGAGGTGGTGAAATCGCCATCCTTAGAGGTTTTTAAGGCCAGGCTTCAGAAAGCCCTGGTTGGGATGATTTAGTTGGTGTTGGTCCTGCTTTGAGCAGGGGGTTGGACTAGATGACCTCCTGAGGTCATTTCCAACCCTAATCTTCTATGATTCCATGACTCTACCTGTTTTCCTCAAAACTAGTATTCTAAATTCCAGAAGATCAGAATCTCTAAATCTCTCTACAAGAAAAAACATGAATACAAGTCACATTGGAAACTCCACCGTGGGATAAGTAAAGTGGGTAAAGATTTCCACCCATCAATTTCAGATTAGTATTTGTGAACTAAATAGAAATTCCTTATCCTCAGTGGAATATGTTGTACAAATAAGATTGCAGGGCCAAAACCAGACCATTTGGTTCATCCAGGACTGTTTCTTACCACATTTCAACTTCTGTAACTATATTTGAATCTTCAAAGAGATAGTACCTCAGCCACTTCCATTAGTCTAGTCCACTGTCACAGTCCCAACATGCTCCAACAGTAAAAGGTGAGATTTCCTTCCTTGGCCTCTGCTACTGCTCGTTTCTACCTTTGCCAAATGTGTGAATATTTTTCCTCCTTCATTTATAAAATTATAAGGGTATGTATGGACTGTGAGCATGGATGCCCTCTGAACCCCATGCACGTTCTCCTTAGCTCCCTCATTGTTTTTCTCTTTTCTTCCTAACTATGGGGAGCAGAATTCCATGATACTCCAGATGCACTTGCACTAGATTATGCAGGGCACCAATCTTTACCCTGGTTTTGCCATGTATTGTAGCCTATAGTGATGACGCTTAGGTTTATATAGTAATGTTAAAATATAAGTAAGGCCAAAAATATATCTCTCAAAAATTGGCTTGACCATAGTTAGTCGAGGCCGGTAAAGTATGAGTAAAAGTGAACTGAGACAATTCAGAGGCAAGTTGAAGATGAGTTATGTTGTAACTGGCTTTTACACGTTTTTTAGATTAAATGTTGATGTTTTGGATGCTAAATGTTAAAAGAGTCAGTAAGTAAAAAAATAATTATAGTAAAGGTGGATTTAATGTTAATTAAGGGACATTGTAGTTAATAATTAAAAGGTTAGCATGCTCATTTTATATTAGGCACGCCCATCTACCATCAAGGTACTGTCAGAGAAAGGGTTATACCTATTTTCCTCATTTAAGGACTGATCTCCCCTAAACGTATCATTTCTTCTTACAATTTAATATAAATTCAGTGTAATATTGTAACCTGTTTGCTTAACTAACTACTTTATATTAAGTTTTCACTTTTATCACTCATTGTGTCATTCACAGCCCTTCACTAAATTAAATTACCTATAGCCGCCCTGAAGGCAGAAACTGTAAATAATTCAGTTTATTTTTATTAATTATTTTTAAAATTACTGTCTGGGAACACACAAACCAAAGGTTACAATTGGTGTGGAAACCCAAGCCTGGGAAATGCAGCACTGAGTGGATTTGGGGGGTTATTGGGGATGAGAAAGTCAGGAAAGCTTCAGGGAGCAAAACTTTTCCTTCTCACTTAGGCTGTTTACACTGTGCACTTTACAGCGGCACAGCTTTATGTACAAAGCGCCGTCACACCATTGCTTTTCATCAGTAAAACTTGTGTTGATCAGGGGTGTTTTTTTCCCCACACCCCTGACTGACAAAAGTTTTTCCAACAAAAGTGCAGGGTAGCTATAGCCTTAAGTTTTATAATGCAGCTGCAAAACTGTTTTGAGCAGTCTGTGGAATTGTTTTGGGCACTGCTTTTATTAATCCAGAGTACTTTCTCTCCTAAGCAACTGCAGTTCAAATATTAGTAGCGTTACACAGTGGAACTGATTTTTAAGTATATGGTTTGGTTTTTGGTAGTACTGAAGGTTACAGAAATCCAGAACCAGATCAAGGACGTAGATGCGAAACCATCCGGGAATTACCAGGATACAGCCAAGCAGTTATGCCTGGGCCTCGTGTCTGTCCACAGACCTAAATAGCATATTCTCTACATTGCAAAAACACCCCCATGGCTGCCTTGTGTCAGTTGACTTGGGCTTGCAGGGCTCAGGCTCGCAGGGCTGTAAAATTGCCGTGCAGACACCTAGGCTCAGGCTGGAGCCTTGGCTCTGGAAACCTTCCCCTTTGTGGGGTCCCAAGGCTAGAGCCTGAATGCCTACGCTGCAATTTTATAAACCAGTGGCCTGAGCCCAAGTCAGCTAACACGGGCCAGCCAGAGGTGTTTCATCACAGAGTACACATACCCTTAGGCCTAGTCTACACTACGACTTTAAGTTGAATTTAGCAGCGTTACCTCCATTTAAGCTTGGACCCATCCACACGATGAAGCCCTTTTTTTCGACTTAAATGGCTCTTTAAATCGATTTCTTTATTCCACCTCCGAGGGGATTAGCGTTGAAATCGACCTTGCCGGCTCAAATTTGGGATAGTGTAGATGCAATTCGACGGTATTGGCCTTTGGGAGCTATCCCGGAGTGCTCCGTTGTGACCGCTCTGGACAGCGCTCTCAACTCAGATGCACCGGCCAGGTAGACAGGAAAAGGCCCGCAAACTTTTGAATTTCATTTCCTGTTTTGCCAGCATTTTTGCAGAGCTCATGCAGAGTGCATCAGCATGATGTGCACATTGCCATGGCACACTGCCCGGCCTGTACTTTCTGAGAGGTCTATGACCGTCGTCCTCGTCAATGCGCTGCCATCACCTCCTCATCTGTTTTGCGCAAAACAATTATCTGCCATTGCTCTGATAGAGGGAGGGGCGACTGACGACATGGCTTACAGGGAATTAAAAATCAACAAAGAGGGTGGCTTTGCATCAAGGAGAAACACAAACTGTCACACAGAATGGCCCCCTCAAGTATTGAACTCAAAACCCTGAGTGCTCAGCAGAAGATGCTGCATTACGATTGCTAGCCATCATGATCTACTGGCTGATCGCCAGAAGACGGTGCAGTACGACTGCTAGCCATCATCATCACCTGGGTGCTTGGCAGAAAATGGGAATGACCTGGCTGAGTCACTCCCATGTCTGCCCAGGAGCCCCTGACCGATCTCACCGAGGTCAGCTAAAAGAGCACCCAGGAATATGACAATGATGGCTACCAATGCACCGTCTGCTGCCAAAAGGCAATGAGCTGCTCCTGTGTAGCAATGCAGTCCCAGTCTGCCAGCACACGGGAGACGTACGGTGATGGTGAACTGAGCTGGCTCCATGCTTGCCGTGGCATGGCGTCTGCTCAGATAACCCAGAAAAAAGGCACAAAACGATTGTCTGCCATTGCTTTCATGGAGGGAGGGAGAGGGGGTATCAAGATATGATTCCCCCACTCTGAACCTTAGCTTCCAAAAGATGGAGTACCTGCATGAACCCCTCTAAGCTTAATTACTAGCTTAGAAATGATAGAGCTGCCACTACCCAAAAATATAGTGTTTTGGGACACTTTCTGGCCCCCAAACCCTTCCCTGGGGACCCCCAGACCCAAATCCCTTGGATCTCAAAACAAAGGGAATAAACCATTCCCCTCTTTTCTTCCTCCCAGATTCTCCCCTCCCTGGGTTACACTGGGAGATCACTGTGATTCAAACTCCTTGAATCTTAAAACAGAGAGGAAATTCACCTCCTTCCCCTTCTCTCCCCCTCCCAGACTCTCCCTGAGAGAGAGACAGTGATCCTAACACAGAGAGAAATCAGGCTTTTCATCCCCCACTTCTCTCCTTTCTTCCACCAATGCCCTGGTGAGACCAGACCCCATCCCCTGGGGTCTCACACAAGAATAAAAAAAAATCAGGTTCTTAAAAAGGAAAAGCTTTTAATTAAAGAAAGAAAGAAAAGTAAAAATTATCTCTGTAAAATCACAATGGAAAAGGTTACAGGGTCTTTCAGCTTATAGACACTAGAGAGAAGCCTCACCCCAGCACAAATACAAGTTGCAGCAAACAGAGATATAATCCTTCCAGCAAAATACACATTTGCAAATAAAGAAAACAAACATAAATCTAATCCACTTTCTACCAGTTACTTACTATTTGAATAGAAGAGACTTTTTCAGAAGATTGGAGAGTCTGTATACATGTCTGGTCCCTCCCGGACCCCAGAGAGAACAAAGAAAAACCCCAAAAGCACAAACAAAGGCTTCCCTCCACTGAGATTTGAAAGTATCTTGTCTCCTGATTGGTCCTCTGGTCAAGTGTTACAGGTTTACTGAGCTAGTTAACCCTTTACAGGTAAAAGAGACATTAACCCTTAACCATCTGTTTATGACAGGGGGGCCTGACGACATGTACCCAGAACCACCCGTGACACTGTTTTTGCCCCATCAGGCATTGGGATCTCGACCCACAGTCCCAGTGGGCAGCAGAGACTGCGGGAACTGTGGGATAGCTACTCACAGCTACCCACAGTGCAATGCTCCGGAAGTTGATGCTAGCCTCAGTACTGTGGACGCAGTCCATCGAGTTAATGCACTTAGAACATTTTGTGTAGGGACATACACAATCAACTGTATAAAAATGATTTCTAAAAAAACAACTTCTATAAATTCGACCTAATTTTGTAGTGCAGACATACCCTGAGGCTGTAGGGAATGGACAGAGAAGTAATTTTCTTCTGGGATTGCCAAGACTGGTGACAGCGCACAAGCCTTTAATTCCAGTGCCAGACGGAGAATAGGGCTAACTGTGCTTCCCACCTAACTGTTAATTCTGGCTCACGAGTGTGGGGAGTTGACAGTGCTTCTCCCCTCACCTGTCGATAATCCCATTCCCCAGAGAGACCGAGGACTCCCAATAATGGTGTCCCTTTAATTCTGGAACAGAAAGGGGTGTTTGGGAAAGTGACAGTGTTTTTTGCCTTTGTCTAAAAACTGATTCCAGGCCAAGGTGACTGAAGACCCTAACACAGGTAGTGGGAGGTGACTGAGCTGCTTTCGATTTCCAAAAGAATCCAAAGGATCACTGGAAAACTTCCACTAGTGGTTGCATTCAGGAGGGTGATTGCACACCTATTCTCCACCTACATTGATTCTGGTCCAAAGAGAGGCTGAATATCCTTACTATCAGGGACACTGAGTCAGGCTGCGGATGCATAAAATTTAACATACTACAAGTACATATTAAATAAACTGGTTTTTACACTAGTAACCGTAATGAGTGGGGGGTGTCTTCTTAGTATGTAGTGGTACACAAGTGGTAAAGCAGCACTAACAGACTTAATATGCCTGGGTTCCAGAATGAACAAGCAATTTTAACTCTGTCTGTTAAGTGTTATATTGCCAGTCATGGGAGAACTCGGGACATCACAGTAAATATAGCAGAGGCAAGATCCCTTTGGGTTTGTGAGAAATTTGTTTAAAATACAAGGTTGACAACCAGAAAGTTAACAGGAACGATTTAAAGGGAGCAGCAATGAAGAGTTTGTTGTTACTGTGCAATACTTTAGAGAGAAAGCTTAGGCAAAAAGGAGAGCAATATGGATTAGTTAAAAGGGAGATTAAGACCATTGCAAACCAGGCTAAGGACTGTGTACAAGCACTGGTGAATCTTACGCTAGGTGTTTAATGACTTTGAGCAGGTTTGAATTAGAAACCAGCACCTTAGAAAGCTTGCCCCCCTTTTCCAAAGCAGTGCCCAGCCCAGCAGTCTGATTCACTGAATCAATGTAGGGTGACCAGAGAGCAAGTGTGAAAAATCGGGACAGGGGATGGGGGGTAATTGGCGACTATATAAGAAAAAGCCACAACTATCAGGTTGTCCCTATAAAATCGGGACATCTAGTCACCCTAAATCAATGGGATGACATGGTGGCAGAAATTTGTTGCATGAATTATTCCCTTGAGCTACAAGGGAAGGAACTGGAATAGTTTCACAGCCAACTTGACAGACCAAATACATTCAAACAGAAATCCATAGCTGCCTCTTCTAAGGGAATGTGATACCTGGTTTTCTGATTCAGTTGATCAGGCCCTGATTCTAAAAGCCAGGTAAAGCAGGGGAGAGGATACACATTCACAATGCCCCCAGAACTCACCATGCAGTATAATGGCCTCTTTAGGTACAGGCAGAGCAGGGAGAACTGTACCAGCTCTGCTAAGGGGGGCAAAGGAATGTGTATAGTGGACATAGGTGCAGGTGTATCTGCATTATGACCCTCACCCAGCCGCCTCTCTGTTGGAAAGGAGTCATGGCTATTGAGACTATTACAAAACAGCCTATTAAAATAAAGCTGTCTCACCCACTGATAATCCCCATAGATTTATGCAGGACTCATGTTTGCTCTCACTAAGTTACCAGAATCATGAAACCTGCTGGGAGCAGATTTTCTGGTGACAGTTTGAGTTTAGATTTGACTAACAAGTTGATTTGTCAAACAGCAGTAAAGGATTTGGGGGAAAAAAACCTTTGTGGTTCCAGAACTCCATGCTGTTGCTGGAGCTCACACCAGCCTCTTATAACCTCAATGTGGAATACAACAAAGACATGTTCAAGGACACTCGACAGCCAGCCACAGAAAAATGCAGCAGCTTTTGCCATACTCAACCATGACTGTGCGTGTACGGACATAGAACTTTTCATTACAGAATATTCTCCTCAAAAGCCATACCATATTCCTAGGGAAGCTAACAGATTTGAGGAAAATCAAAGGTTACAGCATCCAAGATGGATTGGTTTCTCCCCTGCCAGTATGGCATTGCACCACAAGTTCTGTTTCATAGTATCATCCCAAGTCTTGTTGCACTCAACTTTTCAAACAGCAGTCCCTTTGTTTGAACTAGTGTTGATTTCCTCTTTATGGGTATAGGCTTTACATCTATTTATACTTAATCTCATTGAGATATCTGGCTTTGTGGACATGGGGAAAGCAGTGGATGAGATATACCTTGATTTTAGCTAAGCTTTTGATAAGGTCTTTCACAGTATTCTTGCCAGGATGTTAAAAAGTATGGATTGGATGAATGGATAATAAGGTAGATAGAAAGCTGGCTAGATTATCGGGCTCAAAGGGTACTGATCAATGGCTCCATGCCTAGTTGGCAGCCGGTATCAAGCAGAGTGCCCCAGGGGTCCATCCGGGGGCCAGTTTTGTTCAACATCTTTATCAGTGAGCTGGATGATGAGATTAATTGCACCCTCAGGAAGTTCACAGATTACACTAAACTGTGGGGAGAGGTGGATATGCTGGAGGGTAGAGATAAGGTCCAGAGTGACCTAGACAAATTGGAGGATTGGGCCGAAAGAAATCTGATGAGGTTCAACAAGGACAAGTACAGAGTCCTGCACTGAGGACGCAGGAATCCCAAGCACTGCTATAGGCTGGAGACCAACTGGCTAAGCGGTTGTTCTGCAGAAAAGGACCTGGGGATTACAGTGGACGAGAAGCTGGATATGAGTCAGCAGTGTGCCCTCGTTGCCAAGAAGGCTAACGGCATATTGGGCTGCATTAGTAAGAGCACTGCCAGCAGACCGAGGGAAGTGATTATTCCCCTCTATTCCGAACTGGTGACGCCACATCTGGAGTATTGCATCCAATTTTGGTCCCCCCATTATAAAAGGGATGTGGACAAATTGGAGAGTACAGAGGAGGGCAATGAAAATGAGTAGGGGGCTGGGGCACATGACTTATGAGGAAAGGCTGAGGGAATTGGGCTTATCTAGTCTGCAGAAAAGAGTGAGAGGGGATTTGATAGCAACCTTCAACTACTTGAAGGGGGGTTCCAAAGGGGATGGAGCTAGGCTGTTCTCAGTGGTGGCAGATGACAGAACAAGGAGCAATGGTCTCAAGTTGCAGTGGGGGAGATCTAGGTTGGATATTAGGAAACATTTCACTAGGAGGGTGGTGAAGCACTGGAATGGGTTACCTAGGGAGGTGGTGGAATCTCCTTCCTTAGAGGTTTTTACCGTCAGTCCCGACAAAGCCTTGGCTGGGATGATTTAGCTGGTGTTGGTCCTGCTTTCAGAAGGGGATTGGACTAGATGACCTCCTGAGGTCTTTTCCAACTCTAATATTCTATGATTCATGGTTGCAGTCTATTGTTCTCATCTCTCTTGGTCACTACTTGGGTTGGTTCCCACTTCCTTTGTTTGCCTGTTCTTTGGTTTGGGGTTTTCTGCAGGATCTGATTACGCTCTAAGTTACAGCTCTAGTTTGTTTATGAATTTGAGTTGGGTTCCATTATTGATCCCTGTTCTCTCTCACTTGATACTGCTTTTTATCTCTTGTGATGGGGCAAGGCCAGATGGCTACAGTAAAGTAGTGAGGAACAGGTATGTTAGCCCCCAGGCTAAACAAATCCCTGGTACTATGGTAACCAAATGGCAGTTGTTCCAGGTTAATCAAGATACCTAGGGCCAATTAAGATCCTTCAAGAAGGCAGCGGAGATAGCTAGATTGATTGGGACACCTGAAGCCAATCAAGGGCTGGCTTGAACTAGTTAAAAGCCTCCCAGTTAGCCAGTGAGGCAGGGGTGTTAGGAGCTACAGGAGGGAGCTGTGCTGTTGGAGGAATGAAGCAGTACAAATCCATATCAGGTGCAAGGAAGGAGGCCCTGAGGCAACGGTGAAGGAGATATTGAGTGAGGGCTGCTGTGGGGAAGTGGCCCAGGGAACTGTACATGTCCTATTTCCAAAAAGTCAGCTACCATAGCTGCTAATTTTAGGGTCCCTGGGCTGGAGCCCAGAGTAGAGGGTGGGCCCGGGCTCCCCCTTCCCCTCCCTGATTAATCACTGAGACTGGAAGAGAACAGGGACTGTGCGAGGGAGGGCTGCTTCTCCTCACCTCCCTTGTTGGCTTATGATGAAAATGGCTCAGTAAGCTGTGACCCTTGCCTCTAGAGAGAGAAGGGCTATGTGGAGGGTCACAGTGAGCCTCTGAGGCTAGCAAAATCCGCCATGAAACACAGGACTCATGGAGTCAAGGACAGAACTTTGTCAACGCTATAACAAATTTTAATCATGCCATAATATTTTGATGTGGTTAATAGTTATCTGAATTTCCTTATAGGTTTCCACTACATGCATCCGATGAAATGGGTATTCACCCACGAAAGCTCATGCTTCAATACATCTGTTAGTCTATAAGATGCCACAGGTCTCTTTGCTGCTGCTATAGGTTTATTATCCCAGTGTTTCTTTCTGTGTACTAAATTGGTAAATGGGCCAATACATTTGTGCTTCAGGTAGCAGAAAAAAGAATTTATTTCATTTGCAACCAGACCCATTTGTACACTAAAACTTAGGAGACATTTGAGTGATCTATATTACTCCAAAAAGCAAAACAGACTCAACAACACTTTGGGAAGTAGGTCGTAGGTTGCAGAGTGCTTTGAGATCACTGAAATTAAGATTTTACATAAATACAAAGTATTTTAGGAGTCATTCCATTTCCCCTGTCCCAAAGAAACATCAAACAATACTTCCCTCCATTGTTCAGTCCCTGAATCTTGGGAAAATAAAACAACTTCCTGCAATATTTCTTAAAATTTGTATTTTACTCAGAACAAGGGCCCCAGGCAGAAACAAAAGACTTCTCTCACAAAGGAAAGAGCAAGATGGGCTAAATCAGAAGTCCCCAAATTGTGATATGAGAGCTTGATGTGCCATCAATTCACAGCCATTTAAGAAGGTGGTTTGTGAAGTAATAAAGTTTGTGAACCACTGGGCTAGTCTATTGCTTCCAATGATGCCAGTTGCTGTAGGGTTAAACAAAACCATACAGGCCACATTTAGCAAGACTCTTCTGGTGTTTGGAATTCTGTGAATGTGTCCATTGATCTTACCAAAGAAGGTTGTCTCTCCTGCCACAACGCCCCCGCCCCCAAAATCCATGCTGGAAATTAACAGTGCCCCTCTAAACCTCTACCATCAGGCAAGAAGAGTTGCATTCCAATATCCACCCTGAGTTGTCCGTTCCTGAAGAGCCTGGTGGCATATGCTACCTGAATTTGTTACTAATTTGTCGATTCACTAGAAGTGTTTTTGATTTGATGAATTAGCAAAAGGAAGCTGGCTGCAACCCAAAGGAGTAGATCCTTCTTAATTACACAGAATGCACTTCTTGTCCATGTTTTATCATAATTTTTTTGTGTATACATGATTATCTAAATAAACTTCTAGCCTCAACCGCAGTGGCACAGTCTGCTATATCATCACTGACCACAGAACACGCTAAACCTTTATCTAACTTTCAGGACCAAGACATTCTTAGCTTTAAAACATTTTAAACCTAGATTTCCTTTGCTGTGTCATGTTACTAAAACCAATATTTTTAGTCTTACTTTGACCACTGATGCAGTTTTTGGTTTATTGCACTTTGTGCAGCTTAGACAAGGAAGCTTAACTGGCCAGTTTCAGATTCTCAGACAATGCTGCAGTGTTTTGGGTTGCAATTGCAAACACTTCTTGGGAGCAGGGCAAAGAGAAACTTTGGCTTGGCTACACTGGAGAGTTGCAGCGCTGGTGATGAGGTTACAGCGCTGCAACTCACTCTGTGTCCACACTTGCAAAGCACAGCCAGCGCTGCAACTCCCTGGTTGCAGCGCTGGCTGTACACCTGGTCTGCTTGGGGTGTAGCAATTCCAGCGCTGGTGATGCAGCGCTGGTCATCCAGTGTGGTCACCAAAAGCGCTTTTCTTGGCCTCCGGGGTATTAGGAGGTATCCCAGCATACCTTTTCAGCCACTCTGCTCATCGTTTCACACTCCACTGCCCTGGGCTCAGGTGACCCGCCCTTTAAATGCCCCGGGAATTTTAAAAATCCCCTTCCTGTTTGCTCAGCCAGGTGTGGAGTGCAATCAAAATCAATCAATCACTGACCATGCTCCACGCCCCAAACGAGCCCCAGCATGGAACTCTTGCAAGCTGCAGGACCTCATCAGTGTTTGGGGGGAGGAAGCTGTGCAGTCACAGCTGCGCTCCAGCTGTAGAAATTATGATACCTATGGGCAGATATCAAAGTACATGCTGCAAAGGGGCCATGAACGTGACGCATTGCAGTGCAGGGTTAAAGTAAAGGAGCTGTGGAGTGCCTATTGCAAATCCCGTGAGGGAAACCGCTACTCAGGAGCTGCCCCCACGACCTGCCATTTTTACAAGGAGCTGGATGCCATACTTGGGTGTGACCCCACTGCCAATCCGAGGACCACGATGGAGAGTTCAGAGCAAGGAGAAGAGGGGGAGGGTATAGAGGAAGCCAAGAGTGAGGCTACTGGGGTGGAGGGAGATACCCCGGAGTCCCAGGAGGCATGCAGCCAGGAGCTCTTCTCAAGCCAGGAGGAAGCTAGCCAGTCACAGCAGCTGGAACTTGTGGGTGAAGCAGCAGCAGAGGAGCGGGTTCCTGGTAAGCAGCTTTTATTTTAAGGATGGAAATGTTTTGGAAGGGGGGGGGGTTATGGCTGCATGCATGCATGCCTAGATGTGGAATAGCCCATTGATTTGGTCTATCACGTCTCGGTAATCGGCCTCGGTAATCTCTTCAAAAGTTTCAGCCAGAGCATGGGCAATGCACTTGCGCATGTTTATAGGGAGAGCCACCATGGTCCTTATCCCAGTCAGGCTAACGCGTCCGCGCCACTGTGCCGCGAGGGGTGGGGGGACCATTGCGGCACACAGGCAAGCTGCATAGGGACCAGGGCGGAATCCACATTGCTGTAGAAGACCCTCCTGCTCTTCCCAGGTAATCTGCAGCAGCGATATATCTGGCAGTAGAAAATCCTGTTGAAAATGTAGGGATAGTGTTCAGTGCAGGTCCCCCCCAGCTGCTCTCTGCTCTCCCCAATGCATAGAAACCCCAGTGAGCCCTGACTCAAGCAGCTCCCCTTCCCAGGTGAGTCGCGGCAGAAACACTCACCCCATTACTCACCATGTCTTCGCTGCTGTGGCCTCTGTGCTATGTTTGCTATGTGTAAATGATGCTACAAATAGTCTACAAACTCCTTCACGGTGATTATAAACAATGCAGCCTCTGTATTAAATATTTCTATTTCTGTTTTTTTTAAGTGTCCTTGAATCCTCTGGCCCTATCACAGCCTGCTGAAAGACTACAGAACTTGAGGCGTAAACCAAGGAAAAGCAAAGAAGATTTGGTGAAAGCAGTTATGAATCAGTACGCCAGAGAGAATAAGAGGCTGCAGGACTGGAGAGAGAAAATGCATCAGTGGAGGGAAACACAAAGCAGGAGAAAGGAATTGGCTACCAAGAAAAGCACAAAGCAGCTGATAAGCCTCCTGGCGCGCCAAACGGACTGTATGCAGTCTCTCGTAGCCATGCAGGCAGATCAGTACCATGCTAACCCCCCTGCACCCCCAAAGCTCTCTCCCTTGTGCCCCAGTGTTTGCTCAAAACCCCTTTCTCCAGCAGCCTGGTTCTTACCACCACCAGCTACCCCCAACACCTGTACATTCACCTACCAGCCCTGAGAACTACGACCCTTACCCTCTGAACTCAACCCTCATCACCATGCAGCATTTTCATCCTGAAGTGCAGCAGGCATTGCACAGCAATCCAGGCAGGACATATTCAAACCTCTGAATGTACAGTTCAGCACCCTACCCCCCTGCCCTTTTATGTACTGTATTTTGAATAAATGATTTCTTGGCTTTTAAAAAGTTTTTATTATTGCAGAAAGTGAAAAATACTGTACCCCAAGGGAAAAACAGGCACTGCAAATCATTGTAACCACTGCACTTCACACCCGTGCAAGGCACCATACATTACTGTTGGCTTTCAGCCTCAAATTGCTCCCTTAAGGCATCCCTAAATCCTGGAAGCCCTGTGCTGGGCCTCTCTAGTAGCCCTGCTCTCTGGCTGTGCAAATTCAGCCTCTAGGCATTGAACCTCGGAGGTCCATTCCTCACTGAGTGTTTCACCCTTCCCTTCACAAATATTATGGAGGGTACAGCACGCGGATATAACCGCAGGGATGCTTCTTTCCCCCAAGTCTAGCTTCCCATAAAGACACCTCCAGCATCCCTTTAAACGGCCGAAAGCACACTCCACAGTCATTCTGCACTGGCTCAGCCTGTAGTTGAACCGGTCCTTGCTCCTGTCAAGCTTCCCTGTATATAATTTCATGAGCCATGGCATTAAGGGGTAAGCGGGATCTCCAAGGATCACAATGGGCATTTCGACATCCCCTACTGTGATCTTGCAGTCTGGGAAAAAAGTCCCAGCCTGCAGCTTCCTGAACAGGGCACTGTTCCAAAAGATGCGTGCATCATGCATCTTTCCAGGCCATCCTGTGTAAATGTCAGTGAAATGCCCACGGTGATCCACAAGCACTTGGAGAACCATAGAGAAATACTCCTTCCGATTAATGTACTCGGATGCCAGGTGGGGTGGTGCCAGAATAGGAATATGCATCCCATCTATCGCCCCTCCACAGTTAGGGAAACCCATTTGTGCAAAGCCATCCACAATGTCCTGCACGTTCCCCAGAGTCACGGTTCTTTTTAGCAGGATGCGATTAATGGCCCTGCAAACTTGCATCAACACTATTCCAATGGTCAACTTTCCCACTCCAAACTGGTTCGTGACCGATCAGTAGCTGTCTGGAGTTGCCATCTTCCAGATTGCAATAGCCATCCGCTTTTCCACTGACAGGGCAGCTCTCAATCTCGTGTCCTTGCGCCGCAGGGTGGGGGCGAGCTCCTCACACAGTCCCATGAAAGAGACTTTTCTCATCCGAAAGTTCTGCAGCCACTGCTCGTCATCCCAGACTTGCAGGACGATGTGATGCCACCACTCAGTGCTTGTTTCCCGAGCTCAAAGGCGGCGTTCCACGGTGCTGAGCACGTCTGTTACTGCCACAAGCAATTTAGTGTCTTGCGCGTCAGGCGAATCAATATCATCGTCTGACTCCTCATTGTCACTTTGGAGCTGAAGGAATAGCTCAACTGCCAAACGTGATGTGCTGGCAACGTTCATCAGCAAGGTACTCAGCCGCTCGGGCTCCATTTCTAACAGAAATCGCGCTGCAGACTCACAATGGTGCCACACTGCTGAGATGTGTAGCGATGCACCACGGGGCGTTGGGACAGGAAGCGGAATGACCCGCACCCTTCCGTCCCCTTCCCACAATCCACAGCGCCAAAATGGGACGAGGTGCTCTGTGGGATAGCTGCCCACAATGCACCACTCCCAACAGCGCTGCAAATGCTGCAAATGTGGCCGCACTGCAGCGCTGGTAGCTGTCAGTGTGGCCACACTGCAGCGCTGTCCCTACATAGCTGTATGAACACAGCTGTAACTCCCAGCGCTGCACAAATGTAAGTGTAGCCATACCCTTAGGTAAAGCTCAACTACAAACCGTTTTCGGCTAATGAAAAAAGGTTGTAATTACAACTGTTTAAAAAGCTTTTACGGAGTCTAAATACTGAATTTAAGGTTCCTAACCGCATCCCCGTACCACTGAATGATTGTATTAGAAAACAGAGTTATTTGACATAGAATTTTCTCCAGTTCTTAGGCTTGAAGGTGTTCCTGCTTTGGTAAAAGCACTAGACCTCCTTTTGATTTGACCTCCAAATAAAGCAGGGACAATGCTAATTAGTTCACCTGCTAACTGCTGGCGAGACACAAGAGGGAAACAAATAGAGTTTCCATTCCATTGTTGCACTACATCTGAGGGCACATTGCTACAGCACACACTAGGATAGCAGCTTGCAGCAATGTATACACCACACCACTTTCCTAGCAAATTAAAGTGATAGTTAAACCAAGATGCTTGTGATTCCTAAGCAGCAGACACCCCAGATGATGCAAAAAGGGAGCCTTCCCTCCTCCTAACTAGGCCAACAGAAGCCATTCTTTAGCTATTGTTGAGCCTTGAGGTTCTTTTTAAGACTATGATTCTATTGCCCTGGTACATTACAGGCATTGGAAATTTACAGATAAAAGAAAAACCTTGAGAAAATGAAAGTACAACAGATTGCATACAATAACTTCCCTTTAAGGAAATTAAATATTTCCCGATATTCTCTGATCCTAATGCTTGGAATTATTCTCAGCAATAAGTGACTTTAGATGTAGACACCTCTGCATACCAGGTAGAAGACCAATTACCACTCTGGACTTTCAGAACAACCTTCTACAAAGCTCTACCAAAACTTGGCCACTGTACATCTTCAAATCCTTCTGCCAGAAAGAAATTTATTGTTTCATTAGCCAGCCTTTTTCCAACAAGACCTACTGCTGTAAAAAGCATCCCTACTTGATCAGAGCAAATTTTTTTGTTAGGTTTATGGGCTGAAATACAAATAAGATTTGAGAAATTCTCCAATTCAAAGGATGTAAATCTTCAGTATCCTAACATTTATCAACTGTTGGCTAAACCGGCTTGTGGCATAAAGTATATTGCCTCCATTTATAAAACTTTTCACTTGTACGCATTGAATAACTTCCTCACCTGTGAAGTTTCCTCACTTACACAGAAAGAAGTTAAAAAAGCTACAAGGGGTCTTTCTAATGTCTCCATTACAAGGATTTTTTCAAAGTTTATTGGCCTCAATGTGACAGATTCCTGCAGTGCAGATCAAACTTCCATTTAATAATTTTTTAGTAAAAAGTATTTTTGTAAAAATATTTAAAATTTTCCAAGTTTGTTCACCCTTCTATTTTTGGGGTTGAATTTAGCAAACCATCCTTATTCAGTAAAGCACTTCAGCTTGTTCTTGGCCATTGTCAACCTTTTTAACAAAATGATCAATTTTACCTGATAGTGCCATGTTGTAATGAACAAACAAGTTAATCACAACAGGAACATGCTCTAACCTGTGCTACAAAAGGTGGAAAAACAAGTTCTTCTGTAAAATGTAAGCAATATTCTACTTCTATATTAATCTGCTATTATAAAAACACAGCACATGTTACGTGTACTCATGCAAAGGAGCCTTAGATAGAAGTTGCTTTTTGAACATTTCACATTAACTCTTGTATACTCTTATGAATCTTCTGTCTAGAATAAAAAGAAAGTATCTGGGGGGTTAAATTTAATTATTTAAAAAAAAAAACTTACGTTACAACGCATAGAACTTCAGCAAGTACCCAATACATGGCCTTGCCTTGATAGTACTGCTGGTTAGCAAGCTACAGTTTCCACAGACCACAAGTGCTTATAAGATGAATATACCAGCAAGTAACAATTTTCCCCTTGTGTTTTGTATCAACCTTTCCTCTGTAAGAATCTTTTGCAATTCTTATACTCTTTATCAGTATACTGATGAGAATGAAATGGAAAAGCCTTGAAAATAGACCTTTAGAAAGCCTAAACATGAGTTCACCATCATCAGTTTCTCTTCAAACATAGGCAATTCAACATATAGGACTAGCCTCTCCCAAAACAAACAAATGAGCACACCCTTTTTTGGTCCTCCCCCCAAATTATTTAGATTTTCTTCATGCATTAGAACTCACTAATGTCACTTTACAAGATACTGTAAGAGTTGCAATTGTATAGACCAGTGGTTTGACCTTTTTTCATTTGCAGACCCCTAAAAAATTTCAAATGGAGATTTCCTCTGGAAATCTTAGACATGGTCTGTGGACTCCCAGGGGTCCGTGGATGACAAGTTGAAAGCCATTGGTCTGGGCCATTTGGTTTTCTTTTGCTATACCATGACTCCAAGGTTGCAACAGAAAAAAGTTTCAGGATCACTTCTACCTAGCCATGAAAAAAGAGCAGATTATCACCTCCAGGTTGAAAACCCATTCGCTAGGTAACTCCCAAACGTATGACAACGAAACGTTAGCATTAATTCTAGGATTTAAATGCATCTCCCAGAGAAAAAAGTTACCTAGCTTTCTAACTGCATGCATTTTTCTCTGGAAGGAAATCATTTCTATTCCAAAAAGACACTTTGGAACTCCCACGTTGGGAAAGATGAAAGAACTGAAGAGCTGCTCCTGAAGGATGGAAAGGCATCAGCACAGAGTTTTGCATTCTCAAGTCCAGTTCTAGTCTAAAAGAACAACAAACGGCATTACATTTGTGCCTCAAGTCTTGTCCATGTTTGGGAATAATCGGGAAATCTGATTCACTTGGGAGCCCTTTCCGATTCAGCTGAAGTGATTATAGTAATGGTGGGAGTCCCGCTGCAGCAGGTTTAGCAAAAACAATGACAAAATGGGGTCCAGCTATCAGATCCTTGACTATTATACAGGTCTGGACCAGAGACAATGCTGATAGGAATTTAAGAAATTTCAGCATGTACACTTGAGTCTAGCTCAAACACACTCAATTTACATGAGTTGCCTCCAGCTGTAGTCCTTAAATCTGAAAGTCAGACTGGATTCTTTTTAGTTTATACATCATTACCACTAAGTTTCAGCAGACCAAATTCTGTCCTTAGTTCCATGTCCTTCAGTAGAACTGCATATATGTAACTGAATGGGTCGTGCAACTAGAATTTACTGTTGACAGAACCAGAATAAATTCCAACTCATTACTGTTGACTCCGCAGTGCTGATAATAGTAAAATCTAAATTTGCCACTAAAATGAATAGATTCCTCTGAACAGAGACAGCGAGTTTTCAGTCACGCACAATCAATTTTATCTAGTCACTTTTGCAACTATAACTGCCTTTTAAGTTACACTGATGCTCCTATGCAACCAGATGTCAAAAGTCCAATAAAAATGATTACAAAATAAACAACTTAAATCTCTAACGTAGCATGCTCCTTTTTCCTGAAGTAAGTACTACAGCTGCATTCTATTCACATCCTTCCTAAATTCAAAACATTCACTGTTGAATTTATCCAACACATTTGGCTGAGATGGGCTATTGCTATACATCACCATTTAGTAAATTCAGCAAAAGTCATCTGGAAGAGCCAAACTGAAGAGTTCCTAACAGATGGCTTTAAAGCCAATTCAAGAACTGACAAGAGGCAATGGTAGGAGAAGTATTAGGCGTAACATCTTTATTTCACCCACAACAGAGGAAGGGCTATGTTGCCTAAGCCAAGAGCTTCCGCATCCTATTACCCGAGATGGTTAACGTGGTATCCACAGTAACTTGAGCTAATAACTAAGCTCTGCTCGAACAGCAACCATGACAAGGACAAGCAGTTCAAAATAACAAAGCAGTCACACTTCACAATCCTTCAGAAGCAGAAAACACCTATTCCTGCACTAGGATAGAAGTGTAAAAATGTCAATTATTTAAACCGTAGAGTATTTCTCCAGAGGAACATACCTGCAGAAATGAAATCATGGTTTGTATCTTTTCAATGTCAATTTAAAAAGTATAGTGTGCTATCTGGATTTTCTGAAGGTAATAATGCCAGAGGATGGAGAAAGGAAATATGCAGCATGCAGTTCTGTAGCATTAAAAAAAAATCCAACTACAAGACAACCAATTAAATGAAATTCAAAAATGATTTATGACATTTCTGATAGACTAATCATATCCCAGTACCCTAAATACAGTGATACAGACCCATTATTTATTAATAATCCCTTTCCAAATCTTGTACCACAGAGGGGCACAATGTATTTATTGTGTTTGATAACTGATTTTCACTTTACATTCAGAAGAACATTCAACAGAAGAGGGTTAGGAAAGTCACTGGAGGGAACAAGTACAAAAAACATTTTTGTTTAAAGACTACATTTTGTGAAAGTCATTTTGTTAAGGCAAAATAATTGCTGACCAAGTTTATGCTCCCCTTCAGTCAGTCTATGTGCTTTTAAACTACAACTATCTTATGTCAAACAGCAAAATATTGCTACAACTATACACTTATTTTAAATGCCACTTCCCTTTTCCTGCAAAGATCAGTTAACATTGGCCAAGAAAACCAGCGTGTGTGTAGAGATTTTTATAGATCTATACGGATAAAATTTCAACAGAATATGTAGGATATAACCCCTTTCGTATCTCTGGATTTGGCTGCATTTTCCCTATTCAGTGGAATTATCTTGTTCCAGTCATTTAAAGCTCACATACTTTACATAAAATATACACAGGATGCACAATTTTCTGGAAACGTACCTTGTAATAAATACTTCCTATGAGTTCAGTTCTCCCCTCTTCAAGGGTGGAATGGTATTTCATCCCTCAGCTCAAAAATGGTATGTTTTGCAAATACACAATTTAGGGATAATAATTAATACAAATACCATTTGCATAGGGTCACTGTCCTTTTTCTTTTTAATTCAACAAGTTGCATTTTCTGAGGCAGATGTTATGTTCCAAACAGACTGTCTTATAAAAGCCATCCCTATTTGGCATGTGCCAAAATCCCAAGCTGAGTGGCCTTTAAATCTCTCATGAAAACAAATGACGAATCCTTCTAGCCAAGAATACTACACAATTAATACTCAATCGTCTTAGAAAATCTTAACCTTTATTTGCCTGTTTATATTAGTGCTCCTCTCATTTCTTTGCCCCAGTATACTAGTTGGATCAACAGATTTCCCCATAAACATTTCAGTCAAAAAGGATCTCTCTCAGCTGGCCATCTTTGGAACTGTACTGTGTAGCCTGGATGTAGGCAAACTCTCTTAGGCTTTGAAGCGTGGGTTTTCGATATTTGAAAAGCACAGTAATACTGTATACAGAAAATGGCATTCAATAGCCTTGCCTTTTTAAACAAACATTTTCAACTGCAAATTCATCTATTTTCACAATCAGAACATTTTTGTCTGAAAAGTTTATTTTAGTTTTCTGAACATTCTAAAGCAACCGTGCTTTAGATGTTACATAAGTGTCCAGATAGGATTAAACAAAAATTAAAATGTTCTAAATTACAAATGTTAACTCCTGTAAGAGCTTCAGAAAGGAAACAGACCAGAAAGGAGGACATACACACATTGTGAGGAAACCCCAAAGTTTCATGCAATGGCAGGCAAGATGTAAAAAGCCACCCAAATTCACACATTTGTACACCAAATCATCAGAAAAAAGTACTCTGTAGTAAATCTGTACATCCAAATACATTTGGGATCTACACCTAAGTTACATTATTTAATGTTATATACACTTATTACCACTTTATAATGTCTTAAGGAAAGCCTTCATTCAAACCCAAACCAAAAAAAATACTAACTTTGGAAAAAAAGGAGAATCATTTTAGACATTCAGTTAAAACGCTGGTTTTGTTTTAATCTAGACCTCAAAACGTTTAATAAAAACAAACAGCATCCTCTTCATTTAACATTTTGCTTTCTAACTGTACAGTAAATTGCACTGTCTTCAGATTGTATCTTCTTTGGATGGTTTCAAGATGTAGCTGGATATTACTTTAAAGATAAATAAACGGGAAGTTGGTCCAACTAGAGTGACTGCTGATATATTACATGCAGGTGAGTTTAATATATTTTTAAAATTATTTTTTTTAGACAAATAGGTGTAGGGATAGCTGATACTGCAAATGAACGAAAAGAAGCACCCAGAGTCAAAATACGAAACATACTTCTATCCTGACAATGGCAGTGAAAACCAGAAAAGTAATCTTTCTGAAACAGCATTTTTAGATAATTTAGAAATGTGAAGTACCAGGAAGACTACTAATCAAGCAGTTTCAGCAGCCAAATTTGCCTCTTTTTATTGAATGGAACAAATTCTTGAAATAAACTGTTTGTCCTCTTCACTGAAGAGAGCTAGCCTATTCATCTTTAATGAGCTAGGTTTTTTTTGGGAAGATTAGCCATGTACTGTAGTAATGCCTACTGCATATAATCCAAGCATTTGCTGTGAACAGTTGGAGAAAGCAGTCAGTAAGAATCTAGGATCAATGAAAATAGATGTTACTTTAAGCCATCCACAAAATGCAGACCCACACGAGGCCCAGTGTTAAAACCCAACTCTCTTCTTGCGCTTTTTGTTGTGCAAGTTCATCCCCCATTGAAAACAGTAACTGATCCATAGTTCAGTTTTCTTATTTCCTTAGTCAATTTTCACATTAGTGTAGATTTTACGAACAAAGGCACTTGTTCCCATGTAACCAATCGCTCCTGCAAAACAAAAAACAAAATGTATATTTTAGAGATCACCTAATAACTATTAACATAAAACAAATACACTGTTCTTAGTCATTTAAGCCATTCATTCTGAAAAAAAGACAATTACTGACCTGAGGATACTTGTTCTCTAACTGTATACAATTATCCATGCTCCCAGTGAATAACTGGCAAGCACTCCCATAGCTCTAAAGATCTAAATCCATTAAACCATCTGCCCAGAAGACTATGCTCCCTTGCCCTGATAATATAGCAGTGCCCCCTACTGCTTCTAATAACCAGGTCCTTTTCTCCAAGCAAAGGATGGAAAGCAAAACATTCCCAAATCTCTGGGGTAGGTGGGTTTTATTATAAGCTACATACTTTCTGAAAGTGAATGTTCTTTTTCTCACCACGAGATCGAAATGAATAGCAATAAGTTGTTAAAAGGAAATTGCAACCTGCAGTTTTCAAATTAGTAAGAGTCATGAGGCGAGTATGCTTGGACCCCAGCAGTAATAAAGGAACAGGACATTAGATGTTTGAGGATGGAAACAGTTTCGGATTGAACAATACATCGCAGTAATAAAGGGCCTCCTAACAAAATAGACACTCAGATGGCAAGAGAGCAAGAACTCATTCCAGAAGCAGGTTCTGCAACTCCAGTAGGCTAAACCTAGAATTTAAGATGGATACACAAGGCTGAGTAAGCAGTAGCATAGAGAGTGCTACATGACTGTACTGCATATAGGGTGACCAGACAGCAAATGTGAAAAATCGGGACAGGGATGGGGGGTAATAGGAGACTATATAAGAATGACCCAAAAATCAGGACTGCCCCTATAAAATCGGGACATCTGGTCACCCTAACTGCATACCTCCCAAACAGGAACAAACTGAATGTTACTGTGGATGCCAATCTGTGACGATAAGCTAACGTGACACTCAAGGTGCAAACCTGGTAAGAATCAAGAGAACTGCAGTTACTCAGCCAGTCTGACCCACTCTATGGTGTGAAATGAAACCAAAAGTTGGGTGACAATCTAAGGGCTGTAACCACCACCGATAAAAGCCCAAGTTTATTAAGATGTTCTTTCCAGAATAGGTTATACAAGGAAAACTCACAGTGGTGCTCTTCTGCGACAACACAGATTAAAGCCCAGGATGAAGCATCTGAGATAAAGGGGGTCCAAAGCACTTGAAAAGGAGATCCAGATATGAACAAAACTTCCAGAAAAGAACAGGTGATTCCAGAGCCTGAACATCTTTAGAGAAATCCTGCAAAAAAACTTTCCACTTTGGAAAAGCCTTTCTACCATAAGAATGGCATTCACTGATACCCACTTCTACTAGCCAAACCAAAGGAGAAATCAAATCAGAACAAAAACCCTATCAAAGCAGAATTTCTACTTCAAAAAGGGAGACGCACCAGAGACTCCATGAATTCCACTAGACACTTCATATGGAAAGTGCTCAGATACTACAATGATGGGTCACAGGATAAAACAAAGGTAAACCAAAAAAAATAGCGTCATGCTGGTTGATTAAAGCTTAATTAAGAGTGCCACATAAAAGGAAACTAAATCTTAAACACTGCCAACTTTGAAAGGGATCAAGAATAAGATGCGTCTTGACCAAAACGGGGCTTTTAAGATGATTGAGTATTTGTCGCTCCTGAGACATGTCAGAACTTTTGGATGGGGGAGGACGAAAGGTACATATGGAGGCCTTTCTCCAAGGAATAGTGAAGAAAGGTGTCCATCACTGCTGTAGTTGGAGTGTCAGCTCAAGCACAATTAGCATGGCATGTCTACATAGCCTGAGAATCACACCTCCCAGCTCAAACACAGACATATCATAAAACTCTCCAAAGGAGAAAACAGGCTTTGGTCTGAGATGTGGCATTCATATACTCCTTTTAGCTCATGGGTACAAGCTAAGAATGTAGGTATTTCAGTATGAACTAGGGTGACTCCAGCATCATGGTGGCAGTGGCAGAAAGATCCAAAGAGCACCTTCGTGCTTAGAATTATGATCCAGAAGAGCTGAACCAGAGATCTTACTCACATGCACAGCCATCTCTACCAATAAGTTTTCAGGGAGGTGGGGGGAGGGGGAAGTGGGAGGAAGTAAGTTGTAATATTCTTTGGTGCAAAGTAATTGTGCTCAGCCCTTTTGAAATTCCTGATATATATCCTTCAACAACCAGTTAAGGAATGAACGCACAGGCACAACCAAGCTACTGGCAGGATGGGATGTTTCAAAGCGCAGAAAAATCTTCGGGCTCTCTTCAGACTTCCTATAAACTCATAAGGACTGAGGAGTCCTTTGGATCTTCCAGGCTACTAAGCAAGTACTCCCATTAGCCTCAAATAGCAAGCTATGACTGTGAAACCAAAAGATATGCCAGATGTATCTGAGTTAGATCAGGCCATCAGTACCAAGCTAGCTAATGGTTCAGAAAGGAGCGCATCAAGAGCAAGGGGCTTAAGTATCAGCATATGATATTCTAAGCAGGTTCGGCATCATGACTGTGCCTTATCTAGCTAGCAGATATGGCGTACGTGTTAATGACTTGGCCAAGGCAATAGGATTAAATGAATTCAGTCAGTACTACTGGGGTTGGAGTAGACTGCTTGATGACTTGGAAAGACTTGGAAGAACTAGATGTGGCCAGGCTAGTTTAGTGGTCTTCTCTAATAGTCTGTGTTGAACTTAGTCAAACATCAGGGATGTTTTCAGAATTCCTTGAGCATGTCAAAACCTTGCCTTCCAGCCTTGCCGGCAATAGCTGCCCACTCTAAAGGTGCTGAACTACTGCTGAAAGATTTGTAACTTTCTGCCTGCACCAAAGCAGACAATGTCAACAGTTTAAATTCCATTTAAGCCGAGCTACTCTGAAGCATTTTGACACTTGTGCTTTGAGGTCCTCTGGAGCATAGTGATGTCAGACACTACAGAAGCTTGGGAGGCCAACAGACCCTTAAAACGTTCAAGTTAGGTCCTGGCAGTTTGGAGGAGACATCAGGCCACTGATCTCAGCCACAGAAACAAGTCATGGCCTACCCTTAATCTTGGGCAGTAGTCATATCCATGAGGGACAATTTATGACTGCATCCAAAGTATGGCGTGAAGCCCCCAGGCCGCTTCGCAGACATTGTATAAACAGCACGAGAAACTAAGACTAATGCTGCTCACTAAGCTACTTATTTAAATACAAGTTGGCCTTGCAAGGCAAAAAGGAAGAGATACCATTCCTCAGCTAACAACTAGAAAGTGTTAGCTAAAGTTGCAAAGAATCCTGTGGCACCTTATAGACTAACAGACGTTTTGGAGCATGAGCTTTCGTGGGTGAATACCCACTTCTTCAGATGCCGCACCCACCCACGAAAGCTCATGCTCCAAAACGTCTGTTAGTCTATAAGGTGCCACAGGATTCTTTGCTGCTTTTACAGATCCAGACTAACACAGCAACCCCTCTGATACTTAGCTCAAGTTGTGGACAATGCAGTAGCATAGAATGTCACTGTGTTAGCCAAGGAAGGAAATGAACAGAGTGTGTGCTACCCCAGGTGAGGGTATCTGCTATAGAACAGCAGTTCTCAACCAGGGATCCGTGGCCTCCTAGAGGGGCCTTAAGCTGGTTTCAGGGCCCACAGGGCCCTGTGTCTGAAGCATGCAGCTAAAATCTAGAGTAGAACCACAGGGAGCCCCAAGGTTCAGTGCCCCCACGGGGCTGAAACTAGAAAAGCAGCCATGAGGTTGAAGACCTGAGGTCTAGCGCCAGCCTCCTGGGACTGAAACCAGGATCAGAGCCGCAGGGAGTCCGGAGCCCTAGTACTCCCTCTGGGGCTAAAGCCCCAATCCCCGGTGACCCCTCCCGTTCCCGGGACTAAAGCTGAGTGTGAAGCCATGGGGCTAAAGCTCTCAGCTCTGGTGCTCCCGCAGGTCTAAAGCCCTGAGCCCCAGCACCCCTGCGGGGCAGAAGCCTTGAGCGCCACACACCCAATCCCCTGCAGAACAGAAGCCCCAGTTCCCCCTTCTCCCTACCCAGTGGTTAAAGTCAAGAGCCCCCTGCCCCCACTGGGCCCCATAGTTTTTATAGCATGTTGGGGGGGCCTCGGAAAGAAAAAGGTTGAGAACTCCTGGCTTAGAATACTGGCAATACAGGAGTTCCTGACACTCTCTACTTGGAACCCAGACCCAGGTATAAAGACTATTATTTGTAACTTTTGAGTAAGAATTTTACTTACAGGCATAACCCATCAAGTAAGAAAAATTGTATTTTGGCTAGGGGGGTTTTCAAGGGACTTTCCTCACAGATATCCTGTTAGCCAATACTTGTTTATATGGAGTAACTGTAAACAGTCCACCTCATCAGAACCATAAACTTTCATAAGCATGTAAAGCAAAACTCAAAGGATCCAAATAATCAGGAACCCCTGAATCATAAAAGAAACAGTTTCCTCACTGTTGCTTTGAGAAGGGGGTTGGACTAGATGACCTCCTGAGGTCTCTTCCAACCCTAATCTTCATGATTCTGTGTTCCTAATACCACAAAACTTCTAATGCAAATCAGAGTTGTGATTTTGTATACACAGGAGTTAAGAAACTCCAAGGAAGGGAGTAAACAATATAATTATTTATCTGAACGTGCCACTGTCAAGTGCACCATATATGCAACTGAATTAAGCAAGGACAATATGAAGTTAGTAAGCCACGAGGGCATGAAGAATGGCTACCCAGATCAGATGAGCGCCTCCCTATGCTATGTAAAGAGATGGGGATTTTTAAAGTTTTATCTATCTCCTGCATTAAGATCAAAGGTCTGGAAGTTCTAGGGAACTCCCCACGGCCATTTTCAAAGCGCTCATGCTCTATAGGGAGCAGTGTTCTCCAGTCATCAAAGTACCTCAAAGTGTGTGAAATTTGAGTTAGCTAAACACAGTCGGGAGATTTATGATCGGGTGACCTAAATGTACAGGGACGCCAAAGCAGGCAAGTTCAGGTTAATTGATTCCAACAGCATTCAATTGCATGATCCTACAGATAGCCACGTGCATGAGCATCGTCCCTCCATGCATTGTTTCATAATAGATTAGCAGTAAAAAGCATGCACAGTGCACACTTTTTTAAACACACTTTGTTAGCTGTGCTGGATATGAATTTAATGCACAAAATGGATTGCTGTCTGATTTTGAAGAAATATTTGGGTAGTAAAAACCTAGATCTCTCCTTACTGTTTCAAATACTTTTTCACAGTAACAAGAAAGCAAAGATTTTCCCTTTCCATTTTCTTTTAAAACATTTTAATTACAAAAACCGATGGACACACACAGTTCCTGACATTAGACATTTTAATCAGTACCAGGCTGAACACTTGGAAGAAAAAAAAAAAATTAGAGCTGAAAGGTATATAAAAGCCTGCTAAAGGAAAAATAGCTGAGAGACTGCCAGAACAGTGGGGGAACCTTGTAATGTGCCAAAGACTTCAAGAGGAAAGATGAGAATTGAGCCGGGAAAGCACTTAATTTAGAGTAGCCCACATTTCTTTTTCCTTGTAAATGTCATGAGATTACCTTCTTGGCTCTTCTAAAGAGAAGAAAATATATGCATGAAGCATAAGTGGTGGATATTGAATCTATTTGTGCCCTGAGCCTGCAAATCCTTATGGACATCGGTAACCCACATGCAAGTACTCCCACTAGGAGCAAAGAAATATTTGCATATGTAGGGAATTGTAAAACAAGACTGTAGGCTTGCACGAATAAAGCCAGTCATATTGTGCAAAAATGGGAAAGAACCAATTTGCACTTTCAAAAACATGTGAGGGAAAGAACTAAAAAAGCCAACAGGTGAATATACTAAATTCACCAAGTGAACTTCCATGTGATTTACTACACTCTTATCCAAAGGTCTGCTCAAACAGCATCTAACAAGCAATGAAACCAAATGTATGAAAGAGCACCGCATTCTTTGCTTATTTGTCAATATTTGTAACATTTGCTTCCTCATTCCTTTCCAGAAAAAACAGGTCTCTTCTGCATTCTCTCCACTCCCAAGATACCCCTGATACTGAGAGTTACTAGACTGAGCACTCTGCGCCATCCCAGATGGTGCTGAGACCATCCATGAGTCCTTCACTGGATATTTGAGTCTGCTAAAGAGATGAGTGTGGAGGAAACCATCCCTCTTGATGCACGACGAGCAGCCCCATTTGGACGACAGTCCTGTCGTGGGGTGGTGGAGCGAATGGACTCAGCACAGGGGCAATGTCAGCACCAGACCCAAGGCTCACAGCTGCTTCTTTAGATGGTACTGCTGAGAGATTTTCTAGAAAATACCTCTGTGTCAGAGACATTGACAAATGATGGACCATGGGCCCTAATGTGCCTTTCCTTCTGCCTACATGATTTTTGGGTGTGAAGAATGTTTTTTGTTTTAATGTTTTAAAGCCTTAGATGGAACTTTAGTTTATCCAGTGCTGGGAACACAACTTCTGACTTCAGAAAGAGTGAACCCCGGAGAACATATAAAACGCTTACTGGCACCAAGGGATTTGGGGCTGTTGCTGTGTGGCTCCCTCTTACCAGAAAGTCTGTCAAGCACTGTTCAGTTACCTCCTGTCAAGTGAAGTGCCCTATTGTACCTATGGCCTCAGAACTATTTGGGTCTTGGACTACAGTTCCTGGGAAGGGTGACGACTCCTCTACCATGGTTAGCTCTAGTCTTCCGTTCTGTCTGTAAGAGCCATGGCTGGAGATGATGGCCTAGGCCAAACAGATAACCTGGGTAATGTACTTTCTCATGACTAATAGTGGTGACCAGCTACTAGTACTGTGTCCTTGCTGCACCACAGTGATTTAATCCTGATCTGTTGCATGCTGCAGCCTTGGGATTAAAAGTTTTTTACATTTTGGAATAGTATAGATAAATGACTTACCTAACTACCCTAAAACCCCAAAAACTACAGAAGAGTTTAGGTCTCGTGTGAGCCAGATTGCTACAAGCACTTGAAGCAGTTAAGTGGCAAAAAAAAAAAAAAAAAAAAAAAAAGAAGTGGTGGTCAGGAGCCATATCCCTTTTATAACCTTTGCATTACAACATGAGGCTCATGCATTTCATTGCTGGGTGACAATTCAAGGCAGAATCTTCCTCACTCAGTGCCTGCGCCGAAAATCCTTGCGGCTCATGTCCTCAGCCTAGTACTAGGAGAGTATGTCAGCAGTGAATAGAATGAGAAGTATTTGTTCAACTGACCATTCTGAACTAAGGACTTCCATTTTCAAATTTCATAAATAAATAAAAAAAATAATTAAATAAATAATAGAGTTGAGAGTTTCAGGGCACAGTTTAAATTGATGCCTGGAAATCTAGCTCCCCCTTCAGATGCTAAAGAAATAATCTCAAACTGAAAAAGATAAAGGACTCTAGTTAATATGGAATTCACTGTGAAAAGCTCAGGTGTGTTAGAAATTCAACCTTTGATTATAGTATTATTTTATTCTTTCAGCCCTGTCTTTTGTTTTCTGCATAGCACATAGGAGATGTGTCTTCACTTCTGAAAAAACAGTTCACGCAAATGTGGTTCTACTAGGCTGGTATAAAATGAAAAACCAAGCATATAAGCCAGAAATTGGAAGATTATTTTCAAGGATAGTATGTTTTCTTTAATAATACATACAGAAGTAAAATTATTTACAAGGCATTTTGAAAATAGAGAGCTGTGAATTTATGATATACACGTAGCAGATTTGAGTATATTCTGAACTTACCACACATTATCCCCAAGGCTGTGCTAAATACCGCCATGTAACCAAAGTAAAATGATGTTTGAAACAAGCCATACATTCTGAAAAAGAGAGAGAGAGAGAGAGTAATTTATACCACAGGTATAGGTTCAGAAAAGGACAACAAAAATTACTAGGAGGATGGAATGGTTTCCGTATGAGGAGAGATTAATAAGACTGGGACTTTTCAGCTTGGAATAGAGATGACTAAGGGGGGATATGATAGAGGACTATAAAATCATGACTGATGTGGAGAAAGTAAATAAGGAAGTGTTATTTACTCTTCCTCATAATACAAAAACTAGGGGTCACCAAATGAAATTAATAGGCAACAGGTTTAAGACAAACAAAAGGAAGTATTTATTCACACAACGCACAGTCAACCTATGAAACGCTTTGCCAGAGGATGTTGTGAAGGCCAAGACTATGACAGGGTTCAAAAAAGAACTAGATAAATTAATGGAGGATAGGTCCATAAATGGCCATTAGCCAGGATGGGCATGAATGGTGTCCCTAGCCTGTTTACCAGAAGCTGGGAATGGGTGACAGGGAATGGATCACTTGATGATTATCTGTTCTGTTCATTCCCTCTGAAGCATTTGGCATTGGCCGCTGTCGGAAGATAGGAAACTGGGCTAGACCGACCTTTGGTCTGACCCAGTATGGCTGCCCTTATGTTCTTCAGTCTTTTTTTTTTTTTAGTTTCTCAATATACCAGTTACTCCAAAGTGACCAAAAGAATTAAAAATAAGCTTAAATGTTTGATTTGCTAAATGCTGACCTATGACGTACAAGATACAACCACCACTTACTTTGTTTTGAAAAAGTAGTAGTAAAAGGAATACATGTAAACATAGATTGCAGTTGATGCAGCAGAAAGAAAGCTCGTCCATTGCCTGAAAAACACATACAAGTCTGTCACACCACCAGATATGGACCAAACAAAATAAGTTTCCCCAACAAAACATATGGTACAGGAGAAATCTGCAGCAGAAAAAAAAATCTACTTGTCTAAACATGTTGTGCTTCATGCGAAAAGCAGGCTTCCAGGAAAACGTTTGTCAGTAATATCAAATATTCATTAGCTTCTGTTTTATGTATCTTTTTTAGGCTACACAGTTTGAGTGTGTAATCAACATGCTCTTACTACAAATGAACTCACCTCACCTACCTTTTCTCTGTTATCCTGGGACCAGCATGGCTACAACAACACTGCAAACAATTCATACTCTAATGTCAGCCTTTGCTTGATACAGGGTGATTTTTAAAAAATCCACTTGTGTTTAGAGAAACTTTATTTCAATAGGTAAAGTCTCTTGCAAATCTGTATTATGATTCTGAGATAGTACACTATTAGGACATTTATGAACAAAAATGGTACTTACCACCTATAATCCTCTGCATTTAGCAGGAAGTACGTACATACAATGGTCACACAGACTGTCACAATGCAGAGGATAACCAGCACCAACATCATGAAGCCATAAACATAGTAGATCTTATAAGCCCAGAATGAAGTGAAAATAAAATACCTAAATAGAATTGAAAGAAATAGGCAACTTTATTATATCGTAACTACACGTTTTTAGCAGTTTCAATTGATCAGGCATAATATATTTACTAGCAATAGCTAACTTAATTCCATGCAAAAAAACTCCTCACATTTCAATGAAAATTGATCCAAAAGGGAGGATTCCTCCTAGGCAAACAATAACAGCTGGTTCCATGAACCTGAAAAATAACAGAAATAGCAATCAATGTTGATATTAGATAAATTTATAGTTTTATATTTCATTAATAAAGATATCCAAGACAAATAGTGGAACACTTAATAAAACCCAAAAAAGCCATATTAAAGGCATCCATTCGGACAAATTCTCTGCATAAATCTCTCTAGACCCATCGTATTCAAAAAGAAAATAATCTTAGATTTTTAAAACATGTGAGAGACTCATGCCAGTCTTCATGCCTGATGGGAAGTCTACATGCTGAACACCATTCACTTAAGCTGGGCTTTGGGTCAGGTCCTAAGAGGACAAAGCACCCCAGCAGTGCCAAATGAAGTCAATGGGACCTCATTGCTTTTGAGCATATGACCACTTATTTGGAAGCCTGACTACAGCCTCCTGTGTTTTTTTTTTTAAATCTTACCCATAATACTTACCTAGGTAACAAAGCCCCACAAAATCCCTATGATGTAATGTATGTAAAAATAATTCTGAAATGGAAAGTGCTATCTACCATCATTGTATGCAGTGTAGTTGTAGATGTGTAGGTCCTAGGACATTAGAGAGACAAGGTGGATGAGGTAATATCTTTTATTGGACTGACTTCTGTTGGTGAGACAAATCTTTCAGGTCTGGAAAAAGTACTCGAAGAGAGCATCACAGCTAAATGCAAGGTGAAAAAGATTGTTCAGCATAAATAGCACATATTCTAAGGCAGGGATTCTCAGAACAATTTTTTTTGGTGGCCTCAGAGTACAGCTACCAGCCCTTGCTGGTGGCTGCGCTGATATTTTTTCCAAGCTCGAGCCCCGCCACCTAGGCGGAAGTCCAAAGCCAGTGTCCAGGGGATGAAACCTGAAGCCTGTGTTGCTGTTGCTTCAGGCACTGCTCCCAGCATCTCCCATTGGCTGGGAACAGGGAACTGCAGCCAGTGGGAGATGCTGGGGGTGGTGCCAGAAGCAACAGCAACACACACACCTGCGCCTCTCCTCTCTCACATTCCTTCTGCTTCCCGAAGCAGCACAGGGCAGGGCAGGCAGACAGGGAGCCTGCCCTGCCACCGGTGTGCATCAGGCTGGAGCTGCTCTGGGGGGAGGGTGGGGGGCGAGGAGCTCGCAGGCCACAGACAATAACCTTGCGGGTGAGACCCTTGCTCTAAGTGCTATCAATGTAACTTATCTATATATTTGAGCAAGTCAGCTATGGGGCACTTTTAATAATATAAGATAGTATTGTGGTTAAGGCACAAGAATAAGCATCAGACAATCTAATTTTATTTCCATCTCTGCCACAGATAAGTCTTGTGACCATAGGCAAATCACAGATTGTGTGCCTTTCCCCATCCCTAATATCAGAATACACGTTCGTCACAAGGGCATTGTGAGTCTTCATTCACTGTGTAGCACCATCTCAAGTATTAGCATTACACTAAAAAATGTGCTTCATTTTCAAGACTAGGGTAGCGAGAGCCGTATGTATATCAACAAAATTGAGAAATGTTGGACTGGAAGGGACCCTGAGAGGTCTTTTAGTCCATCTCCCTATGCTGATGTAGGATTGAGCATATCTAGGCATTACAAGGATTTATTTAATCTATTTTTATCTATAGACATACATACATATATATATATAGATATAATATTTAATCGTGATTGAGTTAATTGCATGAGTTAACTGCGATTAATCGACAGTCCTAATACTTTCCTCATTAATAGCCTAAACTCATCATTTGACAGACCCTTACTGAAATATATTTTTACTGCACTTACATTTAACAATGTAATTCATGTGTTTAAACCCAAACTTCCACAAAAGTCTTGCAAGAGACAGTGATCATGCATCTGAGTGACCAATACTTATGAGGAAAATATTTTACAAAGAAATAGTTATTAGCTCAGAATTTTTGGAATTATGTAATGCGATAGTGACTCTATGCCACAAACTTATGAATAAAATTAATACTCAGTATCTCAAAGTAGCAGCCATATTAGTCTGTATCTGCAAAAAGAACAGGAGTATTTGTGGCACCTTAGAGACTAAAATTTTTTTGAGCATAAGCCCACAAAAGCTTATGTTCAAATAAATTTGTTAGTCTCTAAGGTGCCACAAGTACTCCTGTTCTTTTTACTCAGTATCTGTAGATATTACTGTCACTTACCAGAGATGACCCCTTCATATTACCCACACTGATACTGAATTTAACTAGAGAGGTAATTTAGTGATTTAATTTGCTGCTTCCTTCTTTATTTATAGGGAGACTTGTCTAAGTTGATGGTCCCACAATTTTACCTTCATTAAAAGTATCTTATTCCTTTTTCTCATCCTGATCCAGAAAAATCCATCACTCTCCAAGATATGGGCTGCAGTATAAATCAAACCTCACCTTCTCCACTGAGCAACACACCATTAACTCAAGACACTGCATTTCCTGGAGATTGTGGGTGTAACATATTCCACCATCCCCTTCATTTTTACTACTCCACTCTTCTGAGAGGAATAAAATCAATAAAACCCATCCTTTGAGGACAGTTTTATTTCCACAGCTTCTCTCCTCCTCACTAGATAGAAGCTAACAGGGCAAGGAGATTGTACTCATGGTATTCATGCTACAAGCTAAAAAAAGTCTATTTATTGGAAATAAAGATGCCTTTATATTCACATAAAAAGAAATATTCATGAACAATATCAACTTAATGGCCTAGAGAAACCTCTTACCCAAAAAACATGTAGTGGCAATGCAAGCTGCCCCCAACAACATCCTCCAAATGTCTCTCGGCCCTAACTGGGAGAAACCCACCTCCAAGGGTGAAGCAGGTTCAGTTTCCAGGGCCCGTTTGGTCTTAAATCTGTCAACGATGCTAAGTGAGGTGGGAACTTTGATTTCTGGGGAAACCTATCTACCTAGAATGGGAATGGTACCACAAACTAGTGACTTCAAGTTGAAAGTTTTAACCTTTATCCATCCAATCCCTTTAAAGAGATGCTTTAATGCAGAAACTTAAATCAGCTTCCTGAGAAGCTTTTTCCCCATACACATGCCTTGAACTAAATATAAATTGAAAAGCTACTCTAAAATTATTTCCGAGGTATTGGTATCATTCAAAATTCTAAACACATTTATGTTTGAGTGAATACACAATGTATAAGCACTTCTCTTTACCATTTTTTCTCCGGTATCGGACGAGGCACAGCATTGACACGACAAGGGAAGTTGGGCTGGCCCGAGAGATTTCGGCCAAGAATTGTACCAACAAGGTTCAATGGAAGAATAACAAAGAAACAGATACAGCATACTGCCACCTGTAAATTCAATAAACAGTGGTATGAGATCACAGAAAAGAAATTAAAGAGACATCTAAAGTAACAAGGCACAAGTGTGTATGTTGTACCAATGCTGAACCAAACTCCTAGTTATAAAACATTAGCCAACATCCAAACTACTTTTTTGACTGTTGAGATGCAATATTTGTGTTTTATTCCATGGCAAATCTAACAGAAGAAGGTGCTAAAAGAAAAATGTACTCTAGTAAAATTGTATCTGTTTGAAAATATTAATCAGTTTCTGCTATGTTTTAAAGAGTTTGGAACAAATTTATAGCAGTCTCTTCTATTTATAATGGTTAAAGTGAAGTTCACATTGTACACTGAAAAACTGGAACCTGGACCCTTTATTCTGCTTCGCTGTATCAGAATTTAGTGTCAGAAAACTTCTCTGATTACAAAAAGTTAACTACACTAACCCTGAATAGATATTACCTAGCTGATAACTAGACTCATTTAAAATAGTTAAATTTAAAATCTGCTTACAATATTCTGGATCTGTAAAAGTCTTCCAAAAAAGCCAAAACCACAATGTTGAAGCCATATCACGCTGTTCAAATTGACACTTGGGACCAGACTTTCTGAACTATACATACAAATGGTCAGACAGGTAACTGATTATTTGCACGTTCAGTTACCCACTTTACAAACAAAAAATACATGTACAAATCAGTGTACAATTGCATATGCACAGTGAAGAAAAATCATGCCCTTTATTCTGCCTCATTCCAATGAAGTGTGCCTCAGAAGACTTTAGAGTGAACCATCTCCAGTTCTATATACAAGAAATTTTTTTTTCTGCTCATGAAAGGAAAGGGCATTGTAGTGGGGGAAAAAAAAGGAATTATAAAAATACTCAGCAAGATGTTCCCTAATCATGTAACTCTTGAATATAAAAAACTATGAAACTACTTGGAAATATATTAAATTACTCAATAACATTCTAAGATACAGTACTTCTAAGTAAAAATAGAATGGATTACTCGCACACTATAGTAACTGTGGTTCTTCAAGATGTTGTCAGTGTGAATCTCACTGTAGATGCACGTGCACAAGATTGGATTTCTTTGTTTGAATACCCATGTCTTTTGGGGCTGTGCATGCACCTATGCCTCTTCGTGTTTGGACATAAAAGGTGGAGTAACCATGTCCTCCCTCAGTTCCCTTGCAATTCAAAGCCCGTGGTAGCTGAGAACTCCAAACAGCAGAGATTGGGTGGGGGGGGTGCTGTGGGATCCTGTAGCAGAGCGTGGCAGGCCTGCCTTGGCTCCTGCCTCTGCTAGGTCCATAACGTCACTCTGAGACCCTGGGGTCAGTAACCACAGGTGCAGTTTATTTACACACTTGTTCCCACCACCATTTCACCATGTATAGCTGGTCCTTCACCATTTGCAGACAGGAGGGAGGGAAGAGGTACTTCCCTGCTTCCACTTCCTGCCTCTTCCCTTTCTTTCTGCTCTTCCCCTGGCTTCCTTTCCCTGAGGCTTTTATACAGCCCCAGGCCAATTAGGTGGCAGCTCTCTCTGCTTCCCCAATTAAGGCCAGATTATCTCCAGCCAGCTCTAATTTATTCCCCTAAATGGGAGCTGGCGTGACAGAGGGCTAAATCAGCAACCCTTTGCCCAGCACCCTGTCACAGACCCCCACTGATGACATCTTAAAGAACGATCACCCTACGCTAACTGGTTCTTTGAGTATGTGTCAGCACAGATCCCACTGCAGCTGACTGGCAAGTCCCCTCGAACTTTGGGAATGAGCTGTTTCACTGTTTGACTAATCCAGCAGAAGTACTGCTCTCCAGAACTTGGCACCTGCCTAGCAGCTAAGTCCAGACACAGAGTTTGACAAAGGTCAGTGGGTAACTCCATCTCGAAGATCTCGGACACTAGCACATGTCTGAAGAGATCACCTGAGCTCTAGTGGAGTGAGTGAGACTTGCTTTTCAGTTGGAGATGCAACAGCTTGACTTTTAGAGCTCAGAGCCAGAAACAGATTGGGCAACAGTGTAAATGGCTTAGTCCTGTCAATATATTAAAACAAAGTCCTGCACACAATTTCTTTTCTCTCAGTGCCAATGTGGCTATAAGGAAGCAGACTGGTAAGATAGTAAATTGGTGCAGATGAAAATCTGAGACCTGGGAAATCAGTTCTGGATGAGGTCTTAGGACCACCTTTGTCTTATATAGGGGAAGTTCAGTCACAAGTGCCTAAATATCTTCTGGCCAAAAGTGATAGCACATTACAGACTCGCTGCTGTCTCCCACTGTCACCAGTCTCTGATCAGCTAGTCATCTACGTGATAGATGTGAATGTCTTGTCTTCTAAGATGAACCACTGCCACCACCAGGCATTTTGTGAAGACACGTGATGCTGCAGAGAGGCCGAATGGCAGTATCTTGTACTAGCAATGACCTGATCACACTGTGAATTTCAGGCACTGCCTGTGGGCCAGATAGATGGCTATGCAGAAAGTTGCACCTTATAAGTTGAGAGCCCTTAAGCAGTCTTGAATCTGAAGAGATGGAATGATAGAGGCAAGAGTCACCATCCTGGATCTGAGGCAGCCTATGTATTTGTTTGTCTCAGGGTCTAGGATAGGACACAGATCATCTTTCTCTGGGATAAAGTAGTACTGCAAACAGAAGTCTTTCCCCTCGTATTATTCTGGAAACTCTTCTATAGCTCCTAGATGAAGCAACAAGGCCACTTTCTGTAACAGGCTCTCATGAAAATGGCCCCTGAAAAGGGAACGGGAAGGGGGTTGAGAAACATAGGCTGTGGAAGTAGATGGGATAGCCAGGAGAAACTATATCAGCACCCATTTGCCCAAGGTGATATTGGACAAACTGGATCTGTGGATCAAGGCAAGATGGCTCCTGATTAGCACTGATGTGGCTCCTGACACTTCCATCAAATTGGCTAACTGGGTGGCATATGGGACAGAGGAGGCAGAAGAGGTGCCCTCTGGTAGTGTGGCCTTTTCCACTATGGCTAATCTGTCCTGGGAGTAAGGGTAAGCCAGCTGCCTCTGCTGAGACTGATATTTGCAGGGCTTCCCATAAGGGGTTAGTGTATAAATCTCTAGTGACCTCAAAGGTAGCCCTCAAGTCTTGAGGAGTGGAGCACTTTGTCAGCCCTTGTATTGGATCTCCATCCCCTTGAGTGGGAGGTGCTGGGTGATATCTTGGATTTCTCAGTTGCCCAGTGGCTAATAGACTGATTCTCGTTTCATGGTCACAGCCATGTCAGAAGCACCCATGACTGCCTGCGGACTCTTCTGGTAACCATCTGGCGTTCTTTAATAATCTTCCTTATCTCTTTCATCATGTTATGTAGCACAGAACAGGAGTTACCCTGCTCTATATTAGGAAATTATACTTGGCAAGCATTGCCTGATAGCCACCCAGAGTTGCAGCGAAACCAAAAAGAGTAGGTTTTGTGCCTGAAAAGTTCTAACTTCTGGGGTCCATGTCCCCAGGTGTGCCTCTTGTTAATTTCAACTTCTCCTGCACTGCTACAGCTACTAAAGAAGCTGGGCCCAGGGGGGAATAAAGTTCTCAAAATTCTTCAGGGACACTTGATAGCGTTCTTCCAACCATCTGGACAAGGACTAGTGCTGGCCACAGACCCCTGGCCAGCTTTAATATGGCCTCATTAATAGGGAGGGCAATTCTGGCTGGGGCTGATGGGGTCAGGATACCATACATTTGAGAGCTCTCCTATATAACCATCTCTATGTCCAGGGTCTTCACAATGCAAACCAGGAGAGCCTGAAAGGGCTCAAAATAGTCACCTGCCAAGGCAGGGGTTGGTGCAGCTCCCTCATCAGGCGATAACTGTTCTTTTATTGGAAATTAGAGATTTTTTCTGCTGCTCCTAGCTCCTGAGTGGTCAGTGGCCTAGGTAGTTATGTCATCAGGGAGCCTGATCTCTTCCTGGATCGGCAGGAAGATCTGCTTTGGGATACTTGAGATGATGGTCCCTGGTGAGACCAGTATGGTCAGCTTGGCACATTAAATGGTACTGCCCCAGATGCCCTGGTCAGCTCCTTGCTATTCAGACTTCCACTGCGTCAGCATCATGTGAGAGACAAATGCTCAGTACCAGCTTTCAGGTTGTTCTTATAAAAGGTAGAGGAAAGACATCCCTGCTCAGCATTCGGGAGAAGGCGTGACCAAAGAATAGTACTTTTTGAATGGTGGTGACGTGGCAATATGCTGAAGAAGTCTCTGTAAAGAATCTAGGTGAATCCATAAAGACATAGACTGAGCCTGTAATTGCCACAGTGGTCAGTGCTGGTGTCTTTGCTGGTGCTGGTTTGCAGAACATCATTTCTACTTCAGTAGAAGACTTAAGGCACTCTCTTTGGAGAGTGCTGTTCCTCGTTCTCCTTCAGGATTGTTTGCCCCAGCACTGGGAGCCACGTCTGAGCTCCATTTGGTTGTGCCTTTTGGTCTCACCCTTACGTTGGGGCACCAGTTCTGGCTCCAATGCTGAAGCTGTCAAAGCTGGGAGTGCTGATGTTGAGATTGGTGCCGTATCAGTAGGCACCAGTGTAGTGACAGAAGTCCCTGGTCCCTGTGCTGAGGCTGTCAGTGTCAACGTAGCGAACGCAGATTTGGATGGCGTTTTCTTTCCTGCCACAGCTTGACATTGGAGTTTGCCATCCGCCCAAGCAGCACTTGCTGAAGATGACCCTTCTTGCTCTTTGGAGGCAGTAGTCTCCTCCAGATCCAAGGTAGCATGCACTGATTATTTAAGCAGATGCAATTTCAGCTATGCAACCCTTGGACTTCCACTCCTTGAGAAGGATTTACATACCATATACAATGGGAATGTAACTCTCCTCCAAACAGTGACTAAGGCCTGGTCTACACTACGCGTTTAAATCAATTTTAGCAGCGTTAAACCGATTTAACGCTGTACCCGTCCACACGAGGCCCTTTATATCGATATAAAGGGCTCTTTAAATCGGTTTCTGTACTCCTCCCCAACGAGAGGAGTAGTGCTAAAATCGGTATTACCATATCAGATTAGGGTTAGTGTGGCCACAAATCGACGGTATTGGCCTCCGGGTGCTATCTCACAGTGCACCACTGTGACCGCTCTGGACAGCAATCTGAACTCGGATGCCCTGGCCAGGTAAACAGGAAAAGCCCCGCAAACTGTTGATTTTCATTTCCTGTTTGCCCAGCCTGGAGCTCTGATCAGCATGGGTGGCAATGCAGTCCCAAATCCAAAAAGAGCTCCAGCACGGACCATATGGGAGATACTGGATCTGATCGCTGTATGGGGAGACAAATCTGTTCTATCAGAGCTCCGTTACAGAAGCCTAAATGCCAAAGCATTTGAAAAAAATCTCCAGGTTACACAGTGCTGCGTGACAAGCGTAACAGAAAGCCAAAGAATCAAATGGATGCTCATGGAGGGAAGGAGGGGGTACTGAGGACTCCAGCTATCCCACAGTCCACAGCAGTTTCCGAAAAATATTTACATTCTTGACTGAGCTCCCAATGCCTGTAGGGTCAAACACATTGTCCGGCGTGGTTCAGGGTATAGCTCGACAATTTATTCCCTCCGTCCCCCACGTGAAAGAAAAGGGAAAAATCGTTTCTTGATTTCTTTGAATGTCACCCTATGTCTACTGAATGCTGCTGGTAAACGCGATGCTGTGGCAGTGAAGAGCAGTATCCGCTCCTCTCCCTTCCCTGATGGCAGATGGTGCAGCAGGACTGCTAGCCGTCCTCATCCTGAGCCCGTGAGTGCTCCTGGCTGGCCTCAGGTGAGGCTGGCCAGGGGCGCCTGGGTAAAAACAGGAATGATTCCCGGTCATTCCCAGTAGATGGTACAGAATGGCTGGTAACCATCCTCATCATAGCAACTGGGGGCTGAGCTCCATCAGCCCCCTCCCTTTCCTGTGTAAAGAAAAGATTTTGTACCGCCTGGATTATCATAGCAGTGGGATGCTGGGCTCCTCTCCCCCGCACCGCTTAATGTTCTGCCTGGACTGTCATAGCACCGGGAGGCTGCCTCCCCCTCATTTTATCTCACTAACAAGTCACTGTTTCTTATTCCTGCATTCTTTATAACTTCATGACACAAATGGAGGGAACACTGCCACGGTAGCCCAGGAAGCTTGGGGGAGGAAGGAAGCAACGGGTGGGGTTGTTGCAGGGAATGTACATGTGAATGGCATGTAGCTCATCATTTCTGTGGGATCTGACACGGAGCAACTGTGCTCTCTGATACACTGGTTCTCTAGTACACTTGCCACATATTCTAGGCAGGACTGACTCTATTTTTAGAAACCATAAAGGAGGGATTGACTCGGGGAGTCATTCCCAGTTTTGCCTTTGCGCCCCCAGGCCGACCTCAGCCAGGCGCACACATGATAGCAGCAGACAGTACAGAACGACAGATAACCGTCTCTGCTATTATGCAAAAGCAAACGAATGCTGCTGTGTAGCACTGCAGTAATGCCTCTGTTAGCGGCATCCTGTACACATACGGTGACAGTAAAAAAAAAAAAGCTGAACGGGCTCCATGGTTGCCGTGCTATGGCGTCTGCCCAGGCAATCCAGGGAAAAAGGGCGCGAAATGATTGTCTGCCGTTTTCCCGGAGGAAGGAATGAGTGACGACATTTACCCAGAACCACCCGCGATAATGATTTTTGCCCCATCAGGCACTGGGATCTCACCTCAGAATTCCAAAGGGCGGGGGAGACTGCAGGAACTATGGGATAGCTATGGAATAGCTACCCACAGTGCAACACTCCGGAAATCGACGCTAGCCTCGGACCATGGATGCACACAGCCGAATTAATGTGCTTAGTGTGGCCGCGTGCACTCGACTTTATACAATCTGTTTTACAAACCGGTTTATGTAAAATTGGAATAATCCTGTAGTGTAGACGTACCCTAAGCCCACTGACTGGGTGAGAAGGCCATCATAGGTCAGGTAGGATTTAAACCCATAGGATTTGGAGTCTGGCATAGCAGCAGGCACACGGTACCTATTGATGCTACATATAGAGACAGTCTTTTTTAGGAGCATCCAAATTGAAGAAAAGAACGGACGTGGGGGTGAAGATACATTTCTCCCCCGAAAGTCTGGAAATGGATGCGTTTTTAAGATCAACAGCAGTAGTGGGTCAGACACTCACAGCATTCTGCCTCCCTGTCAGGGGTGGAGAGAGTGAACTGCACGATGCAGCTGCTCTGTCCTTCATGTCCTTGCACAGGAGCACAAGGAGGATGTGAAGCCATAACAGACACTGTTAGCCAAGGAAAAAAAGTCTGGTTTTGCGCACATGCTCACCTACAGTGGATGCACAGTGACACACACTTGGAACAGCAGCTACTTTGCTTAGCTATCCCTTTAGCAGTACGTGATTTTGCAGGTATGCAGTGATATGCTTTGGTATCAGAATTAGGCCTTAAAAATTAATTCAAGCAAAGTATGTTTTATTACAGTCAGCTAAGGGAAATTCAAAGGACAATTTTAACCAATACTTTAAAAAAAATGTATATTTTACTGTAACTGCAAATCCTGCTTTCCAGACAGAAAACTCAATACTGACTAAAAAGCTAGACAAATTATTTCTATTTAAAACACCCTAGTTAGTTCAATTTCTTAATTTTACTTTTATTGCTGTATTTCTTCAACTAAAAATATCCATTCTTTAAAAGTCAGCATTTTGACTTATTCTCCTGGATTCAGTTGCCATAGAAGAGCTCTTCTGTAACAACTGCCTGCTTTATTTGTAATTTTTTTTTTAGGGGGAATTCACTATTATATTGCTCTCGACTAAATGTGTACCATTTAATTTTTCGTACTTGAAAAGAAACATTGTCAAGAGGGACATAATTTATGTACTAGCTCCACAGGCTTCACATTTTCTAACAACTGTAGCTTAAACTTCATTCAAAGGTGATAAATTAAAATTTTTATGAGCATAACAAATATTAAATTGCCCCTGGCAGGTTGTGTTGTCCTGACTGTCGAATGCAGAAGGGATAAATTTAATAAAAAACTATCCATGAAGAAAGAGAGGCTTGATCTCTCCTGTCAGATACCAGTGCTGCACACCAGCGATCAGTGACTCTCTCCCCATGTGGGAGGGTATGTAGAGGATACAGATTTTTTTTTTTTTTTTTTAAACAGCAATCCAGGTTCACACTTAAAATCTGGACAAATGAAGAGTTAATATACAGAACAGTAAGAATTAGCGGCACCAAAACTAAAATGTTTTTAGCATATAAATAATGTTACCTGGAATCCTGCCTCAATCACAACTTGACCTGCTAAAAGTTGAGCTAGAAGTGTTACACTATGTACACACTGGTAGTAAGTTGGGTTTTCAAACTGAGTTAAGACCCAGCCTGCATAATTTTACTCATTACTTGTCTTGCGGGACCATCTTGGAGCTTGAGACATGGACCAGGATCCCATTGTGCTAGGTGCCGTACAAACCCGTATCAAAGATGAAGAGTTTAAATCTAAGCAGTTCAGAGTACTTAAGAGTATTACACAAGCTGTATCAAGATAAAATTGAGCAAAAGAAATCTAAGTTACATGTTATTACATACAAATAACTACCTTAAAAGATCATTAAGGTTGCAATGTAAAGCACTCAGAAGTTAGAAAATACCAAAATTAAGACTGCATGGGCAATATTAATCTACCCCCCTTTTATGTAAGCATTATGATTCAGTCTTTAATTACATGATTACACACTATTTTTCGCAAAGGACCCCTGGTTCATTCAGTGCACACGATGGACATGGCTCAGTGAATAACATCACATGCGGCTGTGGCCAAAGACTAACTCACAAGGGGACTTGGGCACCATTCACAAAACCACAGGTGGTGGTGGCTAGCAAGCCAAAAATACCAATTCTTTACAGCTTTAGTTGCGAGTGCTTCACACATCTGTAAACCAGACTTCAGATGCCTTCAGTTGGGCACTCTGAAAATGAGAATATAGTGGCTACCTGTGAGGGTCTGTCATAAACAGATAGTTAAGGGTTAATGTCTCTTTTACCTGTAAAGGGTTAAGAAGCTCAGTAAACCTGGCTGACACCTGACCAGAGGACCAATAGCGGGACAAGATACTTTCAAATCCTGGTGGAGGGAAGTCTGTTTGTGCTTTTTGGTTTTGGGTGTTGTTCGCTCTTGGGACTAAGAGGGACCAGACGTACACCCAGGCTCTCCAAATCTTTCTGAATCAGTCTTTCATGTTTCAAAATTGTAAGTAATAGCCAGGCAAGGCGGATTAGTTTTATCTTTGTTTTCTCAACTTGTAAATGTTTCTTTTGCTGGAAGGATTTTTACCTCTGTTTGCTGTAACTTTGAATCTAAGGCTGGGGGGAGGGGGGTCCCCCCTCTGGTCTATATGAATCTGAGTACCCTGTAAAGCATTTTCCCTCCTGATTTTACAGAGCTAATTTTTACTTTTTTTTCCTCTTTCTTTAATTACAAGCTTTCTTTTTAAGAATCTGATCGATTTTCCTTGCTTTAAGATCCAAGGGGATTGGGTCTGAACTCACCAGGGATTAGTGGGGGGGAAAGGAGGGGGGATGGTTAATTCCTCCTTGTTTTAAGATCCAGGGAGTTTGGATCTGTGTGAAGCCTCTCAAGGCAACCCAGGGAGGGGAAAGTCTGGGGGGAAAGGAGGGGGAATGGTTAATTTCTCCTTGTTTTAAGATCCAAGGGGTTTGGATCTGTGTTCCCCAGGGAAGATTTTGGGGGAACAGAAAGTGTGCCAGACACTAAATTCTGGCTGGTGGCAGCGTTACCAGATCTAAGCTAGTAATTAAGCTTAGAAGTGTTCATGCAGGTCCCCATTTTGTACTCTAAAGTTCAAAGTGGGGAAGATTCCTGTGACTTTGCCCAGCATTCAGCTACCTAAGCCACAAGACCATCCTCTTCCTGTAATCTCTTCCTTCATTCACTACATAATTTCCAACTTCTGCAACAAGTGAAGCAGGGGTCCTACAAATAACAGCCTCATTCACTACACAACCCTGATTCATAATATAGTATGTGACTATACCATCATACTACCATCATATATGTAACATATAGTATGTGGTCATATAATTAAAAACTATTGTAATGTAATGCATCCATACAAGGGGCCAAATTAGAGGTGGTATAGGCACTTTATTCTGGCACTTCCTAACCCCTAAGAGCTTGACATTGCACCTTTAAATGTTCTTTTAATGTTTTTTTGGCTGTAATTTCCTAGGTTTTTAAAAAGCAAACAAAACAGAAATCCCCTAATGTGGAATTATACTGACACCGACATGGAACATCAACATGGAACATCAACTTTAGATCCACAGCACAAACATCTGCCACTTGAACTAATATTAACTGAGTGCAGTAGTAGGTTGTCATCTTGTATGTGGAACCACCATTAAAGGAAGAGAGACTTTGCAATTGAGTTTCACAGTTATTTGCTGACAGCAGAAGAACTGAGACTCCAGAATACTGGGGTCTATTTCAGATGCCTGGGGCGTGTACTCTAGTGGTAACAGACCTTTCTGCCTGTAGCCCCCTCCAGCCTGTCCTCATCCCAGTCCCTTATTATAAGGGAAAGTTCATGGTACTCCTGAAAAATACAATTCTCCACATCAAAATATTTTGCTCTGACCATCTGTGGTCTGTCCTATGTCAGCCCTTGTTAAGAATCTCTTGCACAAGAACTCTGTTAGTAAATCTGTTCACCAACCCTATCCCATCTATAAGAGGCAAGAGAAAAAACAATGGCAGTGACAACTATGCAATTTCCCACAACAGAAGCAGCTCAACTTTATATTTCAAGAGGTATTTCCTGACCAAAATCCGAGTTATTCATAAATAATAGGACAGATTAATTAAACTAATCAATAGGAAATAAATGTATTAACACAAGATAATTCTACCAGAAATGTAAGAACGCAGATAGAGAAAAGGACCAGACCAGACCCAATGTCTTCCCATGAAAATAAAACAGACATGTATATGATGTGACTGTTTGACGCATGAGTGCACAGGAAGGTTACAAGATAAGTCAAAGTATCTTACAGCACCAAGAGGATCCCAGATCCTCTTGAAGTACTATAAAAAAATTAAGAAGATTGAAAAATAAAAGCTTAGGCTCTGAAAAGGCAGAGTCACAGTAACATCCCCCATTGTTACTGCTACAAACAGACCAGACGAGGGCAAACTACGTACCCCTGCCCTGAGCCCCTTATCTTCTGCCTTGAGCCACCTGCCAGATCCCTCCTGTACCCCAATTCCCTGCCCTGAGCCCCTTCCTGCACACCGCATTGCTTCCCACACTCCCTGCTCCAGCCCTACATTCATGACCCTGCATACAGTTTCCCCACTCAGATGTGGCCCTAGGGCCAAAAAGTTTGCCCACCTCTGAATTAGACACTGGGCAGTCAGTTTTCAAACATGTTTAGTGGCTAGCAGGAATCAGACCTTTATCCTTCTCCTTACATACCATAGGTTTAATAGAAGTGTTCCAGAACGATTCTTTAAACCCTTTTCTAAAAGCTTTGAGAAGACAGAATAAAATTGGTCAGCTTCATTATTACATTTTGATGGGAAAGGCAATGGAAAAACATTTTCCAGGAAGAGAGCCTAGACCTTTATCCTCTCCTTACACAAGGCTTTCCCTACTGTTGATTAAGGAGCATGTGTACATCCATGATAGTCAAGAATAGAATCCCAGGCCTACAGCCAGGGAAGTTAGTTTAGGATTATAGGGGAAGATCTTATTAACTTTCCACTTCCTGTGAGATTCCAGATAGGGCTGATGCGCAAGGTAGCAGAGGAAGCTTTGAGAGATTCAAAGTGGCCCAGTGTTACAGTGAGCTCTAGGCAAGGACCCTTCAGTGGCTATGAAGGTTCAGCCAATCTCAAAACAGGAGAGCTAGGTGAGGGGCTCCCTAAAATCCAGATGCAACAGCAGGGTACTAATGTAGACAGCTAGTAACTAAGCTTTATCTCTTGTTTCTGGGACTATGCTACCTGGTAGATACAGGGGTTGGGGCAGATCACCAAAAAAGGAGGGACATATTGAGCCTTTTGTTGCAAGATTTGGATGCAAGAGTTTTACAATTTCTTACTGAACCTGTTTCACTCAGTGTTCTTCCATGACCATCCAATTTATGTTTTCTCCACATTTGCAAAACATAACAAGGAAGAGTAGACCTAGCAAGCAATTTGAGGTATGGGGACTATTTAAGACCACTATCGAGTAGGAGTGTCAACTCTCACCTCTACTGTAGTTTGGGAAAAGGGATATTCATTTCATGAAGGAGGAGCAAGCTTGCCATTAGAGACTTTTGGAGGCTTGCCCACTTTGGAGAGGCGAGAGAAACCACATCTGCACAAGGAGAGAGAGGCTCACAAAAGCACAAGTATTTACTGTGAGGAAGCTAAGCTCTTTTCTCTTTACCTCTACAAATCAACTCCATTAGCTGATTAAAATTCATTAGACCATTGATTGTTCTGGTGACGTTTCTAATCCATAACTTGCTCCTACTAAAAGTCTGCAAAGTGAAGGGAGATTTATCACCACACAGTAATTATGACTCAAACATAAATTCATAATCCCTAGAGATTATTAAAATCACTCTGTGCATAAGGAACCCTACACACCCATTACGTGACCCTTGAAGATGCCATTCTCAATTGCTTTTGCACAAACATTTCCCAGATCTTAAAATGAAAATGAGTGGAACAGCACTAGACTACAATTTCAATGCAGGTGGAATTCCCTTCCATCAGCATTCCTAAACTCCAAATCAGAATACGAATGAGAAATGTGATATTGTGAATGCTTGCTCAGCAGTAAAACACAGCCTCTTTGCACATGTCAAAGATCAATGCTGTAAACCTTTCTGACAGTGTTGGATATGACTTGTCTCAGCACAGAAAAACCAACACGATATTCCATTTTAGCATAGACTGATTAACACTGACATAGCAAAAATTAAAATTCTAAATCTTGCTCCTTAAAAAGACATTCAGATTGAAAGTGAATCAATGGATAAATGACTCAAGCACCTTTAGCTTTATATTACATTGATTATTTTAAGTCCTATGATTAGCACACTTCTTCATGTTAAAGGTGACATTAAGGTTCTTATTCTAAATTTTTGGATTCTCCCTATTGCCAATATTTTAAGATAGGAAATACATTAAGTGGCCTCTCAATGGAAAATTCCTGAAGACCTGTTGACTAGGAAATAGAACAACTTCTTTTAAACTGCATTCTTCAATTTTTGCATCCTCCATTCTTCATCTTCACATTAAATTGCATTTTCAAACATCAAAGTACATCCCTGCAGCCCACGCAGCTTCCCGCTGCTCCGACCTGCCGGGAATGGTGAACCGCGGCCACTACCTGCAGACAGTCAATGTAAACAAACTGTCTTGCAGCCCACCAGTGGATTAACCTGACGGCCCACGGGCCACAGGTTGCCCACCACTGGTTTGAATCTAAACTGCTGCTGCATCACATGTTAAAACATTAGAAGGCATTTTTCATACTGCACATTCCCCAAAATTTTCTTTTTACAAATTTATAATTATGCCTTGGCAGTTGGAACAGGAATCCTATCCACGACCAAATCTTTTTTCTTACACTAACACAAAGGGTTATTTCAAAGCTGGCTGTAAGTGCAAAAACTTATTTTTTTCTTTCTTTTTAAGGAAAGAGAGAGAGTGTTCTAAGTGTTCTACAGGAACTCTAATCTTATTGTATAGATTCTTTTACTTAACCATTATGGCTTATAAGTAGCTTTCAACTGGATTGGCTTTGTGTTGTACCTTGGCTTATAAGAAGCCTGCATCAGTCTTTAGGATTAAACAGGTCACCATCTCCCACTATTATTCCAAGGATTCAGCTATAACTAGGGCTTGTTTACAAGGTAATAAATGCCACACATTTGGAGGGATGGGGTTTCTGTTAACTTAGCAGCTGTGAATCTGTTAAGGTAATTAAGACAAGCACCATACCAAAAGCAATGTTCTGTTTGACATCATTTCGAAGAGTAAGTAAATTCATAATTAAGCCTGGTTTATGACATTCAGCTGGCTTCCTCACATGTGAAGCAGTTATACCAAATCACTTCACTTTTCCTGTGAAGTGAAACACTAATCATTTTTGAGAGAGAGAGTGTGTGTGTATAGAAACAATGAAGTGAGTGAATGAGCAAGGATTTGGAAAATATGCAACAGAAGCTGCAGGGGGATAAAAAAGGAACAAGACCATAGATGCCAGAGACATAAGAGGCAATGACTGAGGGCCCTGAATCCAGGTAAATTCAACTTTGGACATTAAGGGGGTGTAGGGAAGAAAAGTATACAAGTTGCACAGCATTTTTTAAATGGGGATAATAATATAGCCTATCTCCCAGTAGTGTTTTTAGATTTAATCAGTATTTGAGAAACACTAAGATTCTTGGACAAAAAGTCCTAAGTTGTAAGTATTATCAAAGTGAAGTTCAACACTGTTTTAGTTGACTTGACAGCAGGATGGTTTTGAGAGGAGTGCTATGAATGGGGAACTGGTTCCGTCCTATCCACCCACCCACCCGCCCAACTACCATCAGCCATGACGTACATCCTGTCCATCACCATCACTCGACCTGCTGCTTTCACAATGCACATTCTAAAGCTAAGACAAAAGAATTGCCATCCTCCCCCAAGGACACCAACAGGCACACTCCAGAAAGCATGGAGTGGCATTCACATCCCCATTCTCAGGACGTCCTTGTTTTCCCAGACCCAGAAAGTAAGAATCCCATGTTTCTTCCCAATAAAAGTGAATGGGACTTGAGTATGTATCTGGCTCCATGCAATTAAAAATGTGATCCTACTGGGATTAAAATTTTCAACTACAAACAGAAAATTCCTTTTAACAGCTAGCAAGTACAGTGAACGGATTTCTTTAGTCTGAATTGTAACTATTATGTTATATTTCGAGTTGTGTTATTGCAAGAACAGCAGTTTTCTACACTACTGCAACATAAACATAGATTTTATATTATTTATAGAATTTGAGACACTGATCTTTGGAATATCAGTACCTGGACTTAATTTTTCCACTTTGAGGTGATGGGACACAAAGAATACAAGCTCTCCCAGTTTAGAAGCCAAATTTTCCTAGGTCTGCTATGATGTTTCAAGTTCTATTAACTACTCACCATTGTTCCAAAGGGAATAGCCCGTGAAGCATGATAATAGATGGCAATGAAGTTAATGAAGAAGGCAGTGCCACACACCATTGCTGGAATAAGGAAAGCTCCAATGAACATTTGTTTTATCCATCGCCTTCCTGTAGGAAGAAAACATTAAACATATTTGTAATTGATAAAACATGCTGCACTTTGATTAAAGTTCACATTTTGCCACAAGTTTGCCGGAATGTAAGTAGTTAGCCTTTTTTCCCCAAAACAAATTAAATGAGTACTAGCTAACATACACAGGAGCAAAGGTAAACTTTTAAACTGTACTTCACGTTTAATTAAGCCTTTTGATTTCACAAACAATAACCATTCTTTATGGAAATATGGACGTGCGAGGGTAACGACAGTCTACAATGGGAAACACTAATAAGAATGTGTAAAACAAAGCTTATATGTTAAAAAAAACAATGTTTAGAAACACTACTGATGGGTGTTTACACATGAAATTATTTCCTTGCATCAATAGGCACCAATTCTGTTGTAAAATGTCTAAGTGACTGGTTAAATGCAACAGGAATGGCAGTGCAGATTTATGGCTATAACAGCAATAACAGAGCAACGTTTAAACAAAGACTTGGGGAACATAAAACACCACACTATAATAATGTAGTTAAGACACGTGCTTAGCTTCACTATTTAATCACATTGTTCAGCATTATTCCTTTCCCTCCATTATCCTGTCCTCCTCCTGCCTGTATATCTAAAGACAGGAATACTGGGTAACATTTTCAAAAGTGCTTCAATGATTTAAAAGCCCCATCTTCAGAAGTGCTCAAGTGGTAGGGCTCTTGAAAATGTTACCGATTGTCTTTGTATCTCAGTAAAGCACCTAACACTACTGCTGTTAAATGATACCATGTTTAATAAACTCAGTAACAAAATTTAATTCACTATAATAGGCATCTCCAACAGAAGAGTAAGACAAGTCAACAGGTAAAGGTCTTCCACAATCCCGACAGATGTTAAGAGATTTGCTGCTATGCCTGGTGTGACAAAGTTCCTCCTCTACCTTGGTGGGTCCTGTGCTTATTGGCAGATTTGCTCACCTCAGTGATTTTCCCCACAGTCTGGATCAACTCCTCCTGTGTCTGATCAGGAGTTGGGAGGTTTGGGGGGAACCAGGGCCTGCCCTCTACACCGGGTTCCTCACACACACTTCCTCTCCTCTGGCTCCTCCTCGTCTGACTGGAGAGAGCTTCTTTTTAAACCCAGGTGCCCTGATTAGCCTGCCTTGATTGGCTGCAGGTGATCTAATCAGCCTGTCTACCTTAACAGGTTCTAGCAGGTTCCTGATTACTCTAGTGCAGCCCCTGCTCTGGTCACTCATGGAACAGAAAACTACTCATCCAGTAACCAGTATATTTGCCCTCTACCAGATTCCTGTACCCCACTGGTCTGGGTCTGTCACACTGGGTATTCAAGGAACCTTGCAGACCTTGTTTTGTGGTCTTGTGCAAGACCTCTCTGTGACGGCCCTACTCCAGTCTTGGCTGAATGTCCTGCATCTGCTATTAATCTGTGAATTTGTGCTAACTTTAACACTCAGTGTCTGGATGCATCTGAGCAGTTTACTGAATAGAATGCAGCAAAGAAACCAACATATGGTTTCGAGAATTGCATATGGACTACAAACTTTCATTGTGCAGGAGCATCAAAAGCATTTTAGGGCTTGCCTACAGTTTTTGTAACCAATTCAGACAGATCTGTAGAAAGCAGATATAAAATTAATGCAACCTTCTAGTATAGGCCTTTAGAGTAACATAGCTTGTGTTGGAGATACAGGCTTAACACCCCAATGCTGGTAAAACTGATCTGGTTTTCTACAGATGTCATTAAATTTGTAGAAAAACTGCACATAGACAAGGCCTTAGACATTTATGACCTTTCCAAGCTCTCAGATAGCAGGGAGACTGATGCTGTAGAAAACAAAGCATTGTTCAGCATCTCTCGCTAAAATTATACAAGCTTCTGTTTTTAAAATTCACCAAAACCAATTTTCTTAATGTTTAGTAGAATAAAATAAATATTAACTATTCCTCTTATTGCAGCACAGGAGATGCAGAAGGCTGGAGGAATGGCAGAGGCACTGCAGGTCAGAACTCAGAAGCACTGGTAGGGCTACAAGGAGAAGGTTGCTGACAGCCTGCCCAACTTTACCTAACTAGTACTGTTGGGCTTCTGCTGTCTACCGATATTCACTTTTGCATTTGATGAAGTAGAAACTGATCACAAGCTGAATAAACAGAATGAATGTTTTGCTAAGATTCCAGGAAGATTATTCTTCATACCATAAAGAACGGCACAATGCAATAAATAACACTGTGCACTTCTATAGCCCCTTCCATTCACTCTTTGTAAACACTGAGCCTCAAGATCCCTATGGAGAAGGTAAAGTGATAACAGGGATCACTTCAGCCACTAAACGTAGGATGACCAGGTAGCAATTGTGAAAAAAACGGGACTGTCCTTTTAAAAACTGGACATCTGGTCACCCTAACTAAAGGCCAACTCGGGTAGAACACACAAGTTGTTTAACAGCACATGGGAACAGGAGGCTAGCCTATCCATTTGGTACCATAGGGGGTATTCAACAGACAGAATGTACACCTCTTACCAATATAATGCGACCCGATATAACATGAATTTGCATATAACGCGGTAAAGCAGCGGCTCTGGGGGGCAGGGCTGCGCACTCTGGCAGATCAAAGCAAGTTCGATATTATACAGTTTCACCTATAAAGCAGTAAGATTGTGTGTGTCCAGAGGACAGCGTTATATCGAGGTAGAGGTGTAATTACTCAAGTTGGAATTTGACCAGGCTACCACAGTTAACATCCTTATATTCCTTATTTATTTAAATAAATACTACCAAGGTTTTAGCAAGCTTTAATATAGGATATGCAACCAAGAATGAACAGGAAATGAAGCATCATTTAGATTCAAAATCTCTTGTATTGATTAAAAACTATGGATTTCATGTGACTTCATTAACTACTTAAACATCACCTGTAAAAACCATGTATGTTTGTGCTGTTTATACCAGGAAACAGAATAAACTTTCTATATAAAATAGTATGAAAAAATGCTGACATTTAAAAACAAGTTACCTCCTTGTCTAGCATAAAGGCTTCCTCCAAAATATCCATTCACTGGCGATGTTGCAGCATAAACAAATATAGCTGTACTAAGCATTGATCCTCGCCTAAAATAAAAAGATTTTTTGTAATGCCAATAGAAATACAAAAAACTCAATTTATATTACAGCAAAATATTCACAGTAAAACAGGCATAGCTATCAGAAAAAAATATAATTGCTATTTTCAGCTAGTGCAAAAGTAAAAGTTGATCAATGAAATGGGTCTAAAGTTTACTATTTGCAGTGAGAATAACTGTTTCCATTCAAAGCTGCTCACCAGCCTCATTTGACCAGGCTAAAACAACTAAAATTAGTACAGTGCTTTTTTTTCCCCCTGATATGCTTAATTTCAATAGAAATAAAGGCAGAAATTATCACCTTTGACCAAAGTATTTTGATTTTTCATAAGCCCTATGTTATAAGAACCGAACTACACTTCTACCCTGCTATAATGTGGTTGTGGGGAGTCAAAAATCCCTACTGCATTATAGCTGAAACCCCATTATATTGGGGTAGCAGTGGCAGGCCTCCAGCAGTGATTTAAAGGGCCTGGGGCTCCCCGCAGCAGCCGGAGCCCCAGACCCTCTAAATCGCCGGCAAGTCCCGATGCCACAGCCCCGGGGTAGCAGTGGCAGGGCTCTGGTGGTGATTTAAAGAGCTCCGGGCTCCAGCTGCTGCAGGGAGCCTGGGCCCTTTAAATCGCCGGTGAGCCTTGCTGCTGCAGCCCTGGGGTAGCGTCAGCAGGGCTCTAGCGGGATTTAAAGGGCCCGGGGCTCCCCGCAGCAGCCAGAGCCCCGAACCCTTTAAAGCACCGCCAGAGTCCCACTATTACCACGCTATACGCTAACCCGTGTTATATCGGGTTGCATTATAGCAGGGTAAAGGTGTATATAACATGTGTACCCATTGTAATAATACAGCATATTGGTCAAAACATTTCTAGTGTCAATGCTTAGTGGGAACACTTGAATTAATGTATGACATATCTGCAGATAAAGGGGAAGGAGAGTTACTTATCTTGTACGGTAACTGGATTTGTTCGAGATGTATCCCTATGGGTACTCCATGTCCTGATGTGTGCACATTTTTGATCAGAGAATTTCAACAGCAGTGTCTGAGGGTCCAGAGTTGTACTCTTGAAAGCCTCGTGCTTTAGTATACGGCTATAGGGGAGGGTGGACCCACCACCACTTCAGTTCCTTCTCAGCCACGGAAATTCAGTGGACTCCGAGGCAGAGGGGAAAGAGGCCAGGTAGCAGAGCACTCATAGGGGAGGACATCTTGAAGAACTTCAGTTACTGTGCAAGATAAGTAACCTCTCCTTCTCCAAGGAGTGTTCCAAATCAGGAGATACCCGAGCAGCAGCCTCAACTACAGAAGAGGGTGCCGAGGCTGCAGATTTGGTATGGACCATACAACAGTGTTCGTGAAAGTCACATCAGCTTTGGAAGCAAGTACCAGACCATTGTGCACAGTGCTGGGAAAAAGCATGCAAAAAAGACCAGGTGGCTGCCCAGCAGATGTCTGAGACAAGTATGTTTTTCAATAGGGCTACAGTGGTAGATTGAGCCCTGGTGAAATAGTTAATCACCCTTGTAGAGGGGAGAACCCCTGAGGCTTCATAACAGGTTAAGATGCATTCTACAAACCACTGGGACAATCTTGGGTTGGAAATCTGATGTCCTTTGTTTCATTCTGCAATTGAGATGAAAAGCTATGGGGAGCCCCAAAGAGCCTAGTCCTATTGAGGTAAATGGCAAGAGCTCTTTTTATGTCCAGAGAATGGAGGCTCATTTCTTCTCTGAAAGTGTAAGGCTTGCGATAAATCACCAGTAGGTGAATCTCTTGATTAATGTGGAAGTCTGAAGAAACTTTAGGTAGGAAGCAAGGGTGTAGATGTAGCATCACCTGATCATGATAGAACACCACATATGATGGGTCAGCAGTGAGGACCCAAAGCTCTCCTACTCCCCTGGCCAAGGTGATGGCTGTAAGAATGTGGTATTGAGGGACAAATGAAGGAGGGAACAGTTCCCCACACGTTCAAATGGGGGTTTCCTCAGCACACTGAGGACTAAATTGAGGTCCCACAGTGGAGCTGCCTCCTTGACAGGATGGAAGAGGTTGAACAGGCCTTTGATATAGCTCGTAGTGATCGGGTGGGTGAAGATTGAAAACTCCCTTGATGGGGGCTGAAAAGCTGTGGTGGCAGCTAGGTGAACCTTAATGGAGCTCAGCAATAAGACTATTTTTTTAAGGTCAGCAGATACCCAAGAATGTATGACAAACAGGACTTGAGAGGAGGTACAGATCAGAGGCTGCTTCCAGGCTAGATGCATTTCCACCTCTGTAGATAAGTTTTCCTTGTCATGGTTTTCTGCTATTATACAGTACTGTTTGTATCTCTGGAGGGCAAGCTTCTTCTATACCAGAGAACTATCTAGCACCCACATCTTGAGCTGAACCATTGGGAGACTGGGGAAAGTGATGGATCTCAACTCTTGGGTGAAGACATTTCACTGTCATGGGAAGATGGTGAAGCAGTTAAAGAGGCATGCCAACCACGCTTGGGAACAAACACTCGTCTCAGCTACAACTGTGCTATGAGGACGGCTAATATTTTCTCCTTTTTCAATTTGTTTAGCACCTTAAACATTAAAGGAATCAGGAGATATGTGTTTAGCAATATGTAAGGCCAAGGAATCATCCATAGAACTGCAGCCTTCCCCCTAAGCAGAATTGTTGTCAGATCTCTCTCTCTGGATTACCCCAAGTAAAGACATCTCTCTCTGAACACCTCGTTGTTAAGCATCCCCTCACAGTTGATCTGGAAATGCCAGCAGGAGGAGAAGGCATGACAGTTTCACCTGGTGAGCAGAAGGATTTATGCAAAGGTTATGTTTCTTCCTCCTCACTGGCTCCTGCTCCTTTGCAAGGTAATCCTGTGGAGCAAGACACAAGGGTGATGCTGTTGCTCCTGACATGCCCTTTTACGAGATGGGACCGTGCAGAACTGGCTGTCATATGGGGCCCAGAGTATTCCATAAGCACATTGTTGTGGGGCATAAGGGAAAGTGGCAGGAGTCCAAGGTTGCTGGGTCTATCGCCTCATGAGATATTTCTCCTTAGGGTGTACCTCAAGGGAGGGAGGGAGGGAGGTTGGAGGGAAGGTGGAAAACCCTTATATAGGCACCTGAATACTGGACAAGGTATTATCACCCATGTCCACTGGAGGTGCAAGTGATGTCAGTTCCAGTGGTCAAGCTGATATGGGGCAAGAAAGAGTCCTGTAACTGCATGAATACCAGAGTTCAATGCTTAATTGGCTGGTGAGACAGTGCCAGAGGATGTGTCGATACTCACGGAAATGTGTCTTGGTACTCAAAGAGTTTATGTGGAACTGGTGACTGTGTGGGTAGCAGAGGACAAGTCACTGTTGAACATGGTAGGATCAGAGGGCAAGTAGGCTCCAGGAGGTGAATTGGTGCCAACAAAGCATCTCTATAATTCTCAGCAATGGTGATTCAGGTTCTTCCAGAATTCAAAAGTCCTCATGGAATAGGAGCCTGAATGGTACCAGGGACTTCGGATGGGGTCCTCAGGAGTTAGTATGTCAGAATGTACTGGAGACAGTGCTGACGTGCTATCAGTGCCTCCTTCTTGGCTGGATGCAGAAAATGGTACTGAAAACAAGTTTTGGTATGGCTCTGTGTCCATGTGTTTTGAAGGCATGGACTCTGGTGCTGATGCCAGTGCTGCTGTGGATTGTCTATCTGATTGCTTCTTGGTATACAGTGTAGTCTTCTGGTGCCATGGTCTGGATACCAGAGGGGATAAGAGCCTCAGTGGCACCCATACCAGGACGTGAGATCTCCTGAGACCCAGACCAATAGAGTGACTGCCCCCTTCCTTATCTAGTTCTGGAGAATTGGGTCTTTTCTTCTTTAAGGGTCTAGTGGTTGCAGAGGACCCCCAGGACCTTTGATAACTGCCACAGCAGAGACTGTTACCAGGGTTCTGAGCAACAGGATCCAAAGTAGGTGACTAGCAGATCTTACATTTGGATGGGAGGTGAGTCTCTCACAGACAGCAGAAGCAGCTTGAATATCTCTTGCTGTGGGGAAAAGACCTATGGCAGGTCTGGCAGGGTTTGAATCCAGAGCATAACTCATGCTCAAGGCCACACATCAAGGCCCAAGGACAAAAAGCCCAGATCGGGCACACAAAGAAGAAAAGAGGAAAAAGTATCCCCACTTGGCAGAAACTGGGCTAAATAACAAAAAAAAGTAAAGATACCTAAAGAAAAAAAAGAAACAGAGATAGCAAACCGCTTGGCTAGCTAATGGACACCACAACACTCCATCTCAATCCGCTGGTGGTTGAGAAGGGACTGGAGTGGCAGTGGGTCCACCCCCACTCTATATATCCTTGTATTGGAGCACAAGGATATCTAGGGTGCAAGAACAGAGCTGCCGATACTGCTAACAAAAATCTCCGACAAAGAGTATGAATTCAAACTGGAACGGGTACAAAGAAGGGCTACTAGGATGATCCGAGGAATGGAAAACCTATCTTATGAAAGGAGACTCAAAGAGCTTGGCTTGTTTAGCCTAACCAAAAGAAGGCTGTGGGGGGATATGATTGCTCTTTATAAATATATCAGAGGGATAAATATTAGGGAGAGAGGAAGAATTATTTAAGCTTAGTACCAATGTGGACACAAGAACAAATGGATATAAACTGGACACTAGGAAGTTTAGACTTGAAATTAGACGAAGGTTTCTAACCATTAGAGAAGTGAAGTTCTGGAACAGCCTTCCAAGGGGAGTAGTGGGGGGAAAGACATCTCTGGCTTTAAGACTAAGCTTGATAAGTTTATGGAGGGGGTGGTATGATGGGATAGCCTTATTTTGGCAATTAATTTGGCAACTTATCTTTGATTATCAGCAGGTGAATATGCCCAGTGGTCTGCGATGGGATGGGATCTGAGTTACTACACAGAATTCTTTCCTGGGTGCTGGCTGGTGAGTCTTGCCCACATGCTCAGGGTTTAACTGATCGCCATATTTGGGGTCAGGAAGGAATTTTCCTCCAGGGCAGACTGGCAGAGGCCCTGGAGGTTTTTCACCTTCCTCTGCAGCATGGGGCATGGGTCATTTGCTAGAGGATTCTCTGCAGCTTGAGGTCTTCAAACCACAATTTGAGGACTTCAATAACTCAGACATAGGTTAGGCGTTTGTTACAGGAGTGGATGGGTGAGATTATGTGGCCTGCATTGTGCAGGAGGTCAGACTAGATGATCATAATGATCCCTTCTGACCTTAAAGTCTATGAGTGCACAGGCTGAGTGCATCCTGATGTGAAGCACCTATTGGAACACTACCTGAAGAACTACTGTTAGTAAAACCTTAAAACTAGAATAAGAGTCACCTAGTGTACATTTGCTCATTGGTTCTCACAAGTCCTAAACACGTGATTTTCCTGTCATCTATTAGAATCCAATAATTTATAAATGGAAAATAAATTGACGTTTTCAACTTAGAGAACACTATGGAAAAACATTCAGAAATTGCAAATGCTGTATTAAAAACCCATTAGGCACTAAACAGGGCTCTTAGATTATAAAGACAAAAGGGACCATTGTGATCATCTAGTTTGACCTGCTATTTATTCCTGTTTGAACTAGAGCACATCTTTCAGAAAAACATCCAAATTTGATTTAAAATTTGCCAGGGATGGAAAATCCACCATGACCCTTGGAAAATCATTCTAATGGTTGATTACCCTCACTGTTAAAAAATTGCATCCTATATCCAATCTGAATTTGTCTAGCTTTAACTTCCAGCCATTGGCTCTTGTTATACCCTTGTCTGCTAGATTGAAGAGGCTTCTGTCACATTTCCGCTGACCATGTAGGCACCTACAGACTGATCAAGTCACACCTTCACCTTCTCTTTGTTAAACTAAATGGACAGTGCTCCTTGAGTCTATCACTGTAAGGCATGTTTTCCAGTCCTTAAATAATGCCTGCGGCTCTTCTCTGAATCCTCTCCAATTTACCAACATTCTTCTTGAATTGAAGCAATCACAACTAGACGTGCAGTATTACAGTAGCAGTCACACCTGTACCATATACAGAGGTAATATAACCTCCCCACTCCAACTCAAGATTACTTTGTTTATGCATCCAAGGATCATATTATATTAGTCTTTTTGGCCACAGCATTGCACTGGGAGCTCACCTCCAGAGTGAAGGTGTCACATTGAAGCAGAAGAGTTCAGTAGCTTTTCAAGTCATCCTCTCATCAATATAACAAATACAGAACCATACTTGTTTTGGTCCATCCTTTGATCATTTAAGGGCAAAACAGGCTCTGACACTAAGCCACAAAAGGCAGCCCCAGAACAATTTCCTCGACCAGGTTGTAACAAAAGCAGACTCGAGCACTGCTCATTAATAGAATAGTATTTCCTTCAATTAAAGCTGACCACGCTGAGGCGGTAACCAATAGCAAAATTTCAGCCAGACCACTGTATTGTCAGAGTCATTCTGTTAGAAACTCTCACTATTATTTGGTGACGGTCTGAAATTAAGCAAATATACCTGCTGCATAGAAAAAAGTCAGAACGTTAACCTACATGAGAGCCTATATGCGTCTTAAAAATAAGTTCCATATTTCTGTTTTAAAATTGGTTAACAGATGCCAATTGTGATAGCCTGCTTTTAAACTGGTTCAAGTAAAGATGACTATGTAAAACTACAGGCCCAAATTCTGCTTCAAGTGATGTTACTGTAGTCCAGAATTACTCCAATGCATTCAATGAATTCTAATCTGAAATGCCATGCAGATATTTTTATCCACTATTTTGACTTATATGCCAGAAGAGCCCTAATACTAAAGCTTTCCTGCCACACAATCCAATATTAACAGCTGATATGACCAAACGACAACCACTTGTTCTCAGGTGAAAAATGGTGAGTACCCGGAGAGGGTTTAAAGGGTATTTTATGGCACTGCAGAGTACATAAAATGATCACTCCATTTAAAGTAGTATGGTATATCACACTTTTCAGCTCATACCATTTTCCTACTACAGGTCCATTTTTGGATCACGGCTTAGTAAATGCTCATTTGTGCTCTGAGAACCAGATTGCTACCTCATTTTGCATGGAGCACCTGCACGGAAGAGGATGCAAGTATTTGAGTTCAGTTTTCCCCCCTCCTCACATGTTTTACATGCATCTGATATCACTATTAGTGTGAGTTTCTAATAGCACCACAATGTGCAAACATTCCAAACATGAAAGTAGGCGTGGTCCTGTCCAAAAAACGCTGGCATTCTAAAACACTTAGAATTGCATTTAATTTCCTCTTCAGCTATCTACACCACAAGGACAATCACTGTAAAACCAAGAAAAGCACACAAGCAAAGGATTTTAAAAGTGTTACAGGGTAAGTGAAAACAAGGCAGCTAAATTTGGAAGCCGAGTTCCCTCTAGTGGCAAATACAGATAGTTACAGATGACCTGCAACTGAGAATAAAGCTCAACTGAGAGGGAGAAAGTTTAGTCACTGTTTAAAAAACCTGCTAATAGTTGGTAAAATTGTGTATGTTGTTGCAGCACCCAAAAAATACTAACTGCTTTCCAAAACAGAGAAAGCTAGTCCAGTCCCAGCAGACACAATCTAAAAGGGCAAATAGATGAAGGGTTGGGGAACAGGCAGCCATCCCCGCAAGCAACACGGTCAAGGTGATAGCTACCCAACAGTGAGTTTAAGTTGGTTCACATTTTTATGTTTCAGATGAGTATTTAATGCCAAATGACCATTCCTAAATATTTGTACAGCCTCCAATCAGGACCATACTGTTCTACGTATTGCACACACAAATTGACGAGAGTCTCTACCCCAAGAAACTTAGAATCGGAACTTTGGTTCTGTGGAGACTTATGCACGCGCTTTACTTTATGTAATGTGAATAGTCCCACTGAAGTCAAAGGCACTGCTCACAGAATGTGAAGTTAAGCACATGTGTAAAACTCTACAGGAGTAAGGTACAAGTAATAAATAAAAAATACTTCCTTAAAGATTCGGCATCTCACTTCAGTTACATGTGTGACCTCAAAAAATATCCTCAGACTTTTTACCTCCCACAAAGTCCACTAGCAAAACCAGGGAAGACCAGACTTAATTTTGATACTTCTAAGATAAAACAAGCAATGAGAAAAACTAAAAAGCTTTTCAGGCCTTTTTTGTTAATTCATATAGTAACAACAAAATCAATTTCTATAAAAAAAATATTTGCTAGTCACCTTTGAACATTAGAAAAATTCTGGTTTACGTTTCAATTGAAACTGTACATAGAATTCATAACCAGCTTCATTTTTACAAAAAGTTTCAAGAACTTTCAGGCGTGAAATAGGGAGATAACGTCATTAACATACTTACTCTGTGTATAAATCCTCTATCATTGCAACAATGATAACTATGAAAGAAACTGCAAAGATTTGGCAACCAGAGCCAATAAGCGACGAAAATATTAAAGGATGACTGGATGGTCTAAAAACATCGCCATGGACCTGTTTCCACCCATATTCATCACCCAGATCTCTGTCCTGTATATAGAAATATAGTTTGGTTATAAATACCATTGCCAAGTAATAACAAGTGAGAAAAACAAGATGCTAAGTATGAATTAAAGCCTGACCTAACGGAATCCTTAAAGCTAGATAAATTAACTCTACAGGACAAATACTCCATGTAGAACAAACATAAAATGCACAATGAAAGTCACTAGTAGAAAGCTAAATCCATTCAGAATGGTTTTACTTCCCCAACCCACAAATGTCAGTCTTTAGGGGTTTACATAGGCTTCTGAAGCACAGGGGGCCAATAGGGAGGATTTTTTGTTTGTTTGTTTGTTTGTTTGTTTTAAGATAGCATGTGCGAAATTGGCACTTGTGGAATATGGCTGCTTGAAAGCTCTGGGACTGAAGCCCAAACTTATCCACACAAGAGGATATATATCATGAGTCATGGTAATGCATTTGTTCCACAATGCCCTACCAATGTGCCTCTCACATGAACTGGAGGGACCAGCTCTAGCGGGGCTAGAGGGGAGCTCAGTTTCCATACTCAGTCAGTTTTTGGAATGTGCCAGCTAGTGCCAGGGATGGTAATGTGAACAAATAGCGACTAGCACCTGAACTGGGTGGACCAAACATTTCATAAGCAGCAGAGTTTATGAACTCTCAGCTACTACAACCCTAAGCAGAATTCAAAGCTGCAACCTGGAAGTGAAAGGCTATTGTCTCATCACCAATTCTCTGTGCAGTCTGTCCCAACAGCTTTAGGTTTCCTAATTCAGTCCTCATCAGCCAGCAACCAATTCTTGTAACAGGAAATCATGTTGCTCTAGTTGGGATATCTGAAAGCCATTCTCTTCTGGAGAGAATTCCCTGACCACTTCCTAGACAGATTTCAATTTATTTTGTATTTTGGTGAAGAAAACTATTCATAAGCGCCAATGAAATCAACACCAGAAAAAGCAGTACATCTTACTAAAACTTCTGAGAACTTAGTGCAAGTCTTACCATATCATCCATTTCTTCTTCTTTGCTATATCGGGCATAATCTTTTCGCAATGTTCGCATTAATATCATAGACACTAAACCCACCAGAAAGATGACCATCATGAAGGAATTGAAAATTGAAAACCAGTGAATCTACAAGAAAAAGAGACTTAATTTTAAGTACTGCAGGTACGTATTAGTGCCCAATAAGTCAATACGAACTATTGTGCTAAGTAGCAATGAATTATCTAAAGCTCACACAAATCCTATTAAATATAGCTTGCCAAATTTTGCAAGTCTTCATCATCTTCCGCAACACATGATGAATGTGTCCATCAGTCAAACTAAGCTGCTACAGAACATTAATAGTTTAATCTCGACATTTTCCTTCTTACAACCAAATACATTCAGTCCAGAAGATTCCCATTCTGATTTGAAATCCCAATAGAGACTTTACTGAAACCTCGAGCCATCCTATTGAGCACCAGACAGGCCAGGTACCACTAACAGTTTTAAGCTATACCACAGTCGCAGTTGCAGTATTTTGTTTCCATTTGAGACAAAACAATCAATTCTGCAAAACCACATCAGAAAGTAACATGCTATTTCCTTGAGACCAAATGGGTGAGCTAATATATTTTATTGGACCAGCTTCTCTTGGTGAGAGAGAGCAGCTTTCAAACTAACACAGCACTCTTCGTCAGGTCATGCTATTTAACTGTCTGCTACCTCTCCACTCCTGAATGATTCCATTGTAAAAAACATTACCGGCATAGCTCATGCTGCAATGTCACGCAGCAGACTAGGAATAGTAATCTGAGTGAGAATGAATTTTGCAAGACCTAAGGAAAAAGCTGAGCTTGACCATGGGAATCATTCCTACATCTGTTACTACAGGAGATGAAATCATGGCAAACTAGTCTGTAGGTCAGGTCAAAAGTGTGGCACAATGTACAATGAATGTTATTAGCTCTGGGAGTAACTAACATTTAATTTATTTAAAATATCCTTCCAATGCTGAATAATTCTAACCTACCTCAAAAACGCCTTCAAAAAAACCCCACACATAAACCAGATATGACATTTATTATAGTTGCTACCAACTTTGGAATTTAGTATTGTAGGGACTACTTTAAAATCATAAGAACATTCCCTGAGAAAATGCATAACTTGAAAAGAAGTGTCATTTTGCACCTAAGGGGCCCAACATACATCTATTTCCCTGTTCAAAATTGAAAAACACATTGACAACCAGCTAGTAACTAACATCTACCTTACCAGAAGAAGAGCTATGTACAGAGTGCTTGTAAGTAGTTTTAACTAGAGATGTGCCCACTCCAAGTTCAGATCAAGTTATGAACTTCCCCAGAGACCAGGGACTTCACAGTTTGAGCTCATCTCTTGTTCTAGCACTGGTTAATTCTCTACCCGAGAACAATAAATCAGGATTTAGCATGAAAAAAATTTACACTTCCCCCACACCAGTTCACTGTGCTGTGCTTAGCACTTTCAGCAGTCTGTGAAACTGTTCGACTGTCCATTAACTGTTCTCATTAACAACATGGGAAAGAAGAGCCATTTTGCCTTATTATCAAAGTGACACTGGAGATTTTCAGTTATTAATATTTCCATATTGCTGCAATCATTTCACAAGTTCATACAAAGTGGAAAAGAGGCAGAGGACGATTGCTACAGCAGTCAGTAGGCTGCTGATCTTTAAAAACCCCATCCAAATTCTACTCCAACTCCACCCTGAAATCCCAAATGGAACAATGGCAATGAAAGGCTTTAGGGGAATTCAGTACCGTAATTTGAGCTGCTGCCTGTCTGCTTCAATGAAAAGTGCAGCTTACCTGTCTAAATCAAAGGGATTGTTGTTTTTTTCCCAATTCAACACAAAAACACAACCAGTAAATAGAGTTCGCAACTGATAGGTCCACAGCAATACTGATTTGGCATGATTTACCTTCTTTTGTTGTGAGCATAACATCAGTGCTGCTTAGGATATATCAAGGTGGAACAATTGTTTACTGTACTCTGCTAGGAGAGCGGATGGGAGCGTGACACAAGTATAGCAGAGTAAGAAGGCTACTGGAACAGTTTCAGTTAGACTGAAGCAGTCAGAAAGCCTCTACACAGCATTTCCTCATGAAGCAGCATAATGTGTGCTCCCAACTGCATCTCTGGCATCTTTTACACTTGAGTAACTGTTCGTAACAATTCATACATGGTGCCTTCTTAACTTACCGGGTGCTGTAGAGAAAAGTTTTCCCATGAAGAGTACTATTCCACAAGTAGCCTCATGTTAAAAATAAAATCAATTGGATTGAGCCTTTTTTACATTTTTAAGTATTTTATCCGCACCCTTCTTAAAAGGCACAAAGCCACCTCCAAAACATTTTACCTCTCCTTTATCACTACAACAGAAGCAATTGGAGCAGCGTGAAGAACTGTTCCACTGGCCTTTCTGAACCAGAGTACATTTCAAAGGAAGTTTTGTATGGCTGTTTTAGAACTACATACTCTGTGTTGAAAGAAAGATGGGTCAAGGTACTTGTCAAATCGATCTTCAAACTTCACATCTGATTTTTTCCATTTCACCTGGAGAGAGAAAAGATTTATACTTGAAAAGCCCACAATACTTGCGCAGCTATAAATCCACAGGGATATAGAAACTGTCCATTTCAGACTTTTTTCTTCATTTTAAAAATGATTTTATGAGATACCAAAAGGAGCTGGGCTGACAGCCCCTAAGGACTGAAATCTAAGGAACAGGAAAGCATAAGCAACAGCAATGCATACTCCACCATGCTGCCCTGCAAAACTACTCCAACTCTCATCTGAGAAAGCACGTCTAGGAACAAGGAAGAAGATTAGTCTTAGGTACCCGTAGGCCAGGTCCACACAAAAAAGAGTTAGGTCGACCCAGCTGCATTGGTCAGTGGTACGAAAAATCTACACCCTTGAGTCACATCGTTAAACCAACTTAACCCCCCAGAGTAGACAGCACTATATTGACAAAAGAATTCTTCCATTGACCTAGCTACTGCCTGCCTCTAGGGGCGGTGGATTAACTACAGCGACAGAAGAACCCCTCCTGTCGCCATAGTAAGTGTCTACACTGAAGTGCTATAATGGTGCACCACTGTAATGGCTTAAGTATAGACATAGCCCTAGTCTTCAACAATGGTTCTTTTTTTAATTGTTATAAGCACCTTACACTTTCCATTTCAAGTCTTGTTTTTGGTTACTTGTCACTTTGACAAAGTAACTGTTCAGGCTGATGTTCTCGTGCCTGGGTGTCTGCCTCAAACTAAATGTTTCTGGAAAGTTTTTGATGAAATGGTTCAGTTGTTCTTGGAATAAGGTTATTAAGGAAAGACCCTTTGCCAAGTTAAAATTGTTAAAAAACAGTTTCATGCAGAAGCTCTAGTACCTCTGTGTTGGAGCAAGGACTTGCATTTGGCAAGAGTTGCCCCAGACTGAGGGACATGCCTTTCCCCAGCCCCTTGAAAATGCACCCAAATTTAGTCATGTTACAAGCTTTTGAAAGAAAGCATTTTGGACATGCTCAACAGAGATTTGCCACAGGTTGGCAGCTAAATTCTCCAAAGAAAAATCCATTACGTTAAGAAAATCTAATACATTAGGCAGATGTGTTAGTGTTAATAACAAAGTACTTTAAGTGTATATGTGAGACTGTCAAAGTAAAGCAGTGTAGTGGAAGGTACACATAAGCAAGCACGCACGTGTGTGTGGGTAGGTACTGTTAGCATACAGTTCATTAAATAAACCAATACACTAAACTGTTTTTACTTTCAATACTCTTTTCCTCTTTTCTGCTACATCCAGGAGACCCTGGGGTGCTTTCCCCTCTCCCTCAATCATTGGTGGTGCATACTGAGACCTTTATGCCAAGCTTCTTCCCAATGCCAGCAACAGCATCAGCAGCTGTGGGAACTCTCTCCTCCCAAGCAGGAGAGAGATGCCTCCTGGTAACAAAGCAACTCCGCACAGCAGGAGCTGACCAGACCATGGTCCTTGTTTGCCCAGGGAACCTTGCTCTGCACTAGGAACCAGACTGAGATACCATTATCATCTGTCACATAGATCATTCAACTACTCATTGTTGTAAACTGCGCTGGGACAAACTGAAACCTGTGAACTAGATATGAAAGTTATATGTAGATTTGAAATTTGATTCCAAGTACACTAGTGTCATTAGGCATGAAACATGACATAGGAAAAGACCAATATATGCACACTTTGCACTTCTCCAAAGCCATGACAGGACGACGGCCAGGTCAAATTTCAGTGCATCAGATCGCAACACTCAGCCCCGTGGGACAGGAGCAGCTGCTGAGCAGTGAGTGTGGGATGGGTTCATTCTCCAATACTCCTTCCCTCAGGCTACCCCCTCCCTCCACACAGCTCCAGGGGAAATGAATGTTTGCCTGGTTTTACACCCCTAGTTTCATGATTTCTGGGGGTACAACTGAACCATGAACCCACATTAAAGCCACCCTGTTTACATACTTCAGTTAGTTGTTTTAAATGCATTCTATCAGCATTTTAAATGTAATTCTACAAACAGAAAGTTATGGAAAAGATGCATCTTCACTTATGACAGTTTTCCCTGTAAAAACACAGACATCAATTTTGAATACTGGATATGTGAGTAACTATTCCTAATGTACTAACTCTGCACAATTTCTTATCCCCTGTATATTCCTGCATTACTTACTGAATATGACATTTGAATTTTGGTATTTGGAACCAATTTGACCTTTCCTTCACTTGTCAGATTCACATCCACAATTCTATTTCCATTAAAACCAATTTCAAGTTTTTTGTAGGTCCAAAGATAATAGTCTTCCCCATTTTCATCTGCTTCACCAACAATACCTGTAGAAGAAACAAGTATTGCATAAGACACAACATGCAATTACAAGCATTTTTCAAGAGTATTTTGTGAATAATTTCAGGAACATTCGATATACACCTCTACCCCGATATAACACGAATTCGGATATAAAATGGTAAAGCAGTGCTCCGGGAGGGGGTGGGGAGGTGGGCAGCGGGCGCAGCGTGGGGCTGCGAACTCCGGTGGATCAAAGCAAGTTCGATATAATGCGGTTTCACCTATAATACAGTAAGATTTTTTTGGCTCCTGAGGACAGCATTATATCGGGGTAGAGGTGTACTATGGCAACTACAAAAATAATCTTGGTAGCTAAATTAACATAACAAAAGAAAAAATCAGGACATACTTTTAAGTCTTCCTTGTTTTTGAGCTAGTGTGTTTGATAGTGTTGCACCTTCAAGCAACTGATTTGCTAGACCAGCAGACAGTAAATGTACAGGTGCAGATAACAAGGACCATATTAGTAGTGCAAGACACAGTTGTATCAAATGTTCCTTCTATCTTTTCATCTGAGTGCCAGTATAAAGTTTATGAACAAAACTTTAATTCCAATCTCTCCCCGCCTTACTTTCTCCTCTCCTTTGTTCCATCTATACTTTCATTCACTCACACTTTCCTCCTCCATGACTCACTTCACATTCATTCTATATCCCACGTTCATTATTGCCAATTCTGCCTCATCACACTCCCCCACACCTTTTGTCCTCATTTTCACTCAAATTTTTCTGCTGTTTGTCAGAAACAAAAGGTCCTGACTGCTCTACTTTTGCTGATGGACACTGGCAAGATCTTTCATGGCCCCATTCATCTCCATTTCCTGAGAGACAAAGCAAAATACAAACACTTTACTATTTTGCTACACATGATCCTATCTTAATTCTAGAGGTGCTCCTCAACTCCAGGTAGAGAGGTGATCAGACACCACTAGGGACACTGGGCTGATTGCATTACTGATTTTCATTATTTATTACAAATTTCTTGATTTTCATGTAGCTGCTGCAACATTTCTGCTCTGTCACACAAGAGTTCCACAGAATCCAGGGACTCTACCATAAAATTTAGGTTCAGGTTGCCATTGAGTACATGGGCCTCAGCCATGGAATACATACCCTCCCTCCTAAGAACAACTTCAAGACACATACTTCAGGTTCTTCATAACACCTCAAACAAACAGGATGCCTTTGGCAGCTACAAACTGTGGTGAAGAACCATGTATAAAAACATTTTTTCATAAAGAAAGCAAAAACTTCTACCTCTTATAACAGTAGCATCCAAAGCGTGCAAACATATAGGAAGACTTGTCTAAAAAGAAGCAAGCAGGTGAAAGGCAATGGAAAGGGTTTCTCCAAAGGAACAGATGTATGGAGAAACAGCACTTGAAGGTTATCTGTGCCCTTTATTTTTCAAGACGGTATTTTTCTTCATGTCTCATTCAAGCTCCTCTGTTCAGTGTTGCCTCACGTACACCGTGCAGGAACAACATTTGCCGATTTGCGGCTATGTTACTCAGCCTGACCTCTGCTCTGCTGGAGTTGCCCAAAGCCACAACATTCTGGATCTCTAAACAGCTAAAAGGATATTCAGATCAACCACCTCTTGAAGGAGTATGTTACCACACGATTACATCCAGTCAAGGAGACTGCATGCCACAAAGCCAAGTCAGTCTATCTACTATCTGCCATGGCTTTGTAGCAAGTCTGAAGAAAAGCACTCATCTAATTTTGCCTGAATTCAGTTAAAAGCAACAAAGATTATGTAAGCTTCTAGATGTTAGTAAATCAGATGGAGGCCTTCCAATAGCAATTTGAGGTCAATGCCTTTTCATTGTCTACATACAAGAGTTGTTGTAAGCTATCTAGATATCATCTAGCGAGCACTCTTCCATTTCCAGACTTTTTAAGCTTTCCTCCTAAGTGTAACTTCAAGTGTTGATGGTGTGTCACACTGGTAAATCCAATGATGGCCAAATAGTCTCTCCCCTAGTGGACAACCAGAAGGAATAGAACATGCTGGCAGGCAAACTTCTACCATGCTCATAAGCAGAATTAGGACAGTTATAAAAAGACCACCATTTTGATGGGAGATCAGATTTCTTGACACTTGTTAAGAAAAGCGGTCTGCTTCACCAATTAGGTTAAGCATAAAGTGCCTAGAATTTATAGCAGGAAGCCATGCCATTTGGATTCTACTCCTTCAAACTCCTCAGAACAGACTTGCTTTCTATTAGTAGCACATGGTAGGGCTCAGCTAACCCATTAAGGAGACACAGTAACAAGCTGAACCAAGAGAAAAACCCACCAAGGCCTTGTCTATACTAGGAACATTTTACAGTGTTAAAAAAATATGCTGCTTAAAATGCAGGCAGGCAAGTCTACAGTAGGCCTCCCAAGGGTGGTAATCTTGCAGAAACCAGCTGAACTAATATTAAAGCTGATGGGTAATAGCAGGAATGCAGATTCAGCATAAAGAATCCTTAAAAAAAATGCTAACAGGTCCCAGTTACTGAAAATCCAGTTTCTGTCATTCCCAGAACTCCAAGAGAAATTCTCACCCTCCAAGATATTTACAGGACACTGCTCACCAATATCTAGGTTCTCACACATTACCCTTTAAATTCCCCACTGGTACTACCAATGGCTCAGCTCCACTAATGGTAGCAACAATGGAAATGCTAGTGTACACAAGATACAGCTGGTCACTGGTGTTTGTACTGTCAGGTTCTGAGAAGGATTCATCAACATGCTGGGCTCCTGCCATTGCTGCCAGTAGAGGAAGTGAACCATTGGTAGCAACTGTGGAAAATGTTTGGTGCTATGGAGAGCAGTGAGCCTGAAGCAGCTCTAAAGCAGCACCTAAATCAAACCATTGCTTACTGTTTCACAAACTATAATCAAGCCTGAGCTTAACAAGTTCCTGAATTTAGCCCTGCCTAGACTTGCCACTTTTCAGCACCAGTTCAACTATACTCACTGCTGACAACCTTGTAAGCAATGGGTGAATTTTCTGGCGCAGATTACAGCCTAACACTGAGGGAGTTAACTGCAGCTCTGATAGTTCCACTTTGCCTTCAGGAAGAGTATTGGAACCATAATCTTCTATTCTGCTGCCTTCGTGTGTGATGCAAACAAGTTATACCTGTTATAATAATGGCAATCTGTGCTATGCTGATCCATTAAATATAAAAAGGCGAGGCCTGGCTCCAACAAATGTAACCACCAAGAATAGCCTTTACCATTACATTGAAAGAGGCCCAGAGTGTTCATCTGGAAGCTACGCGGCTGGCAGGGATAAACAGTCTGCATAAAGCATACCATTCATCTGAAGTTACAAATAAATATCAGAATCACCTTAAACACGTTTTTCAGCATACAACATAACATTTAGTCAATATATACAAGATTCGCTAATATTAGATATATTTCTATCCCTATTGTTTCTAGATTGCTTGTGTGTCTAGCTCAAGTTTGAGCATCTAGTCCTCCATTCAACTTATCTAGGTACTCCAGTCTGAGTACTGTGTAGGGCAAACTTTTTGGCCTGAGGGCCACATCTGGATATGGAAATTATATGGTGGAGGTCATGAATGCTCACAATATTGGGGGTTGGGTGCGGGGGGAGGGGGCGGGAGGGAGGGAGAGATAAGGGCTCCAGCTGGGGGCGTGGGCTCTGGGGTGGAGCCAGAAATGAGAAGTTCAGAGTGCAGGAGGGGACTACGGGCTAGGAGAAGGAGGGTGGGGCATAGGGGCTCTAGCTGCGGGTACAGGCTCTGGGGTGGGGATGCGGATATGGGGCTGGGGGTGCAGGAGAGTGCTCCAGGCAGGGACCAAGGGGTTCAGAGAGTGGGAGGGGGATAAGGGATGGGGCACAGGAGGGGGTCAGGGGTGCAGGCTCCAGGCAGGACTTACCTCAAGCAGCTCCCAGAAGCAGCGGCATCTCTCCCCCTCTGGCTCCTACATGGAAGAGCAACCAAGCGGCTGTGTGCTGCCTCGCCCGCAGGCACTGCCCCTGCAGTTCCCACTGGCCAATGGGAGCTGCAGGGGCAGCGCTTGGGACTGGGGTAATGTGCAGAGCCCTCTGGCTACCCCTATGCATAAGAACCGGGGGGGGGGGGGGGGGGGAGAGACATGCCACTGTTTCCAGGAGCCGTGAGGAGCCATGGCACATGTGGAGCAGGGCAAGCCATGGACCCCGCTCCCCAGCAGGAGCTTGAGGACCGGATTAAAAAGTCTGAAGGGCCAGATGTGCCCTGAGCTGAAGTATGCCCACACCTGGTGTAAAACATCAACATAGGGGTCTTCTGCAAATATCTCTGGTCACAGTTGGCACTCTTTTATATAGCCTGTCCTTCTCCAGCTCATGAATTTGTCCTGATGCAAAGCTGGCTTGCATGGTTTTTATTTCCTCAAACTCTTTAGCTGGAAGCAGAACTTATTTTATTCTGAGTCATCAGAACTTCTTGCACTTGTTAAGCACCTGTATATATCTAGTAAGTGGTTTATTCTGTAACTTGGACAACTAACAAATTTCTGACATTAAATTCAGAGTTTGAGGCCTGTTAGAAAAACCTCAAGTGAGGTTAGAAAATCAGCCCCCAAAAAAGATATTACTTGGAAGCTGTTCCATCAGTAATTTCAGCAACCAACAAGAAGAGTCTTCAAAACCAACAAACACTCACTGGATTACAGATAAGACAACTAAACAGCTGTCACCCTAGTACACTCGTCTACACTACCAAATAGGGTTGAGCTAAGATACGCAACTTCAGCTACCCGAATAGCTATGCGAATAGCGTAGCTGAAGTCAACGTACTTAGATCTTCTTACTACAGTGTCTTCATTGCGATAAGCCAACAGCTGACACTCTCCCGTCAACTCCGCTTGCGCTTCTCATTCTAGTGGAGTGCCGGAGTCAACAGAAGAGCACTCAGCGGTCGATTTATCGCATCTATACTAGATGTGATAAATCAAACCCCACTAGATCGATCACTGCCCACCGATCCGGTGGGTAGTGTAGACAAGCACTATGTAACTGTGCTGTTGGGCCAGGAACGTTACTCAGTGATCTAATTTTGAATGATAACATCAGCAGCTGAAAAGCCATCGGTCAGCCACAACTTCTCTTAAAAAGCCTGCTAAGAGTTGCAAGGAGAGTGCAATAATGGCTGCTTTGACTGACTTCACATGGTGCTTTCAAAGCAGCATCTCTTGCAGTGTATGAATTTAATAGTACACGTGCCACAACGACTTCTGTGCTACCATGCTCATCAGCACCCTTCTCATGCTCATCAGGACTTATACCTCAAAATATTCTTCCCCAAAACTTATTCTAAATTTTTAAATATACTTTTGTAGCATTTGTATTTTCTGTGCTAGTGTTTTTGTCTACATATGTAAAAGGAGAAAAGCCCTGCTGCTGGTGCACAACATTCCACCAGGAGAAAATACTGCCACACTAGTTAAGTAGGTTCAACAGGTACATGAGAAACAAAGTAAAGTAGGATGGTTGAAGCAAGAACCCCAGATGATGCTTGGTCAGACAAGATAAAGAGTCCTTGTTTGAAAGCAGCATGCCAAGTTCTTTAAAGTCTGTATTCCTCATGATGTTTACATAGAGCACAACTGACAGACACCAATACTCTTATATAAGCAGAGAAACAAGAGAAATGGGTTGAAATTCTAAAAGGAGGCAAAGGAATAATTTCATAACAGAAATCCTACTGAATTATCTTATTCTCTCTTTAATTATCCAAAAATAAGATTTCTACCAGTCACAACCCAGAAAATAAGCTATCAGCTCATGAATCACATTTAAATTATCCTGCCTGGGCCAGTGGTTAAAGCAAAGAACTGGAGATTTGGGGCCTACCACAGAGTTGTTTTATGACCTTAAGTAAATCAACTTTTCTGTGCTTCCATTTCACAGATAAAGGGAAACTGGGATAGTACATGCTAACTTATCCCCTCAGACACTACCACAATGGGCACCTTAAAAACACTGGACAATCTGGTCATGCCTGCCAAGTGCTTTAAGAGATTTAAAATGAAAGATGTTACAGAATGTGAAGTAGCATAGTTATTGACAAAGTCACAGCCTGTCATTTCATTTCTAGTCAGGTCACATCCTGGAGTAGATTAATTTACTTTCTAAGTCCACACTTTCAGAGTTCAATCTACACCCAGAACAGAAAAAATAGTCACTCACCTCTCATAACTGTTGTTCTTTGAGATGTATTGCTCATATCTGTTCCAATTAGGTGTGTGCACGTTGCATGCACAGTTGCCGGAAAGTTTTTCCTAACAGCACCTGCCAGGTCAGCTGTGGAGCCCCCTGGAGTGGCGCCTTCATGGCGCTCATTATATGACCATGCTTACTTGGCGTCGCCTCAGTTCCTTCTTGCCAGCTATTCCAACAGAGGGGAAGGGGGCAGGTTTGGAATGGATATGAGCAACACATCTCGAAGAACAACAGTTACAAGAGATGAGTAACCGTTTTTTCTTCTTTGAGTGATTGCTCATATTGATTCTAATTAGGTGACTCCCAAGCTTCACCGAGGCAGTGGGGTCGGAGTTAAGGAAATGCTGATTGGAGCACCTCTCTACTGAAAGCCGCATCATCTCTGGCATACCGGTTGATAGTGTAATGAGAGGTGAAGGTAAATACCAAGGACCAAGTAGCTGCCCTGCAGATTTCCTGGATTTGGGACCTCGGCAGGAATGCTGCTGACAAGGCCTGGGACCCAGTGGAGTGTGCTGTGAAAGCTGGGGTCAGCACTCTGGCCAGCTCATAGCAAGTGAAGATGCAGGACATGATCCAGGAGGATAGTCTTTGGGAAAAGACCGAGAGGCCTTTCATCTGGTCCATCACCGCTATGAATAGCTGGTTCAATTTTCTGAACGGCTTAGTGCACTCAGCATAGAAAGCTAGGGATCTCTGAACATTGAGGGAGTGTAGCCACTGCTCTCAGGTACTGGCATGAGACTTTGGGTAAAAGACGGGTAGGAAAATGTCCTGGCTTGTGTGGAAGAGCAACACCACCTTAGGGAGAAAGGCCAGGTGTGGTCTGTGCTGCATCTTATCCTTATGGAAAACCTGCAAGGCTCCAACACCCTTCTTGCAAACATAATGGCGACCAGGAAAGCTGCCTTCCAAGAGAGATGCAGGAAAAAGCAAGTTGCCAATGGTTCGAATGGGGACCCCATGAGCCTGGAAAGGACCAGGTTAAGGTCCCACGCAGGGACAGGCTAACAGATCTGAGGATATAGGCAGTCCAATCCTTTGAGAAAAAGTGACGAACCACAGGGTTGGTGAAGACTAAGCAGCCAGACGCACCTGGGTGGAAGGCCGAGATCACAGTGAGGTGGACCCTTAAGGAGGATGTTACCAGGCCTCGTTGTTTCAGGTGCAGGAGATACTCCAAGATAAGAGGTACTGGCGCCTGGAGGGGGGGTGTACGACGCTGGTCACACAAGGATGATAATCTCTTCCACTTCACCAGATACATGGCTCTAGTAGAGGGCTTCCTCCTGCCTAGAAGGACCTCCCTTATTCATTCAGAGCACAAAAGTTCCATGGGGTTCAGCCATGAAGCTTTCAAGCCATGAGGTGGAGGGTCCATAGGTCGGGATGACAGAGGCAACCATGGTCCTGAGGGAGTAAGTGGGGGAGGAGAGGCACCGTGACCGGTGCATTGATCGACAGCTCCAGCAGTGTGGTGTACCAGTGCTAGCAAGGCCACGCTGGAGCTATCGGAATTACCTCTGCTCCCTCCCTGAGGGCCTTGAGCGAGACCTTGTGCATAAGAGGGAACAGAGGAAAGGAGTAGAGTAGATGACCTTTCCAGGGTAGCAGGAATGCGTCCATGAGGGAGCCTGGACTGCGACCCTGGAAGGAGCAGAATGTTGGACACTTCCTGTTGCATCAGGTGGCAAACAGGTCAACCTGGGGAAACTCCCACCTTGGGAAAATGGGGTGTATGACATCCAGTCAATGGACCACTTACGAGTATGGAAGGACCTGCTGAGGTGGTTCGCCAGCATATTCTGAATTCCTAGTAGAAAGGATGCTTCCAAGTGAACAAAGTGGGCTGTGCAGAACTCCCACAGCTGAAGAGAGCCTGGCATAAAGGGGAGGAATGGGCTCCCCTTGCTTGTTGATGTAAATCATGGCAGTGGTGTCGTCCATTAGAACTGCTACACACTGTTCTTGCAGTTGGGCCTGGAAGGCCTGGCAAGCAAGGTGCACTGCCCTCAGCTCCCTGACACTGATATGGACGGAGAGCTCTTTCTGTGGCTACACACACCCTGTGTCTGAAGGTCCCCCAGATGTGCTCCCCACCCCATAGCCAACGTGTCCGTAACCAGGGACAAGGAAGGCTGAGGGTTGTGGAAGGGGACTCCTCCGCACACCGCTTGGGGGTCGAGCCACCAAGGAAGGGATGTGAGGACCTGCCCCGGCACTGTGACCCCTGAATTAAAGTAGTCACGCCCCAGGCTGTAGGCAGGGGCGTAGCCAGGTGGAGGGTCTTTGTCAGTACTTCAGCTGCAGGACCTTCACTCACTCCGCGGGTCTTCAGCAGCATTTTGGCGATGAAGCTTCAGTACTCCGAAGACCCGGAGCGCCGCCCTGTCACTAAAAGCACCACAGTGGGTGGCATCCTTTTTTTTTTCCCCGCTCCCAGGTGAGTAAAATTTAAAAGGCACCACTTGCGCTCAGTGGGGGAGCGGCCGCTGCCCCGCTCTCCCCCCTACCCCGGCTACACTACTGGCTGTAGGCCAAGACAAGCCACATCTGCAACCGTCTTAGCTGGAGTCTGGCGTGCCGGCTCACGTAAATGCAAGATGCCATGTGGCCAAGGAGACTCATGCATCTCCTTGCTATTGAGGTTGCGAATTGCTGGAGACTCTGAATGTTGTCCATGATGGCTTGGAGTTGGGACTCCAGTAGAAGGGACTGTGCCTGGACGGAGTCTAACACTGCCCCAATGAATTCTATTCTTTAGGTTGGTTCCAGGGTCAACTTCCCCACATTGAGGACAAGACTCAGCTGCTCAAACATGCACCTGACCAAGCAGAGTTGGGACTGCACCTGTGCCTTGGTGAGGCCCCTGAGCAGCCAGTCATTGAGGTAGGGGTATACTTGCACTTGCTGTCGACGGAGGATGGCAGCCATAACTGATATGCACTTGGTAAATACTTTGGGGGGGCCCTGAGAGGCCGAATGGAAGGGCAGTGAATTGGTAATGTTCATGATTGACCATGAAGCACACAATGTGCTTGTGCACAAATCACTATGTGAAAGTACACATCCTTCATGTCAAGGGCGGCATACCAGTCTCCCGGATCCAGAGATGGAATAATGGTGGCTAGGGAGACCATGCAGAACTTCAACTTTACCATGAATATGTTGAGCCCACGCAAGTCCAGGATGGGTCTGAGACCCCCCTTGGCCTTGGGAATTAGAAATTATCAGGAGTAGAATCCCCTGCTCCTTAGCTCCGAAGGAACCTCCTCCACCGCTCCCATGGCAAGGAGCGCCCGCACCTCCTGGATAAGGAGTGCTCGTGAGAGGGGTCCCTGAAGAGGGACGGGAAGGGATGGGTGGGAGGGAGGGTACGAGCAGAACTGGAGAGAGTATCCTGCTTCCACCATGCGGAGGAACCAGTGTTATTTGGGACCACACATAGTAGAAGTGGGACAAACAATTCAAAAAGGACAGGGAAGGATCCGGATGCAAGTCTGGTGTGCTGTCCTCGGGCGTCCCTTCAAAAGGCCTGCTTGAAACCCAACAATCATTTGGCCGGGTCCTGGCCTTGTCCAGACGGGGGAGTTGGAAGACTTCCTTCTGCCATTCCTTCCCCTCTGCCTCTAAAAGTCCTGCCTTGGCCGAGGAGGGCAGGAGCACTGCTGCCGCTGTTGGGGTTTGAAGTGCTTCTGTCAGGTTGCCGGGGTGCGCATGCCCAAGGACTTCATAGTCGCCCTTGAGTCCTTTAGGCTATGCAGCCAAGAGCCAGCCTCCTCCATGAACAGGCCTGCCCCATTAAAGGGCAGGTCCTGCATTGTCCGCTGAACCTCAGGCGGTAGGCCCAAGGCTTGCAACCAAGAGATGTGCCTCATGGCAATACCTGAGGACAAGGTACACACCACAAAGTCTGCAGTGTCCAGTGAGGCCTGTAAAGAGGTCCGTGCCACTGCCTTGCCCGCCTCTACAATAGCCCCAAACTCCTTTCTGGACTCAGGTGGCACAAACTCCTTGAACTTGAGCATCGAGTTCCAGGAGTTGAAGTTAGATCGTCTCAGGATTGCCTGCTGGTTGGCAATCCTGAGCTGGAGCCCCTCCCAGTAGAGTACACCTTGCAGCCAAATAAGTCCAGGCACTTGGCCTCCTTGGATTTGGGCACTGGGGCCTGCTGCCCCCTCTCTCTCATTTACAGCCACAACCACCAGTGAGCAGGGCTGAGGGTGCGTAAAGAGGTATTCATACCCCTTTAAAGACACAAAGTACTTCCTCTCAACCCCTTTGGCTATAGGGGGGATGGAGGCTGGAGTCTGCTAGACTGTCTTAACATTGGCCTGTATAGTTCTGATGAGGGGCAGGGCCACCCTTGAAGGACATTCTGGGGCCAGAACGTTTACCACCAGGTACTCCAAATCTACCACCTCCTCGGCATGCAGGCCCATGTTGCACATCACCCTGTGCAGAAGGTCCCAGGAGGCATGGCTGTCTATGCATGGCCCAGAGACAGAAGTGCCTGCAACAGCCTCACCTGGGGAGGATGATAAAGAGGCCAATAGGGGAACCAGAGAGGGGGAGGGAATGACCAAGAAAACCATGGAATCCTGCAGGGAAAAAGCTGCTTTATTCCCAAGATCTTCTGGGAGTACAAGTAGACTCTAAGAAGATATAGGGAAGAACCCCATCTGGCATTAGGAAACCTGAGGAACAATGAGCCCTTCTACCCTAATTGTCTTCTGCTGCTGTAGTCTGGTTCAAAGAGCTCCTGATAGGCTAAACACAGCTTGCCTGAGCAGATGTGCCATAATTATGTTCTTAATTCAAAAGTTAAGAACATTTTAAATGAGAGTTTAAATCATCTCAACTCTGATTCTCTGCACTAGATCTCAACTAGAGAAGTTCAGTAAACTAGACTTTTTGTGCTTCAAAGTGGCAATAAAAAGTTATAAATGTTCCAAAAAAAGTCTATTGTTAGGGTGCCATGTCTCAAACTTTCTGTCTAATTTGTTTCAAATTTGGTAGGGGGGAAAAAAAACACCTGACATGGCAACAAGTCTAGCCTGGGAAATTTTAAAAAACCAATATGACTCTTTGTGGATCTTAGGAAGGAAGAGCTGCCAAAAATCTAGGTTATTATAGAAACTCAGTTGCTCTTTTAAGTACAGAGCACGGCTACCTCAACTCCATAATAAGACCTGTGAAATTAGGTTGCCTGGTATAACCAGCAGGAGAAAAGCTCTCATTCAGCTAACTGCATTGAGCCCCTGTTTCTGTCACTTTAGACTGGTCTGAGGTTTTCCACTCCCTCCACCAAGATCCATCTTGTACTTCCTCCTCTCTATAATCAGACTATGAGAGCTGAAGAGCCTATGTAAACGTGCAGAATTTGATCGAATTACAAGATGGAAATCTGCATTGGCAGAAAAACTTGGACACAAAACTTAGCAGGCAGGAAAGTTTGCCACTAGTGTACAAGCGGCATCTAAAATCTCTTCTCATTAGGCATAAATAAGATGGGGGGGAGAGGAGAGGGAGAGTTACGAGGAAGGTTGAGATGTCACAGATGGACACCATTTGTTTAAGAAGAGTTTTGATCCAAGCTTTAAGCACAACTTCCAGACCAAATTAAGAATGTCCAACAAAACCCTGCTCAGAAGGGGGACTTCCAAGAGAGACACGACAGACTGCAGAACGAACAGACTCATAATTTAGGCATCCCTGGTTTAGTGCCATTGACTCAAGAGGAGTCACACCAAGGCACTGTTCTGCACAACTCCTCCACTAATATTTTCATGTATTAAGACTGTAGAAGTTGTTAAGGGAGATGCCTCATTTACACGTGAGTCTTAACAAAAAGCATGCAGAAATTCAGATCACTGACACTGAATCTTGCTTCATTTCTTGTCCTTGATTTTGACTGCTTACTATTCTTGACAAGGAGCAAGATAAGCTTTTTGAAGAACATCAAAAAGCAACTAAAGTTAATTTATTTCACTTTACATATCCAAATACTGTATAAAGCCCCTTAACTACATTAGAGGTAATGTTAATTGCCACTGTGCTCTCAATTAGAAAACTCAGAGGCTATAAATACAAAGTTAAAGTGATCTGAAAACTAAATGGCTTACTAAGTCTGAGTGGTGCAGGGTCAAGCTCCAGTGGCATAGTGCTACAAACCAAGTTCTGGCCCTGTTAGGCACACAGTTCCCAATAACTTAGCTGCATGTGCATATTTAAGTGAAGCATTTAGCCCTTAACACTCAGTATTAGCAAAGCTATATTGTTGGGAAGAAATTGCTAAAACAGCTTTTCATTGTTTTTAAGTATACTGAAACTCAATACCACAAGTCACTCACAAATGTTCCCTCAATAAAGTTATCAATCCTTCAACACTCTCTTTTATATTCCTATTATTATTAAGCTACACAGATTCACGTTGGCTGTCAGTTTCCCATCAGTAAGCTTAGTCAGTAAGTACAGTGATCTCATTAATCCTCTCAGCACAATACTCAGTCACTCAATGACTGACAAATATGATGTAAGTATTTAAATTATAGCACATATAGCACTTACCCCATATTGGCAAATCGTCAATATACATCTGATACCAATAGTGATTTTTGATAGCATACACAAATGCATCTCTCTTTGCTTTGTCCAAGTCAATTTCACAGTATGTGGTCTGCATTACATCATCTGTAGAAATTAAAATAATATGTTAATGACATATTAATGATAGGTCTAGCTAAAACACAAATTAAGCAAATGGGGGGGGGAGGAGAATGCATATTTCCAGAGCTTGAAATTCCTACTGGTTGTGCATCCTCTGGCAGGTAACGTGATTAGCACACTTAAAAAAGTAAGCACTGAGGTACCTAAACAAATGTCCCTGCTTCTCCATTCTCCCCCAAACAAAGAAATAACCAAAAAAAAAAAAAGTTTTAGATCATCATATTACTACTTTATCCATAAATAAATTAAGATACACTTGTTAATAGTTTCTTTATCTGAAGAGGTTAAGTGAGGACTCATGAAGCAGCAGCAGCAGCAAACTGACGTTAACAGTCATTCCCAAAGGCCATCTTGTGTTAGGAACATTTGCAGAGCCTATAAGCAATTTTAAAAGTGCATTAGTATATTTAGTTGGTAATTTCACAAATACAAGAATACGATATTACAAGTAAAGATAATAACTAACCCCACCTCTGTACATCCAAGCTCAGTCACTAGTTACTCAGCCCCATTCCAATATCCCCATTGGCACTAGCAATATGGCTCACTTCAAAAAGAACATGTTTTTCAGCTCTTTGGTAGTCTTCAAGAAAAGTACAGAGAGGCAGCAAAGCAAATGGGAAAGAAAGACTGAACAGAGGACAAAAATGGGAAGGTGACAAACAATATAGAAGATGACACACGGAAAAGGAAGTGAATCTGCCATTTCAAATTGGAAAGCTATATTAATTACTGAAAATTCAATACAAAAATGTGGTTAATGGGCAAGTACTTTCAGTAGCTGCCATGTTATTAAGTAACATTTCATGTGATGCCTGGATTTCAAGCCTTGCATTTCTTTCTGAAAGGAGACAAGTTAAAAGCACATTTTATTTAAAAAATGCTTATTCTGGTGGTAACACCTTAAATTATTAAAGCTAGTGTTCTAAAAATCTACTTCACAACATGCTAGTCTATTTTCATTATTCAATCTGAGTGAAATTATCAACAGTGAAAATGAGTTTTTAGGCCAGATGTTCTCAAACTATCATATTGTGGACACAAGCTAATGGAGATAAAGCTCACAAATTCACTCCTCATCCAATTCTGGGCAATGAGGCCACTTCACATTTCCAGCCTGAGATTCCAAGCTCTTTTGGGCAGGAATTGTCACTATTTGCACTATGCCTAGCACAATGAGACCTTGTCCGGAGTCCTCTAGATGCTATTGCAATATAAATATTAATCATCATCATCCCCTCTGTTGTGAAGAGTTCTTGCTCACATAAAAAAGGTGTTAGGAAGTTAATGTATTTTCAGCTGCACTAAAATAACCTGGTAGTTGGAAACAACGTCAATGTCATTCAACCAGTCAGCACTCTGCAAATGGCTAGCAAGGGCTCTGGATGACAGACCACTTTGAAATCAGTTTTAGGCCATTTCACTCTGAGGCCTTGGCTACACTCACACTTTACAGCGCTGCAACTGGGGTGTGAAAAAACACCACCCTGAGCGCTGCAAGATACAGCGCTGTAAAGCGTCAGTGTAATCAGGGCAGCAGCGCTGGGAGCACAGCTCCCAGCGCTGTACGCTACACCCGTAAGGGATGTGGTTTACATGCAGCGCTGGGAGAGCTCTCTCCCAGCGCTGCTGCTCTGACTACACTCACACTTCAAAGCGCTGCCGGGGCAGCGCTTTGAAATTCCAAATGTAGCCATACCCTCAGGTTCTCATGCCTGGCACAATGTGATGCTGGAACGGCACACACAATGTTCTGCTTGTTTTTTTAAACTGATCCCATTCAGTTCTCATTTTTAATTCACAGAAACATTTATGTTGTTCCTTATCTTTCTGAAGGGTAATTTTAGGCCAAATTTGACCCCTGGGTGTGTTTAACAATTGCTCAGAGATCAAAACAAAAGCATCTATTAGTAGAACGTTATGATTCTTATTAAGTATAAAATGGTCAAAGAATGGTAACAACACAGCAAGTGAAATGTTTTATTTTGGAAAAATGTAATTCCCCCTCTTAGTGACAAATCCAAAGCTTAGGGACGTTAATTGCTTTTTCTAATTAATGCCATGCTGACTAAAAAAAAGTTTTATGGAAAATCCTGCCAACCAGTCATTTTATGAATATGCTCTGGAAAAATATAGGCTCAACTCAGCATGGGCAACTAATATCCATTGTTCAGCGACACCTTCAGATTCAAACACAGCTCTGAACTCCCTGCCCTTTGTCTGCTTTAACACAAACCTTTAAATGTGTGAAAAGGTAAATGCCAGGAATCTGCAAGTCCATTGCAATATTTGTGCACACATTGATACAGTACTAGTTTTGTTTTTAATCAAATAATAAACATCTGAATATAGAGGTAAACTCAGACAATGCATAAGCAAGATTACTAAAGTGTAGCCATGCAAATTGATGCATAATTGTCCTTTTTGACTCTGTTATTTAGTTGTACTTCAGAACCTAAGCACTAGCTTGTGGCTGCGAAGAAAGACTTTAAAATGTTAATTAACAGGAACTAGCATATCAATGTCTGCCTCAGGGCTTGCATGCACAGGGAGTTATTCCAGAATTGCTATCTAGCTTTAAATACACACCCTCTCTTAATCCGAATTAATTTTCAAGCGTAGACAAGCCCTCAGTCTGCAGAAATTAAAATACCTTCATCCCTTTCTATGGGCTTTACTGTTTAAAGCATCATAGGCCTCAACTATTCCACTACTGATTATTTTAGCAGAAACAAGCCAATTTCTTACAAATTAAACACTTCACTGAAGCCAATTTAAGTTGCTCAAGTGCACACACAATCACTTTAAAAAAGGGCGGGGGGGAGAGAAAAGTGCTAGCTACATCCTCACCCAAAACTTGCAGCTTAAAACCATGATTCCACTTTCTCATCCACACATCACTGCGCTCCTAGGTTGTGCACAGGCAGCTTGTGTGGACGTACCAGAGGTAGCTTGAGTATTGGAGCAGTAAAGTTGTGGCAGTGCAATCTTCAAGCATAGGCTGCATGAGCTTGTCTGGAACCTGGGGGCTTGTCTACATCAGAAAGTTGCAGCGCTGGTGAGGGAGTTACAGCGCTGCAACTTTGAAGGTGTACACATCTGCAGGGCACCACCAGCGCTGCAACTCCCTGTTTGCAGCGCTGGCCGTACTCCCGTTTTGTCTCGGGTGTAGAGGATCCAGCGCTGGTGATCCAGCGCTGGTAATCCAATGTAGACAGTTACCAGCGCTTTTCTTGACCTCCGTGGAAGGAGGAAGCCTCTGGTAATCAAGCTGGTTTCCTTTCCCGGTTTGCTCTCTCGGTCCCGGAGCCAGCCAGCAAACCGCAGGGAAGGAGACCTGCTTGCTCGGGGTTCCGGGACCGAGAGAGCAAACCGGGAAAGGAAACCAGCTTCGCCGCGGTTTGCTCTCTCGGTCCCGGAACTCCGAGCAAGCAGGTCTCCTTCCCTGCGGTTTGCTGGGTGGCTCCGGGACCGAGAGAGCAAACCGCGGCGTTCCCGGGTTGCTCTCTCGGTCCCGGAACCCCGAGCAAGCAGGTCTCCTTCCCTGCGGTTTGCTGGCTGGCTCCGGGACCGAGAGAGCAAACCGCGGCGTTCCCGGTTTGCTCTCTCGGTCCCGGAACCCCGAGCAAGCAGGTCTCCTTCCCTGCGGTTTGCTGGCTGGCTCCGGGACCGAGAGAGCAAACCGCGGCGTTCCCGGTTTGCTCTCTCGGTCCCGGAACCCCGAGCAAGCAGGTCTCCTTCCCTGCGGTTTGCTGGCTGGCTCCGGGACCGAGAGAGCAAACCGCGGCGTTCCCGGTTTGCTCTCTCGGTCCCGGAACCCCGAGCAAGCAGGTCTCCTTCCCTGCGGTTTGCTGGCTGGCTCCGGGACCGAGAGAGCAAACCGCGGCGAAGCTGGTTTCCTTTCCCGGTTTGCTCTCTCGTCCCGGAACCCCCCTTGAAGCCGCCCAACAGCGCTGCAGTGTGGCCACATCTAACACCACTTGCAGCGCTGGTTGCTGTAAGTGTGGCCACTCTGCAGCGCTGGCCCTATACAGCTGTACTAATACAGCTGTAACAACCAGCGCTGCAAAATTTTAGATGTAGACATGGCCTGGGGTAAGTACTTGGATGTCTCTAGCTCATACCAAAGCCTGCACTGCCACAACTTCACTGCTCCAAGGTAGCTAGATCAAAGGTATATCTACATGAGCTGCAATCACATCCCATTTGCAGTACAGACATACCCACATATGCCTCCACCTTTCAGATGCACACACAACAATCACCTAGTATTGCCAATAAAGTGGAGTGGTTAGAAAAGGAATTTCTCTAGATGTTTGGAATGTTGGTCTCTTCTGAATCAAATGTTGGATGATTATGTCTAAGGGTATCACGCTGAACAACTACATGGAAATAGTTTGTAACAATTTGTGATTTTGGGAAGTTGCTCAATATACCTTCTAGGAATATTGCCATGAGCAAGTAGTGTTTTCCTTTTTTCCCCCCCAATAGCTGATACTTGTGCTTGGAGTTCAAGTAACATGTTTTGTGCAGAGATAAAGGCAGAGGCATGTGTATTTCGGGTGGTGTATGTGAACAAGACAACTTCTTCGATGGAATAACATTTCTTCAGCAAAAACAAGCATCACATTAAAAACTGAAGAATCTGGGAGTAGCATAAAAATGAATTTAATATTGAAATAAACAGAGGGCAGGGCAAAGCCGAAATTTGGGATTTCTGCCTCATTTAGATCTAATTCTGTTTCATTCAGGTTTCTATACCACATCCATTATTGAGGTTTCTTAGCGCCATCCATTATTGCATTTAGCATCCTAACTAACAGCTGTCACATCTTCCTGAAGTGCTGCATACATGAAGCCTTTATTATACCTTTGGGTACCGATTCCTTGGTTTACAGGAAAAATTCTAAGTGATACATTAATGTACAATAAAGCTGTGCTTAAAACAATTTTCATTTTTAAATCTGCAACTTTTTCTAATGAGTGTTGTACCTGTAATAATGACATAAAATCTTCTACAGTACAATTTAAAGTGCTGATACATATTAATTCACTAGAACTCAAGTGTAACAAATTGAGTCTGCCAATTCAAACACTTGTCATTTTGACATCAAGTTCTTTATTGAAGTGTCACTATTAAGGATTTTGCTTGTCAAAAAATTTTAAATAATCTGAACATCTAAAATCACAATAAAAGGATAAGCAGATATTAATTCAATGTTTCCCAACTTTTTTGAATAAAGTATTTATTGGGGTTGGGTCCTTGTAACACATTCATTCTACGTTGTCCAGCGTGACCCATAGTCATAACAGATAAGAAATGCAGCTACACTATTTTATATACACATACACACACACACACATATATACCCACACACACACACACACATATATACCCACTTCATCAGGTGTGTGTGTGTGTGTATTCACTCACGAAAGCTTATGCTCCATTACTTCTGTTAGTCTATAAGGTACCACAGGACTCTGTCTCTTTTTACAGATCCAGACTAATATGGCTACCCCTCTGATACCTGATTATATCTACACACCGCTACCTCGATATAATGCCACCCAATATAACACGAATTTGGATATAACGCAATAAGGCAGTGCTCCAAGGGGGGGCTGCGCACTCTGGTGAATCAAAGTAAGTTAAATATAACACGGTTTCACCAATAACGCGTTAAGATTTTTTGGCTCCCAAGGACAGCGTTATATCGAGGTAGAGGTGTAGTAACATTAGCCAACTTAAAAAGATATTTGTATAACTTATAAGTGAAAAAACTGCTTTATATATGCAGTTTCATCATCCATTAGAGAAAGTTGTTTTGGTAAGAAGGCATTGGAAAGTTGTGTGACAAGAGTAAAGGGGATTGGATTAATTAAAAACTTGCTAAATCCACTTTGGCTCCTCTGATATTAGCAACACCAGGAGCCTTAGTTTAGATGGGTCATTAGTGTTTTAACTACCATAACAACTGAACATGCTCTGAAAAGGATTGCAGGAGAAACAGCATAGTTTTGAGCTTAAGGCACTGGACTGGGATTCAGGTGATGGGGGTTTAATTCCCAGCTCTGCCAAAATCGCTGTGTGGCCTTAGGAAAGTCACTTCACTTCTGTGCCTGATCTGTAATACAGGTTGCTCTCTCCCACATCCTATGTCTATTTACAATAAGCTCTTTGGGGCAGGGACTCTTACTACGCATGTATACAGCACCTAACAGAATCTATCTCGGATCTCTAATACATTTAATAAATGGTTAATGGTGACATTTAAATTGTAATTTTTAGGCTCAAGCCTTGTCTAACTGGAGTTGCCTCAATTAGTCACAAGTGTAGCCATACAACTGCGCACACCTAATCTAGGCATGATAAGCCCCTATAAAGCCACAATTTGCAGTAGTGTGGCTTATCCCAGTTTCAAGCAGGGGCAAGTTCCACTGACAATAAGCAGCGTTGCCCATCTCATTAGGGGTTTACGGCCACGACAAATCCCCAGTGCAGACAAAGCTTGGGTTACAAACCCAGCGGGACAAGCCATGCATCCAAGGGCTACCTGTGGGTTCTCTGACAATTTAAAAACACTAAACTAGTTTCATTGGCATAAGGGCTACTTTTTATTATTATGTTCACATGCTTAAATTCTGGAACACAATTTTGCAGCAAAGGGTGGATTATAGGGTAAATTCCACAGCATCACAAAATAATGAGCTCTGGTTATCCCTGTTCCATGATTAGCACACCTAAGTTTGTGTGTCGTGTCAGCACCTTTCACAAGCACTGAGGTTTGATATAATTTCTCTCTTAACTCAATGAGAAACAAAGGGAGAAATCCACAATCCAACTTAATTTGGCAGACAAAGATTTCTGCAAAACTGATTAAAGAGATATTAATAAGCAATAATTACTGAGCTGTTATAAAACATTGAGGTTTCCCTTTAAACATACATTAGAAAGTCTGACCTGTTAACTCAGGATTTAGATCTGACCTCAAAATGCTTCAAGGAAATCAGCGTAGCTGGAGAAAAATGCTGCTTGAAAACTTCAGAGTTTCATTTAAGGACATTTACTTTGTATATTTTGACTTGTGATGTTGACAATTTGTGTTTTAACAGTTATAAAGCTTTAATTTTTTGAATCTCAGTGTCAACTGTCATTAAAAAACTATTGTCTGGCACCTACCCACACCATCATTTGACACTCCCATCATTTCCCACAACTGTGATAATGTAAATCGATAAAAAAATTATCCATCAAAATTATACAAATATAAAAATTGAATTCTATACTATAAAAAGTAGTTTAGATTAATACAAATTTTTAAACAAGGACTAATACAAAAAGGCTAAAACTGAAGATAGCCATCACAGGGTCTTCAATTCACATATACACTAGGAAACTTTGGCAGACTATTCTCACGAGTGCTACCACTGATTCATCTGTGGGAGTTCAAGTACAGACAAGGCTCCTGTGACTTCCAGCATTTTTACCACTGAGATAGGTCAGTAGAAGTGCTAGAATCTGCCACGATTTTGTCTATAAGAAGATTCTTGGCTATGCTAAAACCAGTGGAAACTTCCTCCTTCCAACCTGCTCTCCTCCCCATCCCACCCCCCCAAAAACCTCCCCACAGTTTAGACAAGACTCAAAGCTCTAACTCTGGGTTCCTGTTTTTGATCCAGTGTGGAAACATTATAAAAAAGTGAGATCTACAGTCAGTGAAAAGAATACGATCTGTATCATCTCCCTCTGCTGGATTATCTACTAAAGCAGGAATCGGCAAGCTTTCAGAAGCTGTGTGCCGAGACTTCATTTATTCACTCTAATTTAAAGTTTCGTATGCCAGTAATAGATTTTAACATTTTTAGAAGGTCTCTTTCTATAAGTCTATAATATATAACTAAACTATTGTTGTATGTAAAGTAAATAAAGGTTTTTAAAATATTGAAGAAGCTTCATTCAAAATTAAATTAAAATGTACAGCCCCTCGGACCGGTGGCCAGGACCTGGGCAGTTTCAGTGCCACTGAAAATCATCTCGCGTGCTGCCTTTGGCACATGTGCCATAGGTTGTCTACCCCTGTACTAAAGCAATGGGATCTCAACTTTTTACATACAGTGACCCCACACAACAAGAGAAAATGTTTTGGGACACTCTGCCCCCCATTTACCCATAAAGGGGAGGCTGAAATCCAACTGGACCTGTTTCCAGCACCCCTGAAAACTCACGGATTACAGATAAGTAGAATGAAAACAAAATAAACCTCTTTTCCAATACCACAGAAATGTCAAAAATAGGAGAAAACTCCAAAACCACAAGCAAACACTTCCAAAAAATTATTTAAAAATCTTGACTTCACCTGTTAGAAATAAACTAATGCCTCAGTCACTTAACACCTCAAAAAAACACGCAGCCTTTAGATATTTTTCACATGAAGATCTAGATTTGGCACTCTATATACAAACCAAGCTCTTAATCAAATTTTGTAATCTTTCATATCTGAATAAGTCTTACTTTGGGTTGCAATTGGCTCAGACTGCCTGCAAGGATGTGTCCTGATATATCTAGGCATCTCTCATATCATTTGAGAATCATTACAGATGCTAAATTAGGCACACTGATATAGGTGGAAGGCCAGACCTTTGGCCTACAAAGAATTATATTTTTTTGTTTCTCAATGAAGAGAAAATATTTGTAAAAGGAAAGCCTACCTAAAGCTGGAGGAGGATATAATCTCGAATGTTCAAGGCTTGTGATGTCTGCATATCAAAGCAAAACAGTAATGGAAAGTAGGCTTAGCGACAGCTAGGAATCACTGAAAACATGACAGAACACTGAGCTGGCAGAGTCAGCTCTAGGTTAGAGGAGTGAGGACTGCAATAATATTTCATAGCTACATTTAGTGCTAGTTTATAAATGCTATGGAAAGCACGGCTATTTTTAGTTCTCCTCTATTCTCTTTCGAAGGGACACTGAGTACATGAAGAGAGGCGAATAACCTAAGTACTAAAAAGAACAGTTGCAAATGAATAAACAGGGTATAATTTTCCCCACTCTCTGTAAAAAAAGATTTTGGGACACTAATCTATCTTGCATTTTATCTCTTCTTAAAGAGACATTCAACTCAAATTGCAAATAATCAGTGGCACCTTAATATTTCAGTCTTAATAGTGCAAGTCCGCTTTTTGCTATATTGACTTCTTGCATTTTTCAGCTTGGCAAACAACAAAAACCTATAAAGTAAGTTTCACTTTCAGATTCTTAATGTTTTTATACTGGAGTTTCTAGCCCTCAAGGGCTAATCATAATCTTCAAACGCAAAGCGAACCTAAACCAATGCAGTGTTGTCTTCCCAAGTGCGTCTGTGGCTGCTGAAACATGACAACACTATGCTGAGTGAACAGTCAGTTTTACTGGTACAGTATTATGAAGAGCAGCAAGTGAAAGTGTAAACACTCCTCTGAGTCTCAGGCTTCTTCCTGGGAAAGTTCTAAGCAACTGCAGAAGAAGGTAGTAGAGTTATTCATGCAGGAAGACGGCCCTAAAAATGCTGAAGAGAGCAGTAGAGACCATTCCCAGCCCTGATGCATGGTGTAAAGTTTGAATATTAGAATCCTTGCCCCACCCGACCCTCAGGACAGTGTGCAAGAAAGTTTCTCCTTTCCAACAGTCAAAGGAGGCAGAAAAGAGCCTCTATTTTCCAGCCATATAAAAGCAGGAAATCCAGTATGAAAATGGAGCCATCAGAGCATGGCCCAATGACAACGACCCAATAGGAATCCTTGTATCTTCTCCCTTCCCAGCACTTGTGGGGACAGCCTCCTTAGTAGTATGCTGCCTCTGGACCTTACATGTACCCTCTGTATTCCCATCTATATCTGCTTTTTGCTGGTACGTTTAGTTCTCTAGGGAGAAACTGAGAAACTGCTATGAGTCTATATGAAAAATATACTTATTAGTCAATAAAATGCTTTGAAACTTCAACCATGCATCCTCATCTGCATTGCTTAGCTTATCAGCCCAAGCTGCTCTGTGAACTTTTCATAAGTTATGAAGATTTACCAGACAAGTTAAGAGCAGCTAAGCTAAAAAACTGACCTGCCTCAGCAAATATATTTTTTATGTTTTTTGGAAAAGCAAAAAAAGATTTTTCCTGATACTGAAAGGACATTAAAAGACGAATGATCTACTGTTAATCTAACAGTACAGGTGTTTTCTATTCTTCTTCTTAAATAACTTCACTGTGCTTTGTGTCTCTGTAGATAAAGATTTTACCATCACCAATGATCCATTTTACAGAAGACTACAAAGAACTTAGTAAAAGTTCCATTCTGAAAGGGTTAAGTCAGTTTTCTAGCTCATTTTAACTGTCTTCGACACAGGTTACATGTAACCTGTGTATTGTGCAATTTCACATTTAGTTTTAGAGATTCACTGTAGAAGCTAGTAGTTCGTACAATATTCATTCAGAAAAGGCAGTAAGACATTAATTATCCTGCTGATCATTATTTTAAATGTAGTAGTCCCATTATTTCTTTCTATTCATTTAACTGGAAGGTGATAAATCTTAACTGTGGAACTTCATGTCATTTCCCTCCCCTAAACCCAATTTCAATTTATTTTTTAACTTTATATGCAATAAATGTTCAAACATTGCCTACATAAAGAAAATTAAATGGTAGCAATGCTTTCAATCTGAATTGTTATAGAAAGTAGACTTATTTTCGGTTTTTCAATTCTGTGTTTATCAACTTTTATTTTTATAAAAATACTAGGTAAAAAAATCATTAGCGATGTTTTTACAACTGGAAGATTAAACAAGAGGGATATAATATTCAACAACATTAATTTTCGGCAGGACTTTCAAAAGTACTGAACAACCACAGCTCCTACTGATCTCAAGAGGAGCTACATGTGCTCAGCATACTTGAAAAATATAGTCACTGTAGTACCCACATTTTCACTTTCAAGTTCTTCCTTTATTATGCTGAAGAGGGTTTGGAAGAGGTCCACAGCTCGTGTCTACCCCAATAGCGAAAACAGCAATACCATAATTCCAATTTTACCCACCAATAGGAACAGTATTACAAGAACACAGAAGTTTAAAGAGTAAGATTAAAGCCACAGAATATGCTATTCTACAAAACAAATTTTCCTTCAAAATCAACCTCAATACATTGTTTATATTCTACACCAGGGTGGGCAAACTACGGCCTAGGGGCTGCATCTGGCCCTTCAGACGTTTTAATCCAGCCCTCAAGTTCCTGGAAGGGAGCAGAGTCTGGGACTTGCCCTGCTCCAGCGCTCCAGCCGGGAGCTTTCCCCGCTCTGCGCATGCCGTGGCTCCCAGAAGCAGTGGGATGTCCTACGCATAGGGGTAGCCAGGAGGCTCCACACACTGCCCCCACCTGAAGTGCCGGCCCCAGAGCTCCCATTGGCCGGGAACCATGACCAATGGGACTGCAGGGACACTGCCTGCGGATGGTGCAGCGTGCTGAGCTGCCTGGCTGCACCCCTGCATAGAAGCCGGAGGGGGAACATACCACTACTTCCATGAGCTGCTTGAGGTTAGCGCCGCCCAAATCCTGCACCTCTGACCCCCTCCAACATGCCAACCCCCGTTCCAGCCCTGATCCTCCTCCCATCCTCTGAACTCCTTGGTCCCAGCCTGCAGCACCATCCTGCACCCCCAACCTCCAATTTCATGAGCATTCATGGCCTGCCATACAACTTCCATTCCCAGATGTGGCCCCCGGGCCAAAAAGTTTGCCCACCCGTTTTACATTAAGTTTTTCTATAGAGAACATATGGCTAAATATCTCATGTCTGAGTTGCCCTGTTTTCAATAATACAGAAAAGCAAAGAGAAGCCCCTTTAAGATCCACCTGGGCCAACATGTGGTATTGGGCAGTCATTTTATATGTACTCTGTTCATAAATTAAGAGCTGCACTCTTATTTTTTGAAAACTTTTTAACCTTCAAAAATAAAAGCAATATACTCTACTTTCATACTGAGCATTCTTCGTTCTTCTTCAACCCTGTCCACATTCAACATCTGAATGGCCGTACATAATCAGTTACCACAAAAGTTCATTAGCTGCTGCAAGGAAATATCTTTAAGGAGTGAACGAGAGAGACAAAGAAATTCAGTGTCTTTAAGAGACCATTTGTAATAAAGGCCTCTGTTTTCATACAGAGTTGTGACCAACAATGAGAAATCTACTAGTCAAGGGAACTGAAGGTGTTTCTTACCCAGGAGTTTTTAATTTAGAGATTAAATGTAGGGGATTTTTTAAAATATATCTTATAAAGCTTACCTTTAAATTTAATGTCCAGACCACTAAATTCCAATTCAACTCCTTGAAGTGCTTCTCCTAGTGTTTCATGATAATGACTGATGCTTTTTTTTGATCCCACGCAGAAGGGAAGAGAGAAATATTTGTATGTCTCTTGGCGATTGTGGTACGGTCCTACTGTATTCATCCAAAGAACGACTTCTTCTTTATCTTGGTACTAAAAGAAAGCATATTGCAACGTATGAGAAGTCTACCACAGTAAAATTAAGCACATCCATTCTCCATGTTATTTAGAGAGGCAGTGGTATATTTGGGGAGTTCAGAAAGGAGAGGTCCAAACACCATCTGCAATTTGAGTCAGACAACTAAAAGAGCATCACATAAGACAAATATTTGTTTGGTTGGTTTTTTTGTTTTGTTTTTGGGGTTTTTTTTGGGGGGCGGGGGAGAGGGGGAATCTATGCCTGCTCCTCTTAGGCATTTAAACAAATATTTGGCATAAGGGTATGAAGCATCAGTGGCCCTTTATAGGTAACATTCCCAGAAACTGAAAGCATAGAAACTTACAAAAACCATTAAAGAGAAACTCCTTTATCTTTTTTATCTGCAACTGTATAAATTTGCCAAAGACTGCATACAGGATGCGTAAATTGTACCTTAGTGGAACACAAGTACCCTCCATCTTAATAACTAGAAGTAGCAATAAGGGTAGCCCTCTCAACAGGGTTTTGCTCTGGACTTTTCTGTAAAAACAATTAAAACCTTATCTCTTGTAGCTACCTCTGGCCAGTAAATGTAGTACCCCAGCCAGTAGATGTCTAAAGTTTTTTCAAGTTATATCATAATAATTCCAACACTTAATATATGCACTCCTCAGATAAATGTCTTCATTAATGCTCAGATGTTGGGATGGACTCACAAAAATAAGAACCGAAGTGTTTAAGTTATTATATGCGATACACTTTGTAAAATGCTAATCTTGACTAGTTTTTTTTATTATTATTATTATTGTGCTTTTAACAGTATTTACAGGATAAACAGTTTACCTCCAGCCTTTCCTCCACACTTCAATATATTGGTGACTACACCATCAATTCACCAAACCACATGGGTCCGGTTTTCAAGCCAGGAATAGGTGCATATAATTGTATTTGGACATGGCAAATCCGATTTTCAATCCTACTTTAGAGCTAAAATTCAGGCTCCATAAATATGCAAGAATGAAGTGTTCTCACAAGGCTGAGATATGCACAAATGGAACAAATATTTGTGTTACTTTTAGTGGAAAGGGGAATCAAATGTCAATTAGGCATAAGTATTTTTTACTGTGCAGTCAAAGTAACTCGTAGATAAGAGTTAGACATTTTTCATTTCAACAAACGAACAAAAGTCCTTAAACACAATTATATGAATAGTTAACTGCCATACAGCTAGTTGGGCCTAAAAATAATTAGCTACAAACCCACATGTAGAGTGCTTGAATCATGAGTGCTTAAAAACGTTTTATTCTGATTTATGCATTTAAGTCACCGTGTTTTGAGAAAAGATTTAATCCTTTCATTCCATCATGTCACTTTATTAACAAATCAAAGCTGCTTATAATGGAAAGCCTTGTACTCTTTTGTATTACATCTGCAGCAATCAATGATAAATATTTGGTCAGTTTCACTACTGTATGTCCAGCAATAAAACTAACCAGCCATTTGTAAGTTTCACTTTATTTAGGAAAGTAGCAGAGATACAGAAGATTTTAGGGATGAGAAAGGAGAAATGAGAAGGGAGCAAAGAAAAACCAAACAACATGTCAGAGAAAGCCAGAAGAGATTCCCCTCTCTCTACCACCAAATTGAAAGGTTATACCGGGGCAGCACAACAATCCATCCTTGCAGAAAGCTTAGGGAAGGTGGGAAGTATAGCACTCAACAACTGAAGTGAGCATTAGGCTCCTTACCAACATTCCTGATTCTGCTGGCAGACTGGGGGCTATATCCCACCTTTCTCTACTTTTTGTAATGCCTGACTTGACTTTTGTACCTTCCTGCCCAGAGCGTTTTTTGAGTAAATGTTTCAGTATTCAAGTGTTACCTATCAAGATCCAAATTTCTCTCAAGTACTGTTTCTCTCAAGCAACAGCTGATGACATGCTGACTTGTAAACAGGGCTGTAATTTTTTCAGTAGTGGATTCTGTTAATTTTCTTAAACTTCTGAATCCTTATCTTCCACAGAGAGTGAAGAGGAAAAAAAATTAACTCCCATTTTAATAATGTACTTATTCGCAGGCAGTCTGTTACTGAATGGTGACCTCTAGAGTTTTGGGAAGCATTCCAGCTCACCTTTAAAATGAATTAAATCAATTGTTACACTATAAGTAAGTATTAAAACAAGACATCAAAGTTCTGTTTTTTGTTCAAATATAAACATGTTAATTAAAAAAAACAGACTGACAAGCCTGTGAGTGAATTCCTCCATTTAGCTTCAGAATAGATTGTAGATTAATTATGTAACTAGACGGTCACCTTTTTAGGGCAGGAACTCTGTGTTCATACATGCTCAGCATACTGAGACCCTTATCTCAACACGGGCTTCCAGATGCTACTGTAACACAAATATAGAAAACATACAAACATGGGTAGTGACAGGAGGCTGTTTTTCTCACACAACTCAGAATGCCATCATTTCACTCTGGGGAGAGTGGACCCAATTAAGCATGAAAAGGAGTTCACTCAATCCCTTGCCTCTCATCTGAGAGGGACATGAGAGGGACATGGGAGTTATGGTGGTTGTGTGATGTAGACCATTTAGTGGGACACTGTGAAATGAATCATCAGTGTCAGTTTTAGGCCAATGAATAAGCAAATTAAAGACAAAGACGCCCCCTGCCTCTCACAAAGAAGTGAGATAAAGATGGAGTATCAGATTCCACCAAGTTTCCTGGTCACTCGTTACTTTATTTAAGGCAGATTTGTATTTATTAGTAATAGTATTTGCTACTAGCACTCTTTCCACCTTGCTATCAAAAAAAGTTTTGATCAGTACTTTCATCTACCAGGAACCAAAGATGCAAAAATAATCTCCACCAAAACACAAAGAAACATACATCTCTTCGTTATCATTCAAAAAGCTTCATAAGTAGAAAGCCATAATATCCTATCCCACATTTAATTAAGCCTTGAGTCTTTGAAGAGTAAAATGAGCAGAAGAGAACATAAATCATTCCAGTAAGATGTTTATCACACTTCCTCACTATACTAGCAACAAACCCTAAACACAGGAAGCACTCAAACCAATACCTGGCCAAATCATAAACATGAAGACAGGAGAGGCTCTTGTCTAAGAGAACAACATAATTCTCTTGCATCTTGGACTGTAAACCCTCTGGGGGAGAGATCACACCTTGCGTATAAAGCACCTTTTATTTATGCAGTGCCATAAACGTATCAGTGCAGCAGTCTTACAAATAACAGTTTCCATTCTCCAAACAGCATGAAGTGTGACTTGCCAAGAAGCCAAGACAACTACAAGTACAAGACAAGACAACTGTTCACTCCTTAATTAAGCAAACAACAGAAGTATTAGAGAATTCAGGAGCCTGGAAACAGACAGACTGATTTTTTGAAGTAGGAAGAACATGTAGATGCTTTTAATAAAGCTTAACACAATGTTTCTTCTACTTTGCCAGAATACTCTGTTTCTCTAGAAACAAATCTTAGGTGCCTTTAAAATTTTGCAGGTACACTTTGCTTCAGCAGCATCCCTTAGTAACTTATTACAGTGCAGTAACCGATACACAACTAGCATTACTTCTGCATCGCCATAGGAATTGATGGCTTTTGTCCAGGTTTGTTAAAACCTTTTTTTTTTTTAAGGAAAAGACCAACTCTTTAGATTTTGTGTTTTTTTTTTAGTGGTTGGACTTGTCATTCCAGAATACCAACATGAACATATTATGTATAGAGCCTAAAATATTAGGCTCTAATTTCATTCTGAATTTAACTTTTACTATTAATAGGGGAGCAATAACATTCACAGTTCTTATGCATATTAGGGAACAACAAGAAAATTAGGACCGTCTAAAAACCTATGAGTAGAATGATTGGAAAGAGGGGTGTGGCTAATGGGTGGAATCAACAAGAGATAGTCAAATTCAGAGCTTTGTCAGAAGATCTGCATTTGTCCAGACAGCTCAACATCCACTGAGTGTTTTTTTTTTGCAGATTCTGATGGCTTTGTTTGATCATAACAGTGTCAGTGCTAAAAAGGCAAATAAGTTGATTTATGTCCTTAGATACTAACTGGATACATTTAATAGGTCAGGCCTACCACTCTTAGTAGACTGGAGGCTCAATTATTGGCCTTGTCTGCAGAAATGAGAAGATTTCCTTTTTGTGTGATTCTTATTTTTGAAGAATAATTGTGTAGTATATTTTATTTCAGTGGGGTTTTTTGGGTTGAAAGAAATAGTAGTACAATTATTCACAAGCAAAACGAGAGGTCTATCCATCCTCCAAGGAACTTACAATCTAAGTTGAACGTACCATACAATTCATTGTAGGGATATATTGCAAGGATGAAGCTAATAATAGTAAAAGACACTTTTAGATATACTGTTTTTGTGTATAGCTTTATATATTTTTTGTATAACAAGTGATAGTTTCAAAAACAACAAACCAAAATTTGAACAGATCAATTGCCACTAAGGTTCCAAACTACTATAATAAAATCCATGGTCACACACTGTGAAGACACAGTGGCTGACAAGCAGCACCTTGTACTGATAAAGTTTATTTCCTACACAGAAGCATGAGTATCTGATGAGTATCTGAACATTATGTGGAAGCAGGCTGCTCGTAAGTCAAAAGCCCTGACCAAGTCTTGCATTGAAAGATAAGCGATGGAGGCCAAAAACAATATATGGAATTTGAAAGTCCTGATGCATTGTTTAACTTTCTTTGATCTATACAACGGAAGAAAGGCTATCCTTCAATATATGGAAGTGTCTGGAGTTAAAGCCAATTTTCTCTTCTTCTGATGTGAATTTCTTCCATACTCCCTTCCTCAAGAAAATCCCCCCTCAGCAGTGGATCATGAGGGTCTCTTAGAAGGGATAGGGAAGGAGAGTTTGGCAGCACTATAAACTGGAATTAAACGGTATCACCAATCTTTTAGCCATGGCATGCCCAATGGGAACCCCCAAATGGAGGGAAAAGGGGAAGGCAAATGAGCTGAAGACTGAGGGATCTTAAGGTGTTGCACAACAAAGTGTGCTTCAATAATCTAGTCAAAGTAACAAAAAGGTACCATTAATTGTGTTCGGATCCTTGTCTGAAAGAAAGGCTTGCAGCCTTCTTGCAAAGCGCAGAGGAAAAACACACTCAGGTAATGCTCACTGAACATCAAGGAGCATATGAGAATCCAACATGACGCCCATTTGCCCTTCGGATCTACGTACCAAGCTACAAACCTACGTAACAAGTGGCAGGCACTCCCTCAGTTTGGAGAAATGATTTCAGGCACTAGGTAAGTCATTCAGCCACATCATACAGGTCTGTGAGACTGAGTTTTAAATCAATGTCGTTAAAGAAGTCATTAAGCCTACATCTTCTCACAAACCTTTCTAATTAGCCTCACACTCTGAGCAGATGAGACAAAACAGAGTCCTGAATGAGAGAATCTATTGGAAAAGTGCTCACTTACTCAGTTCTGTCCTCTATGATCTTGGAAAGCAAGACAGCAAATCAAAGTCCCTTTTAATTCGACTAGGATATTGAAAGCAGCATTTAATTGAATAAGGCATGCCATGGGGGAGCCAGATGGTCTTTTCTTAAAATCACTTGTACCATAAGATTATATAACTGTATGTGATAGTTTCCCTCTCCTGCTATTCAAACAGCAATTTCCTCTTTAGCTACAGAAGATTCAATGACAACTGGATTTAGGCATTTGGAGAAGAAGAAAAATGAAGACTGCATCAGGAGCTCCCTATGAGAACAAACAGAATAGTCAGTGAAAAGTTAGTAGTGATCAGGCAAAGTGTGTGGGAACATCAGTGTCAATGTCTAACTCAACAATAAGATAAGCCAACAAAACTAGGAGAAAGTAAGAGCAGATAAACAGATGTTTATCTAAAGAGAGCTTCTGGTTCTCACAGCACGTACGATGGTAAGGGTTTTGACACACTACCTGATCTGTCTTGTTTAAATATATGAAAAACATTTTAACAAAGGAATATACTTCTGCCTCAGCTAGAAATTAATTCTAATGAGTCTTGTGGGTGACACAAGTAATGCAGTAATTGTGCAAAGTGGTGAAACAAGTCAGTGGTCCGTCATGATTATCAGAGCAGGGGACATGAGGTGATAACTTGACTTAAATTTAAAATCTGTAGTTACAGTAACTCCTTGCTTAACGCTGTAGTTATGCTCCTGAAAAATGCTACTTTAAGCGAAACTATTTTAAGCGAATCCAATTTCCCCATAAGAATTAATGTAAATGGGGGGATTAGGTTCCAGGGAAATTTTTTTCGCCAGACAATAGATGGATAGATTAGATAGATTAGATTAGATATACACAGTATAAGTTTTAAACAAACAATTTAATACTGTACACAACAATGATGCTTGTGAAGCTTGGCTGAGTGGTAAAGTCAGAGGGTGAGATATTTCCCAGAGAATGTCTTACTGCTAAATGATAAACTCAGCTGAGCTCTCAAGGGTTAACACATTGTTGTTAATGTAGCCTCACACTCTACAAGGCAGCACAAATGGAGGGAGGAGGAAAGCACGGCAGAGAGAGACATACAGACAGACAGCACACACACACACACACACACACACACACACACACACTGTGTGTGAGAGAGAGATGTGCATTGCCCCTTTAAGTACGATGACCCCACTCTAAGTACACTGCCTTTTTAAGTAGATCAGCAAGTTAAGACAGCTGCTGCTGCCTGCAAGCTCCCTCCATCCTAAGCTCTGTTGTGTCCTCCACCTCGACACTCTTTGAAAATGGGGTAAAGTAGCAGGGGGGCAGAAGGGTGGAGGGGGACACCCTGACATTAGCACCCCTCTGCTCCCCCAACCCCTTTGCACAGCAAGCAGGAGGCTCCTGGGAGCAGCTCCAAGGCAGAGGACAGGAGCAGCGCACAGCAGTAGGGGGGAGGGACAGCTGACCTGCCTGACAATTGATAGCCTGCTGGGCGCCTGCCCTACAGGGAACTTAGGGGAGCGGGGAGCTGATCGGGAGCTGCCGGTCCACCCTGGTTCCAAGCCCCCCCCACTAGCTCCAACGGGTTGCTCTTTCGGCAAGCAGTGGACAAAGCAGGCAGCTGCCAAACAATGTTATAAGGGAGCACTGTGCAACTTTAAACAAGCATATTCTCCATTTGATCAGCAACATAACAATGAAACAACATTAACAGAGATGACTTTAAGTGAGGAGTTACTGTACTTTATTACCAAGATGCAGTTCCTGTTTATAATAAAAACATAAGCAAATGTACTGGTCTATTTAAATGCAATTTTAGATTTGTTTTGCTATGAAAACAAGCTTTAGCCAAGCTTCCAAGGCTACTTCAAACCAACAAGAATTACTAATCTTGCGGCCACAAAGGACAATGCTATTCTAGAAATGCCTACATCATAATCTTTATCCCCTTTCTACCTCACCTTGCACAAAAAACATGTGTTCCTTAAAAAGGATGGGAAGACAGCCTTACAGCTACAAGATGACAGTCATCTGTGTCCTAACAAGAATATAACAGTAGACAGATCTGTTAAATAGGTGCTGTTGAATGTAACATGAAGGCAGAAAAAAAAGCCAACAAATAAGTGTTGTATCTTCAGGACTGGCATAATTGGCAATTTCCTGTTTTGTTGCTTCATAGTAGATGATACCGTGTATATGGTCCAAGGATCCTACTAAGATAAGAAATATGATATGACTATTTCTAAAACTAGAATCAGCAAAAACTGAACAAGAAACATCTTGATGGTTCCACAATCCAGAATCCACTACTTTAGTTTAGAATATTACAGAAGGCTGCATAAATGTACAATTTTAAATACTCTATCAGTAATCTCTTAAGATGTAAACATACCAATTTACACTAAGTTTAATTAGGTGTCACGAATTTAGTTTCACAGCATTTTCTGTACCAAGTCTGATATCAGTTCAGTAATTCTGGTAACTATGTTGAGAACGTAATGATCTATTTTGATCACTAAACATGTAGTAACAGCCCAGAGAAGTACTATCATAAACACAAGCTGCCCTCTTATGCCTGTGCCATCTCTAACAAACTATAGCTTTAGAAACTTTTTTCATAACTGACACAATATTAGTAAAATATAACCATGCTCTACCTAGCATGACTATCATGGGTAGGGGTATCTACGTGGCCACTTCTTAGCAGTTCTAAAACTTTTTCTGTGTAGTCCTCCAGCAAGGCTGTACTGACTGGAGCTAGGACCACATTGCAACCCCCATTAACAATAAGACATTACCGAGATGCTACTGATTACGGCACACCACCAATCTAGTTCACAGCTATATTTGTAATATGGACTGGTGATTAGAAGTATTTCCATTAGTTGGCAACTATGCTTCAAGTGCCACTTTCAAGCCGGGTGCAACAAACAACATAAAATAAACGGATAAAGTTGAAAATACTCTAAAAAGAAACACAGCAACAGCCAGACCATTCTTAGGCACATGGTACGTATGTTGCAAACCCATTTCTTTCCACAGAGCTCATTTCAAGTGGGACAAAGCTTAGAGCTCTTTTTAGGATCCTTCATAAGAGTGGCAAAATTAGCATGGTAACCCTGCTAAGGTTAGCCTGCAGACTATTTAATCTGTATGTTTCTGAAGTCCACGCAACAATTGACTAAAAGGGTGCAGGAGAAAGGTGTCTAGGATTTTTTATTTAACTGAAAACATCTGTCTGATAGGCATCAGTGCCACAGAGAGTTAGTGTTGGGCTACTGAAGTTTATCTGATGATAATTCAATAGGATAACAAGTATTTTAATCCAAGAACCAATCAAGATACTTCAAACGCATGCATCCCTGGACATGCTACATAAAATCATAGGACTGGAGAGGACCTCACAAGGTCACCTAGTCCAGTCCCCTGCACTCATGGAAGGACTAAGTATTACCTAGATCAGAAGTTCTCAAACTTGGGCAGTCGCTTGTTCAGGGAAAGCCCCTGGCAGGCCGTTCCGGTTTGTTTACCTGCCGCGTCCACAGGTTCCGCTAATCACAGCTCCCATTGGCCGCAGTTCGCCACTCCAGGCCAATGGGGGCTGAGGAAAGGATGGCCAGCACATCCCTGGGCCCGTGCCGCTTCCCACAAGCCCCCATTGGCCTAGAGCAGCAAACCGTGGCCAGTGGGAGCTGTGATCGGCCAAACCTGCGGACACGGCAGGTAAACAAACCGGCCTGGCCCGCCAGGGGCTTTCCCTGAACAAGCGACGGCCCAAGTTTGAGAATCACTGATCTAGACCATCCCTGACAGGTGTTTGTCTGACCTGCACTTAAAATTTCCAATGGTGGAGATTCCACAACTTCCCTAGGCAATTTCTTGCAGTGCTTAACCACTTTGACAGTTAGGAAGTTTTTCCTAATGTGTGTGAGGCTAATTTTCATTTTAGTAGTTAGATTTCTTTAAAACATTTACAATTTAGTTGTATTTCATCACTTAGGCTGCTTTTTTAGAATGTGCACTTCATTCAGTCTGGACAACTAAAAATATAAGCACTCAGTTACACTTACTGGTTCTCCCACATTAACACAATGCTAGTAGATACCCATAGTGTTCCTCAATAATGGAAGAATCTGACGGTGAATCTATATGAAGACTTTTTAGACAGTGCATCTAGTATCTCTGCAATTCCACCAGTACTAGCACCAGTGGCAATGCAGACGATACAAGCATTTTACAATACCATCTAAGCTTGATTCAAGTAGGATCAGAGGATACTGTAAAAACACCTATGCACTGTCTACACTAGCATTTTTACAGGTGCTAGTATCAGTGGTAGACAAACAGTACAAGAGGTCCTAGTGTGTGCAAAGAGCAGATGTATAAGTTAAGATTCTGTAAAGGAACATAAAGGAACAGATATACAATTATTTTATACTGAAATACTGAAATAATACTGAATTATTTTGCAGCAACTTCATCTGAACACAAGATCTTTTAAAGCTATATTTGCCTTTAAACCATAAAGATTTTAATCTCTGAACTACGTCCCAATTTCTCTTCACTTACTAATCTCACTCTTCACTAATATATTTAGATAATTAAATCTTGAAGCTGACCACTTCAGGGCTGTACTTGGCTAAAAAGGGGACAATGGCAAAGTTATTTCTAAATGATATTTTACTTATATGGCACATTCTGAATTTATGATAGTTGTATCTATTATAAAATCATAGAATTGTAGGACTATAAGAGACTTCAAGAAGTCATCTAGTCCAGTTACCTGCACTCAAGGAAGGACTAAGTATTATCTAGACCATCCCTGACAAGCATTTGGAGATTTTTAAAAGCAGGTTAGGCAATGACGGAAATTCCACTACCTCCCTAGGCAATTTATTCCAGTGGTTAACTACCCTGACAGTTAGGAAGTTTTTCTTAATGTCCAACCTAAACTGCCCATGCTGCAATTTAAGCCCACTATGCTTCCTGTCCTACCTCAGAGGTTAAGGACAACAATTTTTCTCCCTCCTCCTTGTAACAACCTTGCATGTATTTGAAAACTTATGCCCTCTCTCAGTCTTCTCTTCCCCAAACTAAACAAATCCATTTCTTTTTCCAATCTTCCCTGACAGGTCATGTTTTCTAGATATTTAGTCATTTTCATTGCTCTTCTATCACAGAGAAGTTATCAAAGCCATAGAATCAGAGCCAGTGTGTACCTGTATGGGGAGCAGTACCAAAGGACCAGGAATGTGCACGCGCGGAAGAAAAAGTGCAAGGAGTCAGGGAAACTGAGGAGCACGGATACTTAACCAGATGCTAGATCTTCTTCCAGTCTATTTAGTCCCATTTAGCCCACACTCATCCCACCCCTGAGGAGGATTCTGCCCTACAGAGTATGGCCAGCCACTGTGCACGGCACACCTGTGATTGGATTAGGTAGTCACTGACATGAGACTAGTTGTCATTCAGGCAGCATATTCCCCCCACCAAACAGCCCACAACCTGAAGCAGCATTTTGGGGAGGAGGGGTGTGGAGAAGATTGGGACCAAGTATTATTAAGAGGAAGGAGTACTGAGCTCTTCAGCAGCCCCCTCAAACCCTACTGAATGGAACAGCCCCACACTTCCGGGTGTGCAGGGTCCGATCTGCACATTCCCTCCCCCACAGGTGTTCACAACCTCCCCCTCCATAAACACACACAGGTACATACAGGGGATGAGTGTATGCCCCACCCCACACAGGGTGGTGGTACACAGGGCCCCGGCTCCATAAACACACACACTCCCCCCCCGGGGACGGCTGTACCACCCCGTGCTGCACCCGCCGCGTCGGGCTTCAGGGACCCGCCCGCTGAGGCGAGGCGAGGCGAGGCGAGCGCGGTTGGCGGGCCAGGCCCAAACGGCTCCTCACCGTGTGCTCGTGCTCGTCGGCCCGGGCCCGCAACAGCAGCAGCGCCGCGGACGCCGCGCACAGCAGCAGCCTGGGCAGCTCCATCCTTCCCGTCAGCCTCCTCCACGTCACCACCGCAAGCACCAGGCTACCCCCGAGCCGCCCTCGCTCTGCCCGGCCCGGACCCGTACCCGACCCAGCGGCTGCCGACGAGACGCTGCTTCCGCTGCCCCGGCCACGTCATCCGGCCGCACACCGGAAGCGCTGCGCCTACGGTGGCGAACGGGAGCCAAACGTCAGCGCGCGCACTAGCGGCCTCAGCGGAACGGCCCCCGCGCGAGCCCCCTCCTCGCGGCACCCGAGGCAGCGCGCTGTGGGCACAGAGGGAGGGGCTGCCCCGTTCGCGTGGGTGGAGCCACTGGGGGAGGGGCGGCCCCAGGCTGCGCGCGAGGAGGAGCCATTGGGGATGACAAAGAGGGAGGTTGGCAGTGCCTCAGGTTACCCTGTAAAGACAACAGGAGCGGCCGCTTTGAGCTGGCCTGGGCAGCATCTGGCTGGCTGGGATGGAGCTGCAGGTATAAGACCTGGCAATGGGGAGCAGCCCGTCTAGGGTGAACAGATGTCCCCATTTTATAGGGACAGTCCTGATTTTTGGGTTTTTTTCTTATGTAGGCTCCTATTACCCCTTACTCTGTCCCGATTTTTCACACTTGCAGTATGGTCACAGCCTGCCAGGCGTGGCCTCACAGTTATGGGAGTGGGGCCCTTGGCGTAAGGAAGAACACCATTGTTTTATACTTTGATCAGGTCCCCTCTTACTCACCTTTCTAAAGTAATCAGTCAATCTCTTCAGTCTCCCCTCATGAGTGTTTTCCATGCCTCTAGTTATTCCCATTACCTTTCTCTGCACCCTCTCAAATTCTACATGATCGTTTATGAGCCGGGGTGACCAGAACTGCACATACAGAGTTGAAGGTATACTCTTGTGTTATATTATGACCTTTTCCATAATATTTGCTATCTCATTATTGTTGAATCCTAACATCTGGTGTGATGACTTTTTTTTTGTTAACTGCAGCTGCACACTAAGCCAAAATGTTTGTTGGGCTGTCAATAATGACAACACAATCACTTCATGTGATAAGATATGTGTACACTATTTTTCCTTCTATTGTGCATAACTTTGCATTTATCAATTCTGAATTTCATCAGCCGCCATGTTGCCCATGCATGTAGGTTGGTTAAGTCCATCTGAAATTCTTCAGTCTTCTGTGGACTTTCCTACCAGAAATTTAGGGTTTTTTTAAAGCTTTTGGAGTTTATTAAAAATGAGAGGAAATGTCACAAAGAACTTTAGTGACTAGCGGGAATTAAGGTAGAAAGAGTGTGGGCTAAGACAGTCCAGCTAAACAAAGTGCACTTTATAAACATAATTCTGCACTTTGATAAACCCCAAAACTTTACATCAACTGTATATTTCCTGCAAGTCTATCTAAGCCAAGTCCTAAGGCAAATCTAAATGTGGACAGGTGTGACAGTCTGTACCTCAGAGGAAAGCCCTGCACCCCCATGTTCATCCTTATCATATAATTGTGTGGTATCCAATGCAACATTTGTCATATCGGGTGTCTTCTGAAAGCTCATGATGCGCTGAGCATTATTGTTATAGTAATGTTATAGGTTGTAATTTCATATAAATAGTTATGAGGCTGAAGATGTGTCCTCGTGGCTTAAAACAAGCCCAGGAAAAACTCTTCAGGAGCAGAGGGACAGTTCACAGCTCATCAGGGCATGTATGGGACAAACCCAACCCAGCCTGACAGGAACAAAAGACACTGACCTAGGCAGAAACAGAGGATCTGTTGGACTCTCAAGTGAGTCACCCCACTTCCCTTGGTCAATTTGGAACTATGATGAGGTAATGCTCACCTGACTCTGAAGAGTTGGGGCAAAGCCAAGAGGGAAGAAAGAACAAGATAAAAAGGAAGACGTTTGCCATGCTCTCTCTCTTCCATCTCCATCTATAGACACCACCCCCAGACGACTAAAGTGGTGATCAAAGGGGAAAGTCTGGCTGAAGGGCAATCAGCCAGCCTCAGTTGAAAAGCCTATAAGTTTTAAGGGCACTTCGTTTGTGCTTTGACTTATAATCATGTAAAATCTATCTTTTGTAGTTAATAAATTTGTTTATGTTACCTGAAGCAGTGCGTTTGCTTTGAAGTGTGTCAGAGACTCCTCTTGGGATAACAAGCCTGGTACATATACATTTCTTTGTTAAATTGACAAACTCATGTAAGCTTGCAGCGTCCAGTGGGCATAACTGGACACTGCAAGATGGAGGTTCCTAGGGTTGTGTCTGGGACCATAGATATTGGCTAGTGTCATTCAGTTGCACAATCCAAGCAGCAGCTGGCCAAAAGTGCTCACTCATGTAGCTGGGAGCAGCTTACATGCCAAAGGCTATGCATGAACAGCCCAGGAGTGGGTGTTCTCATAGCAGAGCAGGGTATGGCTGGCTCCCAAAGTCAAGGATTTGAGTAACCTAGCAGATCACCTGTCCAGATAACACCAGGGGAAGGTCACAACAGGACAGTAAGCAATCAGATTATAAATATTCCATTTCCTAATCAAGGACCTTCTGTTAGGTTTCTGTGCAGCACAGAGTAAAAAATACAATAAAAAAAACACCCAAAGGCTATCGAGAACCCAGCTCGTTACTCCCAATTCTTGTGCTGCAGTTACTGGATCAACATTCTCTGTACCTATTAGTGACTGAAGATCCTTTCCACTGCCAATTCAGTTCAGCTTGGATATTGGAATCCATTGTGGGGTGTTTAATTCTGCACTAGCTGAAAGAAAACCACAGTTGGGGTTGCTAGGAGTACTTTCAAGCTGCTAACCAGGCATGTCCTTGTTCACATCCAAACTACTCTCAGTGGAAAATTTATTTTGAAGTAGTTTAGGACCATGGCACAAGGGGAGGACAATATTAATTTCAAAGCTAAACACAAAAGCCAATATAGGACAGAGTTGGCACCCTACCAGAGCACGGATGCTTGGAGATGAAAGATGCCCAGGAAGTCACTTTGTCAAACAAGGCAGGCATGTTTACATAAACAGGTGTGTGAAAAGTTAACACACAGAGCTATTAAAGGAGGGGTCCTGCTCCTGCTGCTTGTCCTAATCATGAGTACAAAGCCCTGCTCACACTGTGTATTGCTGAGGGTGGGGTATGGCAATACCCAATCCTCTCCCCATAATAACCTACAGAGACCCATTAAAGCCTTTTAAGCATAACATTCACTTTGGGGAGGGAAGATCGGAGACCTGGGGGGGCGTTCTTCCAGCACCTCCATTTGTTACCAACTAAGCATATGTTGTTAAGTGGCTGATAGACTATTCCAAAGTACTATTGTGACAGTAAAGCAATTTTGTTTTGTTAGCACATAAAACCGAAAATCTAGTAGTTAAAAATTACCACTTAAAGTGCTGCAAAGTGGTGGCCATAAGCACTGGCAACTAAACATGACCATTTTCTCTTTCAAGAAGAAAAACCTTAATTTCCAGGGATTACCTGCTACCATCACAGACTCAGTGCAGCTCAAGAACGAGCGAACTGTAGGGTTCCAAAGAATGACAAAGCCAGGTATGCAAGATGCAGAAATCTGGTGCCAGTGTAACTGTGACTCCATCCTGTCTGCACACCATGTGCTCCTTCGGATGCAGTGTGCAAACAGCACTTTAACCTAATCACATTGAGACTCAGTTAAAGTATTTTACCCACAACTCCAACTCCTTGATTGGTGGCGGGAGAATACACATTGATCTTTGTTTCACCTCTTCCATCCAATACTTGCCAAACAGTAAGAGTCAGAACACAAACTATAATGTAACTCTCTTCCAAATTATCACTGAAACTCAGATTCAGGTGATAAAAACCTTCTGTACGTGGCCCAAATGCTTTGGTTTGGCAACAAGGGATGGATTCTGAGGCAAATTCCGCAGCCAAAATAGGGGCGTCCCCTTGAGGGAGGGGTTTGGCCCTGGGCTGCATTAGCAACACCAGTTCAAGCTGTTCAAGGCAATCTGTTAAAGCCATTGTGTACATTTGAGGTGCTAAGTATTTTGGCAGTCTTAGAGGGCAGAGTTCTGAAACAGTGGAGAGTATTCCAGGGTATGACTGAAGGGCAGTATCAGCTGGGAGGGCCAAGCACTGAAATAGGAGGGTGTCATGAATGGCGGCTGAGATTGAGATGCACATTAGAAAAGCTATCTGGAAGCCAGGACTCGAACAGCAGGGATGCAGGGTTCAGATGCTTTGGAAGAAACATGCATGTGTCCCTCCCGCTACTACACACTTTCATAAGCACTAAAAGCCACATCAGCCTTTACAGATACTGACAGGTATTCTACACCCAATATTTCTGGGAACATTTTAGAAAACCCAATGACAAGCCAACGTTTTCTTGCCATTGAAAAATACCATGGAAAAAGTTGCAGTATCACTTCAAATGTTTCTACAGTATTGGAGATGTGAACAGCAGTGCCGGATTAAGTATGAGAGAATCAGGTGAGCCTGACTCAGCAAAATTATATTCCAAGATAATGGAAATCCAGAAAATGCATCTGAAGAAGTGGGCTGTAGCCCACAAAAGCTTATGCTCGAATACATTTGTTAGTCTCCAAGGTGCCACAAGTACTCCTGTTCTTTTTGCAGAAAAAGTATGTTTGTTGCACACAAAATATGGCACTAAAATGTGACTTGACTGAAGCACATTTTTTTAAAAAATAACCTCATTTTAATCAATCAGTAAAATGATTTTTGTACATTGACGTGATTTGAGTAAAATTTGCCATTGAGCTAATTTTCTGCTGCAGAAGAATGTAAAAAAATTTGACCGAAACATCAAGAGTATGTTGTGCAAACATGTAGTAGGTGCACAAACATCCCAATCTACATGTGAAGTATGCAAACATCCTGGTATATGTGCACAAGCTGAGAGCCAAAATTATGCCTGCGTGGTATGCATGCAGTTATGAAGACTGAGTTAAGGTTGTACCTAACTGAAGACACTGGGAAGTTTATATTGTCAGTAATTGGAAGTTTATTCTGCAAAATTTAGACATATTTTTAAAAATATCCCAAACAAGTTACAATTAGAAGTAAAAAACACAGCATTAAGCATTGGTTGATCAAATAATAAACAGAAGGCACATAAAAGCAATTTTCATAAGCTAGCAATAACATACCTTTCCCAAAAGGCAAATAGCATACATCATTCACTTGTCACCAAGTATTGCACAATGCCAAAAAATAAATAAATACACACATTCCGATTTTAGAAAAAGTCAACTGAACATGAAAGATCCTTCATACTTTATGTTATATGGATTGATTAGAGCTGATTACAGTCACTTCCCCCATTTTGTGCAACTGGCAAATGCCACAGTCTGATCTTTTCTCACTGCAGCCTTAGGCATTGATTTTATGTTCTCTTCAAAATTGTAGCAAACTATATTTTGCTTCAAACTTTCATAAGCTTGGCAGAGCTCATAGGGGGATGAGCCTGCATCCACTGAAGTCCCTGGCTAAATCTTCCACTGACATCAGTAGAATCAGGATTGGGCCCGTTGAGCGGTTTTTGACAAGCATTTCTGTCCAAACAGCTTTATGTTTACTTTTTCGAAAGAGGAGGTTGGAGAAGGATACAGCTTGGGCTGAAGCAACTCAAGATCCCCCATATCACTTAGTCAGTGCAGCCCAGTCCAGATTTGGACTGCCTCTTGAGAACGAGCGGAGAGTTCAGTCGCCACAGTTTGTTGGCAGACAGACTTAGAACTGAATAACAGGGCAAGGTAGTCTCATCTGCTCTGGTGGGTTTTGTATGCACACTGGACTGAGAGCAAATGCATTTCACTGACCAGCCATCACATAGTCACTGCTGACCCAGTCTCACCTGAATCAGTGTTCTGGAGGTGAAAGACCATTAGTGATCTCCCTGGGCTTCCATCTTAAAACAGGCGCCTTTTTTTAATGCTTCAGTTACAAACTTAATTACAAAGCATTCCTTCTTCCTCTTTTTTCCTATTATTTCAGCACACTTTGTTGCATACGCAGAGACAATATGCATTATATGCTCATCCAACACAAGAGCCTAAAGATGAAAGGAGACTGTTAAAGCACTGAGCCCTAAATAGTTTTTAATGACCAGCTGCAGACTAGTCAGGGTGAACTGAGGGCCAAATCTCTGGCATCCAATAAGGTGTGCTCAGGTTTTAAGACACCCCAGCTTGCCCGGGGTTTGAAAGCCATGCCCAATTCCCATGTTTGCATGAATCAGGCATATGAAGCCATGATATCTTCTGCTCTGCTTTTCTTGGTAGACTAAAAACAGTTCCTTCTTCTAGATTACCAGGCATATGGACCTGCAGCTGATCCGCTTTGTCCTCCCAAGGACAGAGTTACAGGGAGAATATCACCGGGGGCTGCATTTGGCTCTAGCTACATAGCGGCACACCTGCACTAGACTGTGACATGTTTCCTCAGAGTGTAAGTGGGGCCTGAACAGACCATGTTTGTAATGAACCTTGATGCCACTGTCCCAGCTGTGGTCTCTCTCAGAGCAGCACAGTTGCACAATAGACTTTGGAAAGTAAAGAACGCAACGGACACTTGTTTAAATGGACAGTTTGGCATGAGGAAAGTTCTGAGCAGCAAAAGAGGGAGGCTGGCTGGGCAGAGATGTGAGGGTTGTTTTTAGATGCCAGTTAAGCAGCTGAAACAAGTGAGGCGCAGCTCACTGCTGAGCCCAACCGTAAGGTCTTAATCACTCCAGTGAAATTCCACCACGGAGATGCCATCAGAACATGTCCCTCTGACCAAACTCACATTAGAGGAAACGTGTGTGACAGTCTGCTCTAGTGGTACGAGTCAGAATTAGCCAGGATTGAATGGACAGACTGCAGGCAGTCTCTCCCCCTCACCCCCAGCCTGTATGCCTGCTTTAACACAGGGGTTCTCAAACTTCATTGCACCCTGACCCCCTTCAGACAACAAAAATGACTATATGACCCCAGGGGGGAACCGAAGCCTGACCCTGCCCAAGCCACCCAAGGGCTTCAGCAGCAGGCAGGGGGCCTATAACCTGAGCCCCACCACCCAGGGCTGAAGCCCTCAGGCTTTGGGGCCAGGTGGTGGGGCTAGGGCTTCAGCTTCAGCCCCAGACCCCAGCAAGTCTAAGCCAACCCTGGCGACCCCATTAAAACAGGGTTGCAACCCATTTTGGGGTCCCGACCCACATTTTGAGAACGACTGCAAGTTTAACATACACTGGCTACAGGTTTATCTGGAAAGGAAATGTTCTGAAATTGGGAGAGGGGCATCTTCATGCTTTGCTCTTTTCCTTCTGCCCCACATTCCTCAGTTCTTATACCCTTGGAGATAGGAAAGCAGTTAATTCCTGCAATGCTGCAGCACAGAACTGACCTTAGGGGCAGAGCACGAGAGAGCTACACAGGCAAAGGAGCTACTGATTGCACAGGGCTAAACCGAAGGGAAGAACCCACCAAGATGTGTGTAAAGTAAAACAGAAGTGAGCACTGAACAGGATTTGGTCCCTGAATTAACTCTCCTCTTCAGTTTTATTTCCTTTAACTCATTCCTTCCATTTGCAGTTTCATTTTCTCCTCGATTAGGTAAAGAAACTTTTTTCAGTTCAATGGAAAAATGTTGGGGACTGCGCCTGCTAGGGAAAGGGACACAAACCCAACTCCTGCTCTCTGCATCTCAACCCTTCCCCCTGACTAAAGCAAGTCACCAGCATGCTACGGCAAGCGAGCATTCAGAGCCTGTAGTGTTCCGAGTAACACCTGGTTAGTGGAAGAGAACACTCATGTACTTTTAAAGGAGCACCCATAGCACTTGCTTGCAGTGTCATTGTAGCCTTGTGGGTCACAGGCTATGAGAGGAGGAGGGTGAGGTAATATTGTTTATTGGAGCAGCTTCTGTTGGTGGAAGGGATGAGCTTCAGAGCCCCATAGAGCTGCACTGAAAAGAGAGTTTTCACTTGATTGTGAACTGAAGATGCGTTTCACAAGTGCCACCCTGAACTGTTTGAATGACCCACATCTCTACAAAGCAACAGTAGGGGGCACCCAGTGGATTCCTTGTTCAACAACTCCCTCCATTGGCCATTTTCTGTATTGCAGGGGATGAGGAGCTGCAACTCTGGTTGCTCTGTCGCCTGCTTACCTGAGCTCTCTCTGGGCCTAGAGGGCTGGATTCAGCTAGAAAGGGATGGCTCCTCTCCCCCACACAGCTACCACAGGGAGGGAAGGGAAAAGAGAAGCTGAGAACCAACAAGTTATTGCTATCCAATTCTTTACCCTGGGCAGGAGCAGAGTAGCCTCTAACTTGTGCCAGCCATCAAAGGTCCCCTGTGAGCCATGTCAGCCAGGGATTGCTGGAGCTCCCTATGTTCTCCTCACCCTAGGCCTGAAAGCCAGCTACCCCAACTCTCTATGATGAGGACTCAGTAGTGGTTTTTGCTCCTTGTGCCATCTGAGTGGCACAAGGGGAAGCAGAACTAAGAAGCCCTTTGACCTTTTTGAAAACATGCAGCCCTCAGGTGGATTTGGTTGGACACGGCTGCTGCAGGTGCAGCTTTGCTAAACAGGATGCTTAGGGCAAGCAAAACCCAACCACTGAATGGGATGTCTGTGCCCAGTGAAGTAAGCAACAATTAAATCCATATTTGAGCCACAAAATACATACACCTTATCAACACACGTTATTACAGAGCATAAACAGCTTTAACATGGATATGATACTCAAACGCATACAGGGAAGGGGGAAGGTCAAAGGACTGTTAACAATTTCTTCCCCTAATGCAAGAGGTCAGCTGTTTGGATTTAAAGTAACAAGGCCCCTAGAAGGCATGTATATGGAGCTGTTTCATGTGACAGAGCAATTCCCTCACCAGCTGTTAGGGAGCCTTGCATCCAATGCAGTGTATATAGCACCTAACCAGAGTCTTTCCCCATCCAAAGACAATGGGGTGGGCAGAGAAAAGGGCTGTATAAAAATGACTTTTGCTTGAATAAGGAAGTCTTCACATAGCCCTTTTTGCAGAACCATCATGTCCTATAACTATTAAAGGAAGATCCGTTACAGGAGATTTGGTGGGAATGAGCCAGTGTTCAAATGTTACACCACCAAACTACTGAGATCCACTATTCCGATGCAGCTCATGATGAGCATTCTTTGAAGACAGTCTCTGAATGGAGCTTTTAAATTTTTTAATTTTTTTTTTTTTAACATTTTCCAGTGACTCTCTTTAGTTGTTTTTATAACTCTCGGGGCATAGGAAGCATGTTCTTGGTGAGAGGTGTAACCCCATATGAGGTGTAAAACTGTCAGAAGACTCGTCCAAATTCTCTTTGCCACCTTGGATAGTTTTTCCTTAAAATCTAGAAGTCCCAAGACACTCCAAGAAAAAAAAAATGTCACAAAAGGCTGGGAGATTTCTCAGTGAAATGTTACTACAAAATGCACCAGAGCTAGGGGGCAGGGAGGGGGAAATCATCTGGCTTCCATCTATAAATAGTAAAAAAGATCCTTTAAAATTTCTGTATATATATATATATTTTTTTTTCTATATATATCTGTACACATAACACACTAGAATATCCCATATTCCAATGATCTCAGGATTCAGCGACCTCGTGGAGGCACAGGTGGAGGAAAAAAGTTTTCATTGCTTACAGGCCTGCAACAAGACACAGAAGCATATTAGAAACCCGAGAACAGGGGTTTGAAACAACATTCTATTTAGTGTAAGAATGAAATGTACTTGATATTTAAGTTTGCATAAGAAGGGCAGAGTCTTATGCATTCAAGTTTACATAAGAATGTGAGCAGGAACTGGCAATCAGTAATTCATCAACGGAGATGGGAACAGAACCCAAGAGTCCTGTGTAATGCTGGACAAATCACTTTAACCTCTCTGCCTTGGTTCCTTCATCTATAAATGGCTACAACAGTATAGTAGCTGCCTGCCTCACAGGGCTGTTGGAAGATTTAATGTCTGTAGAATTCTGTGTTATACTAACACTCTGAACTTGCAGAATCTTTCTTCTGAGGCTCTCAGAATGAGAGCAAGGGGAGGGATATAGCTGGTAGCTGCAAGCTTCAAAAGCTGATTCACACCTACTTTAGGGGAGTTAGTTATACAGTTGCAAGAGCCAAGGAAACATGGAATTCACTGCTTCTGGACATGGCTGGCAACTATATCTGGACTTATTGTAACAGCTGGAGAAGTTTATTAACATCTGTAGTTATACAAGCCAGGATTCTAAAGCCTGGATTACACAGAGTGGCACTGGTTTAATTAAAGGGATTTTTTTTTAACTGAGTTTGCAGCAATGTTAAAACACACCTTTAGTTAAGCTAGTGCAGCTTTAGGGCTGAGAAAAGTCCTAAAGGTAAATAAATCTACTTCCAAGTGTAAAAACAGATTGCCCAGTGGGAGGGAGTCCCCCCCACACATATACAGCATTGCCTGTGAGTGTATTGTGAGGGGTTCTTCTCCAAAGGATCATGTATTGAACCTCTGCCAAAGGCATGATACTGGATCAGATGGATCAATCTAATTCAGCATGGCAAACATCATGTTCCAGTAACACAATACCTTTTAGCATGTAAGCTGTACGAACAGGATTGCCAGTCAGGTTACTAACCAGGAAATTAATTCCACTAAGTACTATGTGAGTGTAAAATGGATTCCAGAATTTACACAAGATTTGTTTATTTTGTTAACAGCCTTGTCATTCTGGTGAAAATGATGCATTACATCTGCAGCCTTCTAGCTGTTTGCATTGTGCTACAAACACCAACCTCTCAGACACTTGTGTTCAAGCTCAAGTTACATGTTTTACCTGCTTGCACCTCGTGGAGGTATTCTCGGAGGCCTTTCAGGTAGCGTGAGGGGAAACCTCTCCACTTGCTGCGGTATTGGACTGCGGCTTCTGGTAGCTTCTAGGATTTCATTATCCTACAAAAAGGAAAGACAGAAGGGGGAGTGAAGTTTTGCCAAAACATCTATAATACACTAGTATCTCAGATCCTCGTAAGGCTCTCACTCAAATAAGTATATTTCCTTCAGTATCATTATGAGAGCATAACCTCTTGGCTAGATAAATCAGTGTATGACGATCGATCCACTTACAGTATGACCAAGAATACAGTTAGATGAACTATGAATAATATCCTGCCCAGGAGGTGTGCCAGGGGCCTTGTGGAACAGATCATTAGGAAAGGCTCCTGCCTCAGAGAGATTGCAAATAGACTACAGACATGAGGGCGAGACAGAAGGGGAGGAATTGGGCTACAGGGTTACATAAATAAAGCTATGAGGAGGCTCTTTAGCAACCACATTTTAAAGTCACTTGTTTCTCGTAAGTTTCACAGCAGAAGTGGGTTTTGTTTGATTTAAAGCATTTGGCTTTTTTGCCATTTATGCATTTTCAAGGGAAATATTTAAGAAGCCATTTAAAAACTAATGCAAAAACCAGGCCTAGGTTTGTCAACAGCCAGCATAGGATAAAGATTAAGGCTTACCTCGCTGTCACCTTCCATCCCACTACTGACACTCAATGTACTTCGAGTACTCGATCGGTTACTGGCACTACCTAGTTAGAAGACAAGAGATGAGCACGTCATTAAATCTTGTCAATTTCTAAAGATATTAGCAATACAGAAGTCATTCTGAACTCCTATTTACCTCTTAATGCCTATTATTTAACACTCATTTTAATAAACTCACTTACGTTTTAATGCTTCCTTCACTCGCAGTCATTTGCATTTCACTCAGCTTGGGCAGCAAAACCGGGCTCATTTACTTCACTTTGTTTTTAGCAAGTTTCTCATGCAAAGCCCTGCATGTGCACTGGGGTTTCCAACACCCTATTTCATTGAAAGTTTGTGACTCTGACACTGGCTTATTTTTACGTTGGATACACACCTTATTTTCATGTGTATTTAAATTGACACTTCCATGGCAGTTCTATTAATTACACGGACACAGCAGTATCTAGAGGTCTGTGCAGTATTGGCATAATATGCTACAAGATTAGAAAGCTCAAGAATCTTTTTTAAACCAAATGGGGTGTTTAGAGGTCCCCAAAGCCCCCATATTTAAACATAATGGCACTGGAGCCAGGGCTAGTCCGTTTGCCACAGGAGGAACTCCCAGCTTTTGGGGAGCTGCCCAGGCCCAGCTGGTATGAATGGATGGCACCTTCAGAGAACCCCATCCTTCCTCTCAACACAGTTCTGGGACACCCAGCCCACTCTTTGAGGAACCAGGACCACAGCCAGATTGTGCTGGGGTAAGCGGTAGCTATTGGAGGAATCCCTATAAAATTGGTACCCTGCCTAACTCCCATCTCGTATAATGATCGATACACGAGTCACTGGCTAGCCCACTACAGTTGGCCTCCACCCCAGAGATGTGCCAAACATACCCAGCCAAGGCGACAGTGGCAACCTGCTGGGGCCCAGTTCTGCCTTCACAGGCAGCAAATAACCCCTGCTGATTTCTATCAGAGTTACTCAGCCTGCGATGAAAATCAGGAGCTACATGCATCATTTGCATGAAATGGAGCAGATTACAAGCAAACTTCAATAACATATTCAAGCGTGTCTGAATCACTGAGGAGCCCAAGTCCCATTGGCTATCACTTCTGAAAGCGTGAGCCCTTATCTATAATAGCAGAGGGAATGGCCCATAGAGACTACTGGTGTTCAGTTCCCTGCATGCAATGTTCCTAGGCTCTTCAAATCAAGTTGGTGCACTGCATACTGGGAAATCAGGGATTGTAGCCAGGGGCCAATTTCCTTTCTATTTAAAGCAGTTGCTACTGAAGTCACTGGGAGGTGTGTTTTTTACTTCAATGGGAGCAGGATCAGCCTGACACATTCCGGGCTAATGCTGCCGTGTTTGCCTTGGAGAGTTCTGAGGGCTAACTTTGCTCCTGCTGATTCCAAAGGCAGGCAGAGGAGATGATTTCAGGCCAACTTTCCTGTATTTCCAAAGGCAGGCAGAGGAGATGATTTCAGGCCAACTTTCCTGTATGGGATGCCTGAGATGCATGGCTTGCTTACTTGCAGTGCTAGAGGTGCTTTCTGTTTTCCACTCTCCTCGCTTTATCTCCTTTCTTGGTGGGAAAACATTTTTCCTCGGGCCAAATTCATAAATGCCACATTCCAGTTTCCCAGGAGCATTGTGAGACGGTCGTATAGGCACTGTGATTTCCAAGTCTAGAAAGGAAAATAGCCATGAACAAGTCAGTGGCAGCCTATCTCAGGTACTACAGGCTACTTATACATCCAAACAGAGGATTAAACATGAATTACTCAAGCATTGATTCCCACAGGGGCTTTGCTTCCATTGCTCAATTTCCATCAACATTCAGATGGACTGGGCAGATCGACCACACTGCTACTGCTTGCAAGGGGAAGGCCACAGGACTGAGTCATATTAATCTGGTTTAGTGCAAAGAGAGGACACTTATCAAAAGGAGCATCACCATGGATGATTAGCAGACACAACCACCTCTGGGCTGGAGCAACATTTAGCGTTACTATTCTCTATGCACAAAAGAAATGCACGCATTAGAATGACTCAGTTAACACTTGGCTCCTCCAGCTCTCTCGCCCAGCTGTAGCAGTAGGTAGAGCAGCCGAAGAGTTGATGTTAAGGTCGTCATGCCCTATTCCGGACTGCCACTCATTTGCTGGGTGCCCCTGGGCAAGTCAGCAAATTGCTCTGCTCATGGACAAGATGTCATTGCTGCAGGCAGGAAGAGCTGAGGAGATGAAGGAGTCAGCACTTGTAAAGCTCTTCGCCCACGAGAAGCACAACAGGAATGGTGAGGGACGGGCAGGCTAGAGGCTATAGGCCATGGACATGCGTCTACCAATTCAGCTCCACTCCTGTTTGTCAGACAACCTGTCAGAATCAACTTTTTACCATAGTTGGCCTTCTTGGTCTCCAAAATGGAACAGACAGAAGATCCAGGAGTCCAGATCCAGTAAGATCACACAGGGCAGCCCAGGCACTGACCCAAACCTTTCCCTCACTCAAGCCAAGGGGCAACCATGCTGCCCAGCAGCTACGTGGTCCAACCTCAGAACAAGGAAGCCGGCAGGCAGAGGGGTTGCTGAGCACTAGGACAGCCTCAGTCTAAGGAGGAGGTGGTCAATGCACTGCACTAGCCTGGAGGTCAGGGGGTTTAGGCACCATCTAACTGAAGCCCCAAGAGCGCAAAGCCTTCCCCAGCCCCACTGAGCTGGAGTGGGTCTCTGCAGCCATCCGAGTCAGCTGCAGACATCTTGGAAGGGGCAACAGAGGGCTACCAGCTCTGGAACAGAATCTTCAGCCCAGGGACATTTTGCTGACCCATCCCTGCTCTTCCTCACACTCCCCTGGCAGCTCCAGGTGTGTGACTGTAGCAGCCTCTTGTAGGGGCAGCATTTCTCCAGAAGGTCTATGGGGCAGGCAGTGTCAGCAGCCAGGAAGAGCTCTTTCAGGGACCCTGCAGATCCTTCCACTCCAGCCTGACTGTTCAGAACCTTGGGCAGACCAGCACAGAGCTCCTCATCCACAGGAGTAAGGGGCCTACATGAAGGGGAAGGAATTGGCTCTGAATGCTCAATCTTTAGAAGGCTGGTAGCTTCCAGGACAGCTGGTTCTACCAGTCCTTAGTATGATCTCTCCTGTCCCCATGATATCTTGCATCAGGGAACAGTTACAGGACCAAGCGCTTCGCCCTTCAGCACAGTCTTTGATTCCTGGATCTCCAGGGGCTTCCATTCATGGCCTAAGGTTCACCCCTGGAGATGGGTAGCATCCTCATTTACAGACAGGGAAACTGAGGCACAGGCAGTTAAGTAGCTTGCCCATGTTTTAATGCTGATATATCATACAGGTGTGTATTTTATGTGTATATATTACACACAGATGGGTATATTAATATATTACCCAGAGTTCATAAAATACTTGCAGACAAGTTCCAGTCTACAAAGGCCACGCAGATGAGTGTGGGATTGGCAGACACTCTGCAAGTGACCCCATTAGTAGCTTCATAACTGGAGAGAGAGTTTGAGTAAATTTGTTACCTGAACGTTTTCCTGTTTTTTGCTTCTCAATTTGCCTGCGGGTGATGCTGTCTCGTAGCCGTTTCAGATTTTCCTAGAACGTCACAATAAATTCTTTTCAGTGCTTGGGATAAATGAACACATGCAGTTTTATGATAGCACCAAGAATGTACTCAGGCTAAATCTGTCTCCAAGCTGCATCACCAGCAACAAAATCTGTCTGGAGTTCAATCTGTGCGACCAGGTTTTAATCTATTCCTGAGAGAAGTCCACATGGTGTGCGCATGGCTCTTCAGGAACCAAGCGATTTGGAGATGCTCATGGCATATGGTCTGAATCAGGCTCAGAGACCCACCAATATCTTGTGGAAAAGATCTGGAGAACATTCTGTCTGGAGAGGATTCTGCTGATCTTATATACCCTGGTTTCCTATGTTTCTATTCCCCCTATTATGGACACCAGCACAGAAAGAGGATTTGTGCTGCTGCTCACTGCCCACCTGACATCACCACCAGCCATTTCAATGGGGCAAGCAGGAGACAGTGAGTGCAGGAGGGGAATGGGCCGCCACACATCCCAATTTCTGAGGCTCAGTTCTGGTGGAATTCAAAACCTCCCTGCTGAAACAAGGGGGGAACTGCAGTCCAGAAACACAGGTGAGGCTGATGAGACATCCCCACAGCATGACAGTGCCTGGTGATGTTGCTGTCTTATGGGGATGCGAGTGTTGCACTGTGGAGAGAGGACAGTCTCAGTTCACACAGCCTTAAAAAGGAGGCAACCCTATACAAGTGGAGACACAGCAGTTGCACCCGCTAGGCAACTGAGTCAAGTTTAAAATCAGAACAGCAACTATGCTCCACCCCAGGGAGAGAGGATAACAGGGTGGAAGGAGGAACACTTGACCCTTAGGAGCTGTTCTTGTCTCTAAACATCTGCTGGAACGATGGCAGCTGGCACAGAACCTGCCCCCAGCAGGCCTTTAATCTAGGGAGAAGTGACGGGTTCTCATGAGTCCCTCTTGATAAAGAAGACCGCCTCCGGGCGAGAATGAGGTGGAGAAAGTGGCTTGCTTTTGTCCTGTCAGCACCCACAGGAGTCTCAATCGCCATCAGCCCCACACAGCGCTCTCACGGACGCCAGGGCTGGCTCCGTTGCAGCATGAATGAGAGGCTTTGCTAGGAGCTGGTGCCACATTTAAGGTGGGAATATGAAAAATTAAGACTTGGATGCTCATTTCCAGACCCCCACTACAAACTGCTGAGTGACAGTAACCCTATGACTCCCTCCTGGACTAGTCACAAGTTAGGCGCTTTTTCCAAAAGTAGGTTCTCCTGAACACCCGGAGAGTCATCATTAGGAAGTCTCTGGAGGCAGTAGGTGGGGGAAGCCTTCTCTTATTCTGGCTTGCAAAGTGCCAGGGGAGGATCATCCCCCCGTTTCAGCACAGCACAAGTGCTTGCAGCCGGTACACTGTTCCTGATCCGAGGTAGACAGGAACTGACAGCCTACAGGGATTAGGCACAAAGTCATAACCTTCTGACAGGCGTGGGGTAGCTTGTCTGATCTTAGTTGGGTGGGGCTCAGTCCAGTTCCTGGTAAGCAGGGATCCACATTACAAAAGTCACCCCCGCTATCACTGGTCCCTCATTAGGCCATTTCAGAAGGGAGGCCAGTGACTGAGCAGGACTGGTGACCCCCACAGGGACAGCCAATCCAGCTCAGAGATGAGACCTGCTGGTGGGGCAATTTCAGAGACACTAGCAATGCTGGCTGCATTGCACCTATTCTGTAAAGAGAGAATGGAATTCACCAGCCCCGAACTAGCTAAGAAGGTGTTTTTAACCGTGGTAGATGCCTGTACCTGTTGGAAACGGAATGATTCTGATCTCTTCTTCTGGTTCAGTTGCCACTCCTTAAAATGGAGCACGGCTTCATCAACATTGAGTATCCCCATCTTGACTTGTTCCTGTAGCGTAATTAACTGCCGCTGACCTGGGGTTTTCATCCCAGCGAATGGGTCATATATGCTTGATTGTGACTGGTCCCTGACAAGCCTGACTGCAGGCTCTGAAAAGAGAAAGTTAAACACCTACTGAGCTTGGGGTTGTTTTTTTATACTCAAGGACACAGATCTTAGCTGCCCCACACCATTATGTTACTGCAGGGGTATAGCAGAGATTCTTAACAGACAAATCAGGAAATGCCAGTGTCTGGTTCCAACAACCTAGATCTCCTGTCTCAAGTGCTTTCTGTGACATGCAGCTATTTAGTGGTATTCCCATAAAATCTAGAGGCCCTGGCCAAAATCAGGAGCCCTTGTTTGCAAACACATAGTAGAGACTGTCCTTGTCCTTAACAGCTTGGAGTTTAAATAGATGACACGCAGGATATGAGGGGAAACTGAGGCATAAAGCAGAGCAGTGACTTGCCCAAGGTCTCCCAGCAAGTCAGTGGCAGAGTCAGATCTCCTGATACCCAGCCCAGTGACTAGGTAACTAGAATAAGCCGCTTCTCAACCACTAAGAGCACAGACCTGCCACTGCTAGCCTGAAGATCTCGAACACCATGGTTTACTGGATCCACCACTGAACTGAGACTCAGGCTTGAGTTTTAGTCTCAGCTCTGCCACTGGCCTACCAAGGTGACCTGGACAAGACACTTCCTCGCTCCCTCAGTTTCCCCATATATAAAATGGGAATAAGTATACTGACCTTCTTTGTAAAGCATTCTAAGAACACTCGATGAAAAGCCACCACGGCAGAGCCACGTATGACTATTAAGGCCCCGATTTTGAAATCCAGGAAATTGTGGGTGGCTCAGGACCTATCAGGGTCAGACCCCTGAGGTTTGGGTAAAACACTAGCAGCATCATGTAATGAACACTGTAAATCTAATGGGACAAACCCTGAATACAGGGTTTGGCTGCTAGGAAAACACCAGCTCTATAAATGGAGCATCCTTCCCCGACTTGGGGCAGGCCAACTTCACTTTTCACTGAAAAAGCTGGATAATTTTCTGTTTACACTTCTCTGTTTTCACTGATTATAACAGCGATAGTGACCCCTGAGTCTGACGCTTCCTGACAGCTAGTGAGTGGAAACTGATAAAGCTGGTTGTTAACTGCCGGGAAACCACACCCTGTCTTAAGGCACTCCCCTGAATGTCTTAGAGCACTTTAGTCTAAAAGCAACAAAATGAACTACTGACGTATGGCCCAACAAACAATTATACCAGTACTGGCATGCCTCATTGGCAACAAATACAGCCCCACTTCTATTACCAGCATAGAGAGGTGAATAAACCACCTCCAGTGACAAGCCATAAACAAAGCAAATAGCTAGCCTTGCAGTCACAAAGCTAGGATCCTCCCTGGCACTCTGTCCTAGAGAGCCAAAAGACCGATGGGTGAGGAGTCAAGCGAGCACTAGAGGAGTTGGTCAGCTGACTGGCACATACTCACACTTCATTCACATTAAATTAGCTTGCCAGCTTTCCTCTTGTATTATTGGAGAGTTCTCTGAAACAGACACCTGACTTACCTTTCTTAACCTTCCCTGCAGAGACATACAGATTCCCAGGTCTTTCGTGAGCTTTCCCTGCAAATACTATAAAACAGATATTCCTTAGACACCTCACCACATCACAGACAGGACAGAAATGGTAAGGTTATACACAGGAAATCCAGCAAACTCACTGAAGTCAAGGGAGAAAATAAGACAAGGGACAGCATGGCAGAAACACCCTTCCCATGGACAGAATTCAACCATGCAATCCATCCCTAACACAGGACTGAATACACTTTTCCAGAGATGTTTTCGTGTCAGGCCTGCTGCTGGATGCCCCTTTAGATGAAGCTCCAGAATTTGGTTATAATTTGTTTTTTAAAGAATTGCAATGTGTGTATTTATACAAAACATTATGATGGAGCGTTCCAAAGCTGCCTAGAAGATAATTGCACAACTCACTTTAATTTCAGTGGAGATTGTGCATCTAAGCCCCCTAGGTAGCTTTGAAAATTTCAGCCATAATGGGTGGTTTTGTCTACATAAGAATGGCCGTACCGGGTTGGACCAATGCTTCTTATGTAGATAAAACCATTTACATTTCGTCTTACCTTTCCAGAGCAACTGAAATTAAATTATTTTCATGGTAGGGAGTATTATCTAGTAGTTAGAGAAAGGGACTGGAGTCAAGACTACCAGGCTCTATTTCCAGCTCTATGGATTCAGTGACACCTTTACATAGTTTCTGTGCCTGAATTTGCCCATCAGCACAACAGCCATGCCATTATCTCCTTTGTAACTTTAGGCACTTCTCAACAAAACTGGGTCTGTCCAGAGCAGACCATAGCTGATCCTGGCTTTGAAAGCCTGCAGTCCAACTGCTTACACTCAAGCCAAGACCTCAGGATGCAAACACCAGTGTTTTGGGAGAGGGAAGAAGGGTGAAATCCAGATCTGGATCCCAGCAGGAGGCCCATCTCTTATGGAATGAACCAAGAAGCTAAAGGTGAATAATCTAAACTCTGGGGATTTTGGAAGCCAGATGAGGAATCTGATCAAGGTCCGGGAGGTGGGCCCATCACTGTCCCACTTCTACAACAGGTACTCCATGCAGTGTCTGCTCTGCTCTGTACTGCTGGGCACAGAAATACAGATGGTTCTGGTACAGGACTCACCTTTGGAAATGTACAGCTCCTTGTCTTGATGAAGGGAGCTGGAGTCAGGCCTTGGAACAGGAACTGGAGGTCTGTTGACCATTTCCTGAGGGAAGTCATCCTGCTCCACAGTGTAGTAAAGATCACCCTCACCGCACTGCTGGTAGGGATCATCCTCTGAATCTGGCACATCTTTGCTACTGCCTAGAAAGCAACTAAAGTCAGTGAGACACCAAGCCACCCAAAGCTGCACTGTAGCTCTCATCAATCACACAGCACACTGTGCCTGATGACATTGGCCATAACTGAATGGAAATAGACGCTCTATTTTTAAAGTGGTTCTTAAGTGCCTAGGATAGTTCTTTATCTGGTCACCAATGTTTAGTGGTGGGTTAAGCGCCTGAAGCAGGTACCACCTTGTTTGGTGCGGGTATTTTCAACAGTGCCTGTTCTTCCTGGATCATGAAGGACTGTGGTGAAAACCTGTAGGGCTGTTAAAAATTTAGGATGTTAACAGTGTTTGTAGGTTATATTAGTCATCTGCCATCTACTGGATCCCAGCTGCTAGTGAACCTATCACAGCACTGGGTTTCAAAGGCCAGCATCTTGGCGGGGTTAGTATATTTACCAGTTGCTGAAACTGACCAAAAGTTGTGTTATCTGAGGAGCATTATTCCTTTCTCTGCTGCAGCCACTGGCTGCTGCCAGGCGGAATACTGGCCAAGAGGACTATAGGTCTCTTCTGATAGGAAGTAATTCCTGTGTTCCTGTCTGCATATTCACTAATTGAAATGCTGACGTCTTGGTGTGGGAGCTGCATGAAATAATAATAATTGGAGATATACCAATCTCCTAGAACTGGAAAGGACCTTGACAGATCATTGAGTCCAGCCCCCTGCCTTCACTAGCTGGACCTACTTTTGACCCAGATCCCTAAGTGGCCCCCTCAAGGATTGAACTCACAACCCTGGGATTAGCAGGCCAATGCTCAAGCCACTGAGCTATCCCTCCCCCCTAACCACTTAGATCCTTTCAGTGGAAGAAACCCACTCTGGTACTCACATGTGGCCCACCCTGAGCAGCTCGCTATCTTTAACCTATTTATCCTCAGCACCCCAGTGAGGTAGGGGAGTGCCATTGTCCCCAGGGGGAACTGAGGCTCAGAGAGGTTTAAATGACTCACACAAGGTCACAGCATGGAACTGAACCTGGGTTTCCTGAGGCCCAGGCCCAGGCCCAGGCCCTAGTCACTGGGTCACCCCTCCCCCTGTAGTGAGGCAGGTGACCCAGGGCTATTCTGCATGGCTGGCAAGGGCAGGGGAATGCGCAAAGTAGCTGGGGGACTAGTGTTAGCAGGGGCAGTTCAGTCTTGTTCTGCTTCTGAGCTGAGGATGTGGGGAAGCAGAAGAGGAGCCACCAGCAATCTAAAGAGGCAGAAAGGCAGTAAGGGCTGAGGACTCAGAGCATGTCAGGGTGGGTGGCGGCACAGAGCTGAGGGCTGACTTGAGTCAGAGAATGCAGAGGGGCAGGGATCAAAGCCGGAAGCTAGGTAGGCAGCAGCAGAGGGGCATTTGCATTTAGCCAGGGCATCCCAGAAGGCAGCAAATCAGGTTTTCCACTTGGATTTTGTTCCCTCTAGCCAAGCAGTAAGAATCACATTTTCACACTGGCATGAAATCCACAGGCCCACTGTGATCTGGCCAACCCACGTTCATTTAATCCGCCTGACTTCACCTAATGGCCATTCCTCCGCTAGGCCCACGCGCCGTCACAAAGGCTCAGAGCAGCACAGGCAGGTACCAGCCTGCGACAGGCTTTCCCAAAGCAACACTCATGCCTAGTCTATGCTTATAAGGTTTTCCGGTATAGCTCTCCTGACAAAACCCACCTAGTGCAGACCCAGCTTATACCAGCAAAAAGTTGTGTTTGCTAGTATAGCTTAGCACACCTCGTTTTGCTTGCCAAACAATATAAATTCTACCAACAAAAATGCCGGTATAAGCCCTGGCCTCAGATACCTGTTGCTCTCCAGAAAGCAATAGCACCTGGTTCACCCAAGCAACTCTCCCAATACTTCCTAGCTGATCAGCAGCACAGTCTCCTGAAAATGATCCCTTGCCATCAACCGGAGACTAGTAGCAGAGAGTGATTAAGATTCTTAGTGGCTGGACATCAAGAGGGCCTCATAGCTGCATGGCTGTTAATTATCCGGCCTGCACAAGCAAAGAGTAAGAGGAATCCAAACTCACAGAGTTTTATTTCTCCTTTCTAGGCCGCTATTTTCCACAGCAGTCTTTTTGCCTACGCATCCACAGCTTCCTGTGGTATGGAGAAATGCCCCAGCTTTCCATAATTAAGGTTTAAGATAGCCTCCCTGTACAGGCTGGAATTTGAACAAACACCCTACTAACTTCATCAAGCTATCCATCCCAAGTTATGTGAAATGTTTTACCCAAGGGCAGATCTTGGATGTTCAGCATTTGGTACAAGCAGGATAAGCCATATTAGAAGCAGTGTTGCCAAAACATAGTTTTAGCATGAGTGTCAAAGCATGTGGTGCTGGGCAATCAAGAACCTCTGCTTTCATTTAAATAAAAAGCCAGCTGCTAGTCCTCAAAGTTCTGGAGAAAAGCATGAAAACCTGACCTGAGCATATAGTAAAGGCCCACAAAGCAGAAAGCAGAGAAAAATCCCTCAGTCTCATGATCTTTGATCACTTACGGCTGCCCACGCCGGAAACAATGGGGTTCAAAAGAAGAACTGTTCTCGGTTCTGAAAGTTAATATTTGCCTCCTCCTCTCCCCAAAGAAGATGCCAACTTTGGATGCCAACTTTGTCATTAGGTTGTCTGGCCCAGGAGGTGTGTACAGTCAAATCTACTGACTTCAGTGACAAGAAATGTTTGATTGTTACCTCTTAACCCAACAGAAACACTTTTAGCAGAGAGAGCTGGATTAGATTCCTTCTTGTGCAGCCACAGGATTGGTCACTAAATTCTATGAGTTGCACCTACAGACAGTGCGCTTGCACAGCATCACTAAAGGCCTAGTTTGATTTGCAGAAATTTGGGCTTGTCAACACAAACATCTAGTTCTCGGCAAGCTGGGGTGTGAATCTACTCCACGCTAGCCTGCCATGGACTAACTGTCTGCGTGGACACTGCTGACGCATTTGTTAAAGGCCTTTGATCTAGTCTTTTTTGAAACGGGACTAGATTAAATGGGCATTAACAGTTTGTTAATGTGTCCACGTGGACAGCTGGTCTGTGGCAGGTTAGTGCAGAGTACATTCACACCCCTGCTTGCCACAAACTAATTGTCAGCGTAGACAGATCCTTAGTTGCTGGTGATGTGAGAGAGGGGTATAATCCAGACTGGCTCTCAGGGGCCAGGCAGAGTTCGCAGGGATGCTAGTTAGGAAAACCTGAGCATGTTTGATACAAAACCTAGAGCCCCATTATGCCATTTCCACAGAGTAGAACCCATTCTGGAGCATTGCACGTGCAGAAACCAACTGGGCCAAAGCCTTCAAGACAGGTACCTCAATGAAGCACCTAGCAGAGGTCTGGTCTGAGAGATTCTGGGCACCATCCTTTCCCACTGAAGTCAATGCAGAGGCCACATCCCTATCTACACAACCAGGTAGTTGAAGATAATAATTAGCCACCTCTTAGTCAGAACTCAAACTCCTCCCCCAGGCAGATCTGCACTCGGGCACCTTCGGGGGGCTGACGTCTTCTTAGCATGGAGACAGAAGGCCACAGAAAGGTGAGTGTATACAGGAGAACCTCCCTGTCTGAATATTCATGTCACCTAATAAAGTGGGAGCGGATAGAACCAGAACTGGATCTTACTCTGAGTTAAAACACAAATCGAGCTGGTTGTGTGACTGCAGATATGTGAACCACCTTCCCTGCCGTACTGAACACTTTGCAGCAGATGGGGAAAATACACAGTGCAGCGGACCTGTTCACCTTGAGCACTGGGGATTTGCTTCTATCCTTACAGAGCAGGACAAAATCTCAAACAGAATTTATTTTAATTAACCCTAAACCACCCACCCTCCACCACTTCCACTCTCCACCCCCAGCCCTGCAGCTCTCACCTTCTAAAAATTTGCGGATCATAGAGTCTTTTATATTCAGAGAAAGCTGGTCTCTATCGACTGGGGCTTTGGGTTTTGACTGAAGCATCTCGACATCTGGAAGAACAATTGGGAAGAGTAATCCGTTAACTATGTCTTCAACCACACTGTGTTTTCCATTAGCTGTTCACAAATCCAATATGATTAGCAGACCTGAGATCTCTGAAACATCCAGGCCCACTGACCAGTCACTCAACTTTAGGATGGACAATTTGGACAATTCCAAGTACAAGTATTTGCCTCAAGAGATGCTTGTGGGGCTAAGTCCCAGTAAGACTGGTGGGAGTTCCATGCCTACTTTGAAAGGAGAATGTACTGCATTGTATCCAGTCTAAAACCATGTCTACACTACAGGGACTCTAGCACCATAGCTACATGGTGTAGACCCAGCCTGATGGAAGGGGTTTTTCCATCACTGTAGGAACACCACCTCCCGGAGCGACTGTAGCTAGCACAACGGAAGTTAGGTCAGCATAGCTATTGTGCTCCGGGTGTGGATTTTTCACACCTCTAAGCACCGTAGCTATGACAACCTCCTTTTTAAGTATGGACGAAACCTAATACCCAGCACCAGAACAGTAGAGCAGTAACACTACAATTACATCTAAATTTTAACCCTGTCTTTATTTGCCCATAACTTCCCAACACTTTCACCTTTCAGACTGAAATTTCCAGGTGTTGTCCCTGTCTGGAGGAGACTAGTGTATAGAAAAGTTCAGCTGTTTAACATGAAGGCAGATATGCTATTCCCATCAAACAAGTTTTTTGTGATGCTCTGCAGCTGAAATGGCTGGAGAGGAAATTAAGTTTGTAAGCTGTTTAGGATAGATAGAGACGGTCTTTACTACAAATCTATACAGCAGTTAGTACAATGGACCCCCAATGTGGTTGGAGCCTCTAACTGCTAGCAAACCTACAGGGGATGGGGGCAGTGCCAGAGAGTAAGGAACTAGAGGGTTCCTGAGCTGGAACCTGGAGTAAAGGGTGGATCCGGGTTCTCCTGCCAGCCACTGAGGAAGTGGCACTCTGCGGCAGTGAATGGGAAGACTGCCCAGGATTGCTGAAGGAAGGGGAAAACATGCAGTGTGACCTGGCTGGAAAGCCAAGTCACAAAGAGGCAGCAGCAACTCATGGAGCAAAAGTGGGGCTTCTGACCCAGAGAGAGAGGTGGAGACATGGTGTGCAACCATGGGAAGGGTGTTGACCTTGCACGCTATACCCCTGAATGATCAGGAGGCATCATCCTAGCAGAGAGTGGACCCCTGTTTAAGGAAACATGTGAGCACATTCTTCTGGGCTTTGCTGATCAGGGATGAACTTTAAGAATGTTAAGCAAGTGCTTTAACTATTACAGGCCCCATCTGTGGAAATGCATGTTTTGGTCAAGGTTGGTTTTACTGTGGCCAAGTTATAAGCCACTGAAAGTCGCTATGCTCAGTACGGTTTGTGCAGGGTTTCTGCTAATTTCCTCAAGTGCGCAGCTAAGGAAGGCCATTGCTGTACAGGCAGAGGCAAACAACAGAGCTGAGTAGTGGAGAGTTCAGTGAAGGTGCCAGCAGGGCGTTGAGGATTAGCTACTGTTTGGAAGACACTTTGGGCTGCTCAGCTGGAGTTGGCTATCCACGTCCAATGTTTCAGCATTAGAGGGCACGTCTTCGTACAGAAACTTGTCATTTTTATCCAAGTAATCAATAATTAACAGACTGGTATTTACAACTTATACAATCAGGCACAAATCAAGCCACTGATGTATGGATTTCAGAGTGGAGCAGACAGCGTTGGGAGTGCAAAATTCCTTTCCTTCTCTGCATAGAAAACAAAGAGACAGTCTTATGTTCTCCTTTTTTTTCAGTGCTCTGCAGAATCATTAGACCAGAACAGTAACAGGAAGTTGGGGAATTTTCTATTGCGTAGCCAAATCTTTTCACCACGTAGTGTCAACTACCGGAGATAACTACTGCATAATAAGGCTACTGCTTTTCTGGGTAAAATCAATCTATCTAACCAACAAGTTGTCAATCTATTTCAGGCAGAGAAAATCTTATACGAAGGGATCACTGTTACACTTGATTAGTGAGTGACCCATGGCAGAGACCAGATCTGCTTTACGGAACATTAGCCAGGAATAGTTAACAACTCACTAATCCCACCAACTGCCTGTAGGGTATGTGTGCCATTTATGGGGTTTTCTTTTTTATCCTTTCCCAGGAGAAGGCCAAGCTGGTTTTGCCAAAGAAGAGTGAAAACTATAACAGGGATCCCAAACTTTGCCCAGCTGGGAGCCACACTGGAAACTTGCCAGAAGTCAAAGGACAATACCCAATTGGTATGAAATTCAGCCGCTTATATATTAGACACTGCTGTACTGCAGACTCCAAATGGACAAAAATAAGAGGCCGAAACACCAGAGGTAGGTTATCCTCATGCACTGTCCCAAATACCTGACTCTGTAGGAGGATGAGCTAGAAGTATAAATAAAATATCAAGTGTGTGACATTACTCAGTGAAGTAGGCGAAGAGGTTAGTGGAAGATCACAGGGAACTGCAGACACTGACTCGACGGGAGAGAGATTAGCCTCCCAGATGTAGGCAGGATTTTAGGCTTGCCTGACAGGCAATTATCACATCACTGTCTCCTGGCACACAGATCTGCCTTGTATACAGATGACACCTATTAATGTCCTACCCATGTCATCAGACCGAGCTGAAGTCTTGGACATCCCCCAGATTGATTATCTAGTCCCCCTACCTCATCAGAAACGAGACTCTGGGGCAGGGATTAGGGGGAAAAGAGTCACCCACAAAGTCTGGGCCTCACAGCCAGGTGCCCAGCAATAGTTTGCAAGTGACCCCAGGTTTGCTTGAGCTAATCCGGGAACCTAGGATGAAAGATCTTGTGGTGTGAAGGCAGCAGGCAGAGGAGAAGCCATGCTGGAATCTCAGGTGTCATGCTACCTAGGATTTAAGATAAAAGACAGCCCTCCAATTTCCCTTCCTATTCTGTCTGGAGACTTCATGTGGGTTAACAGCTTCTCATTCAGCCAGTAGAGCCTTGGACCTTCTGGAAGTTCAGTCACTGTCCCTTGGTCTTAGAAACACCAACAATACACACGGGCTGCCTCAGTGTGTGGCGGCACCTTCCTTTAATGTTAGCATGTAAAGAAACCCCTGCCCCCTTCTTCATTGAGTCTTCAAAGACAGTTGTGGTCAGCTATTACGGAGCACACACAAAGCCAGCTGTGTTCAGAGGTCAGTTCTCTATTACTTAACACAAAGACTTTAGTGTTTTGCCATAATCCCACCCCAGATTTTTAAAGCAGTTACATTTTGTGCATGATTCCCTTTGTTCACCTGAGGAAGACAAGAAGGCTGCAGTTCTGTGCACTACCTATAATCCACAGACACAGGTTAGAAAATCCTTGTCTATGCGGGGGGAGGGGAATGGGAATAACATAGCTCACTAACATGAGAAAAGACAACATGAACAGCTAACAAAATCCACTCTTAGTAAGGATTCAGGGGTTCTGAAACCTCGTTCTGCACTTCATGGCACAATCATTTAAAAGCTGCTGTTCCAGCAGTGTCCTTTCCAGAGGGGGCTTGTGAGACTAACTATTTAACTCTCTAAAGCAGGGGTCTGCAACGTTTCAGAAGTGGTGTGCCGAATCTTCATTTATTCACTGTAATTTAAGGTTTCGTGTGCCGGTAATACATTTTAATGTTTTTAGAAGGTCTCTTTCTATAATTCTATAATATATCACTAAACTATTGTTGTATGTAAAATAAATAAGGGTTTTTAAATGTTTAAGAAGCTTCATTTAAAATTAAATTAAAATGCAGAGCCCCCCCGACTGGTGGTCAGGACCCCGGCAGTGTGAGTGCCACTGAAAATCAGCTTGTGTGCCACGCATGCCATAGGTTGCCTACCTGCACCTGGATGCTCTACAGTTAAGGTAACAGGGCTGGGAATCAGGCAGGCAATCTGGTGCCCCAGATCTTTGTCCCAGGTCACATGCACACAGCAGCAGAGGGAAAGTGACATGGTTATTTCCCCATCTAAAATGGAGTTAATGCTCCTCAGGTGGCCGGAAGCAGGGGTGCCAGAACAAGGAGAATCAGGGGGTCATGGTCTTTTCATTTTTTACTGGACGTAAGGAGGATGGTGCGGAGAGGAGTGAGTGCTGGGTGGAGCCTCGCGGGGAGAGGCAGTGCAGGGGCAGGATCTTGGGGAAAGGAGTGGGACAGGGGTGGGATCCCTGGAGGGATGGGTGACATGGGGGTGGGGCCACAGTTTGGGCAACTGTGGTCCCCCCACTTTTAGGGTGCTTTGGCTGATCCTGGCTGGAAGATTGCAGTTTGTTAAATGCACTGAAGTCAGTGGATGCCAGGCCCTAGAGAGGGGCAGAGTGTTATTTGAGTAATTGCTGGAGGAGCAAAAGGGGGCTTGTAGCAGAGTGGATCTCTGCTCCTACCCTGAAAGGGTTAAAAACAGCCCGGGGAAGGGGCTGGGGCTGGGGCTGGAGAAAGCAGCCCTTTTAGGCTGGACTGATTGGGGAAGTGGCTGCAGCTGGGGGCCACACCCCAAACTGAGCAACAGGGCCTAATAAGAAGGCCAGGGAAGCCAAGGGCAGATAGTCTTCCTCTCTCTACATTCAGAGAGAGAGAAGGGCCTGGTTGCAGAAAACCGGACAAGGTACCTAGTGTGGAGCAGGGCTGGGGAAAGGCAGTGGAGCTGGGGAGCTCCTGCCTGGAAAGCCCCAGGCTGCGGCCTAGGATTAGGCTAGGAGGTACTGGGGTTGTAGGGTGCAACCCAAGGGTAGGCCAAGGCAGCAGGTCCAAACCCTTTTGCTGATGATGAGTGGCTGATACTGCAGTCTGCCCCAGGGCATGGGGCTAGACAATGACTGGCAGTAGCCTACACTGAAGCAAAGTGGGGCTAGAGGGTGGGGGGTTCCCAGGGAGGGGAAACCCCTAAGGAAAAGGAGTTGCTGCCAGGGGGCAGAACCCCACGTAAAAGGGGCAGTGGGGTCCAGGGAGGGACATGGGGCCTATAGCAGGAAACAAGGTGGATCACTGGCCTGCAGAGGGTGCTCCACTGGAACCTGAGCTAATTCCTAAAGTGACCAGCAGGAGGCGCCGCAGGGGTGAGTCCACCCATTTACAGGGCTTTATGGCTGAAGACAGTAGTGCTAAAACAATTTGTACAGGGGGGGAACTGAAAGCTATTGAACCAAACTGTGAACTCTGTTTATGATGGAAACCACTTCAAGCCAGGGGGTGCTCCCACACCCCCAGCACCCTTGGCTGCAAACAAAAATAACACTCATAATTAGCAAGTCAAAATGTGAGTCACAGAACTATCTAGTCGAGGAAGGAAATGCCTTCCCCTGGCTGGGAACAGAGTCAAGAAACATATAGCCTTGGAGGAGGGCAGAAATCCCCCTTATTTTCCTCCTATAAGTATATCATTGGTCTCCTTATTGGTTCAGAGACTGGATAAAACATAACAAATCTGCACCTTCACGCTCCAGTTGATCATCACTGAGCTGCATGTGCTAAGGCCTTAATACATGGAGCCTTCTGCAGTGTAAGAAAGAGATGGGAACAGTGGCAATCTACAGTCATGGGGACTTTGGCCAGTTCCTTGACACTGTCTGGTATTTCACTGCATGATAGGATGTGTTCTGCTCCATGCTTTAAGGAGACTGTTCCATTGTTCCCTCCAACACGCTTCACTACACGCCCTCACTAATCAGGCACATCAGACCCTACCCTCTGGCATCTTCTTAGGAAAAGCACCTTCAATTCCAGGCACGGAAGTTTGCCCTGCACTTAGATCAAAAAGAACCCACTAGTTAAAAATTAGTCAACCCCCAAGAGTTAGGAGGTGGAAGTCGGGAAAACAGCTCTGGCATACAGACTCATTCAAAAGGCCACATTTCCTTGATCCAGAGTTTGGAACTGAGCAGGAGAGGTTGGTGGAGGAAAAGAGTTCACAGTGGTTAAGACAAAATGGTCCCTTTGTCCACAATGCAGAAGTGAGGTGAAAAAGATAACTCCCCTGTCATACCTCTCAGCTGCTGTTTGTAACAGCTACCTGCAACCCACACAAGCCTGCTGCAATTTCCTTATACCTGGAAGTTTCAAATACTTGTAAGGTCAAATGTAAGATGTAATCAGAGGGACAATTCTACTGAAGGGGGAATTCCTACAATTAATGGGATGAAATTAACCAGAGGACAATTTAGGCTCAATATCAAAAATATTCTTAACAGTAAGAGCTATTTGGCTGTGTGCTAGTTTGTGAAGGGAAGTAGGTTATGAGCATTTAGAATGACACTGGTGAAGTGGCTGTAGGGAATAACCCTTCACTGGACAGGGCCAGGGACACAGAGTTCTGTTTAGGAACAGTTCTTTCCCAGCTGTATGGTTGGGTGGCCCATCTTAAAACTGAGCTTCATGGGACACTATCAGCTTAGACATCACACTGGTGTCTAAATCTGTCCTAATCCTAGCACAAGTAACACCTCTTTCTGGAACTGAATGGTTAGAGAAACTGTCAGACCTACAAAGTAAAAATTCTGTGTTCCTTGCATAGAATCCATTTCCCTAGGCCAACAGAGAGAGAAAAAAGCATTGAAAAGTCTAAAGGAATCAAGACTAGAGACTAGCTGGGGGACTCAGTACCAGTGTGTAACCTGAAGCTATTTTTAATGCTTAAAAATTGATTACATTTCAAATAGCTTATCATTAAGCTAGTTAACCACTTGGTGCTTTCAAGCTTTCTCTGGTCATTTCTCAAAGTGTGTGGCACGAACTGTGGTCCAATCCTGCCAGGTGGGCGTGTTGCTGATATGGTTGTAGCTTGATACGTCCCTTGTTCAGAGAAGCCATTGGAAATACTAGAAATCAGTTCCAACCTAGAGGAAAGGTGTCAACAAACATCAACCTCCCTGGCCACACTATAGCAGACCTTAAGGTGGCCATCCTGCAGCAAAAAAACTTCAGGACCAAACTTCAAAGAGAAACTGCTGAGCTTCAGTTCATCTGCAAATTTGACACCATCAGCTCAGGATTAAACAAAGACTGGGAATGGCTTGCCAATTACAGAACTAGTTTCTCCTCCCTTGGTTTTCACACCTCAACTGCTAGAACAGGGCCTCATCCTCCCTGATTGAACTACCTCATTATCTCTAGCTTGCCTGCATATATATACCTGCTCCTGGAAATTTCCACTACATGCATCTGACGAAGTGGGTATTCACCCATGAAAGCTCATGCTCCAAAACGTCTGTTAGTCTATAAGGTGCCACAGGATTCTTTGCTGCTTGAACAAACATCATGTTTCACTTTTCTGTGTAGTCTTTCATTTCCACAGAGCTTTAACTAGGTGCCAAATCTTGAAGTCTATAATCATTAAGTCAGTCCTAACTCAGGCAACACTCCCACCACTTTCAGTAAGGGCTTGTCTTGATATCAGTACAGCTTATTTCAGACACCAGTCAAACACCTGTATGCTGAAATAACACCATCAACACTAAGTTACCCCACCAGTTGGGCTGTATCTGTCTCTACACCAATACAGTTACATAGGGGCGAAAACTATTTAGGCCTAAGAATTTTCCCAGGTAAAGACTCCGTAAGGCCTTCAAAGATTTATTCTTTATACCACCACCAGCCCCTGGAGTAGAAAGGGATTGCCATGAGGAGTACAGAAAACACAGCACAGCTCTGGACACAAGAGCAAACACGCTGTTACAGAAAGCGCAAGAGGCTCTTTGGCCATGCAGACAGACCAAACCTCAGATTTAAACAGCTCTGTTCTGCAGAGTTTTTAAAATGTTACCCTCTTATTCAGATCTGCTCGTTGTGAGAATTCAGAGCCAAGATGCCCATTTGTTACAGAACTTTTTGTTCTTTACTTCCGCCAGCACTGCAGAGCCCATACAGCAGCGTGTAAGCTGGATTCAGTTACTTTTTGTGCACCAAGAGAATCACGTCGTTCTAGTCTTTCAGACCTCTGCAAAGCCACCAAAGTCACTGGCCTTGTGCATGTGTCGTGAGAGCACATTGGGGCCTACAGAACCTTTGCTACTGGTGAGGTTCAGGAAGTGCAGCCTGACTCAGACCCCAAGTTTGCAGGACTGGTAATCAGCCTACTTTTACTCATCAGCTGAGCACATTTGATCTGAAGTCAGAGAACACAGTACGGAATCTCATGAGGCCATTTTGAGAGCATAGCTGCATTCTACATTCCGATTCAAAAGTCTGAGAGTAAGTTATAGGAAACACTCATTCTTTTGATGTAGGAAGTTCTCCTGCGTTTCTGTAGAGTTTCAGCATTTCAACCCACTAAACTCAACTAGTTTTTCCTCCAAGTTTTTTGCCCTGCCCATATTAAATACCTTACACAGGGATCCACCCAGTCTCCATAGATAGTTCTATGTTCTAAACCAACATCTAGAAATCAATTCTACGCAGACTACTTCTGAAACAGCACACGTTAGCCACAGCTCCCCAGCCCTCACTCAAGTACTAGGGACAATAGGATCTTTCTGGCTGAAGCATTCAATTGTTCCTGCTGCTTATTCTCCACCTGAAATCCTAACAACCTGGTTTTGTAGCAACATAATGTAGCAACCAAATGAGACATCACAAAGACGGGATTATGAATTCAAGTGAAGAATAAACAGCAGTGGCAAATGAACCCCTAAGCAACACAGATCTTGTTTTATAGTTTCCTTCATATTCATATGGGGAGAGGGGAGCAATCCAAGATATATTGTCTATACGCAGAAGTGTTTCAGTAGGAGAAGTCTCCTCAAAGCAGTGAATTTTTTTAAGTGTCAATATCCTCCCCTCCACTGACAGCTGATTTTCTCACAAGCAGTTAAACAGTAGCAACCCACACTTTTTAATTTGTCCCGCCTCCCCTCAAGTCACTACATTGGCTTCTCAGCTTCTACATCAGACTGTAGTTCCTTGTCCTTCCTCTTAAGAGATCAGCCCTACCGTACAGGAGGTGCCTTTTTTTTTTTTAACATACTCCTTTCATGCAGAGTAAGATCTGCAGTCTAATGATGAAAGTGTTACTTCTTTTTATGCCTGTTATCTCAAAGCCAACAGTAGCCCAACCATCTTTTAGTGTTGCTGGTGCGGACAGAGCAGAAATGTTACAATCAAAACACATTATAAATGCAGTCAGGGAACTGCTATGTGTAAACACTCGTCAAACTAAATCTCTTATTTTGTTAAGCCAAGGCCTGCAACACTCCACACAACTTAACGTCTATACATACACAGATCATCTGTGGCATCAGGGGCAAAGTTGGCCATGGATTCATAGAGCTCATCATCACAGCCAGGATTCAGGGAGCATTTCATCAGCAGGTCGGTGGAGAGGTGAGCCATGGACTCATAAACAGAATCATCTTCCTCACCCTGCATCAGCTCCTCCTTAATGTGACTCTTCAGCATATCAGCAGTTTCCTGGAGAAGGGAGTGTAAGCAAAAGAATCAGTAAAGAGAGCATCTGAGAAATAAAGCTGCTCTTGTTGTGTGAAGTGTAGTGTATTAGCATGTTCAGATTTACGGAGTGATGTGCAAAATGTTTTTAAAAGTTGCCTCCATCCCGTGTCCAGAATTAGGAGATTTAATTGCTGCCCATGCTATAAGCAAGCAGAGGACGTAAGTCTCCAGGGACATCAGTCTGGTATTTTTCACCAGCACATCCATCCTCCGAGCCCACAACTGCATCTGCAGGTCTCCCCTTCTGGAAAATCAGTGCCAATATCAGGATAAATCTGCCACACACTTGTTATGGAAAGAGCCTTCCAGTGTAAACCCATATCTAAAGTGGTGATGGCTCAACAAAAGCTGCCATTGGAGGCTTTAGCTGGAGATGTGGGTCGAAGAAACAGTTCCTTACACCCCAAGCACTGTGAGAAAGGGCCACTCCCTGCTTCACTCTGGATTTAGTTTCCTCTTTTTTTGACAGCTGTACTAGAACATGAAGTTATGTGTTCTGGAAGTGCACAGCTCGCCTCCTCCGAGAGACCAACAGGAAACTGCTGATCATCGCTCGTGTAATACCAGCAACTTTCATTTCTCAGGGCAATGGAATTCTTTGTGCAGCTGCTGCGCTAGAGAGCAGCACTAACTTTACAAGGCCTGTGCTGGTAAGGCAGAACGCTTCCCAAGTTGCTCTCCCCAAAACCCAGCACTGACTATGCTCCAGGCCAAGCCACTAGCTCTCTGCCATACAGCTGGAAGGAGCCGTCTCACCTCGCCTCCTCTAGCTATTGCTACAGTGCCTTTTTAGTTGTTAGCATCTCTGGCTCTCGCCCCCACCAGTGGCTGCACTAACGCAGACCACTGACTTGTGCTTACAGTAAACAAGGCATGGGGGATAGCGCATTGGGGCTGCTATTTCAAGCCTGACTAGCTCTCTCACCACAACAGGCGTGAGAGAAACAGCTAGCACAGGCCAGGCCAGGCCTGTGATGCTCGTGGTGTATTGACCAAAGAATAGGGCTGGAGGCAGCTGGATTTTCTCAGCCTCCTGCACTTCTCCCGGAAGTACACAGGTTTTAATGAAAGAGAGATGATTCACAGCCTTGTAACCCCACTGATTTCGGAGCAAGGCCACACAACCTAGCTAGTAGCTTCCCATCAGAAGCCTGCACAGTCCATTTGAGGCTGTCACTTGCCTTTGTGCAGAAAACCATCACAAGACCTAAGCAGCACCCAAGTCTTCAAAACAGGGCTTCACCCCTACTGGTGTCCATTGTCTCATTAAGTACCTCCACTTTTGACCATGTAACCCCCAAGCTAACAAGTGCAAGACCTTCTGCACAGAGATCTAAACCCAAGGCGTCACCCTTGTGCTTGCATAGTGCTTGCCACTTTCAGAGCACTTCCCCTCAGCTCCTTTTCCTGCTGCTTTGAAGTGACAACTGTGCAAAGACTTTGAAGTGCAGGCAACCAGAGAGAGTTCTGGGGCCCCAATGTCCCAGAACACTCTGAGTCAGTGCCATGGCCCTTCTCTGGACAGAACAGGATGGAGGGGCTGCAGCTTTGGCAGCATTAGGGTTTATCTCAGGGGCTTTACACCAGGGGTCGGATGCCACGGACGCATCGGTAGCAGCACGCTGGTCCCGAGGGTTGTGAGTGAAGGGGACCAGAAGTACATATTCTGTTTCTATCTCTTCTGCTCTTCTCTGAGAGCCCTCTACCCATCTTCCCCAGTCTCCCATGCTGCACCCAGCTGCCAGCCCCATCTTACAGCAGAGAGGAGCCATGGTATGCCAACTTCCCCTCCACCCTTCTCCACTGCTTGCCATCCCAGTGCGCAGCACCGTCCTCAGTGACAGGTTACCAGCCTGATGGACAGCAATCTGGGGCAGCTTTCACTGTACAAAGTGCATGCCCCCTCTTACCACATATTCGTCAATGAACTGCCGCAGGTCCTTAAAGCCATGGATTTCGGCAATGTTGTTCGGGTAGTACCCATACTTGTTGGCTACGCTGTAGGCTTGCAGGGCTCCTGGGCAAGTAAGCAGCAGCGCTGTAAGGTTCTTCAGACCATATTTTGCAGCGAAGTGAAGTAGCGTTGGCAGCTCTTCGTCCCTCTGATCTGAGAGAACAAAGGCTTTTAAAAATCAAGCTCTTCTCTGGCATCAACGCACCCGGTGGGTGATGAATGCAGCGGCTAGTAAAGGGGGAGGCACACAAAAGCAGCACATTAAATAGCCCTGGAAGAGCTCCACCATGTCAGAATGGAGCGGAGCTTAGCTTGCAGAGCTGAGCCAGCCAGAGCTATCTAGGACATTCGGATGCCCAGTTCCCATTGGTTTTCCTGGGAGTTTGGCATCCAAATCCCTTAAGGCATTTCAAAGCTGCAACTTAGTCATGAAAATCTCAGCTTCAAAGACACTTAGATCCTCTCATGAAAAATGCTGCAGGAGGGCACACCTGCCTGGCACACTGGGGCACCACTGGCATTGCATTTGGCCCCAGCTGGAAGGGCTGGGAGAAGACAGTGAAAATGGAAAAGCTGTTCTCTGGTGAATGCATCAGCAACATGAGGTAGGGGAGCACATCAGGTGTTGGGGGCGGGATAGTGAACCCTCAAGAAACTAGATGGCAGAGTTAGCAACGAACAAGGTGCATTCTCACTAACAGCGGCAGATGCATGACATCATGGTGAAGAAGCACATGGCTAATTTCAGCCTGAGCAAAGTTCGTAAAGTCGCCTCCCAGAGTGCCCGTGCATGTGCTGGTTCCATGCCAAGGAGCATGCTTTGCTCATGAATAGTGGTGACGCAGATGAGCACAGCCCATGTCAGGCACTGCCCAGGACAGAGGCTGAGGAGGGCTCCATCTGGCATGGGGGAAAAGGGAGCTGCCTGGTTTACTGGGGCTCTTTCTGGATATTCAAGGAGCAGCACTGTTCAGCCAACCCCAGCTGGGTGTCAGCAAAGTGAGGATCAGGAGATTAAACACAGAGGCAGGCAATACAGAAGAGGGATAGGGGAAAATACTGCCAAGAAAGGGGTCCTGGGGTGCTGGCCAAGATCCCCAAAAGCTATGTGCTAATCCCGGGGAATTCAGCAGCACTCTGACCACAACAACAAGGTACCGCACCTGGAAAGGCTGCTCTGATCCAGGCATTTAAAATCAAATCTCCCACTACCAAACTGGGCCTGTTTTTAGAGACATTGCTGTATCTCACTGCTGAGGCTGTAAGCGCTGCCCAGGCAGGTCCTAAGGCACATAGTCAAGGTGATCTTCACTGCACTCATTACTTTTACAAAAAAAGTTGGCCAAGACTTTCAGGAGTGACAAGTGATTTCGGGCCCTGGGCCTCCCAATTTACTCTAATTGTGAGCTCAACAGGAACAAGGAAGTGAAAGTGCATAAACTGTCACAATAGAATAACCAATGTTGATGGGAAAAGGTACAAAAAGGAGACAGAATACTGAACTAGTCCAAACATAAAGGCCTCCTGATACAATTCAAGGACTGTGTTAAGAACATGCCTGGTGAACAAGAGGGACTGAGGACGAAAAATGACTCAACCAAAATGGGTATGTTGGATATTAGGCCCAGCTGAGGGAGAAAATAATGAGGGGATGGGCTATTGCACCCGGCACTCCCTTTTGGGGTCATTAAGAAACTTTGGGGAGAAAAATTGGCTACTGGCGCAAGTTTCACCCTCATGGCTGCCACCTCCAACATCTACTGGGATCCTTCTAAAATTCTAAAAACTCTCTCCAGCTAAAGGAAAGAGAACAAGGGATGTTGTTAAAATGAAAACTGTATTTAATACCCTACATTTCAAATGCTATTAACTGTTTTTCCTTCTTTTCTGTATCTTTCAATAAAGAGTTTAATGGGTTTATTTGTTTGTTTGTTTTTTGCATTGCTGAGGTCTCTAGATATCAAATCCCAAACCTCGTTTAATGTTGGACAGTGACAAGGTTATGTTAATGCCTTTGTCTCTTTGGGCCCCTTTATTCCATCTAAATTAATACAACAGCAGCCAGTTTAACACCTTGAAAGGGAGCTCATTTTCAGAGAGCAGGGGCTCAATTTTCTTTTAAAGATAGCCCACGTTGGGTGCCCAACATCACTAGGCACTTTTGAAAATCTTGCCGTAGATTATTGTCCACCCTGCCCCAGGCCTGCCAAGATAATGGTTCTTTCCTCCATTCTTTGTGTGTTAAAATCCTGTCGTTCCATTTTACATGGTGCTGCAGGCAACTCAGTTTACAGCCATTGATTACAGGCAGAGAGTTGTAACAAGGACATTTTTTAAAGACTTACTGGTTGTCATATCTTCTTCCTCCAGCTGGTTGATTCCAAACAGGTGCAAGCCACTTGCAGGAATGTTGTTCTTCAATGACTCGGTCAACAGTTTGTCCAGAGCTTCTATGTTATATGGTACTATTTTAAAGGCCTGAACAGAAGTGAAAAGTAATTTATCTTGTGGGCATTTTCAGGCCAGACATTCAGCTCAGTTTGGATGTATAAAGTAAGTTAAAAACAAAAGACTAAGTCAAAAGAAGAGAATGCTACACACTCAAAGACCAGAAGGGCCAAAGTTAAGGTTGTACGTGCAATTTTAGCTGCTTCCTGATACATATTCATGATACTGTATTTAGTTACATGATCAGTTGCTACTATTCTCAGTGACTGAGTATGCAGATTGGAAAGCACAGTGAGTGAGTCTGGAATGCAAAAATTACGGTAAATCGTTTCCTGAAACAGAAGTGAAAAATGAAGGAGTTACTTTACTTTTTGTGATATGCTCAACTAGCCTGGTCAGTTTCACATGTTGCACAAGGCTTTTATGTTTGGCTTTCCAAATGATTTGTTATTTCTTGAAGACTTACTCCAGGTTCTGTAAAATCCAGTTTCTCAAGTTAGCAAAGTCTAAACTGGGGGGTTAAATTATTGCATTTTCCTTGAGCTGCCAATAGATTTAAGAGTTACCATAGCTCCTCAAAGGGAGAGAGCACACTCTGCTTTCTGCAGATGGGAAACATTAGGCCTAATTAATATTGACTGCAATAAAACAATGAGATCACATTTCTATCCTTCCAGTAAGCTCTTTCCTTCCAAGCGCTTTGCAAATCTTGTTTGCTCACCTCCTGCCGAGAAAGAGCTGATTTCAAACGTTGCCTTTTGTCCATTGTCATTACCTGGCACATGAACTCCACTGGATTAGCTGCATTAGCCAACAAGTTGCCAATCTCTTCCATGTCACTGTAATAGCTGATGTTCGCTTCCCCCACCATCAAGTCACCTGAATATATCCGCAGAGATGCTGCTCCAGATGTTAAGTCTTTCAAAGGAAAGGAAAACAATCCCCAGTAAAAACGGGCAATGAGCATGAGCACCCAGAAGCAGCACTGACATTAGGAAGGGTTTCATGCCACTCCATCAGCATAAGCTTTTCAGTTTCTGGGTGAATCTGGCATGTGTCAGTAGGGTTACCAATTTTGGTTGGATGTATTCCTGGAGATTTCATCACATGACATAATCTTTAATTAAAGATTAATCTTTAATTTCTATCTATCTCATAGAGCTGGACGGGACCCTGAAAGGTCATTGAGTCCAATCCCCTGCCTTCACTAGCAAGACCAAATACTGATTTTGCCTCAGATCCCTAAGTGGCCCCCTCAAGGATTGAACTCACAACCCTGGATTTAGCAGGCCAATGCTTAAACCACTGAGCTATCACAGTTTAAATCACATTGTTAAACAATAGAATACTAACTGAAATTTATTTAATACTTTGGATGTTTTTTCTACATTTTCATATATGTTGTATTCTGTACTGTAATTGAAATCAAAGTGTATATTATTTTTTATTACAAATATTTGCACTGTAAAAATGATAAATAAAAGAAATAGTAATTTTCAGTTCACCTCATATAAGTACTGTAGTGCAATCTTTTTGTCGTGAAAGTGCAACTTACAAGTGTGGGGTTTTTTTTGTTACATAACTGCACTCAAAAACAAAACAATATAAAACTTCAGAGCCTACAAGTCCACTCAGTCCTACTTCTTGTTCAGCCAGTCGCTCAGACAAACAAGTTTGTTTACATTTGCAGGAGATAATGCTGACCTCTTTTTATTTACAGTGTCACCAGAAAATGAGAACAGGCATTTGCATGGCACTTTTGTAGCTGGCATTGCAAGGTATTTATGTGCCAGATATGCTAAACATTTGTATGCTCCTTTATGCTTCGGCCACCATTCCAGAGAACATGTGTCCATGATGATGACGCTCGTTAAAAAAACAATGCATTAATTAAATTTGTGACTGAACTCCTTGGCGGAGAACTGATTATCCCCTGCTCTGCTTTACCCACATTCCACCATATATTTCTTGTCGTAGCCATCTTGGATGATGACCCAGCACATGTTGTTCTTTTTCAGAACACTTTCACTGCAGATTTCACGAAATGCAAAGAAAGTACCATTGTGAGATTTCTAAAGATAGCTACAGCACTTGACCCAAGGTTTAAGAATCTGAAGTGCCTTCCAAAATCTGAGTGAACAAGGTGGGGAGCATGCTTTCAGAAGTCTTAAAACAGAAACACTCCAATGCGGAAACTACAGAACCTGAACCACCAAAAAAGAAAATCAACCTTCTGCTTGTGGCATCTGACTCAGATGATGAAAATGAACAGTCTGCACTGCTTTGGATTGTTATCGAGCAGAACCTGTCATGGGCATGGACAATGTCCTCTGGAATGGTGGTTGAAGCATGAAGGGACATAGGAATCTTTACCATATCTGGCATGTAAATATCTTGCAATGCCAGCTACAACAGTGCCATGAGAACACCTGTTCTCACTTTCAGGTGACACTGTGAACAAGAAATGGTCAGCACTATCTCCTGGAAATGTAAATAAACTTGTTTGTCTGAGCGATTGGCTGAACAAGAAGTGGACCTGCAGAATCTAAAATTTTACATTGTTTTATTTTTTAATGCAGTTTTTTTGTACATAATTCTACATTTGAAAGTTCGACTTTCATGATAAAGAGATTGCACTACAGTACTCATATTAGGTGAACTGAAAAATACTATTTCTTTTGTTTTTTACAGTGCAAATATTTGTAATAAAAATAACTATAAAGTGAGCACTGTACATTTTGTATTGTGTTGTAATTGAAATCAATATTTTTGAAAATGTAGAAAACATCCCAAAATATTTAAATAGTATTCTATTGTTATTTAACAGTGGGATTAATTGCGTGATTAATCGTGATTAATTTTTTTAATCGCTTGACAGCCTTAGTATTTACATTAACAGTCTTGTTTTAGACACACTACCTTAACTGTTTGCTGGGCCAAGTTCTCCTCATTCTATCCACTGACTTCAGGGAGGCTGAAGAGGTGTAATGATTTGGCCCTCTATTCCTCAGACTGTCACGTTAGGACCTTATGTGCAAATAATGATTTTTTGATTTGCTGTTTGTTCCAGGAAAAAAAGATTTTGTTTCTAGTCAAAACTAACATTTTTTCAGAAAACCAAAAAGTTGGAAAAAAAAGTTGTTTCATTTGAGGTTTTTAAATAAATTGAAGGAACTTTCTTAATGAAAAATCATTTCAAATTGAACAATCAAAACATTTTGTTTTGACTTTTGGGGGGGGGAAAATAAGATTTTTATTTTTCAACCGAAACCATTCATGACTTTGACATGAATTCACAAAATGTTTTGGTCAACATGAATTTGCATTTTGTGCTGAAAAAACTTTCAGATGAAAAATGTTGCCCAGTTCTAATTATGACCTTTTCTCAAATGAAGCAGCAGAGCCACTTGACTCAAGAAATCTAAATGGATGTGGATTAACTAACTCTATCGGGAAGCTACCACAAATGTATAAGACACCTCAGAAACCCCACTGCTAAACTTTGGGCCAAAAATCTAAGTTTAGGTTCGTAATTTTCAATCTGGTTATTTTACAAACCCAGAGCAAATAAATGGGTTTGCATGAATTAAAGAGCAAGCTACACTAATCAGTTTGTTAGAGACGTGTGTAATGAATTATGTACCACAAATAGATATTAAATAATGATTGTATATATTACTGTTAGGAAATAGAAAGATCTGTTTGCTTTTTGTATGTGTTTCAAGGGACATAGCAGTTCAGATTGTGCTGATAAGAAAAGTGGTTTGCTTATCTTATCAGTAAAATTATTGGCCTATGCAGACAGGAAGGTGAAGAAGAGGGAGCTGGTAGCTTTGGAGTAAATCTGGTGCACCCCCTCTCCCTCCCAGCAAGACAAGCTAATGTGTAAAAACCCAGGGCCACAAAATCATACCAGAAAGAAGAATAAACAACTACTGTAAGAGAAGAATGACTGGATGGAGTCAATGGGGCTGAAAGCAGAGAATAGATGTGTTGGAAACCAGACAGAAAATAGTAAGTTTTAGCAGGATAAGCATGAATGTAATATTTGAGGTTAGTTATTGTGATTTACATATGATAAATTAGTGGTTTAGACTAGATAAGGACATAGATTAGGTAACTTGGTAAACTGAGCCTGCACAAAATTAAGGAACAGGGAATAAAAGATAGAGACTGACAATAAGAAAGTGGAGAAGACACAGAGGAAGAAGAGTTGAACATAGTAGAGACCAGAGATTTTAAGAATCACTCTGGCCTCAAGGAAGGTAACTTGATCATTTATTTTCTTGCCTTATCTGTTTTTGTGTGTATATGTAATTGCTAGGTGACAATAGCATTGTCTTAAAACATACATAATCAAGGCTAAAAGAAACTGTTTAAGCCTAAATTGAAGTGGATCTCATTTTTCACCCAGCAAGTTTCACTTCCGATACCAGTGTCCCATGGATTCCCATGAATTAGACAAGCACTGTTGCATTTGTGTTTTTTACCTTTTTGAGGGATATTTAAATTCCCAACATAAAGAGTGCTAAAAAAACTGCTTAAATGTCAAACTTTCCCAGCAGTTATATTTTGTGCCTGTACTACCCAGCTGCGTCCTTTGAAGCCATTCCATACAAAGAACGTCATTTCTGGCATCAATCTTTTTCTGATGCCTTGGTGGCAGTGATAATATTCTGCACTTCTATGGATTCATTCAGCTTCCAACTGCTGCACAAGCGATAACTGTTCTTCAAAATGTCCGATGAGGAGGGCAAGCATTACAATCCTGACCTTACTGACTGGGGACACAAACGCACAGGGGACAATCCCACACTAAGGGTACGTCTATGCTACCTGCCGGATCGGCGGGTAGTGTTCAATGTATTGAGGATCGATTTATCGCATCTCGTCTGGACACGATAAATTGATCCGCTAATTGACACCCGTACTCCACCTCGGCAGGAGGAGTAAGCAGAGTCGACGGGGGAGCCACGGCAATCGACTTGCTGTCATGAGGACGGCCAGGTGAATCGAACTAAGATACTTCGACTTCAGCTACGCTATTTGTGTAGCTGAAGTTGCATATCTTAGTTTGAAACCCCCTGCTAGTGTAGCCCAGGCCTCAGACGCAGAGCTGGGAGGAAGTAGAAGTTTGTGATTTCCCTGCCTCTAGCTTTTTGTGTTCCAGCCTCTAGATTGTTCCCATCTGCAACAGTTTAATTCCCAGAGGGAGAAGTTCTACCTACCAGGAGCCTGTACGGAGACAGTGTATTCATTTTCCATCTTGGCTGGCACACGCACAGATTGGGCATTCACCGGAAAGAATTCAACTTCTGTTCTCACTTGACAATCCAGTTTACATTTCATGATAATATAAAGTGTTGTCTGCACCTAGGAGTAAAGGCATCACAACATGTAGGTTCACAATATCCTGGAGCCGTTCTTCACTGCAACCCCCACGCTGCTCTCCCCCCCTGCTGAATTCAGCTCAGAGCAGTGGGGACACCTTTTCAGGGCCTCTAAACTCCACTTGGAAAAAGTAACTCACTACAAGTGATTGCTGAGAAACTTCTTCCATGTCAGATTTCAGCATCACACACAGAGCTCTGTATCTGGGTTCTGTGGATGGCTGAATAAAGCTGAAGACAGTGGATTGGGGCAGGCTGTAAAACTGCCAGATATCCTGGTGCTTGCATCTGTGTTTAGGTGACAGGTTTTAATGCCTCGGGGTGCCATTTATATGGTGAAAATATGAAATCGGTGCTTGTGGCACCCACTAGCCAGGAAATGAAATATCATGAGCACACTATATTGGTTTCATTAGCATCATAAATGGCTCCCTTAGGCTCAAGAGCATGTGAAGGACAAGTCCTAAAACAAATATTGGACCCTGTCTACATCGTGATCTATAATCCACAACTTCTAAGGCTTTGTCTACACTAGCACTTTTGTCAGTAAAACTTCTGTTGGTCAGAGGTGTGAAAAACCACACACCCCTGACTGACAGAAGTTTCATCAAAAACAGGGATGACGACAGTGCTATCCCGCTGACATAGCTACTGCCACCGCTCGTTGGGGGTAGTTTAATTATGCTGGCAGGAGAGCTCTCTCCCGCACTGGTACCACTGTGCAGCTGTAAGGTCTGTAGCGTAGACATCAGAAACTGGTTAACTCTCGGGGGAAGGGGCTACATTTTGCGTGTTGGAGCAGCACCTGGCACAACAGGAACCCAGTCCCAGCTGCTTCTGCAATCTAAGTTATATGTAATTCCTTTGTGTTGCACAGATGAGGCAGTGCCCAGAATGCCTAGTTTTACTGCTCATGAATGTGATGCTTCTCAATTCCATCATAGCCTTGCACAGATTATAACTCTGTCAACAGCATCCTCTGCTCCAGGTATAACCAGCAAGATCTCTTGTTATGAGCATATACCAGCACAAACAGAGGAGTTTTGCAGATGGAGTTTGTGGACAGAGCTGGGATCTCTGCTACTTGCTTGTACAGTTTCAGCTTCATAGCTTCTTACCCGGAAAGTGAGTTTTTCCTGCTATTACTCCAAACAGCACAGCCATCACGATGTTATTGCTCATGCTCAGGAGAGGATCAAAGAAAGCAAATTGGAACAAATATACATTTCCTTTTCAGCTCCAAAAGACGTATTATGACTTCCTCAGATTATTGGTTACTTCTTGTATCTATTTGTACAGCACCTGTCCAGCAAAAGCTCTATTTGTAATCCAAAGTATTTCAGTGCCACAGAACTATGAACTCTGAGAGGGGAAGTTAAACCAAAAATCACTCTCTCTTACATCATGCTGTAACTCTCACTCAGCTTTGGCTCTGCTGAACTGTGAAGGGGAGTGAATTCCTGGCCCAGATTCTCAGGTGAAGGATCTTACTGCCAACCCTGGAGAATATTATCCTAGGGACTAATAAGACTCCCAGCCAATCTTAGTCTGCCAACACAGGGTATGGGCATCTAACATCTTATATGCTATGAAGTAAAGATAGTGTTACTCTTTTCTCACATAGCCAAGGCTTTAAAGATCACCAGTACCTTAAATGTAATTACTTAAGTGTTTTGTTACACTAACAGGTCATCTACTACAGTGATTGTAATCTACCAGTATCCTGTAGGTCTTTTCATGCTCACAGTCTCTTATGCAGTAGACCAGGATCTCTCAACCATGCCAGTGGGATAGAGCCTATTAAAAGCAGAGCATTCAGCCATTTCTAGGTACCAAAGAGGACAGAGAGAGCCTACCTCAGCTTCTGATTTCCCCCTCAGTCTTAGATCATCTATGATTGTATCATGCCATGAGTTTGAGATTCCTAGCCATTGCCAGTGACACCTCGGACAATGCACTTATCTTTATTTTAAACATGAGGAAACAAAGGCAGAAGTGAGTTACCTACAGCACACGTTGTTGTGAGGCTTAATTCATGAAGGCCTGTTATCACCATGTGGAAGGCACTAGAAATGGATAAAGCTTTATAGCATGTAGAGTGCTGGTAACACATGAGGCTCTGATGTAACCTGGAAATGCCCTGAGATGATGGATTGCCCAGTAAATGCACAGGGGTGGTAGCAGCATCGTTCCCATGGATGTGGCACTTACAGCTGTCCAGGAAGTTCCAAACGTACCCCAGGTTTCTTTTTTCAAGATGCTTCACCCCACAAGATCTTGAGGCTGCCCAGTTAACTTTACTCTTTGTGGTGAGGTTGTCTCCATGTCAGTCATAGCGAGGAGAGCACACAAAGATCTTAGGCTTCAGTCACAGACGAGGATGTTTCACAAAACACAATCAGCTATTTCCTTTGAATCTATTCCCACCCCCGTTCCGTCCCACTAAGGAATGCTTCTGCCACACAGGGCACCACTCCAGTTCAACAGCAGCATTCGTTCTCCTATGTTCCAGCGTGTTCAGATGCCACCACACACCGCCTTGTGCTACAGGTAGGTAAAGCTTAGAACTCCATTAGAAGCTCAAATTCAGTTACACATAGTGCCCAGTAGGGGTCATGCTGCTGCAGTTAAACAAACCCTTGTCCCAGCCACAGGAGTTGTGAGTTTCACCTCTGTCACTCTCAGCACCCCCAGATCTGGAAGCAAAGGCCTAAGAGTATGTTTCAGACCCACCACCCTCTCCGCCCCTTTCTGAACATGGGAGCATATTTTGCTACTGTGCATCTGATCCAGAAACTCCCAGTATGGTAAAGCCATTTTAGACGAGGTGACAACAATACCGCCAACCTCTAGCATCCAAAAATCAAGAATCGGTTGCAAAAATATCATGAATGGCTTAAAAATTCTTGTTAAATGGATTTTGGATTCTCAGTTGCCTAGTAATCTGTGCTTTTATGGCTCATGTTTTCAAGCTTCTCTGCAAACATGAAGCCTAGAAACTCTAAATAAAAGCAGAGTGTCCCATGGTCACATGACTCCAGGAGCTGGGGCTTTAAAACAGACTCCAAATATGGAGAAACTATAAAAGCCTGGGAGTTGGCCACACCGTTACAAGTACGGAAACATATCGAGTTGCTGCCCTTGTTTCATTGCACTAAAAGGCTAAGCTGGCGCCTTTTCCACAATGCATGAAAAGGAAATAGCGTAAACTGGTGGTCACATTGCAACACTGCAATGCTGCTTAGCTGTTGGGTTTTTCAAGTCTCCTGTAACAGTCAGTACCTCAAGCTGCATGGACATCAGATCTCAAACTGAGCAGTATCAGGCTGGGTCAGACCCAGAACATATACCCCCAGATATGGAGGGAAATGAAGTTGGTGCTCCATTAGGTGGTGCTCTTGTGACAGAGTTTGCTGGGGCATATGTACAGTACTCTCCATTTGGGGGGAGAGGCAGGGGAGATGAGCAGTGCTGACAAAGATGCTGTCTTTCAGAAGAGGCAGGAAACTGATCCCAGAAAATTTGCAGGAAGTGCCTTAGGACCCTTACAAAATGGTGTGTTAACCCCAGAACCTGAATATAATCCACCACGACTTATTATATACCACCAACCTGACTAAGCCCATAAAAGCCTGAGCCTCTTCCACAACCTTCAGGTTGGGTGGCAACCCTGTTTAAGTCTTCATCGGAGGAGTTACAGTGCAGCCAGGACAACCGTAGGACACTGAGTGTCACGGTATTGCTCCTGAGCTGTGGGAAGGAATCTCAGGAGATGGAGACACTGGGGGTGGGGCTGAAGGAAAAGAACTGAGCTTGGGTCTCCAGCATGGCAATGCAGAGCACTAGCCACTAGTGCACAGTACAGTCCCATGTCGAGAACTCTAGAGAAAATGGACATACTGTACCCCACAGTGTATGCGGTCAGGCTGCACCACCAGGTCTCCCAGGGTGCTCTCGGATGTCCCGTGCTGCTGACTCATTGCAAGTTTCCTGGAATAAACTGGGTTTTTCTCGTCTTCTGCCTCTGTATCAGTCACAGAATCGCAGCCAGAATCTAAACAAAGCAGACAGAATCCCATTAGGCCATTCTCATGCACTAATAATACACGGATGCATGGAGAAACACAAACCTCAAAGTATTCTAAAAGAGAACCTGTTGAAATTCTTAAACAAGAACTCAGAAAAGGAGATCTAGTTGAAAAAAGGGGAATCGACCAAGTTTCCTCATTTATTCCTGTAACGGGACGTCTGGGGTTGGTTTGCATTTGGTCACAGAGACATACAGCTCCACAGACCTGCTGTAGAGGCACTGAATATGCTTATTCAACAGCCCCATTCATATGAAAATAAGACTACATGTAAACATCAGTTACAGGAATTTGGTCATCAGCTGGGCTGATTCTAACAGTGCACACTCCTCTCCCAAAGCAATTAAAGGATAATTGATCCCCCTTAGCGCCAATGATGAGCCTGCTTTTGAGGGCCTACATGTATTGCTCACCACAGAGAGTTATATCAGACTATTGGATCCACTCTTTCTACTCCAACCCAATCAGTCTCTGTTAGGGTTCCCCCCTAACTCTGAATTCTGGGTTACAGATGTGGGGACGCGCATGGAGACCCCTAAGCTTATATTCTACCAGCTTAGGTTAAAAACTTCCCCAAGATACAAATTCCTTTCCTTGTCCTTGCTGACACTAACAAGTGATTTACACAAAAATTCAGGGGATGGTCCCTTGGAATCCCTATCCCCCCAAGCTCCTTCACCCCCTTTCCTGGGGAGGCTTGAGAATAATATACTAACTAATTCCCTTAGCAATGTGAGTACAGACCAGACCTTTTATTTTTAGAACACTAAAATCAATCAGATTCTTAAAAGAAGAACTTTATTATAAAGAAAAAAGTAAAAGAATCACACCTGCAAAATCAGGATGGAAGGTAACTTTACAGGGTAATAAAAAGATTTAAAACACAGAGGACTCCCCTGTGAACTAAGTTCACAGTTACAAAAACAAGACAAACTACAGTTAAACCTCACAATAACACGCTTATTCTCAATCCCCTTTTTAATGATTCCTAACATCCTGTTTGCTTTTTTGACCGGCTCTGCACACTGTGTGGACATCTTCAGAGAACTATCCACGATGACTCCAAGATCTTTTTCCTGACTCGTTGTAGCTAAATTAGCCCCCATCACATTGTATGTATAGTTGAGGTTATTTTTTCCAGTGTGCATTACTTTACATTTATCCACATTAAATTTCATTTGACATTTTGTTGCCCAATCACTTAGTTTTGTGAGATCTTTTTGAAGTTCTTCACAATCTGCTTTGGTCTTAATTATCTTGAGTAGTTTAGTATCATCTGCAAACTTTGCCACTTCACTGTTTACCCCTTTCTCCAGATCATTTATGAATAAATTGAATAGGATTGGTCCTAGGACTGACCCTTGGGGAACACCACTAGTTACCCCTCTCCATTCTGAGAATTTATCATTAATTCCTACCCTTTGTTCCCTGTCTTTTAACCAATTCTCAATCCATGAAAGGACCTTCCCTTTTATCTCATGACAGTATAGTTTACGTAAAAGCCTTTGGTGAGGGACCTTGTCAAAGGCTTTCTGGAAATCTAAGTGCACTATGTCCACTGGATCCCCCTTGTCCACATGTTTGTTAACCCCTTCAAAGAACTCTAATAGCTTAGTAAGACACGATTTCCCTTTACAGAAACCATGTTGACTATTGCTCAACAGTTTGTGTTTTTCTATGTGTCTGACAATTTTATTCTTAACTATTGTTTCGACTAATTTGCCCGGTACCAACATTAGACTTACCGGTCTGTAACTGCCGGGATCACCTCTAGAGCCCTTTTTAAATATTGGCATTACATTAGCTAACTTCCAGTCATTGGGTACCGAAGCCGATTCAAAGGACAGGTTACAAAACTTAGATAATAGTTCCGCAACTTCACATTTGAGTTCTTTCAGAACTCTTGGGTGAATGCCATCAGGTCCTGGTGACTTGTTAATGTTGAGTTTCAAGAGGCTTCAAGAGGAGCCGCAGCTCCCCGCCTGCTGGGGACAGAGAGCACCAGCGTCCGCAGCCCCGGAGTTCTCTGTCCCTGGCAGGCGGGGAGCCGCGGCTTCTCTCCCCTGCTGGGCACTAGGCACTAGGGGCACTAGACAGTGCACATCAATGCACTGCCTTGGGGACCACTGACAAACCCCACTATAAAGCGACCCTGAATTTAGCGCGATGGAAGTTTTTGGACCCCAAACATCACGTTGTAGTGGGGTTTCACTGTACCTTTGTAGTTGCGGGGGTTCAGACAGAGCTGAAGGAACTCTGCATCTTTTTGTTAGCAGCTGTGAGAACTGGAAGGTGCTGCACCTGTCTTTAAGGTACTAACGGCAATCCCCAAGAACCACAAGCCCATATAGATTGCCTCAGCACCAGGAAGATTGGCTGAGATGAGATTAGACAGAATTTCAAAGACCTAGATGAGCACAATAAAATGTGGACTATCAGCACAGTGTCCATAAAAGAAACAACAATTCAGGCCTCTCTAGTTTATTGAATTGTATGCTCACAGCTACAAAGCTGGGAGGGGCTACAAGTGCTTTGGAGGATAGAATTAAAATTCAAAATGATCAAGATAAACTGGAGAAATGGTCTCAAGTAAATAGGATCACATTCAATAAGGACAAATGTGAAGTACTCCACTTAGAAAGGACACTCAGTTGCATACATGCAAAATGAGAAATGACTGCCTAGGAAAGAGTACTGCAGAAAGGGATCTGGGGGTCATAGTAGATCACAAGCTAAATATGAGTCAACAATGTTGTGGAAAAAAGTAAACATCACTCTGGGATGTATTAGCAGGAGTGTTGTAAGCAAGACACAAGAAATAATTCTTCCTCTCTACTCTGCACTAATTAGGCCTCAATTTGGAGCATTGTGTCCAGTTCTGGGCACCACACTTCAGGAAAGATGTGGACAAACTAAAGAAAATCCAGAGAAGAGCAACAAAAATGACGAAAGGCCTAGAACAGTGGTTCTCAGGGTCCGGGGCCCCCCGTGGGGCCGCAAGGAGGTTCTAGGGGGTCCATCAAGCAGGGCTGGCATTAGACTTGCTGGAGCCCAGGGCAGAAAGTCGAAGCCCCACTACATGGGGTTGAAGCCTGGGGCCCCAAGTCCTGACACCCCAGGCTAAAACTGACTTAGCTTCATGGGGTCCCCTGTGGCTTGAGGTTGAGAGCCCCTGGTCTAGAAAACATGAACTATGAGGGAAGATTGAAAAAAATGGGTTTGTTTAGTCTGGAAAAGTGAAGACTGTGGTGGGGGAATGGGGGAGACATAACAGTTTTCAAGTACATAAAAGGTTGTTACAAGGAGGAGGGAGAAAAATTGTTCTTAACCTCTGAGGGTAGGACAAGCAGCACAGTGGGCTTAAATTGCAGGAAGGGAGGTTTAGATTGGACATTAGGAAAAACTTCCTAACTCTCTGGGTGGTTAAGTGCTGATATAAATTGCCAAGGGAGGTGGTGGAATCTTCGTCATTGGAAATTTTTAAGAGCAGGTGTCATAAACGGGTAGTTGAGTTAATGAAACAGGAGTACTTTATATCTCTTTTGCCTGCAAAGGGTTAACAAGATCAGTGAGCCTGGCTGTCATCTGACCAGAGGACCAATCAGGGGTCAGGATACTTTCAAATCTTGAGGGAGGGAAGTTTGTGTGTGTGCTGTTAGTGTTTGGATGTTGTTCACTCTGGGGGCTCAGAGGGACCAGACGTGCAACCAGGTTTCTCTCCAATCTCCCTGATACAGGTTCTTATAGATTCAGAATAGTGAGTACTAGGTAGATAAAGCGAGTTAGGCTTATGTTTGTTTTCTTTATTTGCAAATCTGTATTTGGCTCGGAGGTGTTCAAATTGATATTTTGCTGAAAGGATTTTAATTTGTACTTGAATACTTAGGCTGGGAGGGTATTCCCAGTGTCTATAGCTGAAAGACCCTGTAACATATTCCATCTTAAATTCACAAAGATAATTTTTACTGTTTTCTTTCTTTAATTAAAAGCTTTTCTTGTTTAAAAATCTGATTGTTTTTTTTAATTCTGGTGAGACCCCAGGGGACAGGGTCTGGATTCACCAGGGAATTGGTGGGGAGAAAGGAGGGAAGGAGGAGAGAAAGGTTAATTTCTCTCTGTGTTAGGATCACTTTCTCTCTCAGGGAGAGTCTGGAAGGAGGAGAGAGAAGGAGAGGGGAAGGTGGATTTTCCTCTCTGTTTTAAGATTCAAGGAGTTTGAATCACAGTGATCTTCCAGGGTAACCCAGGGAGGGGAAGCCTGGGAGAGGCAACGGTGAGGGAAAGGGTTTACTTTCCTTGTGTTAAGATCCAGAGGGTCTGGGTCTTGGGGGTCCCCGGGCAAGCTTTTGGGGGGACCAGAGTGTACCAGGCACTGGAATTCCTGGTTGGTGGCAGCCCTACAGGTCCTAAGCTGGTAATTGAGCTTAGAGGAATTCATGCTGGTACCCCATCTCTTGGATGCTAAGGTTCAGAGTGGGGAATTATACCATGACAGCAGGTTAGACAAAAACCTGTCAGGTATGGTCTAGCTAATACTTAATCCAGCCATGAGTGCAGGGGACTGGCCTAGATGACCTTGCGAGGTCCCTTCCAGCCCTATGATTCTATGTAAATAGTGATTAAGGAGAGCCATCTGACAATATATTTGGGATTTGTTAAAGCTTCTGCATGGTTTGATCTTGTAGGGCATTTCCTCATAGTCCTAATCCTGTCGCCTGACTGGAGGCTATGGAAACAGAGCTATTAAGTAGAGTGAAAACAGAGTGAGCCATGTTAATCAGTTACTGGATTAACTGCTGATGGAGCAGCCAACTGGGGGAACTTTGGATATGAATTATTCAACTGCTCTTTCATTCAGAAAACCCTGACCCTTGCCTTACTAATTTCCCCTCCAAGCAACTGGGCAACACTGAGGGGGCTATATTGAGAGACTGAGTTCCCTCGTCACCGATACCTGAACATGAATGCACCAGCGCACAGTCCACTTTACTGTTCCTAGCAGCACAAAGACCCAAAGGAACAGGCAGAGTTGGCCTCATTACACCATCCAGGCACCTGAAGAGTGACCCAATCCTCTCTATGCCACCATCTATATTTGCAAAATGGGTATAATTATAAGTGAAAACATCCAGATATGACAGACCACAACTGAGAGGTCTGATCCCTTGATCATTAAGGTAATACCTGAATTGAGCTTCCCCTGTCAGTAATTATTGTATTCAACAACTCACAGGTGAAACACTAATTTCTGTCTTGGTACGGAAGGACACTTTCTGCTCCCCTTCAAATAAACTACCCCAAAACCAGGCCTGACTGCTTCTGAAGTACCCATGAGAACTGCAGTCAGGCAACAAACTATGGTCCTACAAACCTCACTGCATTTCCTTTTGAAGGATGGACATCCAGGCAGTGCTAGTAGCTGAATGTCTCAGAGAGCAACTCCATGCAGTGTCTCTCCCATCCCAGCCAAGCCCTCCCCCTCAGTTTCACAGCCAGCTGGGCTGTGTGATTTCAGTGCGCATCTGTAGCCCCCAGTCAAAAACCTGAGAAAAACTTGATCTGGCCACCTGCTATGCTAACTGTTTACTAGAAATATAAGCCAATGGGAAGCATTGAGTTATTTTAATATACTGAATATTGTTACGCACAGAACATACATCCGGTCTGTCATCCATTTCCTCCTGACTTCACTGATTTTATCTGCATGGAGCTGACAGCTGTGGTTTCTCAGCACTTAGAATTTAAGCATGTGAGCTGACTGAAAGAGTCTGCAACTTGTCCAGAGTACTTCAGCCTCTGGATATTAATACGGTTCACAGGACTTAGCATTAACCAGCCCGACAGGCTGAGTAATTAATTCGCTAAGCTGGCGCCCTTATGGGACACATTTTTCTCCATACAGTGCTTCTTTCCAAGCTGAGGTAGCATGATTAAAGAGCAGCCAATTTAGTGTCAATACTCCAAGTATGAGTGTGAAAGCCTACATGTGGACCAGCACCTCCACTTGGACATTGAGTTCAGATCTAACTGGGCAAACTCAGCTGTATTTGCCAGAAACTTTGTAAAATCCTAGAAGTGACAAGGAACTTTGGCAAAATTACAGCTGGAAAAGCAAGGCCCTGACTACTGTTGTACTCGCCTCCAGGACGAAGAGAGAAGAACAGTAACACAGGGCAGACTAGTTAGCAGAAAAGCTCAGCATAACGGTGAGGTTGTGGAGGAGTTCGGAAACCCCACATACATACACACACACACAAATGTACATCTGGATTGGGAGAAGATAATTTTTATCTTATAGGTGAGATAGGTGGTTACCCACAGCTGGTTAATAAATACTTTGAGAGTCTCAGATTAAACATGCTGTCCAAGTGCAAAGCCTTCTGCAAACATTTCCTTGATCCCTGTGAGGTAACATTTCGCAGGTGGAAAAACTAGGCACAGAGGCAGTATCTCCAGTAGACTTTCCTTAAATTTCCTATCGCTGCTCTCGCCACTGAAACGCCACAGCTTGTGACTATGGTAGGAGCTCTAGCACAGGCCATGCCATTGGCACTTTAGCTTCTGTCACTCAGGGTACGAGTGTAACAGGTAAACACACCACTAGCATGCTCCATGCTCATGCTCCCAGAGTGCTTGCTACAGCAAGACATTTTTAAGAAAGTCTCTAGTGTAGACACCACTAGAGACAGAATTTCAAACCTCAATACCTCAATGTAAGAGGTTCTTACTTGGCAGTGATGGGATACCTTAGCTCCCTTGTGCTCCTGTAGCTAGGCCCTTTGATGTGGTTCAGCCCTCCAGGCAAGCCATAAGTCCCCCTATTCAGGGCAAACAAGAGTTCAAACTCAGAACACGTCCTGGGCCCTCAGACCACTGCCTTCACCCCGTCAATGCAGGGCTGGCACCAGTTTCCCTCCTGAGGCTAGTTCAATAGCCATTTCTCCCAAAACCTGTCCCGATCTTCCCCACTATTGATACAAGAGAGGAAGGGGGCTGGCTTCCTTCCCCGGAAGCTCCAGCTACAGACCTCGAGACAGAAGCTAGTTCTCCATTTGCATTCCCATCCCCAGCCCCTGTGCCTACAACCACCTACTATACCCTGCCTCTCTCCAGGCCTCATCCAAGGTCCTCCCAGATGGTTTCCCAGCCTTGGAGAGCCCACACCAGGTCCTGCCTCATCCCAATCTCTTCCAATTCTGATGGAAGTCTGTTCCTTATGTTCTTTGGCATTCCTTCCCAGCATGCTTTAGCATGGTTCCTGAACTACAACTCCCCTCAATCAGAAACTCTCTAAAAGTAGGGGGGAGCACTGGCGCCCACAACATGGCCCCTCCCCCCATGTCACCCCTTCCCCCGCGTCACCCTTTCCCCCGACCCCCCACGCCACCAATTCCCCCAGGGCCCTGCTCCTGTGCCGCCTCTTCCACCCAAGACCCTGCCCCCCTGCTCACTCCTCTTTGCCCCCTCTTCCTCGTTGCTCACCCTTACAGCCCATAAAACTTGGAGGGCATAGCCTATCCACTTTTAAAGTGATGAGGCCATGGCCCCCCGAACCCCTCTCCCCCCCGTTCCAGTGCCCCTGCCCGCAGTCCCACTATAGTTCTCTCCCTGCCCCCCCGGAACGCCTTTGTGTGAAGATGAACCGTCTCCCTACAAACTTGCAAAGGCTGCATTTCTGAGACCAGTGAGATCAACAAAAAGCCAGCCACAAAAACCAGGAGGTCCAGGAGCCGGAGAAGAGAAAGTGAGGAGGAAAACATGGACTGGAATAAAGTGAAGCAGAAGATACTGGTAAAATGAGTAGCCACAAGTGGAAGGGGAAGCAGCAGGTATTGACCAAGTTTCCACCCAAACAAATCTTGGTTTTTACCAATTTTCACCCCAATTGTGGATTTTTTTGGACCTGGGAATTTTTCACAGGGGAAGCAGATGGGCTGCGGTGAAAGGCTGAGGGCAGGAGGGAACCATTGTTCAAGGGTCGCAGCCTTCCACTCCACTCCTGAGCCTAGCCCTTCAGCGTGGCCCTCTCCACTACCCCTACGAAGTGGGGGAGCAAAATGGGCAGGGGGCCAGGTCCCAGCAGCCAAGGACCCCTGACTGCTGCTGCAGGGAGTAGAATGCTTCCTCAACTGCTATGTGGGGAGTATCAGCCATCCCCCTCCCACATAAGTACTGAGCACGCTTCCCCTATCACCCACTCTTTTCCCCAATTTTCTCCCATTTTTTAATAAAACCCAATAAATTCCTGGGAAATTTAAAAAAACAAAAACAAAACAAAGGGCCTTACCCATCTCTTACTCACCTTACCCAAGAGGAGGAATTAACATCTTCAGACCTAATAGGTCACATCGGCACCGCCTCCATGGGTGCTCCCAGGATCCCACCAGCTTAGCGCCCAGCAGCCACAGCTGTTTGGCGGGGCTGCTGATCAGCTGTTTGGAAGCTGGGGGAGGCGCTTGCAGGTGGACAGAGAGCAGTGAGTGGCAGGCACACGGGGGCCTTGGGGGAGGGGTTGGAGCAGGGATGGGGTGGGGTGGAGCACCCTGGGGGAAAATAAAAGTCGGTACTTCTGGTAGGTCAGCACACAAAGTGACTGCGTAAACCGAGTCATGCATTTGCCCCAAAATACAGGCCTTTCCCACACTTTCTCCACACCAGTCTAAACATGCACCAGTCTCTGCTTATAAAGCAAATAAAGGGGAATTGAGAGGACATGTTAACCTCATCAGGATTGTTTCACTGCTTATCGAGTAGTTGTTGGCAGCACACCCACAGTGGCGCCCGAGGAATCTGTAAACCTGTCACAGCCCACACACCAAGCCTGTATCTGCACAGGCGGCTTGGTAGGGATGGCAGAGTGCCTGAGGAGAGAGTCCTCTCTGCACAAACAATGGACCAATGTGGGGAGCTGGATTAAGCCAGTGACTAAATTCTACTCACAGACCTCGTCAGAGCCTTTCCCCGCTGCCAGATTCTTTCACTGCAGTGGGGAAAGGCTCTGGCAACAGGGAAGCGGTGGGGCACTACACTGCTAAAAATAGTAGATGGGAAGGCCTGGCTTGGTGTAGAGAACCATGTAGGATATATACCTATGGTTCTGGCATGTCTGTACTCTACCCACCTACGCCACGCCTCACTGTCTGCACTGCTATTTATACCATGCTAGCTGACCATGCAGTGTCTGTACTCTATGCACCACCGTAAGTGCAGATATAGCCAAAGAAGTTCAGCAGGTTTCCTAACAAAGCACAGGAATATTGACAGCCCCCTCATCTGGAAAAGGATGTGAATGAAAAGGAAATTGAGAACACTGCTATTTTCCAAAATCCTTATGAAGTTGCAGTTCTCAATGGTAAATTAGCAGTTTTGGAACAAATTGACAAATTAAACAGTAATAAGTCACCAGGACCAGATGGTATTTACCCAAGAGTTCTGAAGGAACTCAAATATGAAATTGCAGAAGTACTAAAAGTGGTATGTAACCTATCATTTAAATCAGTTTCTGTGCCAGATGACTGGAGGACAGCTAATGTGATGCCAATTTTTTAACAAGGGTCTAGAGGTGATCCTGGCAACAACAGGGTGGTAAGCCTAATGTCACTACCAAGCAAATTGGTAGAAACTATAGTGAAGAACAGAATTATGAGACCCGTAGATGAACACAATATGTTGGGGAAGAGTGAATACATCTTTTGAAAAGGGAAATCAAGCCTCACCAATCTATTAGAAGTCTTTCAGTGTGTCAACAAGCACGTGGACAAAGGCGATCCAGTGGCTACAGTGTACCTGGACTTTCAGAAAGCTTTTGACAAAGTCCCACACCAAATGTTCTTAAGTAAAGTAAGGAATCATGGGATAACAGGGAAGGTCCTCTTGTGGACCAGTAACTGGTTAAAAAATAGGAAGCAAAGGATAGGAATAAATGGTCAGTTTTCAGAATGGAGAGAGGTAAATAGTGGTGTCCCCCAGGGGTCTGTACTGGGACCAGCGCTGTTCAACATATTCATAAATGATCTGGAAAAAGGGGTAAACAGTGAGGTGGCAAAGATTGCAGAGGATACAAAATTACTTAAGATAGTTAAGTCCAGAGCTGACTGAGATTTACAAAGAGATCTCACAAAACTGGTTGACTGTGCAACAAAATGGCTGATGAAATTCAATATTGATAAGTGCAAAGTAATGCACATTGGAAAACATAATCCCAATTCTACATATAAAATGATGGGCTCTACATTAGCTGTTACCATCCAAGAAAAGATCTTGGAGTCATTGTAGACAGTTCTCTAAAAACATCAGCTCAATGTGCAGTAGCAGTCAAAAAAGCTAACAGAATGTTAGGAACTATTAGGAAAGGGATAGATAATAAGACAGAAAATATCATAAGGCCACTATATAAATCCATGGTTTGCCCACACCTTGAATACAGCATGTGCAGTTCTGGTCGCCCCATCTCAAAAAAGGTATATTAGAATTGGAAAAAGTACAGAGAAGGGCAACAAAAATGGTTAGAGGGATGGAACAGCTTCCATACAAGAAGAGATTAAAATGACTGGGGTGTTCAGCTTAGCAAAATGATGGCCGAGGAGGGATATGATAGAGGTCTATAAAATCGTGAATGGTGTGGAGAAAGTGAACAAGGAATTGTTATTTACTCCTCATAACACAAGCACCAGGGGTCACCCAATGAAATAGGCAGCAGGTTTAAAATGAACAAAAGGAAGTATTTTTTCACACAATGCACAGTCAACCTGTGGAACTTGTTACCGGGGATGTTGTGAAGGCCAAAGTATAACTAAGTTCAAAACAGAATTAGAGAAGTTCATGGAGGATAGGTCCATCAATGACTATTAGCCAAGATGGTCAGGGATGCAACCCCATGCTCTGGGTATCCCTAAACCTCTGACTGCTAGAAACTGGGACTGGTTGACAGGGAATGGATCACTCAAAATTGCTGTTCTGTTCATTCCCTCTGAAGTATCTCGCCCTGGTCACTGTCAGAAGACAGGATACCGGGACAGACAGTTGGTCTGACCCATTATGGTCATTCTCATGTTCTTAGTCCTGCTCTCGGAGTAGGGCCACTAGCGACATTTCAAAGACACCAGCAGTGCAACAGCCTGCCTGAATCCAGCAGAGGCTTCCCTCCAAACCCAACCAAGTTGCACAAGAAAGGGGGCTTCCTCCTCCAGACATAACTCCAAGATCATTTATTAAATACTGTTCTTTACAAACCTAGCCATATACTTCCCTTGGTAATGCTGGAGAGCTATCCTCTCCTGTCGCCAGGTAAACACATGTACAGCCCAGACAGGGCTATCCCTTTTCATCCATTATTTGTCCAGGCAGAATCCTGCTTCGCCTGACACTCAGTTATCCTTACTGCTCCTTTTGGGCAGAGGCCTAGTGTGCTGATCTGGGACAGGGTGCGTAGCCACATCTGAACACCAGCAGACAGGGAGTTCGCTCCAGTATGTACACCTGTGAGAGCTGAAGAACCAGTAAGGCCCTCGAAGGAAAGCTGGGCAGAAGAACAGCTCCCTGCATAAGTTCTTCCAGGGAGGACGCAGCTGCAACAGGACTGGATTGTAGTCTGCAGTTGGCTTTGTCTATTTGTTTATATCAAAATCTTGTTATGAAAAGTGTGCCCCAAACTTCAAGAGTGAGGGACAGATGGTTCACTCTGTCTGCCTCACTTAACCAAGAGCAGGCGACACATCAAAAAGCACATGCATGCCTGGGATTTTTCCCAGTGATGAAAATCAAGCTATAATCATCACTGATTCAGGGCTTCCTGTTGAGTAACTATGTACAATAAAGGAACATTCAATGCATAGATTAGTTCTTTCTCATCTATTTAAGATGTAAGTTCTTTGAAGCAAGGGCTGTCATCTTATTTGTTATAATGTTAGCACTACAGAAGAGTTTCCAGACCCCCCCAAAAAACTCCATTAACCTGCAAGTATTTATCGGATGCTTTTGACAATCTTGTCACTAAGTGGTTTGGGTGCCAAGACCCCACGAGGCTGCAAGCAGAGTTCAAATGGTTGCAGCAAAATGGACTTTCTTTGACAAATAGGTCTCACCACCTCCTGCATCTTTACGCTGAGATAGAGTTCAGGATCTATCCAACCCCTGCACTACCTGTCTTGCTATATGGGTGTGATGGGGTGTATTCCCCACACTCGTCCTGAGAGGGTAAATTAGGCCCAATTAACCTGTAAGCAACACCTGAAGGAGGAGCTAGGAAGCAGGGATTGATTAATCAGATATGAGGCTCAGCTGGGCAGGAACAGGAGGGGCCATATAAAGCCAGATAGCTGGCAACAGAGGGTGGTAGTCTGCAGTCACTTTCTGGCAGAAGGGTGGTGTGTTGGGACCATAGAAGGTAGTCCACAGTTACTCCATGGGAGGAAGAAATTTGGAGGCTGACAAACCCAGAGAGGGGGGAATCCAGAAAGGTAAGAGAAGACTCAGAGGAAAAGCAACAAGGAATAGGAAGGAGTGCAGATCTTGGCTGCTGATTAGAGAGCCAGGAGTAGATGGCGGGCCTGGGTTTCCAGGGCTGTCAATCCAGCACTTCTTGCCAGTAATAAATTTAAATAATTGAGGGTTAGGGTAATGCTGCTCCTTAGTCTCATTCTCCCTTTGTCTGCCTTGGAATTCCCTTCTGGAGGGCCCTCAAGTTTGCCTAATTGTTGACATGAATGCCCAGGGTCATCAACATCATGAAAAATCATAGTCAAATTCTGACTTCCTAATAGCCTTTGAAGATGGGGTGGGTCTGAGCCATATGTGGGTTACTTGCGACCTACGAAACAAACTATTGTAGCAAATGCCTTGGGAGATTAGCAACAAGCACTAATGGCACAAACTCAGTATATAGTTGTGTGTCATTGTTGCAAGAGGCCTGAGAGGCACAGTGTGGCAGGACTCTTCCAAGTTATGTAACACCAGGATAATTGCTGTTTATTTCTACATAAGCTACAGCATAGGTACCAGTCTCATGCTTTAAGTATAAACTTACCATGAGGAGGCTGATCAGGAGAGAGAATTCCCACTTCCTACACAGTCAGCATAGTGCATTTTGGGGTTTTGATAATCCAGGAGGTACAGAAGAGCTCTCCAAATGATCAGTCAAGTCCCAGAGTTCTATGCCTGCCTCTGCCAGTGACCATGAGCTTCGGCAAATCATGTAGCTCAAGCTTCTCAAACTTGGGTGCCAAAAGCCTGGCACATATTAGGCATCAAGTATGGCATAAATGGCTCTGTTCATTTCCTGCACTCCAAACGAAGCTAAGAATAGTCTGCCTTGTGAGGATGTCAGCATTGAGATCTTTAGCTGCAGGGCACTCTGACAATTCAGTGTTTCTCTGAAATCTCCAGTTGGCTAATGGACTCCTTCTGAAACACTGTCAGTATTTACTCTTCTGATCATTCCTTGGACTCTGCACATCGCACTTTAACTAACTCAGGATCACCAGCCTTACCTTGCAACATCTTAATGAGAAGCTCTCAGAAGAGCTAACGTTATATAAAGCACTCTCTTTTTGGTTCAGATAGATTTCTAATTGTTCTAAAAAAGAGAAGCCAAGTCCAAGATAGCCTCGATGACTGGACTGTGGCTTTTGTGGATGAGATTTTTAAAAAGCAATAGTTGACCCGAATTAAATATTTTAAAAGGCAAATCTTTGCTGCTGCGAACCACAGCAGCCACAACATTGTAACAGAGCCACAGATGTACATTGTAGATCTTATTGCCTGCTGCAACACTTTGTACAGGTGTGCTTCGCCATATTTGGTGTTGAGCTCTCCACCGGACAGTGAATTTGGTAGCATGTCTCTTTGCAGCAGTAGATGCTTCGCATCTGTCATGCAGGAAGGACTCTTACTACATCCAGTGTTATGGCTGGATTGTGCCAGCCTCTGACAGCTCAAGCACTGGCCATGGCTGGAGATGGAACGTCAGAAATGACAGATCCATGATGTGTTCTGGCATGACCATTCCTTTGCTCAAGGAGAAGGATGAAGAATCGTGGAGCCATGAAGCAAGAAATTGCTTTCTTACTCTTACTACACAAAAATGGTGCTTTGGGACCCGTGATGCTATTATAGAGTGAATATCTAGGAGGGGGCAGCCACCAGCAGCAGTGCCTCACCAGAGCCCAACATAAGAATCTCTAACTTAACATGGCCCTCTAGCCCTATGGAAGTTTCAAAGTTCCCCTTACCTGGTTGGGTCTTAGCATCACCCTTGTTTCCTTCTTGGAGTCTTCATACACTGGCTTCCCCTAATTCCTACATGTTCCCAGTGGGGATTTTCACTCCAGATAGGCATCCTTATAATCTTTAAAATCCTCAAGAGCTACTGTGGCTCTTAGGAGATCCCCAGAAACTGGGGGCCAGATGTTGACTTCTGCACTAAGCCTATGATTCTTGCTAAGCTCTGCAGCAGCTCATTTGGAGTTCAGGGAGGCATGAAAGTAGGCAAATCAGGGACAGGAAGGGGCAGAAATCAAGATATTGAGCTAACGGGAGCAAAGGAACATGGGAACTTAAGCTGGCTGGTGAGCCAGGGGCCCTAAGGAGTTCCTAGAGACCATGTAGTGTCTGCTCTTTGCCATTTTCTGGCTCTCACTGCCCTGTGGAGCAACCTGTCTTGCATAGTTCCATTGCTGTATGGAAATACACTGTCCGGGTTCTTAAACTGGCCTTATTAACATGGTATCAGAGTGGCTTCAGAAGTGCATGAAGCGACATGACCAGCATTTGTCATGGGATTTCCTTTTCCTGTCCAAGGGGAAAACTGTGAATTCTCATGTTAATTTTCTTTCCTGTGTTGTGTTGACCTGCAAGATACACTTCTTTGCCCTGGCCCTGGGAACAGAAAGTGGTGATGTTTGAGGCAATTTTGGGGTCCTATAGAAATTTTCCCCATGGGGTAAAAGCTGTGCAGGGTAGCATGCTCCCAAAGCTTGCAGGTAGGTAAAACCCTGAAACTCCTACACAGCTTCATTAAGAGGAGTTGTGATTGGGTGAACATATTAGAAAGAGAAGGATAAACATTCTTTACAAGCAGTGTGGTTATAAATAACAGATATTAGAAACCCAGGAACTTCAGAGTTCTGTACTGTAAGTGATGGGGGTTATATAAAGGTAAAATGTACAGTTAATGCACACAAAGAACATTAATTATGCCCCACAGAGGCATCTGGAGAAACAGACTAACACCTTATCCATCTGTAACAAATGGGTTTCTTCCAGCCATGACCACAAACTAAGATCTCCTCTTAGACATACACAGTATACAGAGGCATTTCATAGATTCCTGACTTACACAAACTAAAAGCAATCCTTGACCGCTTCTCACTGATTCAGCGTGCCAACAGCTATATGAGTGTCGGCTAGTGTCTCCTTGCACAAACTTTCTGAACTTAGATAATGAAATTAGAGCACATATTTGAAAAGGGAAAAGGCTAATGTGGTGAGAAAGCGTAAACCTATAATTGGCTTCATCCCTATCCCTAACAAGAAGTGTGCACTGCAGAGAACTATTCTCGATAGTCCATAGACTGGTGTCTTTACATTTAGGCTGTGCACCGCCATAAACTGCAGACTCTTATGTAAAAAGACTAAGCAAACTGGCCAGTGACAGTCACTGCACCAGTACAGTGGCTTTTCCAAATGTAGGCTAGCCACTGGCAGTGGATTTCTGGAAGCTCTTAGGAAAAAAACGTTTATCCCAAAATTAGCCTGCTTTACAAAGTAGATATGAAGGGAAGATTGTAGCTAGCATCATAACAGGAGCAGCGCGTAGGTTGTTTGAGAGACTTTAACTGTGGATCTCCACTTTCAAATAATGGGATTTCCTAAGTTTCATTTTTAGCTTTGATTTTCCTAGGTTTCTAATGACTATTTCATATCTACATTCCTGTAGAGTTTTTCTGGGTAAAATTTTCAAAAGTAACATAGACTTTTAAGTTCCACTGACTTTCTGTGGTGCACCAACACCACCATCATCACCAAATATACACAGTCTACTGTGGAGCATTGCACCTGCAGAGTGACCACGGTTGATGGTAGAGAGACAAGATGGGTGGGTAATACCTTTTAGTGGCAGTATGTAGTGAAGTTCCCAGATCTGGCTCAATCCTGCAAATCCACAAATCTCTAGGGTGGGCCCCCAGGCTCTGCCAGGTAGAATCCAGATGTGCACCACTTCATGCATCAATGCAGAATTTGAGAGCATGGCATGCTGGGGTATTTTGGTCCATCCTGGCGATGTGGCTGAAGAGCATGCAATGCCGCTTTTGAATATGATGAGCAATGGATTGAAGTCCACATCTCTGCAAGACTGTGACATTTTGCATAAAGTCAAACTGATTTATGCTCAGGATTTGGTGCTCCAAGTCTGCCAGGTTTCTGACCCATTGTCACGGAATCCACTCTCTGCAGATGGCGCCTCCTCCTGGTCACTCTGGGGATTAGCTCTGGTCAGAGTGTTGAGGGAGTGGCTGATGAGATTTCAGAGCCACTGGCCATTATCTCTGAAAACTCGTGGTGATCAGAGGAGGTCCCAGATGATGGAGGAAGGCAAATATAGTGCCCATCTTTAAAAAAGAGAAGAAGGAGAAACCGGGGAACTACAGATCAGTCATTCTCACCTCAGTCCCTGGAAAAATCATGGACCAGGTCCTCAAAGAATCCATTTTGAAACACTTGGAGCAGAGGAAGGTGATCAGGAACAGTCAGCATGGATTCACTAAGACCAAGTTATGCCTGGCCAACCTGATTGCCTTCTATGATGAAATAACTGGCTCTGTGGATATGGGGAAAGCGATGGATGTGATATATCTTGAGTTTAGCAAAGCTTTTGATACAGTCTCCCACATTGTTCTCACTAGTAAGTTAAGAAAGTATTAACTGGATGAATGTAGATAGAAAGCTGGCTAGATCATTGGGCTCAACAGGTAGTGATCAACAGCTTGATGTCTAGTTGGCAGCCAGTATCAAGCAAAGTGCCCCAGGGATTGATCCTGGGGCTAGTCTTGTTCAACATCTTCATTAATGATCTGGACGATGGGATGGATTGTACCCTCAGCAATTTCACAGATGACACTAAGCTGGGGGGAGAGGGAGAATTATAGAATATCAGAGTTGGAAGGGACCTCAGGAGATCATCTAGTTCAACCCCCTGCTCAAAGCAGGACCAATCCCCAAATAAGTCCCCAAATGACTCCTTCAGGGAGGGAACTCACAACCCTGGCTTTAGCAGGCCAATGTTCAAATCACTGAGCTATCCCTGCCCCAAGGGAGATATGCTGGAGAGTAGGATAGGGTCCAGAGTGACCTAGATAAATTGGAGGACTGGGCTAAAAGAAATCTGATGAGGTTCAACAATGACAAGTGCAAAGTCCTGCACTGAGGATGGAAGAAACCCAGGCCCTGATATAGGCTGGGGACCGACTGGTGAAGCGGCAGTTCTGGAGAAAAGGACCTGGGAATTACAGTGGACAAGCAGCTGTATATGAGTCAACAGTGTGCCCTTGTTACTAAGAAGGCTAATGACATATTGGGCTGCATTAGTAGGAGTATTGCCAGCAGATCGAGGGAAGTGATTATTCTCCTCTATTCAGCACTGGTGAGGCCACATCTGGAGTATTGCATCCAGTTTTGGTCCCCCAACTACAGAAAGGATGTGGACAAATTGGAGAGAGTCCAGCAGAGGGCAACAAAAATGATTAGGGGGCTGGGGCACATGGCTTACGAGGACTGGCTGAGGGAACTGGGCTTATTTAGTATGCAGAAGAGAAGAGTGAGGGGGGATTTGATAGCAGCCTTTAACTACCTGAAGGGGGGATTCCAAGAGGATGGAGCTTTGCTGTTCTCAGCAGTGGCAGATGACAGAACAAGGAACAATGGTCTCAAGTTCCAGTGGGGGAGGTCTAGGCTAGATATTAGGAAAAATTATTTTACTAGGAGGGTGGTGAAGCACTGGAATGGGTTACCTAAGGAGGTGGTGGAATCTCCATCCTTAGAGGTTTTTATGGCCCCACTTGACAAAGTCCTGGCTGGATGATTTAGCTGGGGTTGGTCCTGCTTTGAGCAGGGAGTTAGACTAGATGACCTCCTGAGGTCACTTGCTGGAGGATTCTCTGCAGCTTTAGGTCTTCAAACCACAATTTGAGGACTTCAATAACTCAAACATAGGTTAGGGGTTTGTTATAGAAGTGGATGGGTGAGACTGTATGGCCTGCATTGTGCAGGAAGTCAGACTAGATGATCATAATGGTCCCTTCTGACCGTAAAGTCTATGAGTCTATGAGGTCTCTTCCAACCCTGATATTCTATGATTCTATGACAGAAACATCCCTATGCTGGAGAGCGATGTGGTACAATACAACAAAAAAGCACCAGACTGACAAGTGACCATAAGAGGAGAAGGTTGTGGGCTTCAGAAATCAGGCGAATGCTTGGAGCTCACGCATGACCCCCAGCCCTAGGGACAGGCTATCAGTGTTTCTCAAATGTGGCCACCGGGGGCTTTTCTTGAGGCCACAGCCTCCTGGGCAGTGACTGAAGAGGGGATGCAAAGCAGCCTCTCCTCCAAGGCCACTAGAAGGGCGGCAAGTTGCAGGTTCCAGGTGGCAGGCTCCTGTGGTGGGACTTTGGGCTCTTGCCCTGGACCCCAGCCTCGCGGCAGCGGATACCAGCTCTGAGCTCACACACACCCCATTGTCCCTGGCCCCTGCAGTCTCCTCCAGCCCCAGGTTCCAGATGTGTAGTGGTGAGCTCCGGCCCCCAGCCACAGTCTTCAGGCTACAGCCTTGGACCCTGGACTCACTGCCCCCCACATTGCCCCTGGCCCCACTACTTCCCCAGCCCCCCATCCTACCCCACCATTGCCCCTATGTCCCTACTCATCTCCCCATCCAGGACTTAATTTGTCCCCTGGCTTGGCAGGGCTGAGTAAGTCTGCTGTGAAAACTGTTATTCGTACAGTCGTTAATATCACTTTTCACAGCCTCCCAGCTAGCTAGTAAGACTGCTATGAAAAGTTATATTAACAAACGTTACCTTTCGCAGCAGCAGACTTACTAACTAGCAAGTCTTTTAAAAAATGCAATCAAATACAAAAGAAACAACAAAAAAGACAAGAATGTGCAAAGCACCTTATTTGTGTTTCTATTCTGTTTAGGTCCAGTAAAGAACAGAGAACTGTACATTATTTTTATTATTGAGTCTGCAAAAAACACCAACATAAATAAATTATAATGATTTGGAGGTGGATATATGCATATTTATTTGTTTTCCTAAAGTTAATTAAGTATTTTAAGAAAAATTGTCATAGCGGCCACCAGCCACCAAAAAACGTATTGTGAGAAGCCCTGGGCTAGATACTACAGTCTCCACGGATTTTCTTCAAGGGTTACAGCTCCATATCTCACTCAAGGAGCATCTTTCCTATTTGCAGGGTCACCCCAGTGCTCTAAATGTTAGGCCCCCTGGGGGAGGCAGGCTCAGGCAGCTTGCTTGGCTTGGCATTCTCAGGCCAGCAGGACCTCGAGACACAGCCATCTCTCCCTACTGTAAGAAGTGGGCCAACAGCACTGTGCATTGCCCTCTAGCAACCTCCGGCTAGTGAATGGTCGTTGCTGGAGAGCAACGTCCAACAGCTTCTCTGGCAGGAGGGTCAGTGCAACATAGAACCTTCCTGGAAGCAGCAGCTGCATAACAGGTTTGTTCGCTAGCCATTGGATGATTTTGAAGGAGTCATGGACACAGTGTGCTCAGTCACTCTGACCCCATTTGTCTCATGGTGGCAGCTGAGCACACACCGATCAATGCATCTGTTTGAGTTTTCTGGTTGCAGTGTTTATGGCAATTGGCAAGGGGTTTGTTCGTCAGACATATTAACACTGCTAGACCCATCTGCCCCCGGAGTGTTAGAAGGGATCGCTCATTTGAGACAGGGAGGGTAGGAGATCATCCAGCACTTTGGATGTGCATCAAACTGTTTTCTGTAACTCTCCTCCCAGTGGCAAAGAGTAGGTAGAGTTACTGGTTAGCTGCTCCATTAGTCTCAGGTTTAAAGAGTTGGTTTTGAATAGTCCTAGACATCTTAAATTAAAGCTAGTTAAGAGCACTCCAACTGAAGGGCTCCATTTTCTACACAACAGAGAGAACATAAGTCCCTTACATTGCTGCTATACTCCTTTGCCTTGATCCAAATATCCACCAGGTGTAGAGAAAGGGATAGCCTCTACGACCCATTCATTCCTCAGCCTTCTGAACTAAGCCTGCCAACAGGGTAGGGTGCCAGTTAGGTACCAATGCTGGGCGGGCTGGGGTGGACTTTCTACCAGGAAGTGGAGTGAAGCATGAAACTCAAGTCTGGCCATTACTGGCCTCTGCATGATTGCAAGTGGTGACCAGTGCCAATGAAAGAGCAGGAACTGCCGATGCCAGCTGGTGGTTAGTTGAAGCACTGAAGTCTAAGGGTTGAGAGCTTCACTATAACAAATATTTATGAATAAAACCTGGACTAGATACCTTCTTTGCATTTTGTCAAATCTGCTGTGAAAGTGTTCTTAGAAAGAACATGTGCTGAGTCATCATCTGAGACTGCTATAACATGAAATACATGGCAGAATGTGGGTAGAACAGAACAGGAGATATACAGTTCTCCCCCAAGTAGTTCAGATGCAAATTTAATTAACACTTTTTTTTTAACGAGCGTCATTAGTATGGATGCGTTCCTCTGGAATGGTGGCTGAAGCATAAAGGGACATACGAATGTTTAGCATATCTGGCATGTAAATACCTTGCAACGCCAGCTATAGAAGTGCCATGTGAACACCTGTTGTCACTTTCAGGTGACATAACAAGTAAGAAGCAGGCAGAATTATCCCCCATAAATGTAAACAAATTTGTTTGTCTTGGCGATTGGCTGAACAAGAAGTAGGACTGAGTGGACTTGTAGGCTTTAAAGTTTTACATTGTTTTATTTTTGAATGCAGTTATTTTTTGTACATAATTCTACATTTGCAAATATTGTAATAAAAAATAATAATATAAAGTGAGCACTGCCCACTTTATATTCTGTGTTGTAATAGAAATCAATATATTTGAAAATGTAGAAAAACATCCAAAAATATTTAATAAATTTCAATCGGTATTCTATTGCTTAACAGTGCGATTAATCATGATTATTTTTTTTTAGTTAATCATGTGAGTTAACTGCGATTAATTGACAGCCCTAATACAAGTATAACCACTTTGAAACTTCGGCAATGTGCTAAGTAGAAACAAATCCATTTGGATAAGCAGGACCAGTTGCTCTGACATTTCATTCACAGTTTCACCCACCCAGCAAAAAAGAACCAGGAAGGCCACGCACTTCCTCACTGTCCTTCCTGCACATGACATGGTCTATGTGGTTTCTGCTACTTTATTTCCCACCCACAACTAAATCGAGCAATTTATAGCACATCAGCCTGTTTCCTGCAATTTAAGTCTGACGAGGTCTTTAGCTCATGGGAAGCTTGTAAACTAGTCCATTGTCCAGGTCTGTGATCATAAGAAGGTAAGCAAACCCAGTACTGAGTGAGACCCTGCAGTAAGACAGATTGTCAGTACTATTTCATAGCCTACTAGGATTAAAAGTTTCATAGCCTGTTTTCCCACAGCTTTCAAATGGTACAAATTCATTTCTGGCCCTTGTGATCCAATGTGTGACTCCTTAAACGCTTTCCTAGTCCCTTAAATAATCAGTGATTCCTGCTGTGGTCCACAACTGCACACAGCATGTCCCAGACCTTGGAATAGTTTAACTTTCAGTTCATTCACTAGCTTTCTGAACCATGTTCAAGTTCTTCACCCTCAGGTTTCTGCAGAACTCTTGTCCAATCTGCATCTCTGCTCATTTCCTCCTGCTCACCAATTCCTCTCCAGCCTTTCTCTTAGCCTCCTTGCTGTATTTCTCCCACACACCTTTTATCGATGCAAGACTTCCTTGGAAATACCCAGCAGCCACCCTCACCTACATTTTCTTGGAAGAGTACTTTGTGTGGTATCTCAGCACTGATTTCCCCAGATACCTGCACTACATCTCAGTTCTACTCCTCCTCCACCTCTGAAGTGTATTGTTGGAGAACTTTAATTAATTTTTAAGCAACTTTGGGCAGAGTCCCTGTTCCAAGCAAGAAGCCACTAAACCCCTAGCTACAGTTGACTTTCCCAGGTTTTGACCTCTGAACTTTCACTCGGCTTACAGAAAATTTTGTAAAATGAGCTAATCACTAGGTGGTGTGGGGAACAGAGCTCTGAAAGTAACTGGAATGCTCCATATCTCCGTTAGTTAATGTTTGTCAGTATTGAGGAGCCATACCATTCTAACTACACACATCACCTTGCTCCCACCAGCCTCTGCAAGCATGCGTCATAAGCCACAGGCAGCGTTGTTGTAGCCGTGTTGGTCCCAGGATATTAGACAGACAAGGTGGGTGAGGTAGCATTTTTATTGGACCAATTGCTGCTGGAGAGAGAGAGAAAAGCTTCTGATTTTACACAGACCAGAAGAGCTCGGTGTAAGCTCAAAAGCTTCTCTCTCTTCAATACAAGCAGTGCACAGTTTACCATCAGTAAGGCAAAACAAGAGTTTCTCCTTTTCTGACTTTCCACAGAACTACCAGGGCAGTTAAAGTAGCTCAAGGCCTGTGATGATACAGGTGGTGGTCTGCAGCACTGTCCAAATGGAATCACATTCTGACAGCTGCACTTGAAGCAATAGTGCAATCCCCAAAACACAACAAGAATATGCTGACAGCCCTTCTTACTCAAGCACAATGTTTCTCAACAACCGGACCATGGACTGGCACCGGTCCCTGAAATCTCCCTGACACAGGTTAGGAAGGCAGCAAAATGGTCTCTGGTATTAAAAAGGTAGAGAAAACTGCCCTAGAGCCAACAGATAGTTTGCTGCCAGTTACTTGTCATTGTGAGGCTCATTATTATATGTGCCAGTAAATCCCTCACAAATTCTCAATTTACAGACAGTTCAAGCTTTCCCTAATTACTCTGCCATCGTTTTAGTTTTCCATTTTATGCTGATGCTGCCCAGGAGCGGCGCCAGGATTTCTGACGCCCTAGGCGGAGGGCCATTTCGCAGCCCCCCCGCGGGTCCGGTGGAGCTGCCGCAGTGATGCCGGCGGGCGGTCCGCTGGTCTAAAGGCTCCGGTGGACCTGCCGCAGGCATGGCTGTGGTAGGTCCGCCGGAGCCTTTAGACCAGCGCACCATCCGCCAAAATGACTGCAGCAGCTCCACCGGAGCCTTTCCAGCAGTGGACCGTCCACCGACATGACTGCGGTAGATCCACTGGACCCGCTTGCCACCCCCTCGGCAAAATAGTGCCCCCCAAATATTCTGGCGCCCTAGGCCATTGCCTAGGTCGCCTAAATGGTAGCGCCGGCCCTGATGCTGCCATTGCCAGTGCTGTGAGCATGTGCAGGCGTGTCAGAGACATGGGTACATTTCTAGTGCGCCCGTAACTATAGCAATAGCACTTACAGGCCTCAACCAACATCAGAGCCCATTCTTCTAGGGCAAACTGTGAGTCCCTGCCCTGAAAAGCTTTCAATTTGAATAGAAGACAGGGTAGGGAAAGAGACAAAGCAGTAGTAAAAAATGGTAGGCCATGGCACGGAATGGTTAAGTGACCTACTCAGGATAATACAGGAAGCATGTTGCAGAGACTGGAGTCGAAGCCAGCTCTCCTAAGGCCCAGCCAATGCCTTAACCACAAGGCCACCCTTTCTGTTAGGTAGTGTGGCATCTAGCACTAGCGGGCATGGGCTATGTATCTACACCATGTTTCGCTAGGGAAGATGTCGGTTCTCAAGATGCACTTTAAGTCACATGGCGGGTTCTGTTGTGACACTGTAGAATCAACTGAAAGGCAGTTCTTCACCATTTCACCCAAAGAGGAACTATGTACTATTGTACACCTGGGGAGCTCTTCCCTTTCTAAATAAACATTAGAGCAGCTGGTCTCCTGGTAATCCACAGACTTTACGTGAGATAAACATTTCTTGCCCTGAAACAATCACATCTTGGACAGATTTACAATTTGTACTATCAGGCTGACAGGAACCCTGTCTTGAGTCCTTTAGAACTGTGTCCCACTATGCGCCCAAACAGCCCCAAATTACGCCACACAAGTTAGAACTCAGTGGAGTAGGGTTTCTGTAACTTCTTACAAAATGTTAAAATGAACCCAGTACAGTCAGCTTAACAGATACTATACGGCTTTGAGAAAACTAGGAAAGACTCCCTGATGAGAGCTGTATAAATAAAATACTTGATAGTTAAAACTATCTTTTCTTCTGACAAAATATTTAGCAAAGGTAGAATAAAGCTAATTGGTGGTATATGCATTTGAGTTCAAGTAAGGCAACTGAAGAAAGCATGGACCATTCTGATTATGTAAAAAGTCAGTTAAAACATGATATGCCTTAAAAATCATCATTAAATTGTACTAAAAGGCTGCAGGCAAGTATCAGTGATTTCAGTATGTTTGCCTGTCATACTGAAAGGTAATCTGTGGAGCAAGAAATAAAGTTGAACGTGAAAAAGTCAGACTCCTAGTATTTTATCAACAATAAATGTATAGCAGTTGCTACTTTATGGTCATAGACCCCACAAAGCATTGTACAAGTTCCCCATTAGATAGTGCAGAATACAGAAAGGATCATTTACCTCATCATAGAGGCTGGTCCTGAAAGGTGTCAAGGGCATTTGGCATTTCCCAGCAGGTTCTCGGCACCTTGCAAGATCATCCCCAGTTCCCCATGCCAGCTAGGTATCCAACTAATTAGATAGCGCTAGCATGTCTCCACATGTGTCCTGTGTGCGCCCAGATGATTACACTAGAGTGCTTGCATGGAGAGCAAGAGTCAGGGTAGTGAGATTCCCGCATTGTATGAGACAAGACCATGGGCACACACTTTCAACACTCTACATGCACCAAGGTTGGTGTTTCTGGGACACAGTTCCAGTGGGTGAGTCCCTTCTTTGGAGAACCATAACCTGAATAGTTTCCAGCAAAACGGGGGTATTTAAAACCTTCTCCACAAAGTTAAAATCCATAGTTTGCACTCAATAGACTCAAGCATCTTTAACCTTAATTCCACCTTGATTGCTAGTGAGCATTCCCTGGGGTTTTTACAGCTGCTATAATGTGAGACCAAGGAGTGCGGAAGAGGCTGTGGGCCTTCCTCATCCTCAGGGCTGTAGGAGGGCAGCCTCACTAGAGCACACTTCCTATGTTCCTGGTGATGGAAGCCTGTCTCCCAATGACCTTGGGAGGCGCATGGGAATAGGATTCCACTGGGGTGAGTGGATCTGCCTCAACCCACTCAGCACATCTGCTTCTCCCCATCCCCACATCCCTCTTTGCACCCACAGCCTGCACCTTCCCTTAGCACCCTTACCCCAAGCCTATGGTCCTTATGCCCCACTCCCAAGACTTAATGCCTGGGTACTGTCCAAAGTGAGAAAGCTCCAGGGTGTGAGGAAGAGAAGGCAGATGCCTCAGAGGAGGATGTTGGCCTCCTGTTCTCCCTTTGGGTGTCTCCATATATATGCTATGTGCCAAGAGGATTAAAAAAGAGCGCTTGCATGGTCCTGCTTTGAGCAGGGGGTTGGACTAGATGCCTCCTGAGGTCTCTTCCAACTCTAATCTTCTATGATTTGACAAGAGGGAGTCCCACTGCTAAGAATCACAGGTTTGTCTGCTACAGAAGCCACCTCTTCCCCCATCACTTTGCCCCTCCCTCAAAATGCTGGAAGCCAGAGGATCTGGGTGAAGAATGAGGAGAACTGGGCACTTGGAAGGAAGAAGAGATAAGTAGGAGTAACTCCTTCCCCTTCCTGTTTGCTTCTGCACATTTGCGGGACAGGAGAAACCCCAGTAAGTCTTTGGAGAGCTATTGGCTCCCTTACAGGCCTTGTAATTAATATTGTCCCCTTCATGCCCCCATAAACATTCTACCCCATCAGTCAGGTTGCAACTTGAGATCAATCTCTGCATAACAGAATCTAGAGGCTCCTGCCTGCCCCCTTCAGAGGTCATTGGTCTCCAGCTCTGACATGCTAATGTAAGATTGCTGGAGCTAACAATCTGTACCAACAGTCCAAAACCCACTGAGATAGTGACTCTGGAAATTAATTTCATTAGCTAAATATTGGCGCTGCACTCAGCCAGGGGAAGGCGCTACACTAAATTCTGTCTCCTGCTTTTCTTTGCTGCAGAATGGCAAAACAATTGGTAACATCTCTAATTTCAGGGTGCAATAATTTAGCTGCCTTTGACCCCATTCACATCAAGTTTAGAAGAACAACTTCTACCTTGGCCCCATATCTAGCCTGTGGTAGGGCAGGGGTAAAACCTCTTTAAAGCCCTGCCAAAATGCTGGCTACAGCCTCCTCTCTGGCCAGTAGGCCAGGCGTAGAGATGCAGGTACTCAGCAGGGAGCCCAGCTGCAAGCCCTAACGAGGGCTGGCTCAGATGAACCTGCTGGGCTAAGTAGTGACGGCTGGGCTGGGGCAGGAGAAGGCTATAAAAGCCCTGGGCAAACCTCAGTGGGGAGGCTAGCCTGGGAGGAGACAGGAGGGCAGTATCTCCATCTCCGTGCCAATAAGGAAGCCTCAAGGGCCAGGAAACCCTGGGGAGGGTCTGTGGGGCACTAACTGTTGGGGGATCTGGGAACTGCACAAGCAGTGTAAATAAAGACACCAAGATGATTCTACAAAAGAGGGAGCGAATATTCTTTATTAAACCAGCTTAAACACAGGGCGCAGGCACAAAAGTGGGAGAGCCTGTGCTCACCCTGTGACATAGCCTATCAATTTTGAATCCAAAGTGATTTCTGTGGATTTCAACAGAGGATCCAAAACTGGGCTTGTTTGTGCACTCCACTGTGGCCTGAGCTGTGGTCTGAGGAACGCGGTCTCTGACTATGGCTTGGCTATGGTTATATCTGTGTAAAGATGACTTATACTGGTATAGTTACTCTCCTTGCTGTATGGGAACAGTTATACCAGTATAAGATACCTGTATACTAGTATCACCGTCTACACTAGGAGGTGGTACTGCTTGAATTATAAAACTTTAACTACTATTATCAAAGAGATAGAACTTTTTAGTGTAGATAAGCCCTACGATCCTATGATGTGCCAGTGATGCTCAACAGCCATGGAGATTACTGGGAGAGAAGGGTACTTAAAACCTTGTATCACTGGACCTGAGCTGGCCACCATGTGGCACTATCCTTGACTTTAAGCTGTAGACGGACCACCACTTCAGACTGCTTGGCTCAATATAGTGCCAGAGGCGTCAAGGTGCAATTTTGAACTGCTATGACTATGCTACCTGCAGTGGATTTGTAGAAAGTGCTGGTGTCTTTTCTATTGCCCAGATTTTCCAATGCTGTTGCACCTATGATTTAAAGGAGAGAACTGGACAATATACTGTAGAGCAGGGGTGCCCAACCTACAGCCCACGGGCCACACACAGGGTCTCTCATAAGGCCCCTGGCCTGCTTCAACACAATATACTAACGACCGATTCATTAACTTTTTGTTGGCACATTTACATCATTTTAATTTACATAAGTGTGTGAACAGACAACACTGTACATAGGAACAACCTATCTGAATACATACAAAAAAAGCTGAACTTAAAATATAAATCAATACAGGTGATTTTAAATCTTATTAAAATATATAGAATCTGTTTGGCCCACACAAGATCATGCTTAGGTTTATGTGGCCCTCCTACGTAATAAGATTGGGCACCACTGCTGTAGGGGACAATCATACATTGGCTCCTTTAGGGGGGACAAGATAACCTAGCAGAACAGCCCTCCTATTTTTTATGAGCCTGGGTCAGTATCAGTGAAGTGAAGAATGGACAGAGCTCTGAAGACACGCTAGCTTCCCAGACATTCAACAGCACATCCCATTATACAGGCAATCCTCAAATATTAATAGCTAACATGCCATCCAGATTCCCAAATGCTTTGCAGATTGCTGACATGGAGCTGGTGGGTGGGGTGGAGGAAAAGGGGTCTGGAGAGCTCCCGAACTTTTAGAGGATTATAGACCAGCCTTTATTTTTATATTTCAGAAGAATATGTGAACAGCTCCAAAGAGGGATCAGTAATAACATGCACCCTTTCCTCAACCAAAGAGACATGAATCCCAGCTTGCCATCTTACCTTCTGAAATAGTCTTCTTGACTGTTGCAATGTAGGCATCTGGCTCATCATCATAGGTGAGTTCTTTCCACTGGGCCCAGTCCCTGAAAAACCCTAAATAGTCGTCACAATCCTCCACTCCACAGAACAGCTTGACCACTTTGTGTGGGGGCCTCAAAGCTTCCTGCAGGCTCCCAAGGACGTCAGGGATGTAAAAGTTCTGCACCAGCTCGGCAGACAGCAATATGATGATGCATCGGCTGCTGCTGAATCGATCGAACTCCTCCCAGGGAATGGCAGCCCCGTACTTCACTTCATAGCTCAGAACCCGCTGCTTTCGGACTTGCCGGCACGAGAAGAAGAGGTTCTGAAGGTACTGACACCATTCACTGGCATCCCTGGCATACACAATCAGCACATCGCATCCCCCAGGGGCCCCTGTGCAGATGCAAGGTGAAAGCAGAGAGAAGTATTAAGCTCTGCAGCCAGAATCTTACCTCAGTTTTGGAGCAGAGAAGCAAATTCTTGTGTCTTCTAATTTGTGAAACGAGCAGAACCTGATGGGACATTAGGAGAGCAGATGCAGAGAGAATGAACAAGTGGCATTTGCATTCACAGAACAGCTGTAAGGATAGCTAAACTTGTACTTGCATTTCCTGTTCTAAAATCCGAGTAGTAGGTCTTCCATTCTCTCAAGCCACCCTTGCAGGGGAGAAGGGGATTTCCTGCTCTGTTTTGAGTGAGATAAATCACAGGTGGAAATTTTCAGATTGTGTGTGAGTTGGGGGGCGGGAGGGATAAAGAGTTTAATGGGGGGAAAAAAAGTTCCCTCTAGGGTGAAAACTGAATTCAAATTAATGACAAGGACATTGCAGATTTGTAAGGGTGTCCTAGAAGTTAAACGCTCAGGAGGAGTTGACACTAAATATAGCACACCTGGAAAAGGAAGATCTTTATTTAGACAAGGTGTGTCAAGTCTTACGGGAAGCTACTATGATCTTCATGGGGGCCAGGCGTCTGCTCACTTCTTAGCACCATGCAAACTGCCTGAACGGCATGTGCATGTGTGTGCGTGTGTAGCTGAAATGAGTCAGCTCAGTCCCCCAGAGCCTGCAGTATGGAGCCACAACAGCAACCCCATAGTTCAGGCTTCAGATCCTCTCCTCTGCAAGCTTAATTTTGACCTCCTCTCCTTTAACTTCCATAAAGGAAGCTTTTTGCCTGAAGTTTAGCAGATTGTGCTTGGAGAGAAGGAATCGACAAAGCAAACAACTCAGCCTTCTGGCAGCACCAAAGCATCTGTCAGTATTACAGCCAGAGCCTCCTATTCCAGGAGAGCCCATGCCTCTCCACTATTGATTTCATACTCGTGTTCTAGAATATAAGCACTCCTGGCCATGAGGAAAGCCTTGAAGGGTGAGCCAAAGTGAAATGATGCAGTGTTATATCCGCATGTCTAAAGAGATCGTTAAAGTATGAACTTCCCCATTCACCAAAATGGGGCATTGACTCTAAAACCTGAAGATTACAGTTCAGTTTTCATTGTTAATTTCAGTGCTGTTCATTTTAGCTGGATGTTTCTCCTAATCTGCCTTTCCTATGCTCCCAACCTGCCTCTCAATGTGTCCAAACCCCCAGAGCACCCACCCCCATTCAGGGGCAGCTCTAGGCATTTTGCCGCCCCAAGCAAGGCAGGCAGGCTGCCTTCTGCGGCTTGCCTGCGGAGGGTCCGCTGGTCCTCCAAAGCCGCAGGACCAGCGGACCCTCTGCAGGCAAGCCGCCAAAGGCAGCCTGCCTGCCACCCTCGCGGCAACTGGCAGAGCACCCCCATGGCTTGCTGCCCCAAGCACACGCTTGGCGTGCTGGGGCCTGGAGCCACCCCCACCCTCCTCAGAAAAAAATAAAAAAGCTTTTATAAGAAAAATAGGTGTCAATCTCCAGTTTAGTATAGCAAAACTTCTGGCAATCTGGGGACAGCATAAGTGTGGATTTATCTAGACAGGTGACTGCACAAGTTAAATGTCCACATTTAATTCATTAATATCAAATCAAAATTAAGCAGCCTCAAAAGATTCCATTGTGCTGCTGAACCCAGGAGCCTTGCAGCAGAAATTAGGTTCAGCTAGCCAAAGTATGCAGGGCCTTCATCGTGGCTCGTGCGGAGGGCTAAATTAAGGCAGACAAGTGCCTGGGTCTGTGGGTCCCAGTCATGTAATGACAGACAAACCATTATTTTTCTTCTATATTGAAGTTGATTCTAACCCTTATGGCTGAGAAATGAGGTGTGACAGTGTGACCCAGGTGTAACCAATGCAGTGATGGTTTCCTGAGTCTGCAGACGGGCTCTAGCAGTGGCTGAAGCAGCAGCCATTAGACTCCAACAATTAATGGATCATACCCCAGCTACAGTGAAGATAGAGTTATAAATGAACTACTAGGACCGCTGTATTTCTCTGGGAAGATGCAGATCCCAAAGCATATGAGAGCTGGGGATATTCTTAGTTGATTGTTCCAAAGTTAGATCCTAACTCCCAGATGAGCAAAACCGGAATCTGACTGTCTTTAGGAAACACTGCAAAACCTTCCTGTGAATTTTAAGTTGTGTGAGCATTTTGAGGCTGCAGCAGTGCAAGGACACAAGGGAACAGGGAGCCTCCTTCCTCTAGCACTTGTGCACAAGATGCAGCCATAGTTTGATAGCCTGTACATCCAGGCTACCAGCTCTGTTAGTACTATTACCTCTACAGAGGGGGCATAGCCAGAGCCCTGTCACCACTGCACTGTGGTGAGCAGCTACACAGGGAGGCACGACACCTGTTGGTGAGTACATGTCAACTGTGCCTTCCACAGCCATAATTCTTCTAGCCAGCCTCTTACTCCCTAACAGACCTGTGCTAGGGTAACGAATGTATGGATTCCACCAGCTCTCCACCTCTGAACCAAGGCTGCAAAACGTTAGCTTGTTTAGAGTCAGTGGGATGGAGGTGTTGAACACGTGAGTGTTGGTCCACAGAGAAACAGACCCAAGGAAATCCCCTCGTGTTATAATCAAATGCTTTAGCACTCTGTTTATACAGATATTCTTAAGTCTAAGAGTCAGGAGTTTTGACTATTTTAAAGAAAACTAAACCTCAAGCAGTCTAGAAATAGTCAGTTAAGACGTCAGCAGCAACCATGCCTACTCTTCACCCACTTCCCCTTCTTGCCAGTGGGAGGGCACAGAACTACACTTCATCCTGGTTCTGAAGCATCAAGCACATAAGAACAGCCATTCTGGGTCAGACCAAAGGTCCATCTAGCCTAGTATCCTGTCTTCTGACAGTGCCCCAGAGGGAATGAACAGAACAGGTAATCATCAAGTGATCCATTCCTTGTCGCTCATTCCCAGCTTCTGGCAAACAGAAGTTAGGGACACCATACCTATCCATTCTGGCTAATAGCCATTGAAAAGCACCAGCCAGTGCCAGAGAAAAGTGCAATGAATGGGAAGTTATGGCATAACCTGATCATAAGGTGAATGTCTTCCTAACACGCCCAATGTCTGTTAAAGTAAACACTCAAGGAATATAAACCCTCACGCTTCCAGGTACACGGCAACAATTATCAGCTGTGGCTGAATAAGGAAATCCACAGTTACAGATCTACCTCTTTTCTCCTAGTAAGCTCCTATCCTCAGTTATATGTGTTGGCAGTATGTTCCACAGGTTAGTTTGCATGATGTAAAAATAGAGTAGACAGTAAATATTTTTAATTCTCGTTTAGCAGAAACTCATTTCCTTACCCTAGATTATGATAAAATTAAAGAACTTTGAAGTGTTGTTTATGCTTCTGATACTGTTTAATTTCTGCATTGCTCAACTTAGAGAATGAAACGCTGTTTTCTTTTACTTTATAACAAGACACTCTGATGGATCCAACCCATGTTCAGCAGCACTGCAATCACTGCAGGAGCATATTAATTTTCTAAGATTATTTTCATGTCATGGAAAGATGTCCACGCGTCATAGGTTTTGCAACAGCTTACAAGTACAAGATATAAGCTTTGTGCCAAATTTGAGCTGAAGTTACCCCCTTTAATGTCTACTCTGTAAAACACACTGCATTGCAACATCATTCCATTTTGCATGATAAGATTATAAATGAGCCTGAAAGCCCCTTCTGAGATTGAAGACCCATTGTATTAGGCAATGTGTAGATGCAGAATATGTCAACACTGCAAATGAAGGTGTAATTGAAACATGCATACACATACCCCCACTAGCTTTAATCTAGCTGGCATGGATAAGAGTGGTAGCGAGGACGTGGCAGCACGGGCAAACTGCTCTGTTTGAGCCGAGCAGGGACTCTAGGTATGTATAAAGTGTCCACACCAGGGTCTGTGCTGCCGCATCTTAATTGCTATTGTTACCCATGCTGGCTAGATCAAAGCTAGCATGCCTGCTCCAATCACACCTTCATTTGTGGTGTAGACATAGAGTCCCTGCCTCAAAGAGCTCCCAGTCTAAGCAAAAGCTAGGAGAGGGAACTCCTCAAATTCACCCATGCTATAAGTTGACTAATTTCAGTGGAGCTAGAGCAAGGGTCGACAACCTTTCAGAAGGGGTGTGCTGAGTCTTCATTTATTCACTCTAATTTAAGGTGTCACGTGCCAGTAATACATTTTAACGTTTTTAGAAGGTCTCTTTCTAGAAGTCTATAATATATAACTAAACTATGTTGTATGTCAAGTAAATAAGGTTTTTACAATGTTTAAGAAGCTTCATTTAAAATTAAATTAAAACACAGAGCTCCCCAGACCGGTGGCCAGGACCTGGGCAGTGTAAGTGCCACTGAAAATTAGCTCGCATGCCGCCTTTGGCACGCGTGTCATAGGTTGCCTACCCCTGAGCTAGAGCAATGGCTGCATTTGGCCCATCATGTGTACTATCAGTCGATGACATGGTCTGGGATCTGTCTGGATGGAAAGCATAAATAAAACCATTATATTTTCCAGGGAATCAAATATTGGTATTTGATAAAGGATCCAATTTTCCTCCTGTTGAAGAGAATAGACAGTGACTTCAAGTGAAGCCACAGCATATATTATATAAAGACTACATTAATATGAATAGGTCCGAATCCTTCAGAATGAAAGCATTTCCAAGAGATGCTGACTATCCTCATCTCCCAGTGAGTCAATGGGAATTAAGGTGCTCAGCACCTCCCAGGCCTATTGGGTTTAAGTTATACAGGAATCCTAAGCATGCATTCTCTAGCTGAACTGTGTAACAAAGCAACAACCTAATCACCTCAATAATTATTAACTAACATGTTATCAAAGGCTCCTAGGTTTATTGCACCCGGAAACCAGCACTTCATTTAAAGCCTCACAAGCAAAATACGGGGAAATAGCTGAAAAAATAACCAGATAAAAACCTTGTGAGCAAGATCATCTCTTAGTGATAAGAACACAAGATTTGCATTAGATAGTGTGTGACCCTAAAGCAGTTCTGCTTGCCACTTAGAACAAGATATTGTTTAACGAAGAGAAAGTAATTTTTGGTATCTGCCTGTCCATCCCTTGAGACCTCAGTCTGAATTATTTTTACATCACAAGGAGACATGCATCAGTAAAACTCTAAAGTTGCTTCACACCATTGAGATGGCACGTTTTTTCCCCTTTTAGAGAAAGAGAAAAAGCACAAACACGTAATTTCCCCTGCAAATGCAGTAAGGAGAACTTGCACATTCAGCGCCAGCAATGAAGGTTTACACAACAAAGACCAGATCCTGTTCCCATTGGAGTCAATGGCCCTAAGCCAATGGCATTAAATTTTAGCCATGTCTTCTACCACAGCCTACAATAGGTTATAGGCTGCCTTGAGCTGTTTGGTGCAGAGGATCATGACAGATAAGGCAGCTACGTGGATGGGAGTAGAGTGGCACATAATGGGCACTGAAAGCTTATCAAGACACCTTGGAAGACCCTGCCATGTGGCTGGGCACTGTGGGAGACAAAGCAAGGGGATAGATGTGTTGCCTGGGTGATTTTTCACTTTGAAGTATGCCCAGATGTTAGGAGCACTGAATCAGCACTATGCACCTCTCCTCTCCCCATCCCATCCCCGCCGGTCGTATTCAGAATAGGATGTAGCAGGATGAATATTGCTTCTACTAGCAAAAATTGCATAGCCCCATGACATCAGCCTGAGGGAAGCAGGCTGCCATGGAGGAGCCCAGGGAGCTTTGTGAAGGCCTGGGCCATCTATGAGTGTTGCAAGATAGATCCTGAGGATCCTCCATGGGTTATGAGGTGGAACCCTCCCACCCAATTCCACAGGGGAGAACGAGGTGTGCATTCTCCCATGTAATGCTGTGGAGGAAACACTGCATATAGGGAACACTGCACCATGGGTACCATTCCATCCTACCCATATCAATATGAATTAACTCATTCTGGGTGATACACATTAACCCCGCTTAGGCCCTGGGGTATGTCTATACTGCAGTCAGAGGCAGGACAGGCATGCTCACACAGCACTAGCTTTAATCTAGCTAGCACAGCTAATATAGCAGGTCTGGTAGAACAGGCTTCAGAGCAACCTGTAGAAGCTTGCCTGGAACCCTGGGTAAGTACTCACATTGCTAGCCCCTGCTAGGGTCCATACTGCCATGTCTGCATGCAATTTTTAGCACTGCTAGCAAGATTCAACCTAGTACAGGTCTGCCTACCTGCACTGCAGCCTCTAACTTCAGCATAGCTATAGCCTAAGGGTAGATCTTCATTGCAGGTTCTCTACTCTCAGTTGTAACCACAGATCCAGGCTTGTGGACTTTGTGTTTCCAAGCCTGTGCTTGAGTGTTCATACTGAATGTAAACCTGGGCTTACAATTCCCGGGCTTGAGCCTCACAGCTGTGCTAACACATCCATGCTGCACTACATGGATGTTTCAGGGCCATGGCTTGAGCTGCATCCATACTACAAAATAACAGCGCTTGGACATAAGTCTGAGCAGGACTTGGGCTCTGACCCACCCCTCTAGCACGGTCCTTGAACCCGGTTCTGAGTGCTGGCCGACCCAAGTCAGACTGATTTGTATGTGGATGAAAAGGGGGCTTGGGCTCAAACCTGAGTAAGAGCCTGGGCTTAGTGTGCAGTGTAGACATGCCCGAAAAGGCCGGGGAAAAGGAGGCTAGCTAACAGTGAGCTAGCTAATAATCTGCACTTATCTTGCTGTGCAAACTTTTTGGAAGTGAAGGCATAGCCTGAGAAAGAGTTACAGTTAGGTTTCTTCCCCAAGGCAATATCCAATGGGTGTTGCTCTCAGCAGTGCCCCACATGAATTGCACCCTCCATTCCTTCTCTTTGGATAGCATTAACTGTGGCATGCAATGAGACTGCTTAACATGGCTATACTGAGTCAGACCAATGGTCTATCTAGCCTTGTGGCACGTGCCAGATGCTTCTGAGAGCATGAACAGAACAGACAATTTCAGTCCTTCCCCTGTCACCCAGTCTAAGCTTCTGGCAGTCAGAGTATTGGGGCACCCAGAGCGTGGGGTTGCAGCCCTGATCGTGTTGGCTAACAGCCACTGATGGACCTATCCTCAGTGAACTTATCTCATTCTTTCTTGAACCCAGTTATAGTTTTGACCTTCACAGCATCCCAGGCGGCTAGTCCCACAGTCAATCCACAGCGATCGGGGGCAACTAGACAACAGGCAAGGGCTGAGTGCTAGCCAGTGGACCTTTTGGGTAAAGAGATGGAGTTCACTCACCCTGCACCCAGCCCAGCCCATGGCCTCTGACTGGAACAGCATTGCCAGCTGGGTCCTGTGGCCAGGGGGCCCACTTTGAAGAGCACTGGTGGCCAAGGGCCACCAGCTCACCTCAGGCGGGGAAGAGCCATGGGATGAAGCAGTCACTGGCACTGGCGCAAGCAGCACTTCCCTGGGGCACAGAGGCTGGCCGGAAGGCAGCAGGTGCAGCGGCCAGTCCTGGGCGCAGCCAGCTATTCTCTAGCGACTGGGATGCCCAGCGCTCACCCGAGGGTCTCACGGCGGGAACCTGCACAGTCATCGCCCCCCGCTTTCCCGCTAGCGGGCACGTGGAGGGCGGCGGTCTCCGAAAGCCCGGGCAGTAGCAGGAGGTTGCCTCTGCGCGGCGAGCGCCCCCAAGCGGGGGGCAGGGGAGGCCGTGGACGCGGGGGGGGGGGGGCGAGGCGTGGGCTGGGCTGGGGGCGCGGGGCCCGGTGGGGGGATCCGCGCCGCAGGGGTGGCCGTGCGGGGAACCTACCTGGGCTGGCCATGATCCGGGGCTCGGGCGCCTTCACATCCCCGGCAGCGGCTCCTGGCCGGGGCGCTGGGGAGCTGCCGCCGCGGGACACTGGCTGCAGCCGGCAGCCGAGTGGGAATTTCCTCCTCTGGCCACTTCCGCTGCGAGGCAGCGCCGGGGGCTGCAGCCCTCCCCTCGCCGTGCCCGCCCCGCCTCGCCCGGGGCCGGCTGCAGCCGCGGTCCCCCCCGGGGCAGAACCGCCTAACGCCGGCTCCTTCCCTGCGAGCGCGGCCGAGCGCCACTGCCGGCTCCTCTGCCGTCCCCCTAAGGCTCCCACCCCCCGCCAGCCACGCTCCACTCGCTGCCTCAGTACCCCGCTCCCAGCCCCGTCCGGCCCCCTGCGCACCCCCTGCAGGCAGCGCCGCCTCCCTCCCGGAGCCACCACAGACCTGGGCCTTTCCCCGCCCTGGCACTACCCTGGCATTGCAGCCGGGCTGGGCCCCCGGAGTTCCCTTCCTGACTCCCCCAAAGTGAGCAGATCCCAGCCTTTGCCATCAGCGATGTTCCTGAGACCTTGTCTGTACAGCGAGGCGAACTAAGGGGACTCAGCTGGTTTAAATTCCCACCCTAGGTGGTGCAGTTCTCATCTGTGTGGGCACTTATCTCACACGGGGAGGTCCTCTTCCGAAAGCGGGTGCCCACCCATACTTGAACTGAAACAGCCTAAGTCTAAAGCAAGATGCATCCCTGTAATTAAAGATGGCACTTTACGCCAGTGTAGTTAAACCAACACATGCCCCTGTTTAGACCCTCTTGTTCAGGGTTAAGAAAGAGTGGCTTATTCTGCTTTTGTTTGAACTGATCTCTATTTCACTTTGACCAAGGTTATATCTACCATACATCTATGCCAGCATAGTCCTACCATGTAGGCACACATACACCAACAGAAGGGGGAATTCAGTGGTCTAGGAACACCACCTCCCAGAACAATGTGAGCTATGCCAACCAGCAGAACCCTCTTCTGCCAACCTAGCTGCACTACGCTGGGGATTTTGTCAGCTAGGTCACTGAGGGGAGTGGATTTGGGTTTGATTTTTTCAACCCTCTGACCAACAAGTTTTAAGTGTAAATAGGGCCTTAATTTAAGTCAGTGAGGGGTCCGTTCAAACAAAACCAATATAAACCACTCTTCGCCTATACAGCAGTCTGCAATGGTTTAACTATGCTGGTTTAAATCACCCCTTTATTTTAAATAGTAAGACTTAGGTAGACAAACTTCAGTACTCATCCCTTTCCTTCTGATGCTGTGCCCAGAAGAGCAGCAGTGGCATTGCGTGTGTACAGAAAGTTTTGCTTTGGATTTTATTTCCAATGAAAGTACTGATTCCCCCATCTGACCAGATTCTCAGAGCATAGGTGCTGGAATTAGTGGTGCAGAGGGTGAGGCAGCACCCCCGGCTTGAAATGGTTTCCATTATATCCAAGGTTTACAGTTTGCTTTAATGGTTCTCAGCACCCCCACTATACAAATTGTTCCAGCACCCCATCTCAGAGTGATGAGGATAATGAGGGGTAGGGTCACAGGTGTGGATGGCAAGGTTTCGGCAGCTGAAAGGAAGGTGGAAATATAAATAGGGCACACGTTTCTCTGCAAATAAGAAGAGTTCTTGCTCACCGGCCTGCAGGTTTGCCTCAGGAGAGGATGAATGCCTTGAATATTCAGGCTCATTGTGGCTGTATGGGGAAAGTAAGGGCAGGAAGTCAGCAAGCAGCAGGCATGCTTATAGGGATAGAGGGGAATTTGTCCTTCAGATGCACGTGCACCTGGCCTGTCTACCAATGTCATCATTTCAGCTACCAGAGAAACTCCATCAGAAGTTTACAAAAAGCAGTGACCCCAAGACAAGGCCGGAAAGAACAGGACAGCCACATCAGACCCCTGATTAACAGTAAACAGCTCAAAGCCATTGCGCACATTCATTCACATTAAGCCTGAATTTGACTTAGTATCTGACTAAATGGCCCCGGTCTTTTAAACAGACACAAGACTCTCCTTCCCTTCCAGTCCTAAACTCTTGTGCAGTATTGTACCATCTCTCCCGTTTCAGTTCCGCAGTGGCTGCATTTCAGAAGGAGATTTAGAAGCTGACAGAAGTCACTTCCAGTTTGTAAAGCCCCTTAGGATGAAAGCACCTAGCCTTCCAGGATGGAACTCAACCGGGGAGGGATTATGCTAGCAATTAATTAGTCCCAATGTTATATGTTTTTGTTCCAAATGAATAATCCTGGCCCAAGGAAGAGCAAATAGAGAGCAGTTTGTACATGAACAAAACGACATTCACTCCCCTTCCCTCGCACAATTCACGGCTAATTCTTGAGTACGCATTGCTCACCTCATATTCTGCATGGGAACTATTTACCTGTATGCCTTTCAGTCCCGTGCAGTGCTGCATGTTCCTTTCTAGCGCTAAGAGCGCCCTCATGTGTTGACAGCTGGTAGTTCATTAACAGAACTGGCCGCTCATTTAAGCCGGCAAACATCACTCTCCTCACCTTTCTTTTCTGAACGCTGAACATCTAACCCTGTTCTTCATGGGCAAACAGGGGAATGAGGAAAGTGCATGGAATTAGCAATTCCTACGTGTCTGCTTGCTCAGGAGATGTTTGCCCCATAACAGGAGAGTTAAAGAGGACCCATCCCAAGATCTTAGTCACCTCCTCCAGAAGGAATTCTTGGACTCCTGCATTCCGATTGCCACCGTGCTCCCATTAACTGTCAGTTATTACCCTTTGCTTGAAGTACATCTGCCTCAGTTCCACCTTTTCCTCACTTATAAATTACTTGACCCAAATCTGCCTCCTTACTCACTTGTCTCCATGAAGAATCAGCCAGTTCCACACTAGAAGACCCCTTGGAAACACAACTGCTTTAATGTTGCTCAGTCTTGACTAACTCCAGCCACTCCTGAGCTCCCCCTTTTAAGAAGGGGAGGCCTTTCCTCCTCTGTGATTTGCAGGCACTGCAATCAAAAGCCAATCGGAAAGGAAAGGAATATGACCTGGGCATGTGTGGAATCCAAGTGAGCTAAAGGCCATGAAAGTGGAATAAAAGAAGGGCCATTGAATCCTACTCACCAGCTGATGGTGTTTAGTAAGCTGGTATTCCCCTCGCTTTGTGGGGCAGTGCATCACAGTTATTTCCTCCATCTCTATCCCGCCTTAACTCAGTACTCTAAGCTGGTGCTAACCATAATGCTGGATTACGATCGCTCTTCCTCCCACCTCTGCAAGACTGCTTTCTGCCATTACAGTGTCAGCACTCTGTCAGTTGCCTCTTGCCTTTCGCCACTGCTTTCTCTATAGCCCAGCTCTCCAATCCCTAGTATGCGGAATCCTGCCAGCCACCTTATTGCACATAAAGAGAGGTGACCCCATGACACTCACATTTCAGTATGCCAAGATCTTGAGTCAAGATTCCCTCCTCCTTTTTAAAAAATGCTCAGATTTGTTGCAAGCCAGCCTCAGAAGTTCTATTCCACTTATCTCACACTGACCTCTCTCCCTTCTCATAATCCTGCTGCTGACAAGAAAGGTATCTCTTGGTATCTCCATTTTGATCAACAGCTCTTTTCTAATCTGAGAAGGAGCCATTCCTTCTCTCTTGCCTATGCCTCCTTTGTTTCGGGTCTTTCTTGAACTCCATCAAGGACACTGAGCAATAGTTTGGCCTGAGATACTAAAATAAAGTGTCACTGAAAGCCATTGGCTCTCTCACTTCAGAGGTGTTAAAGGCTCCACAGAGTTAATCAGTACCATTTACTGACACTGATGTCAACCTCATGGGAAGAAGGCATATGAGAAGAGTTGGTCAAAGTTTCCGATGGAATAATCCTGTTGGAAAATGCAGTTTTGTCTAAACTGAAATGTTTCAAGCGAATAAGTCAGCTGACAAGAGTTGACTGGAAAATAGCAATGAGTCATCTTTGTTATATTAAAATATTGGATATTATATTTAACATTTTATATTATGCATTGACATTACTGAAAAAGCATTTTACCTTATCAAACCAACCTGATAGTCCTAAACTGAATTTTTTGGGGAATTTGTTCCCTGGGACATTTCAGCTTTTTGTTTCAATTTGAAACAAAAAATAAAAAGTGTTGGAATCTTTTATGGAACAGAAATTCTCTTTTCCTACCAACTCTAGTTACAGGTTCCCCCAATGGCCAAGAAACTGGTACTAGAAAATAGAGGACTTACACGTGCTGTGTAATATGGACACATCAGTAATGTCTAAGCAGAGTTAAGGTTGCAACTAAGGTTCTAATGAAAGATAAATTTACCACCTCACTCTCCAGCAACGTATTTAACTTTCATGTGAAAGATTAACTCCTAGTGGCAAGTAGTTTTGCTCTGCTTTAAGGAAACAGAGCAAGTAGTGTCTGATAAAGAATTAAGTGACTTGAAATTGGTAAGCATCTAACATTTTCCCATGTGGGATAGATTAAATCTTTACTTTGAGTCACAAGCTTTCACAATGACCTTGCATATAGGATAGTCTAAGATGAGTGAGCAGCAGTGAAGTAGTTTGGGTTGACATTTAGAAGCTAGGATTCAGAGTTAACTTACTATAAAGACCAATGTAGCAGTTTACACCTTAGCCATTATTTCTGACTGTCCTTCTACAGACTCGGGAGACAGGACTGCATTATGGCTGCATTCAGAAGAGTTTCTTGGCTGAACATCATCAAGGTTCTTTCTTTGTTGCCTTTCTGCAAAACAGGAATAGATGTCCAGGGCCTTGCAGGTCAGCTTTCTAGCGGAGAAGTTATTGATGTGGAGTATGAGTATATTCTACATGTAATTTGTTTATTTTCACATACACTTGTCCTAGAACAGAGGTTTGTCAAACAGCATGCAGGCAAAGCCCTCACCCAGAAAGCCCAGCCTAACACTAGTGCTTGGTTTCCAAGGAATAATTGTGCCACAAACAGAGAGAAAACTCTCCTGCTGCTCTGCCCAGGAATTTGCAGAGCCCAAAACCATACCACACAGCACATCTTCCCAAGACTGACAATTTGCTTTCACACTAAGAAAGGAATCAGGAGAACACAATCACCTGATAATGCCTACTATAACAGTATAGAAGAAAGAAAATAAGCATAAAGGTAACCATAGCTCCGTTAAACTCAATCCTGTGATGCCAAGTGTTGGGCTCAGCCTTCCCAAAGACATTCCCTCTTCCAGCTCCCAAGTGGCCACTCTTACAGCCTCTCTCCTGAGCACTTGTGCAAGGGAAGGTGGGAGCTCAAGTCAACCTCTTGTTTGATGAGAACAGCTGGGACTTATCTATATGCAGAGTTGCACCAGTTTAACTTCAGGTGTTATTTTAAAACAGATGTGATTTAGTTAGTGCAAAAGGCTACATGGACTGGACACCTGTTGTGGTTTAGCTTAAACCTGCTCCGAATCATTTCAAGCTAAACCAAAGTAAGTGTCCACACAGGGTCTTAACTCAAATGGGTCAAGTTTGTCTCTGTCGGCAAAGCCTTAGGGTATGTCTACACTGCAATTAAAAACCCGCGGTTGGCCCATGGCAGCTGACTCAGGCTCATGGGGCTTGGGCTAAAAGGCTTGTTTAATTGTGGTGTAGACATTCGGGCTTGGGCTGGAGCCTGGGCTGTAGGACCCTACAAGACGGGCTGAAGCCTGAGCCTGAAGGTCTACCCTACAATTAACAGCCCCTTAGCCCGAGCCCCTTGAGCCTGAGTCATCTGGGACAGGCTTGTCATGGGTGTCTAACTGCAGTGTAGACATACTCTTAGTGACCCTGCCAGGGAATTTAACTTCTGCTCCTATTCCACCCCTACACTGGAAGCCAAATTAGATGATTTACATTAAAAGCCAGGAAATGCTGAAGCCCAGGAAGTCAGAGGGACTTTCCAAGTTTCTTTAATCTGGTGTTTGTGCAGTGGTGGGGAGAAGGACAGAAACTTACTTCTTTTACTGTTGAAGCACTGGATCGTCTCCCTACAGCATCTCTGAGATTCCCTGCACCACCCATGTCCTTCTGCACATAATCTGACTGTGCCAATGGCAACTTCCTATTGGATTCAGTGTTAGTGATATATAAAACCATTTAAAAACTTTATATCCTACTCTCTGCTGCATCAGTAGATTGTAGAAGACCTTTATTACACTTCCTACTACCACCATCACTCTGCCTCTCATGCAGAAGGGCAAGAGCCCTGCTCTCAATGTAGATGCACTGGGTTGGGGAGAAGACCAGCTACCCTTACAGCTGGGGCAGCAATGGGACCTGCTACTTTGGCAGATGTGGGGGTGTACGCTGCTTTCAGAGGGAAGAGTTGAAGGTACCTTACACCAAATGTTCCTGGTCTCCCCTCCATGAGCAGGATGTCTCTGGTGCCACTGCATAGCATCACTGCTCCTCTACCATAATGGAGAACCAGTAATACAGTGCAGTGATTCAAGACTTTGGTATTAATCTGCAGTTTCCTTTAAGGGTTTTGCACTCCCTTCACCTCTACGTCCTTGACTTCTGTTTTGCCTATGGCTGCATTTCCATTGTGGGAGTGACTCTTAATCTACATTTGGCACAGAGACACATGTAACTGGTCTGACACATTCCTGCTTCCATCAGTGTAGCCAGATTAGTCAGGCTCCATCTGCAGGTTTGTTCAAAGAGGAGCCTCTCCACAGAGTGGTGTTTAGAGTTTTGATTTTATGGAAACAGACGAGATCTGGAGTCAGACTTTGGCTCTGTCCTAGGTCCTGAGTCAAGCACTGACCATTCCCCTTCACCCTCAGTCCCAGGCAAGCACAGTAACTGCCCCAATTTCCCTATCCCAAGCAGATATTTTCTTTGTAGATCATCAGGGTAACTTTGTTTTGAGTCAGCCAAACAGAGTCTTCATACCCATACCCAACAGCGTTCCTTTCATAAAGGGAAACTGCCAAGGCGCTAGTGTGATGTCACAAAGAATAAGCTTCTGATCTACCAGAGAAGGAACAATTCATGTTAGTTATGGATCAAGGTATTGGCATGTCACCTGTAAATGCACTTCCTTCTGGGCAGCACTTTGTACTAATTCCCAATCAGTGCCACAACACTCCTAAAATAAGAAACTGACATCTAAAGTACGTCTACAGTACGAAATTAATTAGAACGTATTTTATTCAAATTTTCAGAAGCGATTTTGTACTTTCGGTGTTGTGTGTCCCCACTAAAGTGTGTGAATTCACCAGAGTGCGTCCACAGTACCGAGGCTAGCATTGAATGTCAGAGGGGTGCACTATGGGAAGCTATCCCACAGTTCCCACAATCTCTGCCGCCCATTGGAATTGTGGGTTAAGCTCCCAGTGCATGATGGGGCAAAAACATTCTCACAGCTGTTTCTGGGTGTGTGCTGTCACTCGCGCCTCCCTCTGTGACAGCTACAGCGTACGCGATACTACCAGCAGATGATGCAGCACGGTTCACTGCCTGTCTCCTGGTACTATGAATCCACCTCGCAAGTCCTCTTGTCTTTCTATCTACTCTTTCATCTAACCATTTCCCGCCTTTTTTCAGCTACCGTGAACAGAGCTGCACAGCTTCTGACGCTTTTTCCATGTTATCTGTCCTGGGCTCCTGTGGAAGCTACAGAAGGCAACAATCCCCCGTTGTTTTTTGGCCACCGTGAACAGAGCCACACAGCTTCTGCTGCAGACTCTGCTCATGTTTCCACCACAAACTACAGAAGACAACCATTTACCGCCTTTTATCAGCCACCGAACAGCTCATTTCGCATCCTTTTTCCAGGATTACCCGTGCAGGCGCCATAGCACAGCAAGCATGGAGGCAACTCAGATCTCCACTGCAGTTTTGACCATTCTAAATACCTCACGCCTTATCCAGCAGTACGTGCAGTACCTGCAAAACCAGGCGAGGAAGCGACGACAACACAATTACTATACTGATGAGGACATGGACACAGACGTTCCTAGAAGCATGGCATGTGGCGATTGGGAGATTATGGTAGCATGAGGCCTGGTTCATGCCGTGGAACACCGATTCTGGGCCTGGAAAACAAGCACAGACTGGTGGGACCACATAGTGTTGCAGGTCTGGGATGATTCCCAGTGGCTGCGAAACTTTCATATGCGTAGGGCCACTTTCATGGAACTTTGTGACTTGCTGTCCTCTGCCCTGAAGCGCAAAGACACCATATGAGAGCAGCCCTCACAGTTGAGAAGCAAGTGGCCATAGCACTGTGGAAGCTTGCAATGCCTGACAGCTACCAGTCAGTTGGGAATCAGTTTGGAGTGGGCAAATCTACTGTGGGGACTGCAGTGCTGCAAGTAGCCAACGCAATCATTGACCAATTGCTATCAAGGGTAGTGACTCTGGGAAACGTGCAGACCATTGTGGATGGCTTTAATATGCTGGGGTTCTCCAACTGCGGTGGGGCAATAGATGGAACGCATATCCCTATCTTGGCCCCAGCACACTGGGGTGGCCAGTACATAAACCACCAAGGGCACTTTTCCATAGTGCTGCAAGCACTGGTGGATCACAAGGGACATTTCACTGACATCAACATGGGCTGGCCAGGAAAGGTGCATGATGCTCACTTCTTCAGGAACTCTGGTCTATCTGAACAGCTTCAGGAAGCAAATAACTTCCAGACCAGAAAATTACTGTTGGGGATGTTGAAATGCCTATAGTTATCCTCGGGGACCCAGTCTACCCCTTAATGCCATGGCTCATGAAGCTGTACACAGTCACCATGCACAGTAGTAAGAAGCAGTTCAACTATAGGCTGAGCAAGTGCAGAATGGTGGTAGAATGCGCTTTTGGATGTTTGAAAGTGTGCTGGTGCAGTTTACTGACTTGGTTAGATCTTAGCACAACCAATATTCCAATTGTAATTGCTGCTTGTTGTGTGCTACACAATCTCTGTGAGAGTAAGGGGGAGACATTTATGGTGGAGTGGGAGGTTGAGGCAACTCGCCTGGCAGCCAATTTCACACAGCCAGACAACAGGGCGATTAGAAGAGCGCAGCAGAGCGTGCTGTGCATCAGAGAAGCTTTGAAAGCCAGTTTCATGACTGGTCAGGGAACGGTGTGACAGTTGTGTTTGTTTCTCTTGAAGATACCCGCCCCATATATATATGAAAGGAAATAAAGTCTAAATTGTTTAAAAACTGTTCTTTATTATTTATTGCACAACACATTGAGCGAAATCAGAAGGCAGACTGGGGGAGGGAATTAGGTGGGTGGAGGAGGAGGGAAAGACAAGTCGAGAAACCAAATCAAAAGGTCACATATGCCAGTTTTCTGCTGCTTGGGCGATCCTCTGGGGTTGAGTGTGTGGGTCCCCGTAGCCTCCCCACTCGTGTTCTTGGGCATCTGGATGAGGAGACTATGGAACTTGGGGAGGAGGGAGGGCGGTTATACAAGGGCTGTAGCGGCAGTCTGTGGTCTTGCTGCCTTTCCCGCATTAGATCCACCATACAGCGGAGCATATAAGTTTGCTCCCCCATGAGCTTGACCATAGCGTCCTGGCTGCTCTCATTGCATGTGTCCCTCCTTCCTGTAATGCTTTATGGGACTCTGCAATTGTTTGCCTCCATGCATTCAGCTGGGCCCTATCAGTGCGGGAGGACTGCATGAACTCGGAGAACATGTCTTCCCAAATTTGTTTTTCCCGCCTTCTAATCTGGACCAGCCTCTGGGACAGAGTAGATAGGGACTGCGTTGAAACATTTGCATCTGCGGGAGGAGAAAAAGGGAGGGTAGTATTTTAAAATATACGTTTCAGAGAACAAAGGGGACACTTTGGTATGAGTAAGCCACCACATACAGCCAGGCAACAGAATTCAGCTTGCAGGCAGCCTAGGAGCATGCGGGGTTCTGCTTCTTCTACATTCATTTCAATGTTTTCAAACTGCTGGGACCCCTTTCCCATAGCAAAGAATGCTGGTGGTTTGCCATAAAGGAGGGCCTGTGGGCTCTCTGGGATGATCACTTCAAACAACACCCATCCCCTCAATCCGTCACCCCCGCACCCACCGCATGACTCTGATGAGGCTCTAAGCAGGGATGAGCCCTTTAAACTATATGCGAACAGCTCAGCCCAGCTGGGTTTCCCCTCAGCCCCCCCACTGCATGCTCCGATCAGGCTCTCACTCACCAGAAGTACCTTCTGCAGGGTCATGGTCTGGGAGCCCGCACTGGAAGTGGGGGGAGGCTCTTGGCTCCAGCGTTAAGAATAGTTCCTGGCTACGGGGAAAATGCATTACCCACTTGCCGCCTGTGCACCGTCCTCCTCCTCCTGCTCTTTGTCCTCCAATGACTCTTCCTCCTCGCTTCGTGCAACTCCCCCCCTTGCAGGTGTCCATGGACAGTGGTGGGGTAGTGGTGACGTCACCCCCCATAATTGCATGGACCTCACGGTAGAAGTGGAATGTATGGGGCTGTGACCCAGAGCACCCATTTGCCTCCCTGGCTTTTTGGTATGCTTGCCTGAGCGCCTTGATTTTAATACAATATTGTTCTGAGTCCCTGGAGTAGCCTCTTTCCGTCATGGCCCTGGAGACTTTAGCGTACGTATGTGTTCCTTTTTTTGGAACATAGCTCTGCCATAACAGACTCTTCTCTCCAACATGCAATGAGATCCAGTACCTCCCATTCAGACTGTGCTGGAGCTCGTCTGTGAATCCAGGACTGCGTGATCTCTTGTGATGGTGGACTCTGCATGGTCGATTGTGATGGTGGACTGTGCTGACGGTCACCTGTGCTGATGGTGACCAAACAGGAAATGAAATTCAAAAGTTCCCAGGGCTTTTCCTGCCCACCTGGCTAGTGCATCAGAGTTGAGAGTGTTGTCCAGAGCGGTCAGAAGGGAGCATTCTGGGATAGCTCCCGGAGGCCAATAACATTCGATTTGCGTCCACAATACCTTTAACTCTGGATTGCGATCTCAATTTAAGTGCTACTCCACTTGCTGAGGTGGAGTACAGAAATTGATTTAAAGAGCCCTTTAAATCGAAAAAGCCAGTTTGGTCATGTGGATGGAATCATTTTTTTTTCTGAATTAACTGGGCTAATTCCAAAATAACAGACTACTGTAGACCAGGCCCTAGATTTGGGCCTTAACCAAAACCACAAGTCTGGATTCTTATACTTTGGTTCAAATCTCTAAGAAGCTGGTCCCAAGGGTTAGGGAAAGCCAAGAGTTAGATCTTGAATTCAAATGCCCTCCTCCCAATCCATGAGGTTTTGGGTTTGGACTGGACTAGAGTTAAGTTCAGATCTAGGATGTCAGTTGTTCAGGCCCATCTCTATCTGCACAGATCAGTTTTGTGATGGACAACTAGACTGTCCCAACCCAAATGTAACTTTCAATCAACATGTCAGAATTTAAACATCAGAAAGCTGCCCAGTTAAAGCCTCGCTTTATATAATCAGATCCGAGAGCAGCTTGAGTTAGGTGTTTGGCTGCTCATAATTGCACTTTCGGCTTTTGGAGGCAGATTTGCCTGCTGACTAGAGCAGGGTACAGGGACTCAGGACACCTGGGCTCTGTTCTGAGCTCTGCCAATGACTGCCTAGGCAGTGTTGACATATCAGGACTATGTGCTAGTGTCAGGCTGGGAAGCAGGTTTCCCTCCCTCTCATGTGTGTTGTAAAATTTGATAAATTTTGTCAAGTGCTCTGAGATCTTTTAAAGGTACGATATAACATGAACCATTAACTCTTTGGGTTTAGTTACAAACTGCTCAGGCTTGGAAGGAGCTGCTGCCTACAGAACTCATGCCCTTTATGTGTCTCAGCTGAGTATCCAAACCCACATCTTCACCCCCAAAATAATGACTTGCATTTTATGTGGTGCTCTAACCCAGGGAAACCCCAAAGGGCTTCGCAAACTAGAGGCCACAGCCTCATTACATCCTCTTTTATGGTGCCACTCTAGGGTTATTCACCTTTCACCAGGGGCCAAACTGGGAGCAGCGTGGTCAGGACCATTCCTGGGGGGTGCAGGTCTGGGGCAGAAGTGATGGATTCATCTCTTCCAGGACTGAATCACACGGGGCCCCCCAAAGCATGGGGCCAGGATTGGTTGCCCCGATTTGCCCGACCCAAGGGATGGCTCTGGGTGTAGTGATCTTTCAAGCTCCACCCACATGGACACTGCTCACAATTGATTGTGCACATCTTCATGGTCCTCCCTCTCATTTCTTATGCACCCTGAGAGGCAGCAACACATAACAGTGCTGACATTTAAAATATTAGCCTTGGGCCTCTGAGGCACCCTCTGCAATGAACCAGGAAATCTCTGTATTTTTTATGAATATGGTGCGTGCCTCTGTGTTTGTTTGATGATGAGTTACTTGCTGGTGAGCTAGATCCAATGGGGTTGTTAAAGGAAACAAGCAGGGAAGGTAAAACAACAGCCTAGAGATGGAGCATTCCGAGAAACACAATAGCCACGTTTATAGCCTGGTGAGAACTCAGCCCCAATTTTGGGGACAGAGCCTTTTTTGCCCAGACTGGGAAGAGAAATCAGAGGGAACAGTGAGCTATTGCACTGTAGCCATCCTGGCTGAGGGCAGTCAGGTCTGGTGGTAGAAGCAAGGGTTCGGCCTACTGGTTAGAGATGGGCGCAAGGTGGGCAGTGTCCAGGAAACGAGCTGAAAATCAGCTCCAGAGGGACAGAAGCCAAATGCAGAGCTGAGGGGTGAAGCGGAGTCGTAAGCCGGAGGCAGAGCCGAGGAGCAAAACCAGAAGTCTGAAGGTGGTGAGGAGCAGAGCAGGAGCAGGGAGTGGAACAAGGGAAAGAACAGGTGCACATTGTTGAGCAGCCACTGATCTGCTGTGGGGGGCCAGGCTTATAAGCAGGGTTGCTAAACCAGCCGGCAATCAGGGGTTGTGACCTCTCCGTCAGTTCCAAGGCAGTGCAGAGGGGCTCATGGTTGCCTAACAATGGAGTTAGTCAAGGAGTAGGCCAGCAGTTGGTCCTAGCTGGTCTGGTTCAGGATACACAGGCCCCTAGGGCCTGGAAGAGGGTGGGGGTTAGGGTTAGAGTTCAGAAGCATCACTGAGAGCTGTCATGCTGGCCAGGGAGCGCATGGTAAGGGCAGTCTGCTGCTCTCAGCCAGAAATGGGACTTGGGCTGAGCGGGAGCTTACAAAAGCTGAGAAGCAACGATTAATGTGGGAGACCTGTGTGTCTAAGGCTTTGCTATATGCACTTTGTATCTTTGGGGAAATGAATACACAATGCTTTGTTCTGCTGCCGCCATTTTTTAGTCACTGTAGGCAGCTGCTGTTCACAGATTCCTGGCGTGACATGGGCTCACAGACACCAAACACAGCTGGGCCTGTCGGGTTAACATGTGTAACCCTTCTGCCCCTCTGAGTTGGCAGCAACAAGGGCCGGGTTCAGTATCCAGGGGTTCCGTTTCAGTAACCAATGCATAACCGGCTCGAGCCCCCACCCAGTGACCTGGGACCTCACATACCACACCCCCCTGGGCGCCTCTAGGAGGCAATACTTCCCCTCTTGCAAGCACGGAGTCTGAGTGTAGCAAAATCTTTTTAATAAAGGAAGGAATCAATGCGGCATCCCATCGGAGAAACACCACAAACAGGGTTATAACACAAACCATAAACAAAAAACCCACCTCCAAGTACATTTGGCATTGTCCTTTTTCCCCTTAGGGTTTTAAGTCCAATCACCCCAAAGTCCAACAACCCAAAAGTCTCTGGTCAATGCCACCCCAGAGTTTGAGAGTTTATCTGTAGAGGCCCCTCCCCCCAGCCTGGGTAGAAAGGGGCACCTTACATGGTCCAGGGCCAACTGCCCTGCCTCTCCGTGGGTTCTGCTTCTGCCTTCTCCACGAACTGCTCCGCTTTACCAGCTGCTCCACTCTGCTCCTCCAGCCGTCCTCAGAAACTGCTCCGCTCCACCAGCTGCTCTGCTCCATGAGCTGCTCCAGTTCTCGCTGCAAACTGCTCAGCTTCGCTTGCTCTGTGGGCCGCTCCACCCGTTCCACAGCTACTCCGCTCTGCCAGCCGCTCTGCTGCCACCAGCTGTCCCGTGATCCGCTCCAGCCATCCCCGCAACTGCTCCACTCCACCAGCTGCTCTGTTCCACAGTATCGCTTCAGGCTCCCCCACTAGTTAGCACAGTACTCAGCGCTCTCAGCTCAGTCATTTCAGCTCTTTAGTGATTTCAACTCTTAGTGGGGGAGCCCCAGTGCTAGTGCACCATTAGCCCAAAGTGAGTTCAGTTCAGTAACCTGTATTTAGATTCTTGAGGGAATAAAAAAAAATCAACTCTGACATTCCACAGTGGAGAGAGAAGGGGGGGTGGAACTGGTGCTTCTGGCTCCACAAGGAGACTGCACCACCAGACACAGATACCTGTCCCCCAACCTCTCTCAATTCACTGGGTTTTGGAACCCATGTCCCTTGTCTAGCAAGTACCACCCAGCTGAGGGTGAGTCATTTGTCACCAAGCAGTCCCACAGCTCGGCAGTCTGGGATAGGGTAGGCGTGCCTATGCAAATACGCTCTCTGACATTCTTTCCACCAGATGTCAGGGTAGAGCTTATCCTGACTCTACTTACATCTGGTTGGGAACTGGGG